>NC_060270.1:50902533-51502533 GCF_021613505.1 Equus quagga
ATATATATATATAGCATATTGTGCCTAGCACAATTAAAATTTTTCTAAAACTATCATCTTTAAGAGTTCTAGAGAATAAATTAGGTTTATTTATTTTTATTAGTACACAGTGCTGAACTAAATCTGTGGCCAACAACTTCTTTATTCTAAATTCAAGTATTGTATATGTGAATTTCTTCTTAAACATTTAGTCAGTAACTATGAAAAATGACTCAAATATGTTTACATGCCCAGCCTTTACAATTGGGGCTAATTTGAATGAAAGCTGTGGACTCTTATTTAGAAAAATAAAGAAAGGCAGAATAAGAGATTTTCTTCTCTGACTCCTCCCTACCCCACCTCCATGAAGTCTTGGGAAATATATATATTTCTCAGAAAGAGACAGAGACAGAGATGGAGAGACAGCGAAACAGAAACAGAGAGAGAGAGAAGAGAGAAATTGAGAGAGAAAGAGAATAGACCCATGGAGCCTGGGCCAAAGGGTCAGCAATCCCGAGTGATTCAATGATAACCCATTGAACATTGGGAGGGTTGCTACAACAGGCACAACTACATCCTCAAACAGAGAACACTGCATTTAAAATGAACTTCTTAAGACAGTGGATAAAGAAACTAAAATATTCACTGTGGGAAAGGGATTAGTAGATAGAAATTCTTAAATATAGCAAAATTATTTTATTAATTTTAAGGCCTGCAAATTGCATTAGTATGATGTATATTCAGTGTACTGTCTAAATTGCTTTATTTTAATGTTTGCAAAATATTTATATAAGAGAATTCAGTGGATTACTCCTTACCTCTATCTCCCAATTCTACTTTTCCTCATTAGATCTCAACTCAAACTCTAAGTCAGTTACTTCAGAGTTTTTCAGGAACTAATCATTATGACAAATACATAACACATAGTTTCAGCTTTACAATTTATCATTATTGCCTTTGTTAAATTATTTCTGAAATCTAACCATTCTATTAAATTTTCCCCAATGTATTAAAAATTATTATTTTCCCACCCGATTAAGAAACTTTCGTGACTCACCCTTCACTTGTCACTATCTGAAAGACAATCATTTGTTTTATTCTTACCAAGCAGAACTTTTAGAACGCATGTTAATATTTCCACAAATTCCTATATAGCTTGCACATATTTTTGAAACATCACCATAATTTTTGTCTTATTCAGCGTAGCCTTTATTAACCTAACCATATTGATAATGTCTAAGTTAATACCACAAAGCTTATGGAACTTAAGAGCACATTTTAATGCCGATTAATAATTTCTATCCATTAATGTGACAAGGCTATAAATTCAATGCTCTGTATTATTTTCCTCCTATTCTGTTTTTAGCTCAATATCATCTACAATAGACATCTTACAAACTCTTGTAAGACCAAGAGTGAAATCACTTGTTAAAGACCTCACGAGTTTCAATGCTTCCAAAGGTTCATACTTTGCCATTGCCATGCCCCCTACCCTAGACTTCTCCAATCTAAGAAAAGTGTTTACAGGGCAAGATCAAGGAAACACATAACCTGTAATGGTAAGTTTTTACCAAGTATACATAAAATGGATCAGGTAAGATTAATTTATAAATAAACATGCTCAACTGCCAAAGGATGAAGATTCATTCAACGACATGTAAGCAACTGATGGGAATTAAAATATGAAGGAACAAAAAGGAAGAGAAAAGGAAGAAATGATGTTTCCTGAATCTCCAAATGCATGTTCCACACCAGAAAATGACATAGAAACACACACACGCATACACTCACCCTACATTACACACTCCTATATCATTTTCATATTAATTAAATGCCCCTTTAGTTAATTTCATGATATAGTGTGTTTGGGATGAAAAATGGAATGGAATCCTTCAATACAGTAAGCTTCTCTTTTGCTGGAATTTTAAGTAACACCTAAGTCTTCAGAGAGCCTCAACGCTTTGCAAATTTCATCGATTTCTTTGATTGACGTAAATTGCAAGTGGCTCTGTATTGTGTCAGGCAACTTTCAAATCATTCCAGCTGACTCTGCAATGAGCCACTACATGGTCCAAAGCCCCATAAGGAACACATCACATCTTTAACCTCAAGCAATATAGCTCAATGTGCCTTGTTTAAATTAAGCACGTCCTAAGTAGTTGTACTCAAGGTTTGAAAAGTCTTTGCTTCCTTAAACAGCAAGAGCACGCACTAATAGCATTGCCTTTTATAATATTGAGAATAAAAACCATTTGGGGGACCTGAGAAGAAAGGTAGCCTTCAAGGTGTAGGCCTCAAAGCAAGGAATGAAAACATAAAAGCTGTTATGGTCTGCTTTAGACATCTTAGAATAGAGAATAATGGTCTCAGCTCCTGTCCTCATTCCTCCTGTGATCAGAGCTCCATTTGCAGTTAATGGTAACTCCTTCTACAGGAGGCCTTTTAGAGGATGTGTGGATCCTGAACAGAATCACAGAACTGAAAAGTGTCACTGAATGTACCCTCTGGGCTGCTCACCACTTGCAGGTTTACAGACAAAGGAGAAAAGAGAAGCGATACAATCAGCAGGTGTTCCAAGAAGCAAGCGGGCCCGAGCTGGTATCCAAGAGGCACAACACAACACACAAAGACACAATTCTCATGCCATGAGGTTCAAATCCTGGCTACCTTGCTTACTAGCTACAGGAACTTGAGAAAGTTTCTTAGGCTCTCTGAATCTGACTTTTTTTCACCTGAGAAAGTATGATGATAATCATTGCTACACTGCATGGCTATCGTGATTATTATGTGAAATAAGGTCTGTAAGAAATCTAGGACAGTGCCAGACATGTAGAAAGTGCTCAGTAAATGGTAACTGTAAGATGCCAATGGCAGTGATAATGATGAAGAAGACACTGACATGTGACGGCCACTATTATTAAGACTATTCATAGTCCAGTGTGTTATGATGTTTCTTGCCTTGGAGCTTTTAAACACCCCATTCTGTTCGTTCCCCTCTTGACTGTTTCCTATCCTCTTCACCAAAACTTCATCATTCTGAGAAATTAGCCAAAGTATTGACACCTCCAAGGAGACGCCCTGAACCCATCTGATTTGGATGCCCCACTTCTACTCATCACACCAACCAGAGCTAAGTATAGACATCTTAGTGAAAGCCACCTGGAGAAGCTGAGTTCTAAAATGGGATTTAAAGATGCTTGGGTTTCTACATACTCCAGATTCTGTGCTAACGGATGAGGACAGATGAATAAACAATACATAGTTGCAGGCCATAGAAATGCTCCCAGTCTAGACTCAGAGCGACACCAAAATTGTGGCAAGAGCTGCCACAGAAGTATGTATAAAACTCTGCGAGAGCACAGGAGGGAGAAATTAATTAAATCATAGGAAGACAGAAGGAGAAGTTTTATGGAACATTTCAGTTATAAAATAACATCTGAGTTGGTCCTCAAAGGGTGAGTACAAAAAGTTCCCTAAAATGTTACCACAACACAACAGCTTGTCCTCATATTTCTATAGTCAAACCATCTCTAAGGAATATTAGGGACACAGACAGCTCCCACTGAAATGGCAATAGATTAGTCCACTTATGAGCAAATAAAGGACAAAGAAGTAGAAGGAAGTAGCATATATTTAGCCTTCCATTTGTTCCAAGGGTGATTTTTAATCAAAGCAAGGCTTGATGATGTGAGCACAGAAGGCAATTTGGGTGCTAATACCAGCTCAGGTAGGGGGCAGGTTACATTTGCTTCTCAGTGCTGGGACTGCTGGGTGGTTAAATGAATTGATGGTTGTAAATTGCTTTGAAAATACACAATGCTGAATAAATGCCACGAATTACTGTTGTTCAATATACTCAGGAGACAAACTTGTCTGCGAACAGAAGGTCTCTGAAAGATGGACTACGTTTAAAGACATTTAGGAGCTTTCTTTTTCACAACAAAGATGAAATTTTTAGCCAGACTTATTCTAAAGCCATCATAATGCCTAAGGATAATCTTTTAAAAATGCCATTATAACAGAATAAATCTGAAATTGCTCATAAATGCCACTTCCAGGAAACTTGAAGAAAAAAGTACATTAAACTAAAGCAGTTCTGCCATCTCACTTAAAAATAAATTATAAGACAAAGAAAGCCTCCCATGGGAATGGTAGCTGTGATAGCTGAGAGCAAATAAGAAGAAACAAATTAAAGCTATCTAACCCACATAAACATACAGAGAGAGTTCTTCTAAAAAGACGATGGAACAAACTGCTAGAAGATACTCACATTTGATTCAAATAATCATTCCTCACTTCAGATGGTTTTCAGCAATGTTTGTAAGTCTCCACTAACTCTATCCAACATTTACAAAAGATTAAATTGAAATGAGATTAGTCATATAATAATGGCAGTAATATTCATAATACCTTACATTGCTATTATACTTTCTAGTCTATACAGTAAATGTAATTATCTAATTTAATACTCAAAATACTGTGAAACAGATAGGATACATGGTATCTTTTCTTTTTGTTTTTAATTGTTAAGCAAGCAATTGAGGCAAAGAGAAGTTACACGACTGGAAAGGTTGGAATCCCAGAGCTGACAGGTGTCAGAATCCAGTCTACAAAAAGTTCTTCTAATTTCTAGATTGGTGACCTAATGACATTATTTACAAACACTAAGAAGATCTTGTAAAAATCTTTATCCAAATACCAGAAAAAGTTTTGTAACAAGCTTTAAAAGAATCTGACAAAAGAGATCTCCTGTCATATCATGATAGAATATTTATAGTACTTAATGTTTAAATTAACAAGGTTATCTTAAGAAAAGTTTATTTACATAGTAAAACGGAGAGGTAACAATGAATTAGACAAGTCTTTCCCAAACTGTGTTCCTTGGAACACTCATTCCATAAGATTCCACTGAGTGATCAATGTGAAAAATGTTTTACAGTAAAATATATTTGGGAAATGCCACTTAGTAGGTCTCTTCTTTTTGACTCTCAGTCATATTAATACACAAAAGCTCTAGGAAGATCTACAGCCAGAAACCTATTTGTCTAATCCTATGGCATCCAAAATTCACATATTATGTCTCTGTGCTCCTTAAACTGGGATATGCAGTCACCCGAGTCAAGGGCAGACAACCACATGACAGAAATACCTAAAACCACAACATAAGTATGGTACACACCCCTGGAGTGACAATTTAAATTATTATTATTTTACTAATGAATAAAAGATGTAAGATATTATTTTTAAATTAAAACAAACAAAAGACTATTGCTTCAAAACAGTTTGGTTTAAGGGAAGCTGCTCTATCTCACACCTAGATGCCTGGGAGTAAGAGTTCACTTCCCTGTGCCATGAAGATGACTTCAGCGGAAATGTCGAAAAGGAATGAGATCTGAAACCTGCAGAGGACTGGCATGTCCAATATTCAAAATAAAGTAGACACCTTCTTAGGTTTGGATTTCTCCACTAAAAAGAAGGAGAACAAGAGGAAAACAAGCCTAAAATAATACACTGAGTTAAAGAAAGCTTGTTTGCCATTGTATCTTCTACAGAAACCACATATTTTGCTGTCACTGTGAATGCAAACTGTAGTCTTAATTACCCAGATTTAAACAAATTCAGGTATGAATCTTTTCCATCTGTTTGAGGGTAAACATTCAAGTCTGTCAACTAGTAACTTGCTTAGAGCAGGTTGGAGATGAATTAGCAATGACATTGAAAAGAAGTTTTTATAAGTCCTAAGAAAGCTGCTCAATAATCTAAATATTTAGAGCCACACATCCCTTTGTTTCTTGAACACATAACTGTAGTAGAAATTACAGGGGGAGTTGTAATTTGTATAAAGATGTCCTGCATGTCTCCAGTTTGAAAGTTTCGAGTCTGGGATTGTCCTGAACTCATACCACATACAAAGAACAGGAAATGAAATCATAACACTGTCAACTGAGGTCCAGAGACCTGAACTCTGGTTCCTGCTTTGCCTTAAACTAGCTGTCATTTAATTTGCTCAGTTTCTGTAGCTGAAACATGACAATATTTGCTGAGATGATCATACAGTTCATTCCTGAAGGCTAGCAACACACACACACACACATACACACACAAATACACATCAAATCTAACATCAGAATGGAAAGCACAATAAAGAGACATTACCTAAGACTTGGATTTTTCCAGAATGTGACTCAAAATATTAAGTCGCGTCTCACACATAGTAGGTGCTGAATAACCAACTAGTAGTTGAACTTATATGGTAAGGGAGGGACAAATATTTTTAAAAGAGGCACAAAATCAAAAAAGGTAAAGAAATGGTAGCTGGCAGGCATGAAACAAGGATAATAAAGAAGCAATGGAAATAGAGATTAGAAACAAAATGAAGTGGGGCCTGCTAATTACTGATAAGGAGAGAGAAAGAACACTGAGAAATTGTGAGTGAATATGTGGCTTGAAATTTCACACACAAACAATAGAACCTTGAGGGCCTCAGTCAATCTTTAGCATAAATAAATACATAAATGTAAAAACTGGGGAAAAGCAATTCTTATTTTAAGAAACGTAAAAGATTCCATCAGAGGAGGAAGTGGGGAGATTTACTTTCCCACAGACCAAATTTTTGTACTGTTTGTACTTTTACCATATGTGGGAATTTCTTTTCCTCTTTTTTATTTCCTTTCTTTTCTTCTCTTTAGCTATTTTTAAAAACTTTCTAACAAAACATAGTTTTTAAAAGAAAATAAAAGATTTTTAAGTGTTATAGTCCCAACGGACTGGTTTCTTTAAACAAATACATTTAGCTTCATAAACTTGGAAGATAATTAATTTGGGGGTGAAGTCTGGCATAAATATGACAAAACCGAATCTACAATTAGTTTATTTTATGAAATAATTGACATGATAGGATGGGGTAAGAAAATTAATAACTGCAGGATTTCAATATTATGTTGATTCAAAATCCAATGGATCAGTACCTTCTTGTGAGAGCTTAGGCCAACTTCTTGGGAGTTCAGGCAGCTGCGAAGTTAGAGGGCATAGTCCCCAAGATTGCCCTCACTTCTGACACTAATTGCAAGCTTGGAGTATTTCAAGACTACTCCTAGCCTTGATAATTCTCTAGAAGGACTCACAAACTCACTGAAAACTATTATATTCGAAGTTACAGTTTATTGCAGGGAAAGGATGCAGATGAAAGTCAGCCAAGGGAAGAAGCACATAGGACAGCGTCAAGGGAAGTACCAAACATGGAGCTCCCATCACCCTCTCCCCACGGAGTCAGGACGTTGTTACTTTCTTGGCATTTTATGACAACACACATAAAATGCTGCCAACAAAGGAAGCTCAACCGAGCCTCAGTGTTCTTAGATCTTATTGGGGCTCCATTATATAGTATGATTGACTGATTGCCCACATGGTTGATTTCCATCTCCAGGTTGACTGGTATCATGTGACTCAAAGTCCCCATCCTAAATCACCCAGCATCCTCATATCAGAGTTACAACCAAAATATTAAGTAATAGATAGGAGGTACTTCAAAATGTCATAATTGCACTACAAATAAAAGTTAGTATTAGCTTTTTTCCTGCAGGTTTTCTTTAAAAAAAAAAATCAGACAAGTCCTGCCAAAAAAAAAAAAAACCCAGAAGCACCATGCTAAAATATAACTCAATCATGCTTTAAAATGCAGAAATTATTTTAAATCAATGATTAGTGGTAAATTGATGATGTTACAATAAATTTTATGTTAAATATTAATTAATAAATAAAATTAATGAAATGCACCATAATATGGTGACAATTAATAAAAGCTATTTTTATATATAGCACAATCTCTTGATGGTCCAAAGAAAAAACAATGTCACTGTATAGTACATAATAAATTTCAAGTCTGCTACCCCTTCTCTTTAATGTTCACCAAGAGGTTATCTTTGGGTAACATATTCTATTTATTAGCACTCTGTAGAAACTTCCAGTTTTTAGGAATGAGGAGGTTGATCTTATCTGAGAAGAGGTGATACAGAAAACATAAGAAAAAAAATTTTTTTTGACCACCTTCACCCATTTCAAGAAATTGCAATTTAAAAATTTAGCTAGGAAGAATAATAGAACAGCATATTACTTTGAATACATGACTAAGGGAGATATGAAAATCATTATAAGTTAAAGTTTTCATATCATGCATAAAAGTCTTTTTTCCCTGGTTCATAGCATTCTATTAGAGCCAGCAACTTTGCATTGTCATTCATTCCCTTAACCTGCATAGAAATCCAGTAGATGCCACCGGGATATAAAAGCTGACAACAAAATCTCGAAATGGAGAAAAGACATAGGATGCTCTATACTGAATGCATGATGGAGTAGCAGAGTACATGCTTGGGTGCATGTAGAGTAGTGCATATTAACTTGGGTAAGGAGTATAAAAGAAACAACAGTGGGGTGGAATGGAGGACATTCACTGGGCTGATAATGCTATCGTTGCATCTTTAGATATGCGGAGTCTGAAGTAGCATACAGAAAGATGAGAGTTTAGAAGCAGGGTTTTTTGAAGTCTTTTATCCACTCATTGGTCCCAGTCAGGACGGCAACACCAATCCAGAAAACCCACCCTTCTTTGTTCAACAAATGAGTATAAGACCTGAGCTCAGTTCTAGAATTTTAATGTTGAACTAAACAACACAAAGAGCAGAGAATTTGCTCATTAATAACAATTATGTGGAACCCTACGGCTGCCCTGGGTCCTGTTGTGTCTAAGACCAGGTTTTCCATTGTTCCTTCAATTTTCTGGGCAACTCCCATAGCTTTTCACCAGATCCCAGCAACATTCTCACTTTTACTTAAGTAAGTTATAAGCGGTTTCTGATGTTTTCAATTAAAGAGCCCTGACCAGAACAGGTCCTGTATCCAAGAATGGTAGATATCTAAGGCGCTGACACCTTTGGTCAAGAACCTGTCAAGGTGACCTATGCAATTTTTTCATGTACTTGAGATCCAAAAAGTGTACAAAGACGAGGCTTCTATCCCCCAGTAAACTTTAAATATAGCCAAGGAGACAGAAATCATACATGGAAAATGATTATAGAAGTATGAATAACTAAATTATTATTTTTTTAAACATCTAATTTTCCATGTGACAACAGTTTTGGAAAGGGAGAGAAGGAAATAGAATTAAATCTTGGAGACTTTCTGGAAGAAGATCAACATTGAGTACAACCTAGAATCTAAATAAATGCCCCTGTTATTAGGAGTATGCACAAATGAATTTCAGTGAGAAAAATACTCGGTGTGTACACTTAAAGAAGAATGATAAGATTCATACTATCAAGAAATGGCTCTGGAGGGGTATAAAGAAGTGAAAAGAGTCAAGGTCTCCAGGGATAAAATGTACATAATAATGCAGTTGATGGTGTTCGGGTTCATTAAAAAACGGTACACAACAACAATCCTACCTCTGCTCACCACCAGACGTACCTTGTCCAAAGGGCTTTGGGCTCTGATCAGTCTTCACAAATGGATGAGCCCAAGGTTAGCATGGAAAAGCAACAGGACGGATCCACAGCCGTGAGAAGATGGAAAAGAGGAGTGAAAGCAATGGGCCTGTTAAATGGAAGGAAGAAATGAGTCAGAGGAGATAGCACAGCAGTTTAGAAAGGGAGTATTTCAAGATGTCAGAAGTGACAGATTTGCCACTGATGGAAAATACAAAGTAAGAAATAATGAGAAACGACAGCAAAGAATGTTTACGAACACCACTGGGTCTTGGTTTTTGAAAGTCAGTCAAGCCCTTTAATTTGCAGAGAGGTTTTTTGTTTGTTTTAAGGGTCCCATTAGACATAAATTTCTATGACTTGGGGATTTTGTGCACAGCTTGATTGAAGGATTGGCCATTCCCTGGGGTATCTGTCACAAAAGTAATGAACAGGACAGGAAATCTAGGGAGACTGAGAAAATTTTGCTCACCAGATTTCCTCTCAGGTTGAATACTGTATATGGTTCAGAAGACATACATTGATAAGTCGGGTGACTATATAATTTATTATCCAACTAGGGACAGTTTTTAGAGTTATGGGGGGTTATCAGTAATTGTGTTGGGACAAGGCACAGACCACATAGAGGCACCTTATTGAAAGAGTCTCAGAGAGGGAAGAGTAAGCCTCCCAAGATGGACACCCCAAGAGTAATACTAGTAGTGTGAGCACATATTTGTTTAGCGGAGTATTATGCAGGTCTATGGCCAGAAGGCATCGCTCAGCACAGCTGCCAGACAGGACAGGTCCCTTCTCTTATAGCCCCCGTCCCTCAGCCTGCCTTCTCAAAATATGTTGAACACATATTTCAAGAGCATTGATTTGAAAGGGCACTATAAATTATTAGTCTGAATTTACAATATCAAAAATATATATTGAATAGTAAGAAGAGGTTCTAGAAAGGCAAGACGTTGTTTGCTCTAAATTTCCCATTTGCATAACGAAGCTTTCCTTCTCTTGACAAATATTTCTCCTTGAAACTCTTCCTCAACTTTGTCCTTGTTGAGATTTTGTCAGCCTTGCCATGCCTTCATTTCATGAGGGCTCCTAAATCCTCAAACTACTGAAGAAACCCCTTACACATTATTCACAGCTGCACCAAGCAAGGCCAAGCCTCCTGGAGCCTTTTTGCATCAACCAAAGGAAACATGTGATGTGCATCTGGCTCAAACAGTCAGTGAGCTGGGGTAGACGTGGGGAGGGGGGCCTGAATCATCCAGTTTGATTATAGTTAGCCGCTGGTACCAGGTTATTTCCAAACCACAACTGGAGTTGTTCTTTCTATATTTAGCCAGAGATAAAGAGATTGTGTGTGGAGACATGTAATTTGCCCCCTAGACAGAGGCCTGAAAGGTCAACGTGACAGTAGAAGAAATCTCTGAGGAGAAGGTTTAAAAACTTCGCTTGGCTCTAAAGTGAGGAAGCGATCACCTTGGGTAAGGGATCCAGAAATGATGAGATTTACTTTTCTCATCTCTCCCCTGTGAAGAGGGAAGCACATGCGTAATAATGCGAGGACGTCTGATGATGGGGTGGTGATCACCTGAGCGGTAAGCAAACAGGCATGCTTCTGAGCCAGAAGGAAGAGTCCGGCAAGGAGACCTCATAAACCAGGAGCCTCTGATTTCACTAACTAATAGTTCTGTAGAAAATCCAAGTCAGGAATGGCAGAGGTCGGGTTGCTGGCTTGTGCCCTCCCTTGGTGACAGCTCCAGGCAATTTTACCATCCAGCTGTTCTGTTTTTCAAAACTAAAGTAATTGGAATTGAACTACAGAGCTTTGCTAAAACCCTAGCAATTAACAGTACGATTTCCCAAATTGCACTGTAATGGGAAAGTGTCCATCAATCAACCCAGCGAAATAACACATTTTATCACCAGATGTGAGATTTAATATCTTCATAACTCTCTGGATTTACCACTTATGAATTGTCAGCCTTGCCTCGAGCTCTGAGAATTAATGGATCACATCCCCGCTATGCAAGGATGGTTTACAGTTGTAAAACATCCCCACCTTCATTTTAGATATATTTACTAAAATGTTCTTCTTTAAGGTGTAATCAGAAAACATGCTAGACGGGAAAATTTCATTTCTATTTACTATGTTGAATATTATCATTGTCTGGATAAATACAGTTCCCAGAATCTCAGCATGCATACTCTTGTAACAGGAACAACCAGTTTATCACTGGCAGTGAACAATAAATTATACGGCAAAGATGCAATGACTAAGTTTTAAACTTTAGGATATCCTCTACGGTTTTCTGGATAGAGACTGAAATATTCTAAGTTTCTAATTCTGTATGTATGTACAGGTCCTGCTGTTCATCCTGGACCAAGAAGAGAATTCAAAGAATCCACATATGTTCATCTTGTCACGACGGTTATCAGGTACTTCAGTTCTCATTTTAGCTTTTGCTCCAATCTCAAACATTTGAACCATGGCCAAGATGAAACTGCCTCCTAAAAGCAACCCAGACATATTTCTGGGATGCCAGAATCTCAAACTTTCCAGGTTTGGAAACTTATCTGGCTTCTACTCCACAGGGGGAAACACTGTAACAGGGGAGGTCACTCCACGGGCCCTGCATGGACTGAATTCACTGACAAATTACTCTTCTCCCACTGTGTCGTTCCAGAGCCGTGCAATGATATGTGCAGGATGCCAAGGGGACAGAGAGGAGGCGCCAGGAGAGGCTGTAGGAGATTTGGGCATGTGGGGTTGTGGTGGCAGTTAGGGAAGGTTCCCCAGCCCAGACAATGTCTGAGATTGTCCTCACATCACAAAGGAAGTATGTTGTCAGACATGGGAGTCAACCAAATGATTACAGTTATTTCAGAAAAAAAATAGTCACAGAACTTCAGCATTTTAAGGAAACTTAAAGACCATCTATTTCATTTCCTAATTTCATAGATTCATAAAATTGTTCAATGAAAACTGTCAATCACACTATTGCATCAGCTGATAGAACTACTTGACTTGTGTTCATTTCCAACAATAACATTTAATTCTCCTCGACCATATTAGTCGGCTTTAAAAGTTAACATGCTTTTTTTAGGCAAAAAGAAACATTAGAGGACATGAAGATATCACCTTGTCTAAATAATAAAGAAATTCTATATATCTCTGTATGATTTATTCTATCAGAGGTTAAA
Source organism: Equus quagga (assembly GCF_021613505.1). Classification (NCBI taxonomy): domain Eukaryota; kingdom Metazoa; phylum Chordata; class Mammalia; order Perissodactyla; family Equidae; genus Equus; species Equus quagga. The sequence goes on from NC_060270.1 coordinate 50,915,187, forward strand.
ATCACAAAGCAATAATTATATATTAAGAAACAGTTCCAAACCCACAAAAACAGGCTGGTGAAATATGATGGAGATTGGCAAAATCAATTCAAATGATTAAAAGAATCCCCAACAATAGAGAAATGAATTACTGTTTGATAAATAGTATCCAGCCATTGTGATATCAGTATAGAAAAAATTACCTTAGAGTCATTTCTCATACCACACACTGTATTAATTCCACATGAGTCAGAGTTAAACATTTTATTGAAAACTAGGAAAAAAAGAACAGCTCCTCTCCAGCTGTGGAGAAAAGATAAATTCCAGATACTGAAGAAACAGACTATACATATTAGGATCTCCTCAGAGGCAAGATGGATGAGCCCAGATATGTAAAACTAAAGCATCTGAACTGTATCATGTAAAAGAGGAAAGAAACAGAATGAGATCACACAATAAATATATCTGAATGAAACATACTATTATACACACACTTGTGTGTGTATAATGAATTGATGTGTTATGCAAATCAGTACCCAGACTGCCCCTCACAAATAAAGGAGATCAACAAAATTTCACATGAACAAGGAGAGAGAGAACAATTATAAGAGGGGAAAAAGCCTTACAATTAAACATGATAGCTAAAATATCACTCAGGTATCATTGCATACCTACTGACGTGGCAAATAAAATAAAAAAATGATAAAGCTCCATGTAGGACTTTGGGGAAGGACAATATGTACCTCAGAGGTCACCAGCTGGAGGCCTGTCCGTGGGCTGCATCAGGCCAGCAGCATTTTTTTTTTCCCTCACAGTTTTCAAAAACACTTTAAATGTTTCGCCAATGCTTAAAAGAGGTGAGATTTCATATAAGACCTGGATTTCTAGCATCTCCATAAAAATTTGAAGTTCTGTACCAACACGGGAACCGTATTCTCAAAAGGCCACACCCAGGCAGAGCTGAGCAGAGGCCACAGCCCCTTCTAGACGGTATCTGTGACCCCAGGGGGGGCTTGTCTTACCACCCTCTGTTGCCAAACACGTGGTCAGCAGTGCTCACATATTTAGGATTTTGGAAAACTAAGAAAAGCTCATGTATTCAGAATTTGAATGTGGGATTTGTGATTTATACGTTGTGGAAGTTATTGAAAAGTTGTTTGTTCTCTCTAAAAAGCTATCTGGAAATATTTAACAAGAGTTAAAAATCTATTAATATCCTTTGATATAATAATTCCACTTTGGGAACTTTATTTCAAAGAAATCAACATGTACCTCTTGAACACCCCCTGTTCCCCATCCACCCACCAAAAGAAACAGCAAATGCTCACTCAAAATAACAAAAAGCAGGCCAGCCCCATGGCCGAATGGTGAAGTCCGGCACGCTCTGCTTTAGTAGCCTGGGTTCAGTTGCTGGGCATGGACCTACACCACTTGTCAGTGGCCATGCTGTAGTGACAAATCATATACAAAATAGAGGAAGATGGCAACAGACGTTAGCTCAGGGCGAATCTTCTTGAGCAAAAAGAAATAGCAAAACGCAGGGAAAACAATCTAAATATCTAACAGTAAATGAATTGCTAGATAAACTAAGGCATAGCAACAGGAGAAACTTCCATAGAGCTATTACAAATGAAAATAGACCATGTGCCTAGTGTAATGAGAATGTGAAAAACTGATTAATGAGAAAAGTGCTCATATCAAGTAATGCCAACTACTTAAAGGTCTAGGGCTTTGTTCTGACGGAGATGAGAAGTGAATGTGGAATGATGTTGATTTAGCTCAGCATGTGTGATAGACCTTTCACATAAAGGTATTTTACACTCATAATAAAAATCTCTAAAGGGAGATACCTGTGCAGTTCTTTATGTTCTTTATCAGATTGACCCATACAACTAGGAAAGGTGGTGACAACAACTTTCATCTTGAAGACCTCTCATTCAGAGTCCACACAGACCCTTTTTAGTTCTTTCACTGTTTCCACACCCTGAGGGTCAACAACTTCTTCCATGCACCAAGTCGAAATCTCTCGAGTTCATTGAAAATATATTTTCTCAATGACATTAAAATTTGAAAGGATAGGGGCTGGCCTGGTGGTGTAGTGGTTAAGTTCGCATGCTCTGTTACAGCGGCCCAGGGTTTGTGGCTTCAGATCCCAGGCATGGACCTATGCACTGCTTATCAAGCCATGCTGTGGCAGTGTCCCAGATACAAAATAGAAGAAGATTGGCACAGATGTTAGCTCAGAGCCAATCTTCCTCACTAAAAAAATAATAATAATAGTAAAAATTGAAAAGATGGAACAACTGTCTACACTCATATGAAAATATTACTTATGTTTGAAGCCAGTAGTCAAATTCTAATATTCTATGACTTGCAAGTCGATGAAGCAGGGATCTGTAATGGTTAAAGGCATAGACTTTGGAATAAGACACAACTAGGTTCAAATCCTACCTCCAAATACAAGCCACTCCACCTTTTTGCTTCTCAGCCATCCTGTCTATTAACAACGGGGATAATGACTTTGGTCTCATTAGGAATGTTGGATTGTAAATGAGATAATAAATATTAAGTAGTCAGTTGGCCAGCCCATGACAAGTTATTATAGTAGTAGCTACTATTTTATATTAAAATCATTCAGGCTTTATTTTCCTTTGAACATCCTGATATAAAACTTAGTTTTCTCTCTGTAATAATATTTTTCTCTTCTTAGAACCCTCTCGGGATTTTTCTACCGCCTTCTTTCCAAGTGTGACTTTCACTATGGGGTGGCAAGCATTCTGCTATATTAGCTTCCAACACAGTGTTGGTATCCTCAAAAGTGAGGCAAAGACTCCATAATAATAGTTGTTATGATCAAGGCGTGAAAGCTTTCACTATAACCTTCAGCAATCTGTCTTAGAGAAACCATAAAGTACTCTACAGTCTACCGAAAGAAAATCTAGACACTGAAAACTATGTCACAACAAGAGTTTCTCAGCAGGGGATCATTATCACTCCATTAACAAATCAAGTACGCTATAATTTTGCCCACATACACTCCACACCTTCTCAGTCTTTTGAAAGAAAATCAGTAACTGGAAAATATAATCTGATACAAGTGCTAAAGACAATAAGTATGAAATTGTCAATTAAATTCTATTTACTTACTTTCTTACCATTTCTTATTCAAAGTCTGTTTTTAACGAAACTGATAGCCTAACATTTTTTCTCTAATGATTTAATAAGTAACATATTTACATCTTGATCTTAAAAATCACTTAATGAATCAGGTTTTTTTCTGTTTTTAAGAAAAATTAAATGATTATACAGACTCCAATTGAAGTTAATGTAAGGTGGCAAAAATATAGTTGTGACCTTTCACATCACTAAAAAGAGTAGAGACCTAAGGTTCTTTGGAGGTAAATATGCTTCTGACTCATGTCCAAATGGACAGCATCTTAGAGATTTTCTTTCAAATGGAAAGGTATGTCCACTTAAAATTTAAAATGAAATGATAAAAACAAAATGGGGGACATTCTGGTTCTCTTTAGTCTTCAGTGGTGTTTTTTCATAGTTTAGAAAATTTTCAGAAGGTTAATATGAGTTTCATGACATTTGGGAGTGGGAGTGGGGTAAGTATGTCCTCCTATTGCTGTAATTAACATCTAAACAGAGTCTTAGAGGTAAAATTATACTCACTACTCCTAAGAATAAGAAACATGATAAGATGTGTTTAAAATACTTGAAACTAGCTACCTTTGATACATAAACCAACAATATTTTTGTTCTATGTGGAAAAAACTGACAAATTAATTTTTATCAATTGGGGGAAAAAAGGAAGGGGAATGAATGCTACCTTGAGGAGAGACTCACACCTACCACATCCAAGTTATCTGTGCCCTAAGCTTTTCTTTTGTTTTTTTTCCATACAAAAGCCTATGAAAGACTTCCTTTTGCCTTCACCCACCTTGCACATATCTAAGTATAAAGGAAATACTTCATTTTTCCAATGGAAAGGGTATTGTGGGTTGGAATATGGTTGGAAATACCCATACTGTAGCCCGGGCAATGTTAAAAAAGAAGTCCTGGCTGGGATGCTGGGACATTCAGAGGAATTTACAGACTTTTTACAATCTTGCATACAATTGCCAAAGGAGCAACATTCGTTCAAAAAAGGGTGATCCTAGAGGTGACCAAATAACTCATGTGTGTGAGAATATGGGTCCTTCTAGAATCTCATCTGTTCTAGAGAAATTGAGGTAGCTTACTAGATTCAACATTTCCAAATTTCATAATCATTGGTTCATCAATGGATTCAAAGCCCCATTCATTTATTTTATATTGGATATGTTTAACCTGACGCTTTCATTAGAAAGCAGTTTATTTTCAGTATATTTTTTAAATGGCCAACTGCTAAATGACATAGGAATATTAATAATCACTATGTGAATTATACTGGTAACAATACTAGTGATAATAATAACTGCAATTATGATTTATTGAAGATAGTGTGGTGGGTACTTTAGATATGACATACAACCTTCTTAACAACCCTGCAAGGTAAGTATCACATTATTTTACAGTTAAGGAAGTTGAGTTTCAGAGAAGTTAAGCAAAATGGTCAAAATTACAGGGCCAGTAGTAGCAGAATTGGGATATGAATCAAAGCCCACAATTTTCCTCCACACCAAGTTTACTTCCAGGTCTGAAATTTTTGAGACTTTAGACATAACTGCAGTCACAAACATAACCATCTTGAAAATGAAAGCCTTCCAAACTATAGCCTTAAATCCAATTTTAATTACTCTGGCTATGCACCATTTTCCCAACATCTCAGCCAGGACAAGAATTATGAAAATCACTGTATGCTCCACTGAAAAACAGTTTCATTAGCATAGAATGCAACCTAGCTGTTTCTTGGTGGGGGACAAAAATTACCCTCAATTGTAAAAGCTTGTTAACTAGAGATCGCTTTTCAGTTGACCAACTCTGTTCAACATTAGATAGATGCTGATTAACTATAAACCATGAAACGACTAAATACTAACCTCTGTATCAAAGTAGAATTTTCCAGGTTTCAAGTTCTGTATCTGATGACAAAATTTTCTTTTTATAGAATAGAAACATTTCCTAGTTACATAAAAAATATTTTACACTAAAATTTCAATAGCATACATTGAAAATGTACTCTATAATTTTAATGCTTTCACCTTTGCTGGAAGTACATGAAAAAAACTTGTTTTTGTTGTTATTGTCGTCATTGTACATTTTTTTTGGTCCCAATTGTCTATCTTAGCATTTATAATAGTAAGTATTTAGGTAATTAGCATAGGAAATTATTAAAATTACAAATACTATTCATAGCAGCAGCATATTTTCTGATGTTTCTTTATATCAAAGCAAGATGGGTCTCATTTGAAAAAAAAAATCTGTAGATTCCAGAGAAATGTTCATCTGAAAACAAATGTATACATTTCCATTATTTGGGGCTTCTTCCATTTGTTTCAAGGTATGGATATCAATAAAGGCAAATTAGATAATATATTTTTATTTATTCACACTCCTTTTATTTTTACTGTTTAGTTTCTGACCATTTAAACACTTAATCCCTTTGGACTTCATTTTCCTCATCTGATTGGAATAGTGATCTTTAAAATTTTAGAGCGATGGTTTTCAACTTGTGAGTTACAGACCACTGCAGAAGAGTGGAATGATTGCAAAGAGTCTGTGGACTCTTATTTGTAAATATTCTTAGTAGACTGGATACATGATAAGTCATACACTCTCAAAAATGTACATAGATAAATATACTGTTCATCAACTGTATGTTGTTGCTTTTGATTAATACAATGGATATTCCTTTGATAGTTTACTGGCCTCATTGTTGTCACAATTCCGTATATTCTTAGTTAACCAAGATTAAACATACAACTATCAGAGATGGGGTCAGATTGGGAAACATTGCCCAGAGGTGACAGAGTTTCTTTTTTCCTCGGTGTTCGTCATCTAAATATCACTCAGAACAAAGAGATTCATGGAGCTGCCCAGGCATCTCGATAAAGAGGAGGGACAATGAAAAGGGATGTCATGTACCGACAACTCGCAGTTGCCCTTGCCTAGTTCGCTACTTTTCTATTTCTTCTTCTAAGATGACCTGAAGGTCCCCCCAGATCAAATATCACAATCCTAGCTAATTGAAAATAGTACTCATTATGGATAGAAAGCCCAAATACTGAGTAACCCAATATTATTTATGCTGCTTTCACACAAAGCCCCAAACTAATCTTTGGGAACTTTTCCTAAGGAAGAAAGGAAAAACTTCTCCATTACCCTCAGCCTTCTTCTTCACCCCCTTTTTGTCGAAATCATGAGCTTTTGGCTGTTTTTTCCAGTTATTCAGGAAGTGAGCTTTGAGAAAGTGCAAGAAGGACCAGAGCAGCCGCTGCTGTTTGGTTTGGGGCAAGAAGGCAGAGCAAGGCAGCCTGACATCCTTAGCACCAAGGGGCACAGACCATTGAGCCTTCCTGCTACCATGTGCAAGTTCAAAAAGAATAATTTCAACGTAAAAGTTCAGTTGGTTGCTCTGTACTGAAATAAATTATTTCGCTGCTACATTTTTGAAGTTACTCTATCAGAATTTTAAATCCTCTTCCATACATCCCCTAAGGGCGTGTGAGCTGAACCAGGCCTCCTTTCTGTTTTATGATTTCTAGGCTGACGGGAGTTCACAGCAAAAATAACTTCCGAATATCAGTCAAGCCCCGTCCGTCTGCTCTTTCATTCGACATGCTTCCTTTTCATTGTGATAATACACTCTTTTTTACATTAAAACATGACACTCAATACAAATCACTCGTTAAGAACAACTTCATATAAAATGCAAACCTTATCAAATGTAGGAAAATTAATAGAAATCATGAAGGAAAAAATGAAAGCACATAACACAGATGCAGTGGAATTATCTTTTATTGTACTTAAAGGGAATAGAACACAATTCCATGACGTATTCAAGTGCTCTTGTACTCTTATTTTAAACAAAAGCAGGCAGAGTGCCGTTAACCAACATGAAGAAGGAGAGGCATACCACCAAAGAGAATGATCTGGCATGAGAATGAAAAATACTTAAAAGTTAATAAATCTTAAGATTTTTCTAGGTGTCCCAAATAATTCCTTGGTCTGATTCTGGAAGGAAGTCAAATGAAAGTGGTTACTTGTTAAAACAAAGTGTTTGTCAAACTGTAAGTTGAAACATTTAGTGGGTTGTGAAACCAATTTAGTGACATTGGCTAATAGAATAGAATAGAACAGATCAGAAAACATAGGAGGACATTGCACATAGCAAAGGTAAAGCTTTTTTTAATTTATTTATTTTTTTTGGTTAAGAATGTGTACATGCTAGCTGGCAATATAAAATGTATTACTTACTGTGTACCCGACAAAAATGTTTAAAAATTGCACTAGCACATTTTACATCACCATAACAGTGTAGAGAAAGTCAGGTTCTAGTGACAAAACAATACCTACAACTTCTCTCTCTAAGCTCAGAGGATCATGGTTTGCAAGGTGTTTTGGAATACTTCTATAGAAATATCATTACAAATCCTACAGTGTATGTTACTTAATCCAAAGAAAATGTGCAAAGCCCAGCAGGGTATTTTGGGAAACAGATTAGTCAAGAATCATGACTCTTTACTTTTATTTTAGCTAATATATCTCTGGTGATTAAAACTATAAATTAATGTTGCCAGCAGATTTAATTAAGGTCATGCTCTATATGAAAAGGACAACACAACATCTTTTGAGAGCCACAAGCACACTTCCAATCTTTATACATTCTAAACACTTGTTAGGGGTTTCCATTACAGTCATCCCTGGTATCCATGGGGGATTGGCTCCAGGACCCCCACGTATACCAAAATCCCCCAGTCCTCAAGTCCCTTATATAAAATGGCCTAGTATTTGCATATAACATACAAACATCCTCTTTTGATATACTTTCAATCATCTCTAGGTTACTTATAATACCAATTACAATGTAAACGCTATGTAAATAGTTGTTATGCTGTATTGTCTAGGGAATAATGACAAGAAAATGTCTGCACATGTTCAGTACAGATGCAACCACTGTAGGTTTTAAATCTTGGGTTGGTTGAATCCAGGGATGCGGAACCCGTGTATACAGAGGGCTGACTGTACATCCAAGGATCTTAAATATCAACAGAGGGAGCCAGTTGATAATCAACAGAACGCCCACTGTTTCTCAGAGTGTATGGATTTTTAAGCACTCTAATTTTTGCCAAAATATTTAGTTTAATAATAATAATTATGGTAAAATAATATGATATGCAACAAAATTAATAATGGCTGCATTTGTTGGGTAACCCAACATATGACTGGGCACTATAAATATATTGCAGTTAATTCTCAGAACAATCCTATGAGGTCGATTTTATGGCTTCCATTTTATAAGATAAACAAAGCTAGGAAAGATTTAACAATTAGTGGAATGTCTCAGGATTTAAACTCAAAAGCCAATGTTCTTTCACTGCTTCTCAGTTAATGAGAAATAACATAGAAGCTATTCCTCTTCTATGTATTAATATTTCAGATTTCTTAGTGCTTTAGAGGACAAGGAAGGAAGGAGGGTAGGAAGGAAGGAAGGAAAGTAGGAAGAGAGGGAGTGAAGGAGGGAGGAAGAAAGCAAGAAGAAAAGAAACAAATAGATTCAAGATTAATTTTATAAAACTAAGATTAAGTGTCACAACCTGAGAATATATACTTTTCATAACTCATAAAAACAATGAACAAGTAATTTTTAATTGCTATAGCTCTGTTTCAAACATGAATCTTGGTAAATGAGAAGTAACTGCACACTTGCACAAGATAATAAAATATTCACTCTTAGCTGTCTCTCAGAAGGGAAAATAGGAGAAGAAAAACAAGAAGGGAGAGAATGGCTAAGGAGGAAGGGAAGAGGCTGACCAAATTGCTACGTCAACAGTGTTGAGAGGTGACTGAGGCCCCCACGTGCTATTCCCTTGCCTGACCTCCAGCACTCACAGGGCCTGAACAACCACTAGGAGAGCTAGTTCTTTGAATTAAAGTCTAAACTAAATGGCAATCAAGAGGTGAAAGGGAGCCTGGTATAGAGACCACACATGCTGAGAGGAGAGAGAGACCTGGGCTCACAGTCTGGCTCTGCTCTGTCCTGGTCTTGGGACTTCAGGAGAGTTAATTAAGTACGAATTAAAAGCAGTAATTTATGAAGAAGTGCCTAGATCATTGTTTGGCACACAATGAGTGCTCACAAACTTGTGGCTTTTATTAGTTAAGAAGATTTAACAGCTCATTCCCCTCCACAAATATATTAACTTATAATATCTAATCTAAGGATCAGTCAATTATAACCTACCAAACATTGTCTTCCATACTTGTTTTATTCTTACCCTACCGTCATTATTTTTGTCAATCCAAGTACCTCCCATATTATAGTTCTTAATATTTTTAAATCAACATGATTTTTACTGAAATAATTATGTTTTTATCATAAATGGAAAACAAATCATAGAAACATGAAAGATGTTTTGCTAAAATAAATGGAACCATTAAAACAAAAACAAGTTGTTTATCCACAGTCCTACACTAAATCATGAAGAGCCACACTTGGGAAATTCTATTTTAGCAGATACAGAGGGAAAAGTCTTTAAAGCTTTAGAAAAATATAATTTGGTTCAACAAATCATGGTGAAACAACTAGATAGACATATGAAAAAGAATGAATTTGGACCCCTACATCATGCCATGTGCAAAAATTAACTCCAAATGGACTTAAAAACTCTTACAGGAAAACATAGGTGTAAATCTTCATGACCTTGGACTAGGCAATGTTTCTTTAGAGCCGACACCAAAAGCACAAGCCACCAAAACAAAAGATAAATTGGACCTCACCATGAGTAAAAACTTTTGTGCATCAAAGGATACTATAAAAAAACTGAAAAGACAAACAAAGAAATGGAAGAATATATTTGTAAATCATATATCTGATGAAGGTCTAAGTATCCAGAATACATAAAAAACACTTAAAATTCGATAAAAAGACAAATAATCCAATTAAAAAATGAGGAAAGGATTTGAGTAGACATTTCTCAAAATTAGCTATACAAATGGCCAATAAGATGCCCAACCTCATTCGTCATTAAGGAAATATAAATCAAAACTACAATGAGATATCACCTCATCCCACTAGGATGGCCATAATTTCTTTTTAAGTGAAGGAAAGTTTTGATGAGGATGTGGAGATTTGGGTAGCTTCATACATTACTTGTAGGAATGCAAAATGGTGCAGCTACAGTGGAAAATCAGTTTCTTGAAAAGTTATACAAAGTTATCATATGACCCACCAATTCCACAGCTAGGCATCTTACCAAGAGAAATAAAAACATATGTTCTCAAAAACTATTGTACACAAATTTTCATAGCAGTATTAGTCATAATAGCCAAAAAGTGTGAAAAATCCAAATGACCATCAAATAATGACTGGATAAAATGTCCCTTAACTAACGAATAGATAAACAAAATGTGGTATACTTGTACCATGGAATATTATTCAGCCATAAAAAGGAATGAAGTACTGATTGAGCTAAAATATGGATGAACCTTGAACATACTTTATGATTCCATTTATATGAAATGTCCAGAATCAGCAAATCCATAGAGACAGAAAGTAGATTCATGGTTGCCAGGAGCTGGAGTGAGGGGAAGATGGGAGTGACTGTGAATGGGTATGGGGTTTCTTTTTGGGGAGGATGAAAATATTCTGGAATTAGATGGTGGTGATATCTATACAACTCTGTGAATATACTAAAAAGTCACTGAATCGTGTACTTTTAAATGGCAAATTTTATGGTATATAAATTGCATCTCTCTAAAAAGAAAAAGCACAGTTTGGGAAGGTGGTGAGGGGGGACATGAAGAGAATCTTGGAAAGAAAAATAAGTTTAACATGAGGCTATGGTTTCACTCAGTCATTCAACAAATATTCATTGAGCAATACTATGTGCCAGGCATTCTGATCGTCACTAAGGATACGGAGGGGAGCTAAATAGGCAATTATCATGGAACTTCAGTGTTGTTGTAGAGACTCTGAAATTTAAAATGTAATGTTCAGTAGATGACAAAGATAATTTAAAGAACATAAGAAAAAGTTTCCAGAGAAGAACAATTGGCACAGATGTTAACTTAGGGCGAACATTCCTCAGAAAAAAAAAGTATTATTTTCTCATGTGATTTGAACAAGCTTTTAAGAAACAATGGAAACAAATCTCTATAATGTCCTTTCCTGAAGCAGCTCTTCAGCGCATTCACTTCACTGTGACTTGACTTGTTCCTTCCTTCACGTTGAAAGCCAAGGCTGAGAGAGAGATGTAATCAAGGCCTGCGGGTTATTGACCTTTCTGCTCCATGCCAGACATTTTGTAGAATGGCTACCGGCTCTTAGGGCACTAAATAGGTCACCTGAAGAAGGTCAGTGTGGAAATATATTATACGTGTGCATATTTTAAAGCTGGAGTCTTTTTCCTCAGTTATCAATTGTGGATATTTGTTTCTGGCTTCCTCAAATTGACATTTTTCCCTTCCTTCTTAAAGGATGTTTCTTAGAGAGTGAAGATATGGACCATTTTATTTACTGTTTCATGGCTACAAGAACACTGTGTTATGCTATCAGCATTTATTTATGCACACTCATTACAAAAGAGTCTTTTTTAGCTGCTCAGCAGTTGCTCCTGATGATAACTGAAATCACTATCATCCTACAGATAAAAGTGTGTCTCGTTCAGTCCACAAATTCTCTGTTGAAATGCATCTATGAAATAGTTCATAAAAAGGTTATGTGGCAAAAAATGCTTTAATGTAGTAGATTTTTATACAAGAAGGTTCTTGGTTCCCAAAGCTATGTCCAAAGACACTCCAAATCATCATCATCACTATCATCTCCTTGGGGGAGCATCCATCTACCTGTAGACACTTATTCAGTGTTATCTAACAATGAAGGAGGCCACTGAAGCTACAGAGGAGGAAAAGCCAAATGGTTACATCATGCTGGCAGTAAAACTACGACGAGGAGGAAAATAAAAACCTAGGTGGAAACTGCCTTATGGTCTCTAGACCACTAAAAAGCCAGACCAAAATTAAAAAATAAATCCATATCAGATGTAAGCTATACATGGAAGAAGCCAAATGTGTAAGACTGCTTTATTAATACAACTAATTGTTTTATTTCTCTTCTAAAATGCTTAGATTTATCTACATCCATCAATTGGGATGGCTATAACTGACCTTTTCGCATTCGTAGATGGGCAAGGCAAGAAGAAAGTAGATTTTTATCATTCTTTCTGGGAATGGTATATACTGTTAAATCATGAAGAGAAGTAGAAGAAAGAATATTAAAACAAGGACTGTAGAAGGAGTGGAGAGCGGAAGTCACCAGGAGTCGGAGGATCTGAAGTCCACGGTCAACTCTACCATGGGCTTTGCTGTGAGAACTTCGGCTGCCGCTGTCCTGGCCTTTTCTCATCTATAGAATAGATTAAGTGCAATCGTGCCCTCACAAATTTACTAGGACTGTTGAGTTAGATAAGTTCTTATGTGAAAGCATATTATAAAACAAAAAGAACAAATACATGCTAACTGGTCATAATAAGTATGCAATATAAATAAGGAAAAAATCCATCTCCATGTTTTATCCTTTTAATTGTTTGTGGAACGTATGTTAGATGAGGGTAGGGATTCCGGGTGGTTTGTTCATTGCTATGTCTCTAGCACCTGGAACAGTTGCTGGCACAGAGGAGGAACTCAGGAACAGTTTGCTGATCTAATAAATGAATGACTATGTAATATGTATATTACCTGCCTTTTTGTCTTTCCCTAAAATATACATATCTGATACAGATATATCAATTTTATTTCTGCTTCCTATATGGAATAAAGCATAAGTGTTGTTTAATTTAACCAATTACCTGGAAGCAATAAAAGAACACATTTTCAGTACAGAAAGGAGAAATTTGATACCATGCATAAATCAGTACTAAGTACATGTTACACTGTTACCCTAACAAGAAAGCAGAGGTTGAGATATTTCTAATGATTTCTCTTGATTTATGTATTAGACTTGACTGTGGACCTCAAATCAGCAGGCAAGGAGTGACAAAACTTAGTAATATCTGGTATCTCTAAACCTACACCTCATTCTTCAAAAGCTATGCACTGCTTCTCTTGACAGCTTATTGGAATCACACAAGAAAAGTATATACGGGGTCGCTAAACTTTTTAAAAAGGATTTCCTAGGAAAGGGGACTTTTGCAAAAGATACTATAATAGCAGACACCTTTCTTTAGACAGGAAAGCATCTTTACTTAAAAACAAGATTTGAAAGTATATTAGACATCCCCATGTGCCAAGCACGTTTTCAAAGGAGTTTTTCACATTACCACATTGAAAAGTTGCATCTGATAAGCACTCTATTTCCATTTTATATAGGAGATGACAGAGCAACTAACCTGCCCAAGATCCCATCACGAGAAAGCAGTGGAGCCAGACTTGAATTCAGGACTCTGCCTCCACTTCCCATGCTTTTTCTTCTGCATCTCTCCTGCCTACTTACTCATGGAGTAAGAGAACCAGGGAAAGTCACCAAGCAACATCCACCATGGGAATTCTCCCATGACCAGGCAGGTTAGGAAGCTTGGATAGACATCATGAATTTTATCAGCCAGTGGGGATCCTGGCTGACTGGAGAGCCATTAGCCAGCTAGATGGGGAAAATCTGGTACATAAACTTGCTCTAGGGACACAGTTTGGTGGTAAGTAGCTGCAGGTGATTTTGAATGCAATATAGCATGATGCTTCTCAGATTGGCCCTGGCCTGGTATGGACTCAGCCAGCTCCTAGAATATGGAATTGTCCAGCTATCAGGGAAAAAGGAGTTACCAAAACATGGGCAAATAAGTTAAAATTAAGTGCTATAAAAAATCAACAGCAGCTGCAGATCCCTCTATTTTAGTAGCTGAATAAGAGAGCTCAAGAGTTTAAGCCAGGAATTGGGAGGGAAGCTGGGTATGCATCCATATATACACAAGCTATATGCAAACACACCTCATTAGCCTACAGTTGATGCAGAGAGAAAAGAGAAGGGGCATGGAAGGCATTAATGCAGGAAATAAAAAAGAATCTATAGATAGAAGCAGTGATATCTACCCAGGAAGCAAGGAACCCTCTGTGAGCATCAAAAGAGACCCAGTGATTGAGGAGAAAGGTGTGAGGCAGGCTTCTTGCGCCACTATTCCCAGTGGTGAATTTAGCCCTCTGTGTCGGGGTTGGGAGGTGAGAAGGAGAACAAAACAAGGGTAACTTGAGCCTCCATAAGAACTCCTTTGAGATGCAGACATAGTAATAGTCATCTCTGCTCCCACGGGTGCCAGGGGGCCTTCCTGGACTTCCAAGAACTAATTTGGCAGGCAGTCCCTACAAATTCCCCTAGTAGGAGTCAGTTAGCTCCTTGGCTTATTCTGTGAGGTCTTGAATTTTCTCTGGCCCCCTCAAAGACGCTATCATCTAAGGAGGTAGACATATGTGTCAATAACAATGTGGCCAGGGAACTGGCCAGGCTGAGTTTACATCCTTGTTCCTGCATTTAAAGCCCACATTTGCTGTATGATCCAAGGCACTTCCTTGAGCCTCAGAATCCTCCTTGTTAAGAGGGTAATCATACATATACCTTTGAGCATCATGAATATTAAGAAGATAATGCCTGTCAAGTGTTTGATACATTATCTTTTCACACAAAGTAGATGTTCCGTACATGGCAGTAACAAAGTCATCTTCACCACCACCATTAGTAACTAACAGCAGCTTTCAACCCTGGCTGCATTGTACACCTACGTAGAAGAGAAGGGCTAGATAATACCCAAGACCAGCACCAACCCAGCCTACAGAGATGCAGCCCAGGCAGGTTTGATTTTAAAGTCCCCCCAGGGGACTCTAACATTCAGTCCCGGTTGAGAAGTTCCATCTTGCGTCAACTCCTCGCCTTCTTCCTACAGCAAGGTCTTAACTCCCTCTATAATGACCCGCCTTTAAAACTGACAGGTGCACCGTCTCTGTACTCAGAGGTGGATTTAACAGGAAGTTTCTGAAACTCAAACTGTAGGCCTCCTCACTTCCATAAGCCCTTTCCAAAGTACTGGGCCTAATTCTGTATTCATAATTTTGTATTATTTTTATTAAATGTGGTTTCCTGCATTAGATTAGCTTCAGGCTCCATGATGCTCAAATCCCTAAAAGTTTGTTCAACTTCCCTTGAAGTAAACCACCAGCAGAGAGCCCCAAATGCTACACTTGTGGCTGGATTGAATCGGCTGTTCAACCCTGGCATTGATTGCAGTATTTATTGGCCCTCCCTGAATATTTGAAGAGTTGATGTTACCTTGAATTCCTATTAACTCTCATCGAGTCATTTGTCTCTTAAAATTCATTCTTCTAGACTTTTTATTTCTAGCCTCCAAACAGCTGGCCCAGCCAGACAAACTATGTCAACCACCAGGTGAGAGCTAACCTGGCCCCCCCATATTTGCACATTATACGCCCCCAGTGGCGGCCTGGGAAAATCCACAGGACATTTGCCTCAAAGTGACTCCTACTTCTGGGTCTTTTTCCAGAACTCAGAGTAAAAATTAACACTTCCCCAAAGTAATGCTACTTAGTGACCTCCAACCCAGTATCTTATTTTCTTATCTCTCTAATAAAAATAACCACAATTCTTTTTTTATAAGTAATTTTCTTTTACTATCTACCCAGAATCAGAAACAGTCCTATTTTCTTCCATCTTCTCCCCAGAAAAGTTTAATTATCTTGTTACCCATTAATGTTTCTGAAAGAAACTTCTACCTCAAATCTATTACATGAACTAGTCACTTTATCCATAAATGCTATTCTGAAAGCGGCACTGTTCTTATAGAATTGGGGGTTTATCTCTATATAAAGTACTATGGTTTTAGTATGATCCTCCTAGAAGAAAAAAATAAAACCTCATCACCTAAATTATTCTGTTATTTCTAAGGCTGACAGTTCAATTCTCTGTAGAGAGATGTAGGGTCAAGCTGCACGAGCAAAAGTAGCAGATTCCACCCCAGCGTAATTTGGCAAGGACAGAGGGGAAACGCAGCCGCAAATCATTCCGCCGGCTTCCATCGTGACAAACACGTCCACTGATGCCCTGAACTGTGTTCTTTTCAAGGAGACAAATATCCATTAGACAAGGGCATCGTTTTACGTAAGAAGCAAAAATTAATAAGAAGAAAGTAGGGAATCTAAAAAACGGGACCCAAAATAGGGAAGATTGAATAGTGACAGAAAGGTCAGGAAAGGCCAGGCAGCAGGCCGTAGGTACCTTAGTGAAGACGGCATGGAGAAAGCAGGGAAGCGACCATATTAGATGGTGGTTTGGCACAGTGTGACTATAAATGTTTTCATATTTTTTTCTTTTTGGAACAGAAACATATTTGGAGGGAGTTGTTAAGAAATACGCAGTAATTTCAAAAGTACAGAACTTTACAAATAGTTTTTTTAGGTAATTCCTAAAATGTCACTTTAAGTAGATGACTGTTTTTTTACGAAATCATCATCCTGGGTGTAAACTACTGATATCATATTAATCCCGAGAGCAAATATCCCTGTTATTTCATTAAGAGGCTTTATCACTTAGCAACAAGGAAATTAGACATAAACCTTGAAATATAAAATGAAAAGATTTACCAATTCAAATTAATTTATCATCTCTCTCACCTTCTTTTTTTCTCTGGTATATATCTTTTTGAAAAATTATTTCATGTTTTTAATATTTTTGTTTAATTTCTTATCTTCTTTGACCTTCCCTTCATTAAGAGTGTTGCTTTTTCTTTGACTTAAAAGGTTTTCAATATCTGGGGAGCCACTAAATGTCACAAACAGTATCTGATCATCTATGCTAACAAGAATGGGGCTGGATATTTAGGAAATGGCATCCTGAGTTTTGCTGAATCTTGCTGAAATTTGCTGAGTTATTTAATTTGCAAACAAATGTTTTCATCTACTTTGAAAGGCCTAAGTTGCAGCATTAGCTCAGTGAAAATAGGACTATTTTTGCAAAATTTCCTTTTGTAGCTCTTTGCTGTTTATCACCAGGTGACAAAATTATGCACTTACGTGGGAAGTAGTTTAAATATGGTGCCAGCTATGGCATATGACTGCCTCGGGCAGTTAAAAAATGTTTCCACTGATACCTCTGAGAGAGAAAATCATCACTCAGTCTAACCATAAAAGCTACACAGAGACAAAAAATCAATCATTCTAAAACAGCAAAGAAAAATATCATGTATCATAAATATACACTGGCAGCTATACATTAATAATAGGTACATGTTTATTTGTTCAACTCACAAAGTATCACGTCTCCGAAGAGTATGCATATGTGGACATAAGAGGAGCAAATGTTTTAGCCAATAACAAACATTCTAATACCCAGGCATAAAATAATTGTTAAATAAAAAATAGAATTTTATATTTTAAACCCTTTTGCAGATGAGGATAACAAACTCGGAGGCATACAAAGTTGGTGCTCAAATGCATATCATTACAGCTCACTGCGTGTGAGTCTGCATTTTAATAAGATCACCGAAGACTCAGAAATGTTTTGTAAATTAGCTCCAGTCCACAAATCTTTAAAATTTATGGTCATAGTCGCTTCACTCTATGTACCCAGGTACCATTTCAACTTTTTAGATGTTTTCCTCTGATTTTCTCCAGAGGATATAGATTTCAGATTTCTGCAGAGTTAGACTGGCTTAAAGCTAAACTTCCATTACCATCACGTTGTAAATCATAACTCAGCTCTCAAAAAATATTTTAAAACTTAAATAAAAAGTACCAAGTTGTTCCAAATCTGTACTTCCTCAATACCTAATTTCAATGACGCCCCATCTCCCATTTTCATTCTTGTATTGGATAAAGTAATATTTTAAACCCTCATGTTATTTTCCGTAATTTAAGAATGTTAAAAATGCAAATAAACAGTATCATTAAATGCTCATAATTTTGAGTAAAGCAATAATGCTTCATAGTAAAATGTCACCCTTAGAAGATCGACATCAAGGGGGAAGGGACATACATCCCTGCTTACACACATGCAAACACACATACGTGCACACACACAATATTTGTGGGTGGTAGAAATTTTTGGCAGGTAACTTTTTTCCCTCTATTTATCACAAAACCCAGGTTTGGTTTTCTGCCTGTCAGATATTAAACAAACAAGCAACAACAATAAAAGCAGAACAAATGATTATTTCCAGCCAGAGCTGACCTTCTTTCCTACTTCTCAGCGTCATCCAGAAAGGTGCAACCCGTGCCTGAGAGCCTGTAACATCAGAAGGCTCTGTTCTCAAGATGATAGACTGCGTTCTAGAACAGGAATTTCGTCAAGCATGATAAAATCTGTCTCAAAAGCACTTGTATGGTTAGGTTGGGTTCCCGTTGTGATCTTCCCACAAAGCTGAAAGGGGAAAATGAGTCGAGGATGCAGAGGTACAAGATTATTCTATGTGAATTTTATTGTCCTAAAAATAGATATTTTATAAGCTACCTTACATGGGCTCTGAAAGGAGTGTTCATCCCTTATTTATCGGGAGGAAGAAGGCAAATTGAAAACCCTCTTCCCTAAAGAAGAAATATTTTCTTGGTTTCAGTAAGGTCACAATAAAACTAATTAGTGAAAAATATCCCCACTAAATTTAGAAACTTCTCTTAAAAGAAAGTAATACTAAAAATAATGGACAGATCCATAATTTTCAACAATTAGAGATAGTTACTTCTGCTAGGGAGCAATGGAAATGCGTCAGTCAGACTTGAGGGAACCAGTATGATATGTATTGCTTACACTTTATGATCAGCATTAGGCACTCTTTCAGGCTGCTGTCATTTCATATCTTCTCCATTTCCTTATCTATTACATATGGTTAATTGGTGATAACCTAGAATGTTTTCCTTCATCCTTTCCCCCAGAAGATACACAAGATTTGTCAGCTTAGTATTCCTCTGATCCACACTTCCAACACACCTGCCTGTGCAGTCACCCCTGCCACGCTCAGTGCCTCACAGTTCTTGGGGAGCAAGTGGATGAATCAGAGCAGGAAGGTTTTCTCCTTCTCATCACTAACCCTGCCGGTCTCTCCGCTTCTGTACCCACTTTCTCTGGCTTCCTTCTGTGGAAGACATTCCGCCCCCACTCAGATGGAGGGCTGTGTGCTTCACTCGGGCCCCAGTTCTCTCCTCAACTTCTCTCTGGGGGACATCACTCCAGCAATTATTCCCTCTCAATCCTGCATCAACATTTCTTCCGCTTTCAGCCGGAGTGTTTCCACTAGCATACAAACTGCTCTATAGCCTCTTCTTTAGAAACCCATTTCTTGTCTTCTCATCCTTCCTTGTTGACCACTGCCCTTCTCTGCTCCACTTTCTCAGTAAAACCCATCATGAGTGGTCTACTGGCATTTCATTGCCTCCCTTCACTCTTCTGCAATCAGGTTTCAGTTCCCTCCCCTCCACTGAGCCTCTTTTACCAAGCCTAGCAGGGATTTTCATATTACCAGACCTCACTGTTCAGTAGGAGCCAATACCTTGACAGTCTTCCCTCTGTTGAAACTTTTTTTTCCTCTTGGTTTCTGTGACAGTGAACTCTTCTGGTTTTCCTTCTAGCTCACTGCCTAATGAAAAGTCATTTCTAGACATACCTACACCAAGGGGGGAGAAAGTACAGGTGGTCTTTCTGGACTCTCCTCTTCTGCCAGACCTCCAGATGTCAGGCTACTCCTGGGCTTGGTCCTGGGCTCTGTTCTTTCTACTTTTATTTATTGTGATGCCATCCAGTCCCATGGCATCAATTAATATCTATCCATTGAAGATTCCCATATTTATAACTTCAACTCAAACTTCTTTCCTTCAACTCCAGACAAACCCAGTATCACCCTTGACATCTCCATAAAAGAACTTTTTGCAAAACCATTCTTTCCAGAGACTTCCATTTCTTATTACACTCTACCAGCATCCCCCACCCACTTGTGCTCAAGTTAAAAATTGAGGAGCGACCTTTTCTCTTACTTCCAAGTCCCAGCTATCAGCAACACTCATTCATTCATTAGATTTACCTCCAAAATGCATTTCAAATCATTCCTCTCTCCATCTATACTACTACCAACTTAGTCCAAGCCAAAATCATATTGTTCCTGCCAACTGCCAGAGCCTCCCAAATAGCTTCCTCCTGCTTCACCCACGTTCCCTTTAAAATTCATTCTCCACACCAGTCAAAAGATCTTTTGAAAACAGAAATCAGATTAGGTCACTCAACTGCTTAAATTTTTCACTGGCTACCCAGTGCTCTTTGAATGACAAAACTCTTTCCATGGCTTCCAGGACATGTCCAGTCTACCTCTCTAATTTCATTTCCTGGTGTTTCTTGCCACCTACATGCTTCAGCATAAACTGGTCTTCCTTCTGCTTCTTGGATGCACTCAGCTTGTTCCCACATCAGGTAGTTGAATTTTCTCTTCCCTTTGCCCTGAAAGATCCTCTCCGAGATCTTCGCATAAAGGTTCCATCTTATAGTTCAGTCCTCAACTTGCCTGTCACCTCCTCAGAGAGGCCTTCCATGGCTGCTCTGCTGAATGCTGCACCCCTCATTGCACCCAGCATCACACCACATTGCTCTTTTTATTTTTTAATATCAATCACTATCTGAAATGGCCTTATTTAGTTACCTACGCACTAACTTATTGTCTTTTTCTCTCGACAAGACTGTAAGCTTCATAGGAAGCTCAGGGCTGTTTTCTGTCATGTTAAGACCTGTATCCTTCAGCTCTTTGGACAGTCTCTGGCACACTGTAAGTACAAAAAAATAGAGTTGAACAAGTGATCGAATGAATACGGATGTTTTGTATGATGGATGTCCAAAGTGATATGCTCTGTGCCAAGATATCCATGCCGAGTATCCAGAACCATCTGGAATTTTGATGTTGGTCTTATCTTATACAGGTGCTATAGAATATAGTGAAACCTCAAAGGATAAACATTTCAGAATTGATAGAAAATCTAGATTGTCATGTTGCTTCTCTCATAGTTCTCAATAATGACTCTGTTGTTTTTCAGGAAATGGTTTATCAATGGGAAGGAGAGCCATAGAGTTGTAAAATGTTCCAGTAGAAGTGTGGTTTATTGCATTTTTATTTATATTAACTCAATCAAAGCACTCTTTTATAATAGGCTTCAGAAATCTGTTCCTCCCCAATATTCTCCATTTTAGTAAACTGTACCACCATTCACTTAGCTGCTCAAGCCAAAAATGTGGAGAATATTCTTGACCTCTCCTCATTCACTCTACTGCCACCCAATCTATCACTGTTGATTCTACCTTCAAATACATTTTGAAATATATGCTTTTCTTCATATATTGTTACCATAGTGTCTAAGCCACAATTTCATTTTCCTTGAATCCTTGCAATGTCCTGACTTTTATTCATATTTCTAACAAACCCATTCTCCATACTACAGTAATAACAGTAGTCCCACTGATACTCTTAGTTACTTCAATAACTCAAGCTTTTCGCCATTTCAGGACCTTTGCCCATGATGCTTTATCTGTCTGGAAAGCCCTTCCCTTCCATTTTCACTTGTCTGTGGCTTTCTCATTCCTCAGGTATTAGTTATAGTTATAGTGGATGCTCTGGTGTGCTGTCTAGATTCCTCTTTAGAACTGAGGTGCTTGTCCCTGTGCTGTTGGGAGTCTCAGTGACTGAGGGCTCTCAGCTGAGCTCCTAACCAGGCATTATCCTCATTTGAGGAGAACAACCTTGCCTGAGGTCATGCTCTCTTGAGGGGCAGCCCATACTCAGTGCCTAGTAAGAGGTGTGTGTGTGTGTGTGTGTCTTGGTGGGGGTTGGGGGAGGGGCATATAACGGCCAAGCCAGGCCTCCTTGCTTCAAGGCAGGGACAACTCTGAAGGACCATCTCAGCTCCAGAACTCTCCATAGGATTAGCTAAGCCTCTGTTGCAACTGCACTACCGTTCAACCTCTGCCCAATTCTACTTTCCTCATCCCTCATCATGTCATCCTCAAAAGTACTCCCCAATCAACCTCTTCATCTCAAATCTCAGAGTCTCTTTCTCAGGAAACCAATCTACGAAAACACCTGCTCAAAAATTCTTCCGTAACACCTGTAATCAAAGTAAAATAGCCCTCACTCCCACTAATATTATTTTCTCTCATAGCATCCTGTTCTTTTCCTTCATAAACCCTAACCCCCAAATTTGCAATTCTGCAGACCGAAAGTCCCATAAGGGCAAGAAACCTATTTAAGTGCATGGTATATGTGGTTATTGAGTTTAAGAACCACACCCTTTTTCCATGGTAGATATCAAGACATCAAGAAAACACTCCGTGTTGGACTGGTCTCCAATCTCCAGATGACTCGTCTCCAATCTCCAGATGACTCAAAGATGCCAAGGGTTCATTGCACCTATTGAGCAGAGGGTCATCGTAGCTATAACAATTCAACCTCAAGTAGAACACTGCAAAGCCCGGCTTCACTGCTGCAAAGTAATCAGCTTAATAAATATGTTTTCTTCCTATTTTCATAAATTGAGCAAACATTTAAGATAATTACAGACTTAAAGGTACATATGAATGAATCTCCCAATGAAGGAATATACTGCATTTTGTAAAAATCCAATTTCTTCAACACTCAAGGCACCAAAACATAGGTGAATTTTGCCTCTTACACTTCAGAATATAGATCATACAGTCCTAGGGAGAGGGTAAAATAGTTCCATTTCAGTTTCTTAAAAAGATAGAAGGAAATAAAAACACAAAGAATCTCCTATTCACCAGAGAAATCAAGTAAAAATACTTAGTGTGTGTCCTTTCAGATTTCAGTCACAGAGGTAATATTCTTGCTGAGCAAAGAGGTCTTATTCCTGACCTTGATTCAAACCTTAAATCTAGCCCAAAGCTACTGATGAATCATTTCAATAGTTTTCCAAGGTAATTATTATGAAAAGTCCATTTTAGGAGTCATCTTCAAGAACAATAGCATACTAGGATAATAACTTGATTTTCTCCTTCTTTAGAGAATTTCACAGAGTAAAGGTCATTGGGTCCACTTTTTATAATTATCATATAATCATTGGAACTATGAATAGCATCCTCTTTTCAAGTATCTCAAATGCCTTATCCTCATTAAGTCTAATCAATTGAAATTTTAGGCCTTGACTCTGAATTTGAATATGTTTCCAATATCTCTAAGTGAATATGTGTGTATATGAGAGTGTGCATGTGTAAGTAGGTTTAGTATATTTTCTGAAAGTCACACATATCTTGAAAAAAAAATGGAGATCAAGGATTTTCACTTGTGATAATTTCTAAATAATGATGGCAATTTAAGCAACCAGAATACTAACTCTTAAAAAATTGGACAACACCAACACTTCACTAGACATTAGCTTATTCTCAAATTAAAAGAGCAAAACTCAAAATATGAGAATGATAAAGTACTAAGTCATAATTTCTTACTTAACAAAAACCACAATAATGTGACCATTAGTTTCCATTTTTCCCTCAGAAACAATATAGCTCAAAGAATCCTAAAGCAAATTAGGGCTTTCAATTTAGAAAATGTTCCCCGGTAGGCAAGAAACATAACTAACAATCAGTTTTCACAAAATCCTGCTATCATTTGCTCATGAAAAAGAATATTAAAACTTTGTAACATTCTAGAAAAAGACATAAACATAGAGTTAAACGAAACTGTGTAGTAATAACTTCATTTAACACAATATTAATTTCTAATATTTCACTGCTGAAAGAATATTAATAAAATATTTATAATGTTTATATACATGCAAAACACAAAGAGAAAAAAGTGTATCCCTTGCTTTCAAGGACTATGGCCCATATATAGCATGAACGACTACATCAAAAATGCTTCACGGTTGTGGACTAGAAACAGATAGGTCCCTTCAAGTGCATTTTAGATCCAATGAGTCACGCTTTTTAAGGATCATAACATATATATCATAGCATCTACAGAAAAATAAGTCTGGAAGAATATATGCTAAAATGTTAACAATGATTATTACCATGGACTTGAACTAGTTACTATAGCTCCAAAGAACTTATATTTCTCATAATAAGTACAACTTTTGCAAGCAGGAAAAAATAATAAAGGAGAATATTCTTTATTGAAATGGATAATCAGAACTGTTCAGATAATCTCTGGGCAAGCAATCTGGGGAAGTTTATCTGTTAGTAGTTGGTGTAAAGTGAAAATTTCTCTTCGTTTTTTTTTCATAAATAGAGTATATATGTGATTTTGCAGTGTCTGAGTTCAAGTTTTATTAAGATCTCATTTTCATCAAGGATACATTCATCTGAAGAAAAACCTGCCAAGCAAAAGGAAAATCCTTAAATCACAAGATAACATTGCCAAAGTCAAAGAGCATCTGTGAAGAACATATTCTCGAGCCAAGCTGAAACTGATCCAAGCTGTGTTCTTTGTCATAGTCACATCACAGCAGGAAAACTCGAGATGTAAAGATATTCTCTAGTTTCCCATTTCTTCTGGAATAAAATCAGAGGTGCCCTGCCAACCTGCTCCCATATCAGTAGAGGTAGCAACAAAACACGATTACAAAATTGGTAAATTGAAAGGTGACTATTACCAACTTAAGAGTCAACACTTTATAAAAAGAATACACTGAGAGGTTAAAATCTCAGAAAGATGAGCATTTCCCTTAAAGGCATCCTTTGGTTGACTAACACCATGATTAGTCACGACTTTCTAGGGACTTTATTTTGCATGATGCAAACTATGCTTATATCACTTTTACTTAGGTTGAAAATTAGAAAATACATTTCTACTCTGTTTTCTTTTGATATTAGCTGTTTTAAAGAAAACTATAATAAAAACCTCCATCACTGGCAGTGGATTTGTGATGTTGGAGAAGATAGTGAGAAAACATGAGAAATATTCATTTATTCAGCCATTCATATAACAAATATTAATTGAACACCCTATATGTTCTAGGCATTCAAATGGGCAATAGGCAGACAAAAACTGTCAGATCTGAGATGATATATCAGACAGATATAAGTCAAGCTTTATAGAAGGGCTATCTTCAAGAATGAATGACAATTCACCAAGTGGGAAAAGAAGTCATTGTTGCAGAAGTTCAACATGTCCAAAGGCAAGGAATCATGAAACAGAAACCGTTATACAAAGAACCGCAAGTATATATTTATATTGAATCATCGAAAATTGCTATTTTTGTACCTCAAAAATGGTAGAATATCTGCAATTTTAAAAAGCTCATCTTCCTAGTTCAGAATAACTTAAGTGGAGTGTGCACATCAGGGGAAGGGCAGAAGGAGGAGCTGGAGACACAGGTAGTGACTATTGTGTTGAGCCGTGTTTGACATGCTTAGGAATTTGGACTGAACCCTCTACACCAGCGCTTCTCAGACTTTAAGTTCATACCATTTATTGGGGCATGTTGCTAAAATGCAGATTCTGATTCAGTAGGTGTGAGGTGGAGCCTGGGATTCTTAATTTCTAGCAAGCTCCCTGGGGATGCCCCTGCAACTGGCCCTAGGACTGTACTTTAAGTAGCAAGTATCTAAGGCAGTGAATCTCAAAAATTCTTGTGAATAAGAATCACCAGGAAACCTGTTGGAATGCAGATTTGTGGGCATCTTACTCTTTCCACAGATGTGGAGTAGGTCCAAGTACTTACATTTTTTGTGAGTATTCCAGGTGGTATTGAAGGAGGTGGTCCTTCACTTAGGGACACACTGATAAGTGAAGAGTAGAAGGGTGTTCATTCCTGCATTGTAAAAAGCCAAAGGGATGTCAAGATGAAGGAAGGGTGAAGAGTATTAATTGCTTACTTCTTTTAAAAAAGGCAAGAAGGAGCTAGCCCAGTGGCGCAGTGGTTAAGTTCGCATGTTCCACTTTGGCAGCCCAAGGTTTGTGGGTTTGGATCCCAGGTGTGGACCTATGCATTGCTCATCCAGCCATGCTGTGGCTGCATCCCACATACAAAATGGAGGAAGATTGCCACAGATGTTAGCTCAGTGACACTCTTCCTCAGGCAAAAAGAGGAAGATTGGCAATGGGTTAGCTCAGGGCTGGTGTTCATCACCAAAAAGAAGGCAAGAAAAAGACCATGTGGAAGCATACAAGGAGGCCCTCAGTTAGGGGGAAAAAAAAAGCTCAAAATGATCATAAAAGACTAAGACCCTTGAACTGTATTAGTAATTCTCACTGCTTGTAGTACAGATAATTTTATGATTCTCTCCTGTGGCTCAATCTTTGCCCATGAAATGAATGCACCAGTTTATACCTCAGGCCTGGCCTAGTGATCTATTCCAAGGATAGTGCTACTAATTATAGCTCATAGTTCTTGGAAAGAAAATTTGGCATAAGTGTAAATTTACCTAGGATACAACAAATGCACAGATGTTTCTGTAGCCGGCATTTAGTGCTGCTGAGTGTGCTCTCACCAAAGATGAATGCTCCTTAGAGTCACATAAAATACCTACATATTATGCATACTGTACACTCAGTTTAGTTTGCCTAAATAAGTTCAGGTTGCTCGATGGATATTATAAATATGCTGAATGAGAAAACTTTATGCTACTGTTCTCTAATTTTGGTTGAACATTCATAACATCAACAATTGTGCTTCTACAGACTGAACCTAAATGTATTCCTCTGCAAAGTTCCAGAACAATCTGGTTTTGGTGGTATAGTGGTGAGCAGAGCTGCCTTCCAAAGTTCCAGAACATTACCATACCCAGCAAAGACCTAAAGGCAGACAGTTGTGGGTGAACACCTGTTACCATCTAGACCTGGTGGCTGGTTGAGTCAAGATGAAGAGGATTAATGAGTATCTTAACTGAGGTGATAGATACCAAGAGGTAGTGCCAAGGTAAGATGTGGCAAAATTTAGGCTTTTCAAGTTTTTTGCTTTTCTGAATATACAGATATAAAATTAGAGAGCTGGATTGATTGTCCTTCCAAATCCTAGATTTTATACATTGCCTTTATTGAAGAGGGGCTGGGAAGAAAAATGTAGTATAAATGGGTTTTCCATTTAATTTATCATTGCCTTAATATTCTTTTAAACTCAGCAATGTACTTTTATCATCACAAACATTTTAAAAAATGAGCAGAATTTTTACTGAGTTAGGAATCACAGGTTGGTAACTGCTAAAAGCCTAGCTTGTGAGTTAAAAAACAAATGGGGAACAAATCACACCTCGGGCTATTTTCTTGATTTTTTTTTATATTGCAGTTCTGCCTACAATGATTTTAAAGGGTCCAGGGCTTCGGCAGCAGACTATATTTCCAAAGATAACTGCAATGCCATTTTATATCCCACATGCTCTTCTCAAATGTGATCTTGACACTCCACCAACAAGAGGTGGAGTCTAATTCTTCTCTTCTATCTGGGTTGGCCTTAGTGATTCGCTTGACAAACAGAATGAGACAGAAGAAATGCACTGAGATTTCTGAGGCTAGGTCACAGGAAGCCCAGCAGCTTCTACCTGGGCCTCCTAACACATGCTCGTGGGAGACGCTCTCAGAACCCAGCTGCCAGGCCCCCCAGAGAGGCTTGCATAGGAGCTCTGGTTGACAGTCCCAGCCTACAACCAGCTTTAACCCCTCCATACATTCCCCTTTCATCCTCTGAGCTTTTGAAAAGCAATAATGACCAGGCTCCCACCTCCCAGTCAATTAAATCAGAATCTCTGAGTGACGGGCTCAAGCATGAGTGTTTATAAAATGATATCCAGGTGATTACAGTCTGCAGCCAGAGTTGAAAACCACTGACTTACAGCATGGTCCAACCCTCAGATGAAAATAAGCAACCTCCTTATACTCTTTCTGGACCTTCAAACCTGAAAAGCAATATAATACTCAAGCAGATATTAGAAAATAGTGTACATAAGTGTCCTATTCCTGCATTAAATAAAGTGGAAGATAGGGTTAAGTAAAATTCCTTGAGTCACATATTTTTGTTCGTTTGTTTTGCTAGTCCAATCAATAAACCTATCATGTGCAGCCCTGCAGCTATACATATAATAGTAGGAATTCCAAGAAAGATACTTCTGCCATCATACTGCTCATTAGCACATGATCTAAGGGGGAGAAATGTCTGTGAATAAATATTCAAAACATTAAGCAAAAAATATAGAAATTGGGGGCCCGCCTGGTGGTGCAACACTTAAGTTTGCACTTTCTGATTCGGTGGCCCAGGGTTCGCCAGTTTGGATCCTGGGTGTGTACATGGTACCGCTTGGCTAAGCTATGCTGTGGTAGGCATCCCACATATAAAGTAGAGGAAGATGGGCAAGGATGTTAGCTCAGGGCCAGACTTCCTCAGCAAAAAGAGGAGGATTGGCAGCAGATATTAGCTCAGGGCTAATCTTCCTCAAAAAAAAAAAAAAATATATAGATATAGTAACTGTAACAAGTAGTTTACAACAGAAGGAAGGGTTATCTTTCAGGGAAGGCTTCAAGGGCATTTGCAAATGGTTTTAATGCTCTGTGGTCGCCATCTTGAAATTCTTAATCATTTTGTCTTTGAGTTTTGCTTTGTAAGTGAAGTCCAGTGGGCCAATGGAGCAGTCACCTGAAGCTTGGAGCCCCGACTCACAGTGTCCTGCAACCCCTGGACAAGTTCTCACCTCTTCCTCCCAGCCTTGCCCCTTCCCCACTATAGGCTGCTCTTTGCCTAGGGCAGGGACAATTGGGCTGGTCTCTGATAGGGAGCCTGGGTGTGGGCACAGGGAGGCAGGTCAAGTACAGTGCTCAGGTGGGCTGCCAACACCATGATGTAGTCAGTGGTCCACCTGGCAGGAAACTCTTGCTCACCCAGGTATCTGCTCCCAGAGGATGTAATCCGTTGGGAGCTACTTGTCCACCTGACTGTGAAAAAAGGAGATTGACTTCCTCATTTCCAGGTGGGGCCTTTCCGTTTTTTTTTTTTTTTTTTGCACTTAGCTCCACAAATTATGTAGCTGGCCCTAGTTATCCTTGCTTCTGAAGAAGTGATGCTTAATCAACTCCGGGAGAAATTAGTGAAGCACCAACTCAGGCAAGTCTATCTGCAGCATTTTGCTTCAGTTACGTATGTGTGATGTGTTAGATCATAGCATAAAATTGGACTAGTCACTCCATCACATTTCTCAACAGAGGTGACAAAACAAGGCTGACGTACACTGATTGGACGGCGGACAGGCGACGAGGAAGCACAAGTCAGGCAGGAGGAAGATGAATCAAGAAATAGCTTCTGTTTGGAAACTCCTAAACTTCTTTCAAGTGGGAATTTGACCTTTATCTTTTTTCAGACAGGATAAAAAGAAATAATCCCCAGGCAAAGAATAGGTGGAAAGGCTGGGGTAATGGTTTTAAAAAGTCTAAAACAACCCACAAGCCATAGAACAAGAATCTCGTGATTTAAAAAGGTGTTATTAAAAGATTGGAATTTGGCATTGAATTTCTGGTTTTAAGAATATCCATCATGTGACATATGACCCAAATATCTGAAGAGTCCCAAGATTAGCATTTACCTTTATTAAAGGTCAATAAAAGTTTGATGTTACAACTGAAGTGAGATTGATCTTTGATAAGAGAGGGTGTTAAATATTTGGAATTTTCATACGACTTACCCCGAGATGAAATTTGGTATTACAGAACTCCAACAATCTCTGGAAATGTTTCAAGAGTTTTTTGTGACTTGAAGATACTCATTACAAGACAGTTTCACTTCCCAGGCCAGTGTTACATTGAGGTTTCAGCATACCAAAATATTTCATTAACATCCTATCATGGAAGTCTGAGATTAGATGATTATTTTCCACCTCTCTTGACAAGTTCCCACTTTTAAAATGGTTGCCATTTGTGGTATTAGTTTGGAAAGGAAAATACTTCAGGAAAAAAGTTAAGAAACATAAGTTGCATGTTTCTCAGCATCACAGCCAATAAACTGTCTCTAAAACAGACTGGCAGTCACTCTGAAGTGTGACTAAAACAGGAGGCAGGGGAACATGAGAAGCCATACAAAGAATGCTGAAGCACTCAGAAGAGGAGAAACCATTTATTGCTTTTCCCACTCTCTCACTCTTCGATGTGAACAGCAAGTAAAGAAAGATAAATGCCTTCTGAGACACATTTCCTAACGTGTAACAGAAAACTATCAGTCCCTAAGCAGAGATGGCTGCCCTTGTCTTTGATTAATTAGGTTATGAAGCCTGGGAGGATAGCCTGTCTATTCAAGGACTGCTCAGGACTGCAGAAGAGAGTAAAGAAAAATTCCAGAGCATATGAGATTCTAAAAACAAAGAGATTCAAAGTTCCTCTCCTTATCCTCATATCAAATATCAGAATCAGAAAGATGGAAAACTGAAAGGAGATTCCAAGGTTACCCTCTCCTAACGGGCCACTGAGATAGCTTCCTTTAACCTGCAGAATTGCTCTCCATGAAAACTGAGGCCAGGATAATAAAGGTCTTCACAAGTCGTTTATCAATGTCAACTCTCGCAGCGGAAAGAATGTCACAACTTCAAAAAGAACATCCTACTTCTAATCAGCTGGAATGCCTCCAACTAGTTCCCAGTTTTCCTTTCTTGGAAGTGTAACGTTTGAGAGCATAGCATGGGATTTACAGTCTGCGTTACCACATAGTAACTGGATGATTTTGGACAAGGTGCCATATTTCGTGAAATTGAAACCACCAATGAATGTAAGATATACTAGTATTTTATGTGCTACTCAAAAAAATGAAGCAGAACTGCCAGTGATCTTCATAAAATACATCGATAGTAAGGTGCAACCCAATTTTAGAGATGTTAAAATGTGAAAAATGTGTGCTATGGTCTGAATGTTTGTGCCTCCCCAAAATTCATATGTTGAAAACCTAATGCCCAAGGTGATGGTATCAGGAGGTGGGCCCTTTGGGAGGTGATCAGGTTATGAGGGCAGAGCCCTCATGAACTGGATTCTCACCCTTATAAAAGAGGCCTCACAGAGCTCCACAGCCCCTTCCACCATATGAGGACATAGTGAGAGGTCGGCAGTCTGCAACCTGGAAGAGGGCCTTCCCCAGAACTTGACCATGCTGGTACCCTGATCTTGGACTTCCAGGCTGCCAGGACTGTGTGAAATAAATATTGTTATAAGCCATCTAGTCTGCAGTATTTTGTTATAGCAGCCTGAACGGACTAAGGCAAAGTGCATATCAAAATATAAATATGAGCTTAATGTTTCTAAGCCACCTGTAATATGTGGCTAGAAGCCAATTTACATTATTGAGAATTTAATAATATCAGCAGGCTGCACAGCAGCTGGCATTTCAAAACATTTCAATCTGGTTTAACTATTGTTATTATTTTTTTATTGAATCTACTTGGACCAAATGTCTTAAAGAATCTATCCAATAGGTGAGGTAGGATCAATCTAGACTGACCACAGTAGACTAGTAACAATCTTGTGAAATTTTCTGCTAGGAATCCAGTGAGCATACATAATCTTGAGAAAGTCAGAGTCGCAGAACTGCCAGAGTCATGCCACAAACAGAATCACTAGAAGTGCTTCTGACCCCCTGTTGGCTCTCCCACAGGGTCCTCTATTTAAAAAATGCAGCCAGCTGGGCCCCTCTCAGATAGAAGATCTGAGATGATCATAGCCAAAGGTAGTATGACTGGAGGTCATGATTAATATCGATCCTTTCTTTTCTGTGTGGAACAATTGTTCTCTGTGCTCGTTACATGAAACTCTTCTCTTTTCACTTGTGTATAGGGTGAAAAGGGAATATGGGGAAGTGTTGAAAATGTATGTACTTCTATAAAAGCTCTTAAAATTTTTGACTAGCAGTCAAACTAAATCAGCTAAGTGAATCCAAACGACAGGTACAAAGGAGAGATTCAGTGTTATTTTCCTGTGAGTGAAACACCAGAGGCTCAATGCCTTTGAAATGCACTTGTAAGAAGCGTGATTGGCATCAGCTGTGAGGACAGAGTGACCAATATAGAAATAATGAGAAGGAGAGGCCTGCAGGCAGAAACACCATGAAGAGTATGATGAGTATGTGCATGACTGAAGATCAATATGTTCAGAAGATGATGGAATGGGTTTCAATGAGGGAAAAAAAAAATTGATTCAGATAGCTCGAGCGCGTGCAAGAAGACCAAGAAGGACTGACAATCTGACACCTGCCAACACTGACATGAATGACGTGGTGGGAGAGAAGAGGAGGGTCTCTCCTGTATATATTGGCTGGTTTTCAGTACAGGGTAAAGCAAGGTATGAGTATGAATGAATAAATGTGCTCTTATTTTCAGAAACACTTTGCATCTTCAAAACTCTTTTCAACACACCAGTTAATGCTGCTAAAATTAGTTCTCATGGGATGGCAAATTTGTCATAGGCCTGTAGCGTGAGTCTACAGCAATCAAGCCTTGGATATAATGGTTAAGCTTACCATCTCTTTCACCCCTTAAAAGTCCAAAATAATCTGTGCTAGACCTGAACTATGTCCATAGTAACATCACGATTATACTTTCTTCTTACTATCAAAGTCTCTAGCTTTATTACGAAGAAGAGTTACATGCCACTTTCTTTACTTTGAGGTCATTAGAAGGGTGAGCATCGCTTGTGGCAACAATGGGCTTAAAGATCTGCTTGGAAAGCCTTCTCTATCCAAAGCTTGCAAAAGCTAGAAACTACTAGTGTAGACTAATCAAGGGCCCAACTCATTTTATGAGATTCCTGAGTTTCCTCCCTTGATTTTATCATCACATTTCCGCTAACACCACATTATACTACTCAAAAAAATTTCCACCAAAACAAATCACAAAACATCAGGAACCTTCTGTCTCTTTCCTTTCCTTCCATTCTTGTATTTAGAACATCTAGACCCCTGAAATTATCACATAACCTTTCAAGATTGCTTTTGAAAGTAATTATTATTAACAGTTAAAGAAATCAACAACTTTCCAAAATAAATCTCTAAATAAATTATTTTAAACACTTCATAATTATAATAAGAAATTAAAAACATTTTTACAATCTTCAGGCATGCTTTCATGATGATGGATGAAACAACTCTAAATTTCTCCTCTCAACATTTCAGGAAACAGCCATTTCAGTGGGATGAGGCTTTACTTACACTGTGCAAAATGGACAAGTATTGGTCTCCACTGGGAAGACGTGAACTATTCTTTCAACAATTATATATGGTCTCCGACTCCATAGAGTGTAAAATCTAGAGGCTATAACAGACAAGTACACCCACAACTTAAATACAGTATAGTAAATGCCATGACAGGGGACATTCTTATGGAGCGGGAATCTTACTGAAGTGGTACCCTACCTAGAGTAATGGTTTAAAGAAGGCTTCTCAGAAGATATGTCCTTTAAACTGATGCTTGAACTAATCATAGGGTGAAGAATATGAGGCTCATAAAGTACCTCTTTCGGTTTTCTGGTTTCCCAGATCGTTCATTATACCAATTCTCTCCACTTCCCTATTACCTGAGGAAGAGGAGTCGTCAAAATGTCAGCCAATGTTCTAGATTTAACTTTTCCTAGTGTGTTATTCATGGCTCTTTTGGTTGAAAGTAATATAATCACTTCTACCTAGTTTAAGTAAAGAAGAGAATGTCTGGGAAAGATATGAGATAAGCACAAAAATCTAAGAGAAGAGTGAAAATCTCAGAAGGAGCTCGAAGCAGGAACAGGAGAGCCAGCAAAATGTAGGCAGTGTCTGCCTCCTTCTTCCCCTTTCTGCCTCTCTGCCCTCACTCTCTGCCTCTCTTGCTTTCTCTCCCCATCCCCCATGTCTTGCTGATTCTCACTGCTGTGATGTGTATGCTGTGATGGTTAAATGCACATTCACAACCTGAGTTTACATGTCCTCTTCTCATGTCACCCACAAAAATAAATGACACATTTCTCAGGCTTAGTGACAAATTTCTAGAAAAGAGATTCTGGTGACCCAGCTTAAATCAGGTGCCCATTTCCTTTCTCTAAAACTCTGTTGTAGCCAATTGAATGAGGTCATAGAGCAGAAAAGTGTCTCCTGGGCTCACTCTGAGGTAGGATAAGCACATCTCCTAGAAGAAGCTGTGATCTGGCAGACACTTCAAACGTCTACCACACCTACCTCCTCAGGAACACTGCTGCCCACTCTTCTACTGGTCTTTTTCTATCTTGTAGCCACTTCAAGACTAACAAATGGGAATTCATCTTCTCACCCTTAATGAGCATTTCATTTCTGCCTCAAATTCCATTGCAAAGTCTTTTGAACAAGTTCTTTATCTTGCTCATTCAACTTCCCTATCAGCCAAACAATTCTCACACTGCAAAAAGTTGTATTTGATATTGTGGAATCTTTTTTTTTAAGCTACGCTGGCCTAGCCTCCTTTTTTTTTTTTTTTTAAAGTTTGGCATATGATATCATCTGTTGCCAATCTCTCTTTTTTTCTTCTTCTTCTTCTCCCCAAAGTCCCCCAGTACATAGTTGTGCATTCCACTTGTAGGTCCTTCTGGCTGTGCTATGTGGGTCACCACCTCAGCATGGCTTGATGAGCAGTGCCATGTCTATACCCAGGATCTGAACTGGCCAAACCCTCGGCCACAGAAGCAGAGCGCATGAACTTAACTTAACCACTAGGCCACAGGGCTGGCCCCTATTGTGGAATCTTTTCTTTTCCTATCCTAAAACTTTCTATCCTTCCTCCCTTGGGTGTTTAGACACCGTGTTATGATGGTTCTGCTCTTCCGTCTCCTTCTACTCCCTCACCTTTTCCCCGCTACTCTAATATAGGCATCTTTTAAAGCTTGATCCTTCGCCATAAGCTCATTTCCCTTAGGAAAACAAATGCATCTAATTCAGTGGTTTTAACTACCCAAATCTATACACCTCAGCCCATGATTCCACTGTGTTTCTAGTGCCCACACTTGAAATCTTATCATTTCCTTTGTCTCATTAGCTCCACAGGGCAGGTGATCCATCAAGGCATGCTGACCCTTTCTTTGCAGTGTCTTGCAGACTTTTTTCACCCCACACTGAACACTCTACCTTCTCATTATTACACACCTGGATAACAATACTCATCTTTCTGGTCTTCATGCTTTCATTTCTGTTATGATAACTCTCAAAATAACTTCCTTATCCAGTTATTATATCCATCTGTTTCTCTGACTCAAGAACCCAAAACTATAACTTATTACATCTCAAAATAAAGTCAGACTCCAAAGAAAATCTTGAAGCTCTGTATTAGCTGGGCTACTCTATCATATAATCTATCTCCAATCTGGTCCCTCCTACTCCAGCAGGCCCAGCTTCTTGGTGTGTCAATATGCACCTGTTCTTTCCTATCCCTGCTGCTGACAGTGTCGTTCTACCTAATCATAATACGTTTTAAATTTCTGTTTGCCCATCCAGATCCATCATATTTATTTCAAGATCTATCTGCTTGACCCTATAATAATCATTCCCTAAGCCCCTACATAGTGTTCCCTGTACTGTTGTTCACATATTGCTTTACAGACATTCTTAAATGTTTACTTCCTCAATTAGATTGAAAACCCCTGAGTAACAGAGACAGGATGCTTTGCCTAGTCAGGCGTGCAATAGACCAGTGGTTGTAAATAGGCAGCCTGTAGGCCAAAATGAACCTACTGAGAGGCTATGTTATCTCATAGAGTTAAAAAATTATAATTAGTTTAAAACATTTAAATACCCAGATATTTCACCTAAAAATTTCCAGGTTCTTTTAAAAGTGGAAATATATTCTGTAATAAGCAGAATAATTGCCCCCCCCCCAAAAAATATCCATGCCCTCATCCCCAGAACCTGTGAATATGTTACATTACATGGCAAGAAGGAATTAAGATTACAGATGGTATTAAGATTGTTAATAAATTTATACTAAAATAGATTATCCTGGATTATCCAGGTGAGCCCAACATAGTCACAAGGGTCCTTTAAATGCAGAAAATGGAGACAAAAGAAATCAGTGTCAGAGTGATGCAGGGTGAGAAAGATTTGACTTGCCATTGCTGACTTTGAAGATGGTAAGGGGACCAGGATCCAAGGAATGCAGACAGCCTCTAGAAGATGGAAAAGTGACATTACTGAACCAAAGTGGGTTCCTTCCTGGTGAGTTCAATCAGACTCTCCACCAGCAGTAGTCGTCTCACAAAGTAAGGTATATTTGCAGCAAATAGGAACTATGCAGAATCATTTCCAAAGTCACCACCTCCTGGAACAAAAGGAAGCAGGGACCTTTTATTTCGGATGGGGAATGAATATTCAAAAGGGAGAGGTGAGTATCCACTTGTGCAGACTCAGTTTGAAAACACGCTTCCATATACACTGCAGGTTACCGCAGTAAGGCCTAAACTCCTCCTGGAGAGATCCTAGCATTAAAAATAAGGCAAAGGTTATAGGGTAGCTCTTGTGCTGAGGCTTGGTCTGGTTCAGGGGGTTGGTGATAGCATCTCCTTAACATAACAAAAAGAAAAAGAATAATTTGGACAAACAGTTAAATGCTTCCAAATCCACCCTTGAGTTCCTGGGGCAACCAGTTGGTGACAGTAAGGCAACAGATGCTCCCCTAGGGCCTCCAGAAGGAAACAGCTCCACCAATGCCTTGATTTTAGCCCAGTGAGACCCATTGCAGACCTCTCACCTCTAGAACTGTAAGATAATAAATCTGGGTTAGGTCACCAAGCTGTAGTAATATTTTATAGCAGCAGTGCGAAACTAGTATACATGCACACATTAGGCCCCTGTTGCTACACTGCAACAATCCCCAGGAGCTGAGTGGTAGCTGCACACTTTGCAGCCCACACTTTCCAGTTCAACACAGTCGTCACCTCTTCCTACTGTTGATATCATAAGCATTTGACTTCATGACACCTAAAACAGCCATTCAATGACTAGATGACCAAAAGAGATATTAACATTATTAAGTCTAATATTAAAGGCTAAAGTTGTCACATGTTTTTTTTAAATAAAAGGTAACATGAAAATGTGCTAACAATTGAATAAGAATCTTAGACTATTATGTCTTCAAAATATAGCCCATAAAATTGTAGTTTAAGGTGTGGGGGCCTGGAATTGGCCACCCCAACATATGTCTCTTTGGCATGATTATTTGGCACTGGTTACGTTGCAGACAGGAAAGCAACTGAAAAGTAGAATTTACTTACCCTTTGTAAGAGACATTTACATTGTAAAGGAAATCTCCATCTGTAAAGATATCTCCCTCTCCACCAGGAAGAAGGGGGGATGACCTTATCTCTAGAAACTCTTAATCAATGGGCAAGGCAAGGACTTAAATCTGCATTTGTTTATTGTGCTTGTCTGGTAACCTCCTGTAACTGACTCCCCCTACCCCCAACATCCTCCTTTGTCTTTAGCTGGATATGATATTTAAGGTGGGGGCTTCTGCCATTTTGGTGAGTTGCTCAGCTTTCCCGAGCCTCTCCCATGTATACATGTTATAAAGCTTTGCTTAATTTTCTCCTGCTATTCTGTCTCATATGAATTTAATTCGTTCTCTGGCCAGACAAACCCAGAGAGGGTAGAGGAAATGTCTTCCTCCCCTACAAAGGTATGGCTGTAGCTTTATGTGATAATATTATTGCTGAGTAGAAATATTTTGATGGACTCCAGCAGGATTTCAATAGGGCTGGATAATTTTAATAAAGCACAATGTGCAAGCATTATAGATTATAGCAAATTTCAGAGAGAATGTCCAAGGCATCATAAACTTGAAACTGAAAGAAAAGTCGAGCATCTCCAGTTATCCACAGACAATTGAGCTAATTAAGCATGTGTTCTTCATCCTGTTATTTAAGAACATCTGATGGCAAGTGTTCTGCAAAATGAACAACTCCATATGCCCAATACTATCCATTTCTATGTGCTTTACAAGTCTGAAAAGATATTATTACACAGTGCTTTTTCCCAGACCAAATTCAGATGTTTAAAGCTTTTTATGATCATAGAATTGTTTTGTTTTATCGAGTAACCTGAAAGCCTTTGAGAACATTTTTGTTGTAGTTGGTGAAATGATTATTTCAGAATTATTGTGGCTTGAGAACAGGTAAAAGAAAATCTAGGCTGCAATGATTTTAAAACAAAATGGACTCAAAGAACTAAGATTGAAAGCCAATAAGATTCTGCTTTTATAAGCTGAATTAAACCTTTGGATCACTGTGACCCCAGAGGAGGCCCTCATCTCTGTGTCTTAGTAGACCAGATGTGCCACCAGAGATGTTGCTAAGTCCAGACACTGCCCTATCACTGAACTTTTTGAATAAAAACTCAGGTAACAATTACCATTTAGACTCTTCCCAATTGTTTAAAGGCGAATTGCATGTCAGAGAGAGTACTATTTTATACAACAGCTCAGAGAATGTAATTTCAGAAAGCTGGCTTAGCACTTCCTTACAACAATTATTCTTTTGAAAAGAGAGCCATGATTTTTTTCCTGAGGTAAAGACTATAGAAGTCAAATAGATGCTATGATGACGAAATCCCAACCTAATTTCCTTATTCAGTAGTTCAGTCTTTAATTGCCACAGACCTGTTTTTCTCCTTCTGAATCTTTCCCTTGGAATGACTGTCAATCAAGTTAACCTACTGAATATGAAGTTTCTAGAATGAAAACCCAACTTGTTCTCTAGCTAAAAGAATTTCTGCACTTGTGAACTTATCAAAGTCAAATTTGAACCCAAACAAAGGATAGAAATTTGAAAACTCACTGTTTCCCGGCCGTTTGGTACTAAATTGAATAAATTAGCCCACGACCTTCATGGAGCTCTGTGAAAGAATAACTGCTTGAGTTTTTCTCCCCACCGTGAAGTCACTCTCTGAAATGGCTACTTTTGAAGCCATTAGCCTTTTCAATAATTAAATTTGAATCACCAAGAGAGTCCCCAAATTCAAGTACACAGCTAATAATCATTGAATCACTGCTATTTGGCAAGCGTTTTCCTCGGCACTTTAAATATGCTTTCTATTTAACAACTTTAATAGGTATTTATTATTATTTTCTCCAATTTTCAGATTAGAAAACCAAGGTCCAAAGAGGTCACACAGCCCAATAAGGCAAATAGAAAGCCATTCTGCCTCCCTGTTCTTTCCATTACAACTAGCCAAACCCCCACAAACTACCACTTTTACAGAGACAGTCTGTGAATAACCTCACCCAGCTCCCCTCCACAAGCTAAAGTTTCTCTGCATGATTTTCTGTTAGTTCATGAAATATTTCCTATTGTAAACATTTTGTATTACAAATATTTTAAAATATAGTTTTACACACAGTAACACACTCTCATTTATTACCTCTAAATAATTGCCATCTGAGTTCATTTTCAGGGTAAGAAGTCATTGTGGATTCAATCATTTTTTAAGCCTTTACACATTGATGAGTTACCCACACTTTTTTCACAATTGCACATTCTTGGTCACTATATATTTCCCCTTTAATAATAGTTTTATTAGCAAAGAGGCTTCCGGAAGTTTCAATTCTTGGAAACAATATAGTTGGGTAATTAATTAGAAATGTCCTGGAATAAGCTTTTCCCAGTTTCTAATTTCTTTTTGTGTATAAGCATGATTTCTTTGACATGTATATGCTCTTCTTAAAAGATACTTATTTATGATTTTCTTATAACTTTATTCTAATTTCTTATAATTCATATTTATTAAAGGTAATAAGGAGAACAAATAAGAAAATTTAAAGTCCCATCACCAGAAATTTGCTGTTGATAGCATATGCATATTCTAGCAGTCTCTTCTTTTTCACATAGAGAAATATTTTTCTTAAAACAAAAAATATGGTCTTATCGGGCCGGGACCGTGGCTGAGTGGTTAAGTTCCTGCGCTCTGCTTCTGCAGGCCAGGGTTTCACAGGCTCGGATCCTGGGCACAGACCTAGCACCACTCATTAAACCATGCTGAGGCGGCATTCCACATAGCTCAACTAGAAGGACCTACAACTAGAATATACAACTATGTCCTGGGGCTTTGGGGAGAAAAAAAAGAGAGAGAGAAAGATTGGCAACAGATGTTAGCTCAGGGCCAATCTTTAAAAAAAAAACTAATCTAAAAAGAAAGAAAATATGGTCTTATAATCTCCCTTTCCACTTAATTTATCAGGGATATTTTTCCATGTAATTAAATATTATTTAGATCATTGTTGTACTGCCTACTTAGTATTTCACTGTTTGAATAGAGCACAACTAGAATAACCTGCTATTGCTGAAGATAAAGGTGGTTACTAACTTTTTGTCATCGTAAAACAAAATTCCTGGGGAAAAGTGCAATGCTTCCAATAAAGAACTCACTCCCAGCAGAACTCGTGTAAACAATATCCCACACTCTAACAAAGAATGGGCTTTTTTAAAAAATTTAAAATATTTGTCAATGTGGTCATCCAAATAGTCATTTATTTTTTAATTCACTTATCCCCATATTCTCCTCCTCCTGACCGACACTGCTAACTCCAACCTACACCTTAGAGCAACGGAAGTGATTTGTGGTGAATCGCTACCAAAATACATTTTATCAGCCCTTCCCAGTCTTCAAAGTGGAGTGATAATGGGCCTGGCAGGCCTGCTGACTCAATGAGGTGGACGGATTAAAAGAAAAAAAGCACTTAAAAAAACAGATACTTTCAGGGGAAAGGACGTATGTATGGCTAAGTGCACGCCATGCAGCCAGCTCACTCTGCTTTCTGTCACTGAATGGTGCTTTTACTGAAATGACAAAGAGGACACAGGGTTCATAAATAGACTCTCTAACAGCACTTTCCAAGCACTTCAGTTCAATTATCATGAATTAACTTTAAAAACAGCATTAACTTTTCAGCATATACAATGTACCCAAGAAAAACAACACACTTAGAAGTCCATTCTCTATTATTAAACTTTTTTCCCCTTTAGTTTGAAACCAGTAAGTAGCCTTCAAGAAAGGGTTTCTAGTTCCACTGATGGGAAGTTACTTATTTTAAAACTGGGCCTAAGACTATCTCTGGTTTGAGATGGCTGGTTGATTGGACAACCTGAATTTCTAAGGGAAAAGTAGAGCCTGTTTCTGGGCAGAAGTCTAGATAAAAATGTGTGAGGGAAAATGCAGTTCCCTGGCCACTCCGCCTTGATGCTCTGGGTCCTCAGGTCTACATGTTTGAATCTTAATAGTTCCCCACAGGATGATCAGTGATCCACAATTAAAATGTGGCAATTACACTTTGTATATTTCTAGAGCCAGAAAAATTATGCATTTCATTCACAGGCTCTCTTCTTTTCATCAGTGTACTTCAGAAAAAAAATTTGTAATTCTATTATGCCAATTCTCCAATTACAGAGAATCATATCAGACTGAATTGAGAGGCTTTTAAATTACACATCTTTGTAGTTCCCACTATTTCACCTAGACATCCCAGTATTACCCAGGAACTGCTGGCACATGCCTCTGTTAGTGGTATGACATGAAGTGGTACCCCTTTCCTGTGGTGAGACAGACAAGGATGCCTATCATGGTATCACAGGAAAGGAACTAAACTGTTTCTAGAATCTTGTTGGAATGAATCAAGAGGCAATGCCAATAAATACTTACTGAACATACATATGCCAGGCATTAGGATAGGTAATTTTAATTTATTCCTCACAACACTGCTGTGGTAGTATCATTAAACTCACTTCAAAGACAAGGAAAGGGGACAGAGTTAAGCAATATTCCTAGGGATGTATGGTCAATCAGTGGCAAAATGACACCTACTACATGTCTCCTGACTCCAAAATCAAGTATCAAACCAGTTTTATAATACAGATTTCTAGTTTCCAAACACTTATATCCACTAGAGAGAACTGTCTCCCCAACTCGAAGGTAAATTACTTCTTTATAATGTTTCGTTTTCTATATCCCTTATTACCAGCCGAAAAAATCGTTTATTTTAGCATTACCTCAAGACGGAAGAAGAATCTTATATTGGTGATATTTTAGATAACATCTGGAAGATACCATAATCTTTTTCTTGAGGTCTAGAAGATACCCAAATCATTTGCTAAGTCAGTCAGCAACATACACACGACCTCTCCTTTTAGGTGTCAGTACATCTGCAAAAGCAAATCTCACACATTTTGAATTGATTCTTATTAACTTTATTTTTAGCAGGTGACAATTTTTAACTAAGTCTACAAATTCTATGGCCATATCTACAGTGCTCAAACATACTGAAATTTCCAAGAAAGCTCTGATTGTAAAATGTCTCCTCTTTAATCTTGTGCCCTACTCTTTTATTTTGGAAAATATGATGTGTGGGGTTTTTTTTTTAATC
Organism: Equus quagga; assembly: GCF_021613505.1. Taxonomy (NCBI): domain Eukaryota; kingdom Metazoa; phylum Chordata; class Mammalia; order Perissodactyla; family Equidae; genus Equus; species Equus quagga. Next base: position 50,957,644 of record NC_060270.1, read on the forward strand.
TCTAAGACTTCTTGTCTCCTTTCTCATTAAGAAGAAAGTTGCAAAAATTAGGAAATGACAGTTTGGGACATACAAATCCAATCCCCATCCTAGACCAAAACACCTCCACACTCTCAGCGAACAACTGATGGACTACAATTGCAGAATTTTATAAATAGTAAGAGTGTAAGTTATATATAATATTCAGTTCAATATTTTAAAGTTTGTCACTAGTTTAGCAAAAGCCAAAATTAAATTCTCAGCTTTTTTATCTTATTCATTTTAGTAATCAATCACATGCCCTTCAAGGCAGAGACCCCAAGCAATTGTATCTAGGACACTTTACCAGCAGGCATTTGATTTTTTGGATTGTGGTGAATAGGACACGTTAGAAGCCCTTTATCTCTTAAAATGAAAGCCTTCCCCTCAGAAGCACATCTTAATAAAACAGAGATTTTTTATTGTAATTATTATGACTAAGAACATCTCTCAGTAGTCCTGGGGAAACATCTGCCCCTACTAATGAGCAGGACAGGACTCATCTATTATATCTGCCACCATGAGAGTCCCCAAGCTCAGGAAAATGAACACAGGAAACTTTCAAACCTTGTTACAAAAAAAGGTCATGGATAAAGTTTGCTATAATAAATTTAGATATTAATGTGCAAGGCAAAAACCCTGTAAAGCAAGACAACTATGCATGTATTCTAAGGAACTCAATGATTACAGTAGCATACTGAAAACTATTTTTCAGTCAGTCTTGAATTTTACTAAACTCTTTCAAGATGCGCTCAAAGTTTCCTCCTTTGTCAGCAGAAACAAAGCTGATAGTCTTTAATTTCAAAGAATTTCTGCTCTTTCACATTCATCATGTTTATTGGAAGCCTCACCAACTGGTTTTCAGACATGTCCACACTGGTCTGACCCCAGGTTTGGGCACAGCATTCTTCAAACTGGGCTTTCCATCTCCCACCTCTGAACTTTAAATTTCTTTCATTCTGTTTTTTTTACGTCTTCAGAGCATAATATGTTGGATCTAGAGATTCTCCACTGAAGGTCTCTTCAATTCTGCATTAAGGCTAAGTTTGCGATATATGTCTGAGGCACAGCACACACCCTCTTGCTTTCATGGAGAAGGTGTGTCTGCTCAGTTATAACACTTAGACATGAGGAAAATCAGATACGAATGAGAAGAAAAAATCTCCTTTGACGGGCACTTAAGGCAAATGTTTAATATCATGAAGAGCTATTTATCCTCTCTGTTCCTCCCAAGTAAAAACTTCCGCAACACTCACCCGACATGTTCTCAGTTACTTACAGCACATGTCATGCCAGACCTTGCTCCTCTCAATTGGTTAAATGGTCTCGGGTGGCAGGAAGCATATTCTATTCATCTTGCAATCAGTGTTCTTAATAGTTGCCCTAAAGTTATTGGTTTGAATCTAATTCACTTATCATTCCCAAATATTTTCTCATAAAAGTTAGAAAAAAAACTCATGGTTTACAACTAATAAGCTTGTGGGAAGATGACATGTGAACAGCTTTATTACCATCGGGAAAAATTGGGAAAGGCTTGAAAAGGGCAAAAAACCTGCTGGATTTTCTGTCTAGTGCATCTTTCACAGTTACCTGTTTCATTGTCTTTGGCCTATTTTATAACCCTGTAAATTGTAGGAAACGACAATAAAGCAAATCATCCCTTTCTATCGAATTGCAAATGAATGAGTCCCTGAAATGGGAGTCATTTTTGCCATGTGGGCAGAGCAGTTTTGCATCTACTTGTAAATTCATCTCAGCTTTCCTTATTGCTCATATATATGTTTCTTTGAATTCTCCTTTGAACTTATAACATCTTACTGGTTTTCTCATTAGTTAATGAGTCAAATAAAATCTCTGACATATGTTCATTGTAAGTTTGTATGAGAGCCATGATTTTATTTTATTTTTTTAAACACTTAGCTTTTAACAACAAACCTCTAATTTTTTTCTAGCCAGATCTCATTCAAGTCAACTGTTTTCATAAATTTCTAGGTCATCTGAGAGACTTTATTCACTTTTTCAGGGTATGGTGAATATATTTTCTGACTTGAAGATCTAAAATGGTACCAGAATATAATAATTTAGTATACAGTAAGAAAGCAAATTTATAAAATTAGGGAATAAAGTGTCCTTTAAAATTGATCCTTTAAGCTACAAATGAGAGCCTATGAATCAGTATTTTTTTTTTTAAGACTTTTTTTTCCTTTTTCTCCCCAAAGCTCCCGGTACACAGTTGTATATTCTTCGTTGTGGGTCCCTCCAGCTGTGGCATGTGGAATGCCGCCCCAGAGTGGTTTGATGAGCAGTGCCATGCCCGTGCCCACGATTCGAACCAACGAAACACTGGGCCGCCTGCAGTGGAGCGCGCGAACCTAACCACTCGGCCACGGGGCCAGCCCCTACAAATCAGTATTTTTAAATCATAACCACAAATAAGAGAGGAAAAATTCTACTCCTACTCATCCTTGTTGGATGGACATTTTCTAGATTCATCTCTCCTAATCTACCAAGCAATAAACAGACTTGTACATTGCTTTCTTTTTATTTCCCTTCTCTAAATTGAGACGTAGATTTTTAATGTTTAGAAATCGATCTTAGTGAGGGCAACTAGAATTCTTCAATGGAATTCTTCAATGTCCAGCACCAATGGTCTAGCTGTGAAAATCTGTTTATTGAGAAATAATCTGCATGATAAGGGACGAATCAGTTCTTTAGAGATCTTCTCCTGCATGACAAAATGTTAACCATCAGACTCCCAAACCATTCTCCATGCAATAATGTTGACCAGGATATCCTGGAAAATTTCCAAAAGAGGAAATGAATACTCCGCTCACTGTGGCTTGAAGGCTACGCTCTGGAGCAGTAACACGGTCTGTCAGAGGTCGTAGAGCTGGTGTGCGTGTGTTAAGACACTTCTGTAGTCATTCCCTCAGGTCTAGTTTTGCCACGCTGGAAATAAACCCAACCCTGGGAATTGTTTGAAACTGGAACATACTTTGCAACTTTATAAAGCACCCAGAGCACAGGAAAGGTGCTGCACAAAACTTTTCCCAACTTGCTTCATTAAGTCAATAAACCATTATGGTCCTTAAGGAGAGATCAGACTTTATTGGACATAGCCAATGAGACTGAAAACAAGAGGGGTTTGTAAGTGAAAAAACCTATAAAAAGTTTTCAAATTTATGCAAAGATTCTAGCACAGACACAAATATGGAACCACAGAACTGGCTGTTTCTATATTTTATTACTTATTTCATCAAAAGGAGTTTCTGAAGATCTCTTTATCTAGTCCCTAGACAATGAAATTACCATAATTCATCTTTACACTAATAAACTGTTTTATTGTATATTTGTGAATGGCCTAAGGAGCCATAATTAAAAAATAAATTTGATGAATGATTATGCTTTTTGGAAGCCAGTCATTAAAGCCAAATGGTAGTGTTACCTGCTTCATTGTTTAACAAGATATATTTGACTAACAACATAAAAAAGAGTAACCCTGACGGAGAAATGGTGAGTGATAAAATATTAGATGTATAATCTCATTTCCACATGGCATTTCTAAGCAAAAAAGAGAATCTTCTCTTTCACCATGAGGTGAGAAAGGAGTCCCATTACCTCATGCTATCTGTTTTAGATGGACGGTCTCTCTGAACAGCTAAGAATCATGAGGCATTTCACAGAGGCAGGTGACCTCATTATCCCAAACTTAGAGGAGGTGATAATGACTCAAGAGATGAATGTACCAGCCTCCATTTTCTGGGATTATCAACTTTAATTAACAGAAATTATCCAGCAGAACAGATAGCTACCTAACGCATAAGAATGTACCTAGAAAAAAAGAATCTGAGACAACGCTTCACTCCTTTTGATAACTATCTATGCATAGATAATTGTAAAATGAAGACAGAGATTATAGTTTTTTGCTTAATATATTTATTCTGTAAGAAATGGATTTATCCTCAGCTAATTAATAGAAGAAAATCCAACACTGTATTACAAAACTTATGTGAATTTTAATGGAAACAATTTCAATTTGACCTATTCGCCACTCACTTGATGGAAAAAATAAACAAATGTCGTTTACCTGTTCAACAATAATTAAAGGAAAACTCTATTCTTACTGTAAAAGATGGCCTTTGCCTGAGTTCAGAAGCTGTGTTTACTGACTGTACTCCCAACTGAGGTAGGCTTTTGTTTCTGGTCGATAAGGAGTGACATCAAAGAGCACAGAAGATTTAGAGAAAGAAGAAGACACAAAATTAACTATTCCTCCTTTGATCTTGTCGTTTCCTGATAATTATCAAGTAAGAGGGCACTGTTACTTTGTTCTTATAACAAAAAAGAACCATTTATAAAGGTCAGTAAAAGGATAGAGAAGTTACATACTGAAAAAGAAAGTGAAAAAGCGAAATTAAGAAACGATTTAAAAGCTGACATTTCAATTGATGGAAGGAAGTTAGTACTCGAGTTGCTCTAAAACACTGCAAACGAATCAGAAGTTCACAATTGTTCAGGCGTAATTCTAACCACTGTTTTTAGGGCATTTACGAAAGATCTCCTTCATTGTACACATAGGATACACATTTGAATTGAATCTCAGTATCCAAAACTACATGATTTGTATATATTTCACAACATAACCCAAAGAAACATCACATTAGTAAAAAAAAAAAAAAAGTGTCTCCAGAAAAGTATTACTTTGCTGAAGAAAATGGGATGATAAAGCCTTCCCCAACAAATCTATATTAGGAAATGATGCTTTAAAAAGGGTATAGTGGTTTCTGTAAAACCTAATGAAATTATCTACTCCAGACTAATTTAAAACAAAGATAATCAAATCAACAATGTTCTCAGTCTTATAAAGTGAATATTTATCACATTACTTAGAGAGAGATTTTAATTCACACAAATTCTATATAACTACTTAATTGACCTCCTGGCATTTCCAATCAGAAGATTCCACTCATAAACTCAATTCATTCAATTATTTTGCACTTAAAATTAAATTAAAGTTTCTTGCCATTTCCACCACAGTCAAAGGGAATTGAGTTTGAAACTAACTCAACTTGAATTCTATTGGCATATATGATTAATTGGCTCAAAAATTAGAGCTGAGATGGTTGCTTAAACCCAAGATATGAAATGCTACCACAAATGATAACATAATGATATAACAATCTAATTAACGCTGAAAATTTTTGATGACCTCAAAGCCCATGCCATAGAATCATCCATGGGTTTGTACTTCACAAACAGTTCGTTTGGTAAATCAGGAATTAACTCCCTTTGGACAGAGCTCTCTCCCAACACCAAAACAGAAACACACACACACCCCAAAATGAATCTCCTCTAAGTTCCAACAACAGAGTTAATAATGTTCTGATTTAATTAGGGGAAAAAATGAGATTTTATCATGTTTGTTACTTTTTGTGAGTTTTGATTTCTTTTCTTAACTGCTATAAATCTGACTGAAATTCTTACAGACATAATCGTCACTGTACTAATAGAAGCATCTGGTTTTCTTCAGAATGAGAAGTTTTCATTTAAGTTAAAACCCAATCAAGTCAATGGTGTTCAAGCAATTACTAAGCTATTTAGGCAAACAACAATTACTCATTTATAGTAAATGAAGGTAAACTCCAACAGAGACTTCTGGAAATTATTTTATTTTTTAATAATACACATCTAATACAGAAATTTTTTAAAATACAGAAAATTGTTAAAAAGTACAATCTCATTACCTAGAGGTAATCACCGCTCACAATGACCACTGAAGACTGTCACTTAAATTATTTCATTATGGATGTCATCATTTGGCGGTTGTAAGCCATTTCTGAGTTCTAGGGTAGAAACTGAATCTTCCCTTAAGGGAATTTTCCTTCTTCAAGGGGCCACTTTTGCAAGCCTTTTAGTTAATGAGGTATTTTGTTGGTACTTTTCCCTTGTTGGGAAACCTGCTTCAGATTGAGGCACTGAGGGTTGTTTGCAGAGTTATAAATGGGTTCTAAGGACAGGATTGTACCTTTGCAGAGTTAGAAGATATTTTACTCCCTAAATCTACACTTGCATTACCCTATGATAAATTTTACCTTCAGTGAGTGGTGTGCTGTCATTCAAGTATTTGGTCATAAAGAAATTAGGAGATTCAGTCATGGCAAGAAGGATATGTCTTCCTGATCAACTCATCACTTCCTACTCCAGGGGCTTATGACCTGGATGGGGCTGTTGACCCATACGCATGTTCTTTAAGACTGACTTTGGGAAATGTACTGTGGATGTTGTAATTATCACAGAATTCATGGGGAATCCATGCATCTTCCTTATGGGAAAAATTTCCTCTGTAGGATGTGAATGTTTCCATCACCAACCATTCTAGATCAGGACACTCAGGGAGTATTAGATTTGAGGCAGAAAAGTCTTCCTTCCCTATGGCTGCAGTGCATTAGGACCTAGACTCTACATATGGACTTGGCTGGAAATTTTTGTTTCTGGAAGTTGTATTAGTACACAGAGACCTCCTGAGAAGGCTAGATGTAAGATCCCATTTAGACTTAGACTGCAGCGAGCCACTACCAAGAACAGCAAACCCGTGTTCTGCTTCTATTACTTCCGTACCTTTATTAAGTCTAGAATAATTGTGCTGGGGGTATTAAGGAGAGAAGAGTCCCTACTCTAAGACTGAAGCAGAAGCATTGGCCATAATAAGCATTAGATGGCAGCCACTCTCTGTGAAGTGGAGATCTCACAAGGTCCAGCAGCAGCAAGGTCAAGACATGAAGGCCAGAGAAGGACCTGGTACAAAACAAGGATAGAGCTGCCCATAAGAAACTCCCAGGGATAAGTGAGGGTCCTGAAGGGCCCTGCTTTCTGGCAGGTTGGCTGGTGTATAGAAATAACATATAATCACATTTTAGAACCCCAAGCTGGTGAAGCTGATGGCATATGAGAATGAATAGGTAAAGGTGTCATCACATCTACTACTAGTTTTGTATTCTGCTTTTGCTTTTAACTTAATACTCTAACACAACCATCAGTATATGTAACACGAGCATCTGTGTATGAATTATCATTGAATATATAACTTTGTTGGCTGCCAAATATTTCTCTATATGAAGAAATACTACAATTTAATCATTTCCCTTTATTGAGGATTTACGTTATTTTTCCTATTAAATAATTTTGGCTATACTTATCTTTATACACCAATATTTTTCCACATCTGTGATAATTTTCTTACCTGAATCAGAATACCTGACTTTGCCTACAGGGAGTATTCTAAGTGTACATCTAGGACAAAAAATACTGATATCCAAGAAAAGGAATCAAAATTTTGGCTGTCCATATGAGTCTGAAGGAGAAACTCAGGTGTCAAGGCAACTTCTTATCTTTCACAGTCTGGAGTGGTGTCTTCTTTATGCTCCTCACTTCCAGTCTGCTGCATTGTCCTGAGTTTCTTTGCAGAGCCACTTTGTTTGCATACTTGTGATTCTCACTCCCCTCAAACTCAGTTTTTAAGTGATCCCAGCCTCCTTGCACCAATTCAAGCCCCATATTAAGACCAAGTTTCTCCTCCCTCTACCTAGCTAGAATAGTTTCTGTATTACTTAGTCAAAATCTCACCCTAAAACATCCAGTTGGTACATCAAGCACAATATCGGTTTTATTTGGGTTTACTGCTCATCCTATCACTTATGGGCAGAGAGGGGTGTGGTCTTGTATTTTATGAGGCTGTATCTACCAGTTGCTCTGCCTCATTCTGGTTCTGCTAGAAGGCAAAATTGGGTATCAACTGAAATTAGATAGAATGTTTATAATATTCTGACTTCAGATATAAAGATGTGGCATTTCTCCATTTGTTATAATCTATGAGAAAAATTCTCTAAATATTTGCTGAAAGGTATGTATTCCATATTGCATATTAGGGCTATTCCTAGACTTTTTTGCTATAATTTAGAATAGAATCATATCTTCAAATGGTTATTGGTTATTACTAGCAGACAGGAAATATTACAACTATTTTCTGTTTTGCCATTTTCTTCAACTTTTACTCCAATTCTAAGAATTTTTATGTTGATTCTATTAGATTTTCTGGGTAAAGAATCATATTATCTTCACATAATGATAATCACATAACTCCTTTCCTATAATTTTTCTCCATTCTTGCCTCTGATCTGAGCTCCAGCATTGGAAAATCAACTCCCTTGAATGTTTATTAAGCATGCTGATCTTCAGGGTCTGTTCCCCATCCATGCTCCCCACAAGCATTTTCTTTCTCATCAATTGATGTCACCATCCTCTAATTGCTTAGGCCAAAAACATAGGAGTTACCCTTGGTTCCTCTTTGATTCCTTACATCTTATTACCAAGTCATCATTCTGACCTGTTAGTTATTGTCCAAAAGATATCCACTTGAATCATTCCCAGCCTCTCTACTCTGACCATCCTACCCCAAACTACCATTATTTCTCACCTAAACTACGGTAATGACCTCCGTTTTGGCTTCACTCTCTTTCTGAGCCCCTTTCTCCCACAATCAGAGTAGCCATGGCAATCTTTCTAAGATGCAAACCAGATCAAGACATACTTCTGCTTAAGCATCATCAAAAAACTCTCACTAAAATCAGTTTTCCACACTGGAGCTAAGGAAAGAACTCTAATGCCCACCGAGTGGCAAGGGTGTGAGTTGTGAAGCACCAGAGCTGTCCTGTATAGAAAATTCTCTTGAGGGTCCCTTAGTCAAAGACGAAAGAGGGGAGATGGAGAGAATTCCGCTATAACCTCAGTGTCCTTAATCCTGATGTTCTTGATACCAGATGTGCCACTTCTTTCACATGATTTGATTACTTAGGCTAATAGAAACTTCATTTCTGCCTGTGCCACTCTGAACTGGGTTTCTCTCACTTGCTTGGAGTCTCAACCACTCAAAATCAATGTGCAATACTCCAAGATGAATTTTAAAAAACAACTAAAGGGCTTTCCTTATCTCTTCTCGGGTAAAATTTAACAAGCATTAGTTTTTCTTTAAACCATAATGGAACTTATTTTGGACAATACATATAATGAAACATCTAGATAGTGTATTCATTTCCAGTTCTGGTTCTTGACCCAGGATCAGGCTCAGCACTCTTCATGCTTCTGGCACCTTCTGACCCAGTGCATAAAAGTGTAGCAGCAGCAATGAAAGCAGCCAAGAATGAGAGCATTACCTACAGGTTCTCCAGGACTGGCAGCGGATCAGCTAACAGTATGATAACAATAATGACAGAAGTTGGGGGCAATACCTATAGGTTAGCATAGGAGGAAAGAAAAACTGATGTTTGGAGTTGTAGAACTAGGCTGGAATTGAGGCATTAGAACTGACGATTAGAACCTGAACCAGAGGACTCAGGAAGCTGATCAGAGGAAACAGGTCTAGATTGGAGACTTGATTTCAACCACAGTAAACAGAAAGGGTAGCAATATGTACATTATTAAGAAATATCATTCTTAATACAGTTTTGGACAAGTTACCAGATATTCAGAGGCATATTCAGCAGATTTTGTCTTTATAAGTATTAAGAGTATTAAATACTAAAATGTAATCACTATTAACAAGAATCCCAGTTCTAGACTTCTAGAATTAGGATAGTTTGACTGATGCAAAACAGCCCAGATTGTAACTATTGTGTCCTCTGATGTTGCAATCATAGATTAATTCTATGAGGCTGTTCATCTGATTCTCAGGCTTAAATGACAACAAAAAAAAATTTAGGCTAATGATGAAAAGATCTTTTTTGACAGTTCGAGTTATTAAACACTGAAGTAAGTTATAAAAGAGATTATTGAATCATTTTCTCTCAGAGCCTAAAAGAAAGCATAGATTCCCGATTCACTGGCACGACTTAATAATGGTGGCTTTTACTGGAGGCAGATGGAGGACTGAATAACTGCCAAATTCCTTCAAATTTGATGATTCAAAGCCTATACAATTTGAAAAAGACTTTGAATTGTGTGACAAAGTTCTTCACAGGCACCAGAAGTCTGCGTCTGAAAGCTACACTAGAGCTCATGCTTCTGCATGTCCACTTCTAACTCAAAACTATATTTGTGGTGGGAAGAAATAAGGGAGCAGAAAGGAACAAAGGAAGGAGAAATAAAAGAATATTTATCACCTGTTCTGTATTTACCTGCTTGGAAGTATACAGATCAGAATTAGAAGCAGTATTTCATGAGCACAAATTACAAATACTATATAGGCTTCTCTAATTCTGCCTGTGGCAGGCTATCATTCACAGTATTCTTCTACATAAAGCACTATCATCATGGCACAATTTTACTTTGAATTGAATAATAAGCAATAATTTTGTCATTTGGAGAGACAGAGAAGGAACTCTCTAAGCGCGTGCCAAAAAAAATTAAAATAGATTAATCTGATTTTACAACACTGATGTAATAATGGTTTTCAGGTTTCAGGTTTAATGCCAGGAATCTGGCTCAAGTAAATCACCTAAGAATACTCAAAAAAATTTAAGCATCATTTTAATAAGAGGCTGCTGTAAATGTTTACCTAAAACATTTATAAGAATTCCATGTGTTCTTTTAAAATGGAAATTGAGAGAATTATTTTATGAGTTCCTGGAGAATATTAGATTCTTCTAGCAGCAATTTTTTCTTCTCAGGCTTGGCTTCTTCTTTTGTATATACTAAGTGATTAGAAAATTTATTCTTAAAGAAATCTCACATCTATCACTGAGCTTTTGATCTTATCAATTTAGTGATTGGATGGGGGAAGATAACATCTAAGTTTAATAATACCAATGAAGAAAATGCATGAAAAGTGTGAATTGCTTTGAGACTTAAATATTAAGTTGGGCCACAGAGACAATATAAACGCAAAGACAAAACTTGGAAGAAAACGGATTTCTAAGGAAAATGATTTCAGGTTCTCAGTGAAGTTATCCAACAAATTACAAAAAATATATTGCTTTTTGGAAAGAAAATAAGGAAAGAAGGGAGGAAGAAGAAAAGGAAGATGCTGATGCATCTTGAATCACTGAAGTTTTAGGCACAAAAAATATAACTTGTTTAGCAACTTTAATATACAGTGTCACTGCAGATGACTTCTTGGAAGCAAACAAATGACTTGTAAATCTTAAGCACACCAAGCTGCCCATGACATGCAATTGTAGTGACAATGCATAAAGCACCACAGAGTAAATGGTGCATCACTCTGATTCACTGCTTGCTGTCGTTTTCACAAAGTTACATACACAACCAAAGGCAACGTACGAGTGATTCTGGAAGGATACTGAAGAGACGCTGAGCATATATACACGGTTATATAAATCCACTCTCATCCGTAGATAATTTAGCAGCAGAAATAAACCATGTTATTATAACGCAATGTAGCTACTCTTGGTACCATAAAGACAATAAACATCAAACAGACACTTTGAATGGGTCTATGAAGTCATAATGGAAACGACTTTCATATGGAAAATGCTCAAGCACTGTTTTCAGAGATTAATTCACTTGAAACTGATTTGTCTAAAACCATTTCCAACTCCTGCATCCTGACGTGCTTGGTTCTTGGTCATTAAGCAATGAACCCTTTTGATGTTAGACCACATAATCACATTAGTAAAACTGAAATGTACAGCAAAGAATTTTATTTAAAAAGTATAGCTGCCAAAAGAAGATGGAAATTAAAAGCATTGTTACCCAATACTGAAAATTGTATTCTCAGTAATTCCTGGGTTAAAGTGCCCGCAACTAAAATATGTCTGTACCAGTATTTAAAATGAAGCAAACAGCATTCTATTACCACTAGCCGCTAATACACACAGGAAATTATTGCTAAGTAAGAGAAATCAATTATTATGAATAAAGTTGATTCAACTCTGTGGAATATTATTTCAGAACCGTAGCTGTGGCCCAGAGCAGGACTCTAGGTCAGACCAGTGTAGGTATCTTTGTTTTCCCATTGTGTGACTTCTTAGAAAAGTTACATAAAGCATTGTAAGCCTCAGTTTTTCATTGTAAAAATGGGAGATAAAATATGTTTTTTAAGGGCACAAATTTGGAACTGGTAGATAAATAAGTCCTGGATATCTAATGCATGGCATAGAGATTATAGACAATGATACCATATTGTAAACTTCAAGTTGGTAAGAGACTAGATCTTAATTGTGCCCACCACAAAAAGGACATGATAATTATGTGACATGATAGAGGTGTTGGCTAAGGCTATGGCAGTAAGCATATGGCAATATACAAATGTATCAAGTTAACACACCCGACAACTTAAACTTACACACTGTTATATGTCAACTATCTCTCAATAAAAATAAATAGAAAATAGTGAGAGATAATTGTTGTGCCTCCCTTCTAGGTTGGTTGTGTGAATTTAGACAGTATGTATATGGAACACGGGTGGCAGAGCCTAAAGAAAGACCCCAATAAACAATTTAAAATATTACTATTATTATTATGAACCCAATTTTTCTATCACATAGGAAAAGTACATCTTTTCATATATGAAATAGGTAAGAACTAAAATGAAAAGTTCCTTAGGCAATTTTATAGCTTCTTTCTTCAAGAGTTCTTGAAGAATCTAGGGGCAAAACTAGCTCAGAGAAAATGGGGAGAAGTGCGGGGAATAAGAAAAAACCTAAAGTGAGGAAAGAAATAATTACTAAGAATCTGTGCAGCCCCTAAATCAGGCATTCACACACCTCATTTAATCCTCGGAGCAATCTGATGAGATATTCATTTCCTGCACAAGGAGTCTCGAAGAAGGATACCTGGGATTTTTAACCCATGCCCCTTTTGCTATATCATGACGACCCCAGGAAAGAAACTATAAATATGTAACACTAATAGTAACAACAAGGACTGTATCAAAGAAATTTTTGAAGGTCACAAGTCTTACATTTAATACCAGGGGTCAATCCATGACCTAATATAAACACAATTCTAATCAACATTGAGAGCCTCGTCTAAATAGTTAACTTTCACATAAGACTGTAAAGAGAAGTTCAATTTGCAAAAGCACTGTGTTCTAGCAAGAGATAATGTTTAACAACAACAGCACAATAAAAGTAGAAGGAGTATATCAGAACAGTGTTCTATAGAATGTGGTCCGTAGATCACATGATCGAGTATGGGGGGGCCTTGCCCAGGGAAGATTTGCCAACAAGCTACTCGAGTTTAACCTTATGGGATACTTACTGTGATATCATACCTAATTTTATACTTTTAAGTTTGTGTTATTTTCTTTCAGAAGACTCCTCTCAAAATTGTATTAGGTCCTATAAAACTTATATTTTTTCCCCTTTCTTTCTGCCCATCCAATTGCAGATTCCTGGGTCCCATTCCAGATCTATTAAATCCAAAATTCTGGGAGTGGAGCCTAAAATATCTTCATCTTTAATAGAAGACCCCAGGTGATTTAAATGAGCGTTACATTTTGCGAATCAATGTCCTGGAGACATAATATGAATTGCAAAATATGGAACATTATGTTTATTCATTTCAATACCAATCCTCCATTATTCACATTACAGCAATGTAAATAAGCCCTCAGACCTACTCTCATTTATATATCACTATTTGTGTTGGTATTTATATTTGAACATGAATTTTTCTGTTTTAGTGGCTTTTAATTGCTTCCTCCCTCCCCAGACACATCCACCCAGAACCTGTGAATGTGACCTGATTTGGAAAAAAGATCTTTGCAAATGTAATTCAGGTAGGGATCTGGAGATAAAATCATCCTAGAGTACTAAGGGGGGCCCTAAATCCAATGACGTGTCCTTACAAGAGACAGAAGAAGAGAAGGCGTGGACAGAGAAGAGGGGAAAGTCATATGAAGACGACACAGGCAGAGATTGGAGTGAGGCAGCCACAAAGAACATTGAGAGCCACCAGAAGCTGGAAGAGGCAAGGGAAGATTCTCCCCAGAGACTCCAGAGGGAGTGTGGCCCTACTAACATCTGGATAGCAAACTTCAGACCTCTAGAACTATGAGAGGATAAATTTTTGTTGTTTTAGGCCACCAAGTTTATAGTAATTTGTTATGACAGGCTCAGGAACTAATACATCTGTGCATTCCAATATTTTGCATAACATAGTCATGTTATGCAAACCTTGGCTTTTCCTCTTGAATTATTTTCTGTTTAGTTCGGTTGACGCTATCTTTTCCCTGTAATGATGTCTGCCTCCTGCAGACAGGTCTTCCCCACTAGCAAGGGCAGTCTGGAAACAGTCTGCTGTTTGATGTGCCTCTAAAAGGAACTTAACTCCTGGGCCATATGTATAAGAACCAGGTCCTTGACTTCCCCTCCAATGTTACCCTCCAAGATGGCCAGTCCTGCTAACTGGCTCTTCTTTTGGGTCCTTGGCACTTGGTAACTCAGTCATATTCTTTTGGGTAGTCAGATCCTGAAGTCCCACTGAGGTGACACTGTAGTCACATTCTAGCTTAGTTCTTTCACCCAGCCCCTGTCAGCCCTTTCAGACTCTGGGTCCAGTATTCTCCTATACTGTCTGCCTCAAATTTCTCTATTTAAATCATAGATTTCAATTCTGTTGGCCTAAGACTTCTCAGGTCTTTGACATTCTGAGGGAAAATAAACAGAAGCTTAAAATACTATAACCCACCAAGTTAGCATTCAAGTAGAAAGAGAAAACAAAGTACTATTTGAAAGAATAACTTGAAAATGCATTTCAATAAATGAAAAATGGATCCAAGAATGAGAAATGTGAAATAGAAGAAAAGATGGTAAACAAAGGAATCATAAACTTGATCATTAATTCTAAAGATGGCTATGAAAACTTTTAATAATTTTAAAGATAAGCAAGAAAGTAGAGACATAATATAAAAGAATTATTAACTTCTTCATGAAAATACAGATGATTATAGCAGATCAAGCAGACAAAAAAATAAATAAGGATATATGATAACCTAACAAACATGATGAAACACACACAAACACAGAGATACACACACACGCACACACTTCTGAAATCAAGAAATATAATAGGGGCAAAACGTTTGCAAAAATTTAGTACATATTTGGCCATAAAAATACCGAATAATTGCCAAAAGTAAAAAATCTTTCTTTTAACTTCAATGCAACAAAACCAGAAATTTATTTTTTTAAAAAAGAAGACTCTCCAATAGGCCTATTTACTCAAAAGAAACAAATCATAACGAATAAATTATAAACTGTTTTAAAGGGAAGAGAATGAGTATTATGGGATGTAACCAAAATTATATTCACAGGAAAATGTATAGACGTAAGTGCATTTCCTGGGGGGATAAAGAGTCATGTGATGTCTTGTGTAAACTGAGACTTGAATTATGGAGTGAATATTTGAATGAACGGATAAATAATGAAGTATTAAATAGATGACCTAACCAGACCTCCTTTATAAGTCACTGATAAAGAGCACTGTGCGGGGAGCCTAAAAATCTTGATTCTAGACCTGACTCTTACTAATAACTTGGGTGGAATGACGTTGAATGTGTTAGTTTTTATGCATCTCAGATTCCACATCTGTAAAATAGAGGTATTGAAATAGATGTCCTTTTCAAATGTAAATACCTATATTCCATAATGCTTTTCTCAATGTGATTGTTAATGCTTTATTAAAAGATGTGTCTTACACGGTTTGACATTGGTGTCTCATAACAAAGTGAAACTCAATCTGTGTTTGTGGGTATGTGTGTGTAAATACATTTGTTTCTGACACTAGTCAGTGAAAAGATTTAAGGTTCCATTTTCAAAAAGCTAATCACAGGTCAAACTAAAAAATGAAAGAAATGGCATTTTTAATTCCTATGACTCAAAATATCACTGCAATATGAGAGTGATCTAGACCTCAAGAACGAGAAACACCAATATTCATGGTATCATTATTCGCAATAACCAAAAGGAGGAAACAACCCACATGCCCATCAACAGATTAATACATACAATGTAGTATATATATACAGAGGAATATTATTCAGCCATAAAAAGAATGAAATTCTGATACTTGCTACAACATGGAAAACCTTGAAAACTTTATGCTAAGTGAAATAAGCCAGATGATTCCATTTACATGAGATATCCCGCATAGGCAAATGCATAGAGACAGAAAGTAAACTAGAGGTTCTCAGAGGCTGAGGGTAGGAAGAAATGAAGAGTTATTGCTTAATGACTGCAGTTTCTGTTTGAGATGATGAAAATATTTTAGAAACAGAAAATGGTGATGGTCCACGACATTGTGAATGCTATTAATGCCACTGAATAGTACACTTAAAAATGACTAAAATAGCAAATTTTTGTTGCATATATTTTGCCATAATTTTAAAAAATTAATAACGTAATAGCAAAAGTCATTGAATCGTACACTTTGAGTAAATTGCATAATATGTGAATTATATCTCAATAAAGCTGTTAAGGAAAAAAAAAAGAGAAACGTTCCCTTCAGGACCCCTTCAGAAAATCTAAAGCTGCCGGAACACGTTTGCTGTCAATATGACAATGTAGTCAAATGCATTTCCAATGCCATCCATTTCACTTTTCCTACTTTTCCAACTGATTAGGTAATCTGATTTTCCAAGTAGTGATCTCTCTCTAATCCAACCAGATTGCTCATTAGTAAGCATTTGGATCACCTCAACACATTTTTCTTCAGTTCACTTCAGCCATGGAACATAGTAGTATTTTTTCCCTAACGTGGGGCAAACGCTTCCCAGTGATTTTCAGCCCTCCTGGCTGTTCCCATGCAAACTAACTCTCTAACAAGCACATCTTGCTCCCTAGGCAGAATTAGCTTCCTCCTTCCTTGTGACGACCACACAATCTACCTTTGTCCTGATTTCCATGTGTTCTCAACTTTCACCTCAAATCTCCACTGACATCACTACTACCTTCCAGCTCCTCTTTCTTCCTCAGGAAGAGGGGAAGACAGGATCTGAGGAGAATCAAAACACTTTCTTGGAAATTACCGTGGTGGAAGGATCCTGAAGAATATGAATTCTTCCAGTCACAA
The DNA here is from genome assembly GCF_021613505.1 of Equus quagga. Taxonomy (NCBI): domain Eukaryota; kingdom Metazoa; phylum Chordata; class Mammalia; order Perissodactyla; family Equidae; genus Equus; species Equus quagga. Next base: position 50,974,687 of record NC_060270.1, read on the forward strand.
ATACCAGAAATCACGTCTGTGTTAAAATATGGAACCCCTTTAGATCCTTTTACAGACATAATATTTGTATTATTACCATTTAAATTTTACATTACAGGCCAGCCCTGAGACCTAGTGGTTAAGTTCACGCTCTCTGCTTCGGCGCCCCAGGCTTTCACCGGTTTGGATCCTGGGTGCGGACCTAGCATCGCTGATCAAGCCATGCTGAGGCAGCATCCAACACGCCACAATTAGAAGGACCCACAACTAAAATATACACCTGGGTACTGGGGGACTTTGGGGAAAAGAAGGAAAATTTAAGTAAATAAATAAATAAATAAATTTTACATTAAAATAAACAAAATAGATAAAATAAACTTAAATTTTTACTTTATTATGTCCATTCCTAATTCTGTCAAATCAAGTGAGTTTATTTGCATTAGATATGTCAATCAAGTGTAATTATTTAATTTTTTCAAACGAGTCATCAAGTAAAAATAAAACTTAACCCCATCCAAATCAAATATTACTGGATATCTTGAAGATATAGAACACTGTAGTAAGAAATATTTTAGTAAGATGTGCAGAATATTGAATCAGCATCTTCTTTTAGTTTGCTAATAATAAAGTAATTATCTTATTGTGAGTAATTTAATTAGTGCTTACCGTTTCCATATCTAGCACTGATATTCACTGACTATTTAGTAATAAAGATAAACATAAAAGTAATGCCACAGAAGCACAAAACCCACTGGGTTGTATTAGAAAAATATTTTTAAATATATATTTTTTAATTTTTAAATTAAATCTAAGCTAGTTTTGCAAGGATGCCCAAATAAAAGCTAATGCTGCTGATAATACTTTATTATGAAGAAGACATTCAAGAAAACGTCAGCTCTATATTATTCTCCCTGTTGAAGACAGTATTTCTGGCAGTTTCATTCTCCCTCATTCATCCATCCAGTAAACATTTATTGAATGATTTACTAAATGTGTTAGGAATTGCACTAGGCCAGTGGATTTCAAAGCCTTTTAGCAGTGAAACCATAACTACAGATCAGCATATAACACAGATGAAACTGGAGCTACTCTAACGCCAAAACCAGGACACCTGGACCCAAGAAGAATGTTGGCAGAAACCCTTAAGGCTCCAGGGAACACAGTTTACAAACCAATGAAGTTGGTATACAAAGACAAAAAGGATCTGATCTCTGCCTTTCAGGAAATGTCTAATAAAGAATAATAATAATATTAATACAACCCACTGATTTACTCATGTATTCATTCAATAAATGTATTTAAGTACCTATTATAAGTCAAGCATTCTTCTAGATCTGAAAATAGAGAGTAAACGACACAAAGTCAACACATTTACCTTGTAATGAATGAGAGGCCAAAAAGAGGCAAAAGAATGATGAGTATGTCAAGCAATGATACATGTGATGAAGAAAATTTTTAAAGGTCAAAGAGAAACAAAGTGAATGGAGTTCTACTTTAGACAAATTGCTTAAGTGACTTCTCAGCGACAGCTTGTAAGGAACCATTTGGACATTAGTGGGAAGAACAATCCAGGTAAGGGAAACCGCAAGGGCAAAGACTCTGGGGAAGGAGTGTAGATGCCACAGACAAGGAAGAGCAAGGATGCCAATGAGGGCAGAGTGAGAGGGCGAAGGGACAGAGGTGGGGAATGAGGTCAGACAGAGCCATGGCTGCACCATGCAGGACTGTAAAGGCAGCGATAAGCACAGGTCCCCCTCACCTCCCAAACTCTCTCTCTCTGAAATCAGGACTGAGTGTATTTAGATGGCAAAAGACAATAATAGTTGACATTTTATGCTAAGTATGGTGGCAGCCCCATTAGAATGTTGAGAGTAGGAAAGTCACACGATCTGATGTGCCAAACACCTTCCGTGATTACCTCAGTTAGTGCTCTAAACGACCCTACGTGGCCCTATTTGATCCCCATTTTATCGATGTAGATAAGGGGGAAGAGTAATTTGCCAAGACGCACAAAGCTATTAAGAAGTAGACTAAGGGTTCAAACCCAGAGGCCAAACTCTAAACTGCTCTGTAACCCAAATTAGGACAACTTAACTGTTAAAAATACTAAATGTACATGCACAGTTCATTAGGAGGAAATAGTACTCAGTTGCCCTAGAGATTTCAGGTAGAAATGCTTCCTAAAGTAGTTGACATTTTATATCAGCCACTGAGAATGAGTAGAAGTTCCTCAGGAAGACAAAAATGAAAAGGGCATTTTGAGGCAAGGAGGCAGTGTGAATAAAGTCACGGGAGTGGGAAACTGCACGATGTGTTGGAGAATTGCCTCATTATTCTATGTGGTCTGAGCTTGAGTCCCAAAGCAGGGACATGGAGAGAGATGAAGCAAGAAAAGGCTAGCTCAGGAGAGCCCATCATACTATGATATGGTGTTTGGATTAAAATGCAAGAAATGGAAGCCACTGAGGAGTTTTAAGAAAGCCAGTATCATGAACAGGTAAATATTTTTGGAAAGATGACCCTGACCTTATCCTAGTGCAGATGGATTGATGGGGGTAGGGTAATACTACAGGAAGAAATAGCCATCAGGGTTATTACCATGGGTCCCCTAAGAAATAAAGAGAATCTGAACACAGGCAGCAGAAGACGGAGAAATGTTGTAGAATGAAAAGGGCTTGTTTAGTAGCTGGCTGTTGTTAGAGAAATAAAGAAAGCAAGAATGACCCTGGGCAGGCCACTTACTCACTTTGTGCCTCAATTTCTCATCTCCAAATGGCGATACTAATAACAATAGCACTTATAGTGTTGAGTGAGGATTAAATTAATGATAACTACTATTTATTGAGTGGCCACCATGTCTGAGACTAGAACTGGTACACATATTGCCTTGGTGCTATCAACAGCCAAGACAAGAAGTCCCAGAGGAGAAGTAAATTTGCAAGGGAGGGGAGAAGATAAGTTCACTTTCAGAGGAGATGAGTCTGGGGAACCTGGGGACCCCCATGGAGATATTCAGTAGGTAGTAGGATAATACATGCTCAGAAGCTCAGGAGTGATGTCTGGCTGGAGATTCAGTTGTATGAGACCAAAACCCTGTGGTTTACCATGACTTTGGTATGGACATAGAGGCTGACAAGGAATAATCAGAAAGTAGGAGGAATACCAGGAAAGAAGCATGTCCCAGAAACCAAGAGAATAGGGAGTTTCAAGTAGAAGAGAGTGTCCACAGTGTAAATTCCAGAGACAGGTCAAGCCCAATGAGATCTGGTGATTAGGAGTAGGAGCATAATTTGGGGATGTTGAAGAGAAGATAGCAGCTGAGGAAGTAAATAAAGGCAGAAGTTGCAAATGAGTCTTCTAAAGAGGATGCCTAGTAAGGGAAACAGAGGGATAAGAGGGTATCTAAAGTGAGTCACAGGATTAAGAAGGGTTTTGTAAGACTCAAAAGACTTGAGCTTGTTAGAGGCAGCAGAGAATGAGCCAGCAGAGTGACAAAGTGAAAAGCGCAGACAAAGGAGAGAGAAAAACAAATCTGGCACATGTTCTAGGTCCCAGAGGAGAAGGGAAATGCTGGGATCAAGAAGAGACATGGAAGGTGAACCTTGGAAGGGAGGAGAGAGATGTTTCCTGAGACTGGGTATAACTAAAATACGCCACAAGTGTTAACCATAACATTTGCTTCCTCAGAGAAAATCATAGCCACGTGCTTGCTTTATTACTTGCAATGTTGAGATAACACCTGTTTGTTGTAGAGTGTGCTAATGAAAGACAGAAGAAAGAGAAAAGCCTTTGAAGTCAGTTAGATATCAAATCATATGTAGTCCCTTCTACTTGCTTGTTTTGAATCCTTAAACAGGTTACATGAGCCTCAGTTTCTTCATCTATAAAGTGGAGATCACATTTATCTTACGGGGCTGTTGTACAGTTATTGCCAATATAAACAGAGTGTCTAAATAAACAAATGGTGGGCACTCGATAAATAAATGCTGCTTAGTATCACTTTAACCATCACAACAACCCTGCAAGCTAAGTACACACGGGGAAGGGAAGCACAAAGAGCTGAAATGACCTTCCCCGGGGTCATTCGTCATTCAGCTGAGCAGTGTTCTCAACCTTTTTTTCATTATCACCCACTAAGGTGCCTACTTAGACACTTTCTCCCTAATCGGCTGCCTCCCTGATATGAAATGTTAACATCACAGATATCCTGTGTCATTTATTTTAATCAATCTGTAGATTAAAGAAGGGTTTCTCATCCTCAGCACTGCTGACCTTTTGAGCCTAATAATTCTTTTTTTTCTCTATATATACTGATTAATAGGCAGATGGGCATTTTTCCCCCTGCTTTTTCTCCCCAAATCCCCCCAGTACATAGTTTTATATTTTAGTTATGGGTCCTTCTAGTTGTGGCATGTGGGACGCCGCCTCAACGTGTCCTGATGAGTGCTGCCATGTCCACGCCCAGGATTCGAACCAGTGAAACCCTGGGCCGCCCAAGCGGAGTGCACAAACTTAACCACTCAGGCACGGGGCCAGCCCCCCTAATAACTCTTTATGTGAGGAGTCTGTCCTGCGCATTGTAGGCTGTTGAACAGCCTCCCCAGCCTCTGTCCACTAGAGGCCAGTAGCACCCCCCTCCAGTTACGGCAACCAAAAATATCTCTAGACATTGCCAAGTGTCCCCTTTGGGGATACAGGGGGCAAAAATTTTTCCCTTGGTTGAGAATTCCTGAGTTTAAAAAATGGACATAAGGGAACGAAATTATTTTTCCAAGGACACAGGGAGATAAGAAAACTCTCCACTACACCCTAATAGTTTTTCTATCGCCCAAAAATGTCCTCAGAAAGAACACTATAGAGTTTGTAGCAAATGTTACAGAGAAATGATTTATCTTAACAAATTATCATTTTCTAAAAAGCTAATAATCTTCAATTTTATAATTCAGTACAAATTAATCATCTTGGCTCTCTCATAAATTGTATTCTGAATACCTGATCTGGCTTTTATTAAAAAGGTTCTACAATAATATATAATATAGGTCTTTAAAGTCAGCTATGTAAAACTTCCAGGAGTTAAATAGACTAAATATACTAAAATGATATATGGGCTCAAGGAAAGAAAATATGCGAAAACAATGAGAATTTAGAGTAGCTATAATACGTAAGAAAACAAATCTAGGAAGAAAGTTAATGTTTACTCTTTGCTGTGAATTACGCTGTCAATATTGTTATCATGTTTTCTAATTGTATACAGCTCTCAGGTAACTACTATTACGCCCATTTCACAAATGGGAAAATCAGTTCAGAGATGCTAAAATAAACTGCCTGGGGCCGATCACACAGCAAGTTGCAGGATCTTGATTAAATTCACCCCTATCTAGTGCCAAAATTTCTGCTCAGCCCATGTCAGGCTTTTTAGATTCAGCTTTCCTCTTAAATAAAAATCTTTTCCTTTATCTTCACTCTAATAAATTCCACAGGAGATGAGGGAAAATAATTTCATCTTACTCGTAAAGGATGTTTTGAAAAGCTGAGGCTTCCTTTCAATGTGAGAGATGCCACTATATTGATGCGTTAGATGGATCGGTCTTGCATTAAGTCTACTAAAGCAAGCCAAAGGCAAGGACCAATCTTATATCCAGCAACAGAGAATCCAGGATAGTTTTTGTATTACTTTTGACATTTTAATACTAAAGCAAAATCTGGACTATGTATTTTATATAAGACCTATAAACCCAAAGAACCTTCAAAATCAGCTCTATGATGCAGGTTTGACTTAAGCAATAAACAGGCATGGTGGTGGCCCTATGTGCCCATGCTTGTGCCAAGTTTAAGCCCATCCTCAGCTCTTCAACAATTAGCAGGGTGATATTGACCAATAACCTTCTCTTCCTGAACTTCAAATGAAGGAAATAGATTTTAGTAGATTGCCAAACTCAAAGGACTTCAGAAGCTAAGTGGAACCCAAGGAAAACTGGAGAGTCAGATCTTTTTCAAAGGCATTCAAATATAATGTTTCCTTTAAACAGAATGAGGTAAAGCTGAAGGTTTGGATTCTTGGGTTGAGTTTGGGTAAAAGATCTCTGGATTACTTATCTAAAAGATCTCTTCCAAGTTTTATATTCTATGATTTGAGATTCTTGCTCTTAAGAAGCTTATGTTTTAACCATACAGATAAGATTTTAAACATACATTACATTAGATTAAAGGTAATGTGCACCTGTACGTCTGAATTGTATGAACTAACTCTGTAATCTAAAACCTTACCACTCAGAATATTGTGGCTCCTGGGACCAAAAAATGGCTTGTTAGAAATATCCTATCCCAAGGCTGCTGAACCAGAGTCTACATTGTAACAAGATCTCCAGGTGATTCAAATACGTATTAAAGCCTTCAGAAGCCAGGTCAAAAATAGTGTTTCTCCAAGGTTGCATCACCTACAACAGAATCAGCCTAGTGGGGCACTTAATAAAAATGTAGATATCTTGGCCTAATTCTGATTCACCAAAGGAGAATCTCTGCATATGGAGCCAGGAATCCTCATTAATATTCAACAGCCCACGTGATGCTCATACACAATAAAATTTGAGAACCACCATTCAACATAATTCAGAGATCTGAGAGTTAGATCTTGGTGAGTTAGATGGAGCAAAAAAAGACAGAAAAGGCTATAAGTTTTAAAACAGAATATTGAATATTGGAATACTGCTTTCAAAGTTCAAAAGAGCTGTGGCAAATTAGAGCTAATTATCAACAACAAGCAATTAAGCCAAGGTTAGCCGCTGGGGAAGATGGTTGGCTGGATCACTTGGATGCAGTTTTTCCCAGAAGTTGACAAAAAGGACTCCCAGGGGAGCTATAAAAGGCAATTTTTCAACAGGAGACCTGGGAGATGAGGCCACTGAAGGAAACCTTCCAGTGACCAGAGTTATATTTATCTTCCTGCCTAAGGCACTCACCAATTATGTGCACTATAAGTGCAAGCTGGCCTCCCTGCTAGAAAAGAAGGCACAAGGGTCGAGGAATGCCTCTCTATGTCCTGGTTTATTAGAAGGAACAAGTTCTTAGAAAAACCTGTGAGCAACAACTCACAAAAAAGTAGGAAAGAAAAAGATTCTACGAAGGTGGTATGGAATTTAAACTGGCATCAAAGTCCTCCAGAGTAGAAGAATAGGACAAAGAAGGAAAAGAAAAAGAAATTCTAGATGCTTATTATTCACAATGTGGTCCATGAGCCAGCAGCATCAGCTTCCTCTGGGAGCTTGTTAGGAATGTAGACGCTTAGGCTCCCATTTAAAGACCCCCCTGAGAAGGAATCTTCATCTTAACAAGATCCCCAAGTGATTTATATTCACACTAAGGTTTGAGAAGCACTGAGCCACATCAGTGATTCGCAAAGTTGGCTGCACATTAAAATCACCTGGAAAGCTTTTTAAACTTTGATGCCCCCAATTTTTTACTCCAGGATCCCTGGGAATGGATCCCAGGCATCAGTATTTTTTGAAAGCTCTCTACGGGTGGCCAAGGTTGAAGACCGCTGCTTTATATCCTTGGAGTTCCAAAGTTACATTACAGGTATGAGACTTTGGCCTTTTTCTGGTCCACTGAACTTCCTACCTATACCTATGGCCCCATTTAGGGACAGCTCTATGACCTTGTACAGCCGGAAGCAGTTACAGAAGACTGACCGTCATCCATATCCCCAAAAGATTTCGGGGCCAAATGGGTTCGGGCGGGGTTTATGATGTGGATTAAGGCTGCCCCAGCTAGAGAAGCCCAAGGTGACCTGGCCTACATGCCAAACTATATGACCCAGTGGACTTTTTTTATGGTATGAATTAGGACTGCCCCAGGGAGAGAAGCCCGGGGCATCCTCACCTGCATGCCGATCTATATGGCCAGATTCGTATCTAAAGTTATATGACCGCACAATAACCAGACCCCATCTGCACTGAAATCATTTAATGACTTTTTACATCATCTTTTTCTTTTTCTTTTTTTTCCAGTAAAAATAAGTCACGTACCCATGCCTTATAAAATTAGCCCTAACCCTCAACTCAGGGCAGCAGCAGGAGCTCTGCCTGCCCATGGGTCCTGTCCCCATGCCAGCGGGGGCAGCAGCAGCAGCTCTGCCTGCCCATGGGTCCTGTCCCCATGCCAGCGGGGGCAGCAGCAGCAGCTCTGCCTGCCCATGGGTCCTGTCCCCATGCTATTCCACACTATTCTCTAAATAAAAGAGCACTACTGCCAGATCTTGAGAGTCTAAGAAATCTTTCTTTCGACTCCTCGGCTCACCGACCCCCCATCAGCGGCCACTGATCGTTTTCATTAAGCCACGGCATTCTACATGCCACAAAACTTGAAGGTGCTAGCAGATGAACAAAAATCCAGATGATGACTTAATGAATCACTGCTAAACACAATGAAAGCACCATATATTGATATATATTTGACAGCTAATAGAGAGGTTTGCTCTCTTCCTGCCCAAATGCATGAAACCCATCAGAGGCTCATCAAGTCAGGTAATCCTCAGAGAATAAGTGGAAAAGCCTACAGAAATCCAAAATGCTCCTCTAATGGCTTAAGTATTTGCGAGAACAAGTGGTATTTGCATCTCTTCTTCCAGTTAAAGGTCATGACATTATAAGAGAACTGAGGATTTGAGATGTGAGTGTGTTTTAATAATCAGATAATCTGAGTCTAAGGTGAAAGGTCTTTGTTCAAATCCACAACACACGTTTTAACTACTTGTGCAATGAACACACACTGACACTTTCACATGCTGGAAGCCATCTTTTAAGTATGTGAATTCTTATGATAATTCTACTGTATGAATTCAATAATTCTTGAATTGTTATTAATTAATTATTATAATTATTATTATTAATTATTATAATTAATTAATGCTCAAAGGCATGAGATCATAAAGTAGAAATTCAGTAGGATCTTTTACACTGAAACATAGAAGAGTGATAAAACATTCAAATAAAACTATACAACTGGACGTTATGAAGGGTACCACACATGACCTAAAACGTGCAACTTGGAGGAGGAACTCATCAATTCTCAGTCATAAATAATGGAAAATATGGTCAGATATGATCCTTAAAACTAAAAACAGGGAAATGAAAATTTAGAGAATGTGAATAACCAATAAAATTGAGTTGAAAACTTAATACTGTTAGTAAACAAACTCTCATTGGCTTCCCTACACACTGGAGAGGACTTGTGAGTCAATACGGCAATAAGGAGGAGAGGCATCTTGTACCAAATGCTGCACGACATGTAGAAGACAGTCTCTGAAATCTGCAAATCTGAGGGTAGAGCATGGAGGAAGCACACGGGTAAGGGGAAGGAGAGAAAGAGAAGAGATCTTAGTACATAGGAGACTGGCCTAGAATCAATCATACATTATTCAACAAAATTTACTGAACAACTGTTTACCAGACGTTGCACGATACAATAAGCCTACAGAGAGTTGAAGCATGGATAACCAGGAGTTTGTGTCAATATTGCTTTTCCTGCTGAAGAGAAGCTAAACTCAGCCATGACGCCAAGTAGAGAAAGCCTTCAACTAGCTGCAGGTTCTCATCCAGAGAAGAGTAGAGGATCTAGATAAATGCTTTACTTGCTCAGCTGACAGCTTAAACTCTCAGGAAGTTGAAAAAGCAATGAGAAGTACTTCTCACAACATCATTCTGACTCAATGGTTGATTAAGGAAGTAATTGAGACCTTAGGAGGAAATAATACCACCATTGTACAGGATATTAAGTAGCTGTGTATCACACCTATAATACTTATAAGTCCCCAAATTCAGGAAGGTCAAGTTCAAAGATCTCGGAGGAAAAGTAAGGAAAAAACTGCAAAGGGAAAGATTCAAGATTTTCCAAACCATGTCTTAGATAATAATAGGCATGTTCCTATCAAGAGATTATGTGCATGTCACAAAACTAGCAAGAATATACATGATGAGGAATTCAGAAAACAGATGAAAATGCTGAAATTATAAAACTAAAATTTGATGGAGAAAAAGACAAGTACCTAGCAAAAAATAGCACATAGAATATTATGGACAATAATAAACGTGGGAAAAACAACAGGAAACAAATAGTTGCTTAGGGATTCTCTATATTGTGATCAAACTGTCCTTAATATGCAAAGACAGTAAGTAATTGTCATATTGTGATATAATAAAAATACATACAGTATATTTGGTCTTGTCCTCAATTCTTGGCATACAGTTTCTAAATCCCTTGTAATGTCCTCAATAATTGGGGTGAGAGGAGCGCCTTTTGCTGTTCATAATAAGCCCCTTTAAACTACACCTGAGTTTATGGTAATGAGGTGACTCTTGAAGGACGTGGGCTGGTGGCCAGAGGAACCAACCGTGATTAGAGTGTTGGAACTTTTAGGCCCACCCCCTAACCTCAAGGGAGGGGAGAGGGGCTCCAGATTGAGTTTAATCACCAATAGCCAAAGATTTAATCAATCATGCCTACATAATGGAAGCTCCATTAGAAAAAAAAAAAAAACCTAAACAGAGGAGTTTGGAGAGCTTCCAAGTTGGTAAACACATGGAGGTACTTGGGGGGGTGGGGCATGGCCCCAGAGGGCACCCCTTCTCACATACATTGCCCTATGCACTTCTTCCATTTGGCTGTTCCTGAGTAGTAACCTTTGTAGGAACTGGCAGTAGTAAGTAAAGCACTCTCCTGAGTTCTGTGAGCTGTTCTAGTAAATCGTTGAACCCAAGGATGGGGCCATGGGAATCCCCAGTTCATAGCCAGTTCATCAGAAGTACAGGTGACAGTCTGGGACATGAAATTGTGTTTGAAGTGAGCGGCAGCCTTCTGAGACTGAGCCCTTGATCTGGGGGGTCTGCACTAACTCTGGGTAGTGTCAGAATTGAATAGTAGGACACCCAGTTGGTGTTCAGAAAGTGAGCGAATTGATTGGTGTGGAGAAAATCCTCACACGTTCAATGTTGGAAGTGTTGTGAGTATAGAAAAAGAGTGAATAACCTTGTTTTAAGGAGAGTCTTTTTAACCAGCAATACTCTGATTAACCTGCACAGGAGCCAATCTATCCTAAGTTTTTTGTTTGTTTATTTGTTTGTTTGTTTGTTTTTCCAGTAGGCTTTTATATGCACTTCAGAAAATATTTTGGGAAATAGTTGGACTTAAGAGTTACCATAAGAGATAGATGAAACCTGGCATTTTAAATTTAGGTACAACTGAAATACAAAAATAGATTGAACTTATACTAACTTCTAAAAGTAGACTAGGCAGAGTGAGTTTTTACAGCTTTCATTTGAAAGGAATAATGCATTGAGTTGTCATTCCTCAAAATTATTCACTCGGCTGTCCATGGCCATTTATGTGATTTGGCAATACAGATTGAGCCATCTAAATTTTAACATACTTTAAAATGTGAGACTTCATATTCAGAGCAAAAAAGCATATTTCATCCCAATTTAATAGTAAAAAGTTAAAAAAGTATTTGTTCTCTGCAACATGTAGAGGTCTTCTCACAATAACGGTAAGTGAAATATCAATTTTTAAACTCTTTGAACCACTTCCTGAAATGCAGATCATTTACGATAGATCACCTTCTGATATGAAATGATAAAGAGTATTTGTTATAGTTTGACGTCAGTAGTGTCCAGTGCCATTTGTAAAATCTTTTAATCTTACTTTCAACCATGCATTCAAAAATCCCAAAAATGATTAATCTAAACTTCAAAAACCAAAAGGAAAATTCACATTGAGTCTAATTATATTAATAGCTGTTTTACCTGGCAAGTAAATATCAACTAATTCCAACTTTCCCTGAAGATGAAAATGTATATGAATGTAAATGAATTTTTCCAGAGAATTTATTCAGAGAAGATAAGATCTTCAAAAACATATAAAATAGCAGGAAGAAAAAAGCACATCATACACATAAAGTTTATTTTAGATTCCACCTGAGCAATTATTCTTTTCAAATCTGAACTACTGTAACCTCATGTTTGCAACAAATCATGTATATTAAATAATACATTTTTAAGTCCAAGCCCCAAGTGAATCTTTAAAAGATGTTTGAAGAAAAAAAAATAATTAATCCACATGTACCCCATCTTTAGATTTATGTAGACCAATAGTGAATAATTCAAATGTCCTCAAGGGGTAAAGCAAATAAATTTTGACACAGACTTTTTTTTTTTCAGATTAAATAATATTAAGCAACAAAAACATTTTTTCAGCTTTCTAAAAATATATATATATATAAAGATATACAAATATATATAATATTTCATTGTTCTTGAAACCTGGGGGTTTTTTTTTACATCATTTATTTTTCTACTTTTCACAGATGTGGCTACAAATACTTCCCTCTTAAACTCTCTATAAGAAAAAGAACAGTGCAAGAACAATAAATTGGTTCTGGGCACCTACTCAGTGAGATGAGGAGGAGTTGGTAAAGGGGAGACTTGCCACATAACTTATATTAAGGGGACACCTGCTATTCAGCTCTAACCAACTGTTCCCTAGTAGGGACTTGGGAACAATGTTGTCAAATCCTCTGATTTTTTTTTAATCCCAATATTTATGCAAATTCTTCTCACTTTTAAATGTTTGCAACTGTAGGAGTCCTGGGGCTCTCCACCTTCTGGGCACACAGTTGGACTGCACTGCCAGGCCCCCTCATGGCTGGATGGGGCCATGTGAGGAGTTCTGCTCAATGACTTGTAAGCCAGATTTTAATTATGCGTGTATGACCTTCCAAAGCTCTTTTCTCTCTGTTGTGGCAACTAATAATATTCCAGATAGTGGCTGCTTAATCAAGGCAAGTCCAGAATGAAGACAATTCACTACAATAATCCTCCCACAATATATGTGCTACATGAGTGAGAGCTAAAATCTTGTTATTTTAAACTCCTGAGATGGGTGTGTGTGTGTGTGTGTGTGTGATTGCTGTAAAAAGCTTTTCCTGGCTGATATAGCCACTAACTCAATTGAAAACAGAGATACGATACTATGCAGGCTAACACAAATCCACAGAGCAATGTGGGCCAGAATTTACCTGTGGGCCAGTGATATGGGCCTATCAGTTTGCAGTCTAACTCACAGAACGTACGCAAGATGAGAGTGCATGTGCTTTGGGTTCAATAAACAAAAAAATCTTAGACTGCTACATAGAACATATGATCCTGGCATTAGTTAGTGAAGAATGAGGGGAAAAAGGAGGGTATAGAAAGATAAAAAGGAGGTGAGGGAGAGAGAGGAGAATAACAAAAAACAGAATGAAACAAAGTGGACACAATAAAAAATTGATTGGGGGGCCAGCCCTCTTGGCATAGTGGTTAAGTTCATGGGTTCCACTTTGGCAGCCCGAGGTTTGCACATTCAGCTCCTGGGGGCAGACCTACACACTGCTCATCAAGCCATGCTGTGGCGGCATCCCACATACAATACAGAGGAAGATTGGCACGGAAGTTAGCTCAGGGACAATTTTCTTCAAGCAAAAAGAGGAAGATTGGCAGCAGATGTTACTTCGGGACCAATCTCCCTCACCAAAAAATAAATAAATAAATAAAACAAAAATTGTTTAGGGTGGCCAGACATGGTTAATATTCTAAAACAGTCAATTCTGTTCAGAAGCCCACATGGGCACCCATCTTACTCATGATTCCCTTTCCCAATATAACAAGAGCCTTCCTGAAGCCTTCCTGCTCTGCTCACAGTCTGAGTTTTAAACCTCTGCCCCTCCATCCATCCACTAAATATCTAGGTCTTCATTCCCCTCTGGGAAAGTCAATCAGCTCTTTATAAGACCTATACATTGTTAGAGTTATATATTTATGGCTATTAAAATGTTGTCCCTCTTTACTGTAGTGTTTTTATCTTTAAAATACAGCCCGTAAACTCTTAGTATACAGTTTAGTAGCTGAAGGTCCAGATTCAGGAGCCAGACTACTTGAGTTCAGATACTTACAGTGTGTGGCCTTGATAAAGTAATGTTTTGCCACTTGGCCTCCGTTTTCTTAGCTGTAAATTAAGGCTAATAAGAGTATCTCTCCCACCGCGTTCTCTTAGGTCCTTAGAACAGTGCCTGGGTTATGGTAAGCACCATAAATACATGAAAAAACAGATAGGTAAATATATATGTGTTGGGAATCTGAGGCTTCAGATTGCTCTGAAATATTGGCCGGGAAAGGGGGTAGTGGAGTAACTCTTAACATCCTGCAAGTCCCACGATATTCAACTTATTCATTATTTTCAACAATAAGAGTCAGAGTTGTTGTTTCATCTACGTGAATATTCTTACATCAAACTTATATTGTTGGTGGGAACTGAACTGGTGACAGCTATTTCCATTCTGATATAAAAGATAGGAAACAGTATTTAACAACAATACATAAAAAGAGAGAGAAAATGAACTCAGGAGCTAACAAAACATCTGTTTCCTGCTATTGTCAATATACTTGAAAAGTTCTAACCCAACTCTCTGAAAGCCTTGCCCCATTGCCTAAACTCCAGCACAAAGGAAAACGTGACATTTCAATGTCTTTGCCCTTAACTTAGAAAATGACTTGGTCTTTCAGTTTATCTCTTTTTATATAGGCGAGCATAAAATTTAAGGATGTCTTCCATCAATAGACTGCTTTCTCATAAAACGTCTTTCCCAGTGTGTTCTCTATTCACATGTTACGTGATAAAAGTCAAGTCTGTGTTGAGTCTTTCTACACTCTGAGCTGTATTTAAAGACTTCCATTTGACAATCACCAAAAAAAAAGTTACAGAAGAAGCTGCTTCTCTGCCCCCCTTGGCTTTTTGGTGTGCTTGTTGTTGTTTTCAGACTTTGATAACGGATGAAGGGTGGCTCACAAGTCCATGCAATAAATCTGTGCTTTTGAATCCTAACTTCTCCTTGTTATCTTTTTTTCCAGCAGAGGATGGAGAGGTATGCAAACAGAACTTACAGGAATGTTTGATTTTCCCAACGGCTTTAGAAAACAGATTCTGTTCGATTTTTCTAAACTTAAAACTATCTGGGTAACCTCAAGAAACATATTTACAAGTAATGAAGGAAACAATTCTGAAAGAAACTGTAGAAATTTTCAGAATTGAGAATTACTTCAGACATTCCAAAAGGTGACCTCTGAAACAAATTACAAACAAGTTGCTCAGCATATTACACTTAATGCAAACATCTTCCGTATCCATCTGTGAATCTTACTTATACCTTGGAATAAACTAGGTCTCGTTATGAAAGTTACTACTTTGTATCTTTTGCTTTCATTTCCTCCACGCTTGACCTTATTGACCATGTGTAGGGAATTGGTAGGTGTGAAAACCTATTCATCTTTCTTCAAAATACTGTGTTTAAAACTGAAAACAATTCCGTGGGGTAAGTACTTCCAATCCCGACAATACCACAATTCTCTCTCCTTGCTTTATGAAACAAATTTCCATTTGTTGTCTGAAATCTTTACAAATGTCTTTAAACCATAAACTTCTCAGAGATAAAACCACAGGAAATAGCTTTTTGATGATAAAGACTAAATTATACAATCGCCAATGTAATTGTTTATTTTTTTCCATTCGGAACACTGTATGAAATATTAAAAAGCTAAAAAGTTTTCTTAAGTTTATTTTCTACACTTCTTCATACTAATGAATATCTAAATACAATGAACTTTAAAGCTACAAATCAAAACTCAAATGACAAAAAAGTAAAAAAGCATTGAAATATTTTTGTTAGATTGATTAACAGACTAGTAATACATTTTTGGAACTAGACGTCAGCTATATTTTCTATACAGTATTTCACATTTTATGTGTGTACAATCTTCTGCCTTAAATGCATTTACTCTTCCACTCAACATTCAACAGACAGCCCTGTTAATTCTGCTTCTTAACTGCAAATGTATTCATTTTAATGACAGGAATTGGAAGCCCCATGGGAGATACTGAAAGAAAAGCTACTTTCCTTATAACAGAAGCAGACGTTTAAAGAAGTGATTCTAGAACTATGTCGGGGAAAAGAGGTATGCATGGTTTGAATTCCTATATCAATCCACTCCCCTTCCTTTTCAAAAGTCTAACTAGTAAACTCAGCTGTTTAAAGGGAGAGTCAGAAGAAACTTGTAGAAAGCTTATAAAAGCATTTGGAGTTTTCTTTGGCCGTTAAGCACTAGCCATTACAGAGGCAAAAGTTTCATTTCCCATTATATCCGTTTGCAAAAAGAATCACCTGCAGGGCTGCACAGAACAATACTCTCGCAGCATGAAGACTAGGCGCACACAGAGCCCTCACAAGTCACAGAGTGAGCTCAAGTCTCGAGGCCTTTGGAGATCAGTCTAAGCAGCCATCCTTGCCAAATCTGAGGCAAAACAGCAAGAATAACCATGAGAACCAGAAAGAAAAGAAAGCTAGCAGCTGGCAGGAAAGCAGGTGTAAGAAAAGGCCATTGGAATAAGAGGACCACCAGTATTGCATATTGAGTACTTAATACTGTTGCTAGCTCTAGGCATGGAAGAAGCTGGGTCAGACGAAACACAGGCAGGGAATCTGAAACATATAAGACCTGAGGGTTCTTGGAATATTCGCAGCGTATAGAATTCATGCATTCATTCAACATATTATTCAGGACTTCCTATTATACAGAGTGCTGAGTTGGCAAAGATAAACAGATGTGGTCTTATACCTTGAAGAACGATCAGTGAACTGAGGAGGTCAGACTAGTAAATGGACACTTAAAATACAGCTCAATAATATCTATGATGAAAGAAAGTACAAGATGCTTTAGGAACCAAACCAATTCAAACTGAGATTACAGAAGATTCTTCCCAAGAGCTCAAGATGTCTTAAAGAACAAAAAGATACTAGTTTTTATAATATATGTTTATTTGTTTGACCCACAAAGAATTGTAGTAGAATTTAGCCAGTGCACAAAGGGGCTTAGAGACAAGACTCTCTAAGTAGGGGAAAGTGATGTGAAAATATCCACTGCTCATCTGGGAACCTCTACAGATTTCAGTGTGTCTGCACACAGGATGGAAATAATCAAAGAAGAAGCTTGAGAGCTCCTTAGGGTCAGGTTATGAAAGGTTTGGTGCACCAAGCCCAGGAGTTTGCATTTTATTCTGCAGACTATGGAGAAACATTGAGAGATTTTAGGCAGCGGAGTGATATGACAAGATTTGTATTTCAGAGCAACTCTTCCAGTAGCCTCAGGAAAAACAAATGGAGGATGAAGAAGATGAGCTACAGAGTGATAAGTTAATAGGCTACTGCATGGAGAAGACTTGAGTGCTTAGACCAAAGCAATGACAGTGACAGTAGAAGGAGGAGACAGATTCATGGTGTTTAAGAGACTGAATCAACAGGGTTTGGTGATGGAGTGTATAAGGGAAAGAACGAGCCTAGTAGGCTACTGGGTTTCTTACTAGGATGTGTCATTCACCCACTTAGAATATACAGGAGGAAGAGCATGTTGGAAGGGAGGAAAATAAAAGATTGATTTAGATGTTCTTGTAGGGTATTCAAAAAGACCTGGTATTAAACATTTGAATAAAGAAATTTAGATTCCAGAGAAGCAGCCTGAGTTAGAGATATGCATTTTGGTGGTCTTTTAAGCACTGGCTCTTTATGAAGACATAAAGGAAAATATGAATTCAAGAAGAGCAGAAGGTGTAAGATGGAGCCAAGTAAAACAAGAGCATTTGAGGGCAAATGCTTGTGTCTAGTATACCTGGATATGAGTATATCGTGAAGCCAGCTCTAGGCTCAAAAGGGCGTCAAAGGGTTAAACATAGAATTACCATATGATCTAGCAATTCCACCCCTAGAAATACACCCAAGAGAAATAAAAACATATGCTCACACAAAAATAGCACATGAATGTGCATAGCAGCATTATTCATAATAGTCAAAAAGTTGAAAGGACACAAATGTCCATGAACTGACAAAAGGTAAGTAAAATGTGGTGTTTCCACACAAGGAAATATTAAAGAAATGAAGTACCGCGACAACATGGATGAACTTAAAAACATTATGCTAAGCGAAAGAAGCCAGCCACTTATTACATGATTCTATTTATACAAAATGTCCAGAGCAGGCGAATCTATAGAGATAGAAAGTAGTTTCTTGGTTGCCGAGGGCTGGGGAATGAAGGTAGTGGAAGACGCTGGCTACACAATACAGGGTTTCTTTCTGGGATGATGAAAATGTTCTAAAATTGATTCTGGTAATGGTTGCACGATTCTGTAATTATACTAAAAGTGATTGAATCATAGACTTTGAGTAAACTGTATAGTATATCAATTATATCTCAACAAAGCTGTTAAAAGATGGTATGAAAGAACACTTGAAAGCATAGATAAGATGAATGCAAGTACAAAGGCTTAAAAGTTATTAAAGTCTTTCTGAAAGTTTATTTAAAGAAAAGTAATCTTCTATCTGTTGCAGTAGACACTAGAAGCCATCAGTGATAGGTAAATATTGGGGGGACGAACAATGGAGCCTCATCAGTCTAATAAAGATTAGATTCCACCCATTTGGTGAAAGGAAGTTCAAGGAGTCAGCTGGGAGGCTACTTGGAGATGCACAGTTTAGGTTATTTCACATGTAAATATAAACTATTTCGGGGGGCCTGGGGGCTTTGCATTTTTGTATATGCTACTTTATGTCGAGAAAACCCACGCTAAGAGACTGTTCACTGTTTAGGTTTTGCCTCAGGCTCCCCATTTCCTTCACTACTAGAAGCATTGCTGTAAGGAATGGAGAAAGTGGGCATTGATTTCCAAATAGGCCTCGTTTACAAATTTACTTCTCAAAATCTCTGTAAGGAAAACTATAAAGTGCTTAACAGAGTAGCCACTCAAAAACAGTTTTCTTCCCTTTTTTATTCCAGCAAGGCAGCATCATTGGCTCTGTCTGGTTGCTTCTCCCAAAAGGGCCTGGCTCTTCACACCTCCATAACTTTGCTCATGATCAACACCCTTCCACCTCCTCTGTCTCCCTCTCCACATTCTACATTTCTTAAGGAGCCAACTAACAACATCAATTGCATCTTAGTTTAGGGCCCACAATAATTTCTCCCTCCACCAAACTCCTATTGCACTTGCAAGTGGAACCTCACGACTTGGTGTCCTCTAACTTATGTGTGTGTTTTATCTTCGTAGCCAGCACCTAAGTGGCTCAACAGCAGACAAGATGCTTCTGTATGTTCTCTACGACATCCTTCACATTG
The DNA here is from genome assembly GCF_021613505.1 of Equus quagga. Lineage (NCBI taxonomy): Eukaryota > Metazoa > Chordata > Mammalia > Perissodactyla > Equidae > Equus > Equus quagga. The sequence goes on from NC_060270.1 coordinate 50,993,907, forward strand.
CTGCGAAAGTAACAGATTCTTCTTAAATACCTAGTCATGGCACAAAACAGAATAATTTTTAAAGAATTATTAATGTCTCCAAATTATTTCCTATATGTTAAAAATAATTTACAGATGTATCAAAATGCAGCTCTCCTCTTAATATAAAGTTACTGAACGCTTGTCGTGTGCAGAGGTCTTGTAAAGCTCTGTAAGTATATAATTTTAGTCTCTTAACAGTCTTATAAGATGGTTACTCTTACTGTCTTTGCCTGCAGATTAAAAAAAAAATAGAGGCTTAGTGTGTTTATGTAATTTGTCCAAGTTCACAAGGATTTCCCCACATTAAGTGTAATAAATTTGTTAGAATATTTGTTCCTTTACTTTCTAATTTTGGCCAAAAGACTCCTAATGAAACACTGGAAGATACAATGGCTCAGAGTCAGGAGGACCTGTGTTTAAATCCTGAACTCTCAGAATCACAGTTTACTCAAACATACAACGAGGCTAATAATACCTGATTCACAGGGGCATGAGAAATGAATACAAGCAAAAGCTCCCAGAGCCAGCCCTGATGGCCTAGTGGTTAAATTTCAGCACACTCTGCTTCAGCAGCCCGGGTTCATTTCCCAGGCACAGAACCACACCACTCATCGGTCAGTAGCCATGCTGTGGCAGTGGCTCACATAGAAGAACTAGAAGGACTTACAACTAGAACATACAACTATGTACTGGGGCTCTGGGGAGGGAAAAAGAAAAGAGGAAGATTGGCACAGCCAGTCCTGTTCCCAGCCAGAGCAGGAAAATAATATTATGTCATTCTCAACCTACTTGAATCATAAATTTTTCCAGAAGCTTGCTACTATTTTTGGAAGGAAACATTTCAGTAATTCCAGAGGGGTTAGGGCATTTTTCAAGGTACTAGTGCAGATATATATTTGCCACAATCTCAGGATGCTAAGCTTTTCTTCAAAGAGATGATAAGGGCATCTCAATTATGCTGTCTTGTTCTTATGAGAATTTTACCACCCAAATTACATATCATTCCTGATTTGTTCCAAAAGGAAGAGGAGCTCTCAATTTCTTCAGCAAGTCACTCCAAAATGGGAAGTTCAAAATGAAAAGTTAAGGTAAAGTGTGTAAAAGTTGTTGTGAGTGTGTATGTGTCTGTATGGGTGTGCCAGTGCGTGCTCAGTAGTGATGAAGGACAAATAAAGAAGAATGAGGGAACAAAGATGTTAACCTAGAACAATTCTTTAAGGCATACATCTTTGGCACTGTATTTTTGTATAAGAAATATTATTTATTATCTAAATTCTATATACTCATTTATTCCCCTGTGCGAAAAATCACATGAACTGACCTACCAATAATGTATAAACTGTGAATAATGATTATCTTTTCAAAACATAATTAGGCTTGTAGAGCAGAGGCAGTGAAATGCATTCAATTCTGTGTGTACCCAGCCTACTTCCCTCCTAGAATCTGGGCAAGGTGCTCTGGCTGCAACGTAGCCAGAAAACTCCATCTCCTAGAAAGGACTTCTGAACTGCACCGTGGCTTGCGGAGGGAAACTCTCTGTACATATGCTTGCCTCATTTTCATAGGGGTCAGGCCAATCTTGCTCATGGATTATGTAACATAATTAAATGAGTTTTGTTTTTACTGTAGGTTCAAAAAATACTTATTGATTGACCACTACATGACTATATTAGGCAGGGTTCTCCAGAGAAACAGAAGCAATAGGATATACACATAGGAAGAGATTTATTGGGCACAATTGGCCCATACAAGTATGGAGGACGAGAAGTCCCATGTTCTGCCATCTACAAGCTGGAGACCAAGGAACGTAGGTGACATAATTCTAGCTTGAGTCTGAAGGCCTAAGAACCGAGAAAGCAGATGGTATGAATTCCAGTCCAAGGGCAGGAGAAGACCAACATCCCAGCTCAGCAGGTAGGAAGCAAAAAGGTGCAAACTCCTCCTTCTTCTGCCTTTTTGTTCTATTTAGGCCCTCAATGGAGTGGATGATGCCCACCCACACTGGGAAAATAGCCTGCGAATCTACTGTGAGTTCACAGATTCAAATGCTAATCTCATTCAGAAACATCCTCACAGACACACCAGAAATAATGTTTAATCTGGGCCCCCCTTGGCCCAGTCAAGCTGACACAAAATTAATCATCACAACGACAGCATCATAGGGATACATCAGTGCACAAGAAAGAATTAGCTTCCTTCCGGAGGCTCACAGTGTAGCTGAGAAAACAGGCAGTAGGTGAATGTGTAGTTTGTCATCCAAAATGGGACACTTTTGAGAATGAAAGGAGATTCTATTAATAATTAAGCTGGAACGAAACTGTCTAGGGAAAACTATAACTCATACATTTGCCCTTTGAGATAAGGAAATAGGTTTAATTTTATCCAAAAGATGACGAGAGGAGGGTACAATTCTAAAAAGATTTATTTTTTTGTATGGATCTTTTTGAACTTTGTTTCTCTACCACCATATGAAGTTTTGGCAGGTTCTGTAACTTCTATCTCTTTTAGTTACCAGAACAGTTCATTTCAGTAATTTGAATGTCCTCTTCAGTGTAGTAATTAAAACTCCAAACTGCATTTCCCTTAACAGTGGTTCTCAGCGTGGGGAGAAGTGTGGAAGAGGAGGGGTATTCTGCCCTCAGGGAATATTGGCAGTGTCTGAAGACATTTCTAGCTGTCACAATTGAGAAGAGGAAATGCTACTGGCATCTAGTGAGTAGAGGTCAGGGCTGATGTTAAGGACTGTGCAATGCGCCAGAGAGCCACCCACAATGAAGAATTTTCTGTCCCCAAATCTCAATAGTGCTGAGATTGAGAAACCCCGCCTTAAGATCACTGCTGCTCTCTCCTGGTTGGAGCTTACTTTAGACTTGGAAATCTTCAAAGGCCCTGAGAGAATGCTAAGATTCTTCCTTCTCTCTTAGCTTCATTTCTCTACCACCCCTACCAGCAGTTTCTGATCCTCAGATTTGAGCCCGGGGAAGAAGGGATTAGAGATCAAGGGCATATTCATATAGCTGTTAGAGTGTAATCCAGAATTTTCCTCTTTTGGATGTGGCAGACATACAATTGCTGTGATGGTGTTGTTTTAGATAATGTGGGAATAGTTAGCAGTGTGCAATGTCTCTCAAGGTCTAAAGATTAGGAAGTGTTGATTAAATTCAGTAAAAAGGAAGTCCTAGATGACCTTAGTTGGAGATGTATGAAGGGTGAGAGTTGTAAGCAGAAGCCAGATTAAGAATGAGTAGGAGATAAAACATAGGGACAGCGATTCTATACATTCATTTTTCTAGACATTTGGCTCAAGAGCACAGAGGGAGAAGGGGATGCAGGACTGGAGTTGGTTCTTAAGAGGAGAGAGATTTGAACAAGTTTAAAAGGAAAGGCACACAGAAAAGGGGCTAAGGGGACAAAGAGACAGGGAGAGAGAGAGAATGAGAATTTTGATAAAATATGGTCCTTGAACAAACAGGAAGAGGAAGAGATAGCATCCAGGCACATGTGCGTCTTGGGCCAGGCGACAGTAGGTCTCTTTTATCACTTTTTATGACCTTGAATAGAACTGATTTGGCTCTGTTTTATTTATACCTTTGAGTTAGGTAGTTCCTGAACTTAAGTCAATGAGACCGCTGCCTACGTGATAATCTGAGAGGAAAATGGCCTGAAAATCTTGTCAGTAGAATGACTCCTTGGCGTTCTGAGGCTTTGCCTCTTGAAGGCTCTCTGTTAAAATGTAAATAAGTTACCTGAAAAGTCATCACCTGTGAATCCATTAATATATTTGCAATGATTAGTTTATCCATTGGCCACGACAAGTTCACTGTGAGGATGTTGAGAGTGAGTGTGGGCACACAGGTACATGCCCAAGTTCTGCGGGAGTGGAGAGGACAGAATAGAAAAGGAAACAAGATCTCGAACAAGAAATACTGTCTGAGAGGATTGTGTCAGGGGCAGTATAAAGATACCAAGAGCCTGGACAGGGACAAATTACCCTCAGAGACACCTGTAGTATCAAATTCAGTCTCTCATCCTTAACAATTTTACCCTAGACAGCTCTCACATTATATACAACTCTGCATGGGAGAAATAAAGTTCAAAGTCCTGATATCCACCAGATTTTGAGGCTGCACATCTGGGCTCACATGCCCTGGTACGCAAGATTGGCTCAGGGTGTGGCTGACTTCTTGTAGAAGCCATCAAGATTTTCCATACACCATCAATAGGTTTGATTGGCCATCGGAGCAGAGACTATAGTCTACCATCAAGTCCCCAGCCCTGCTGGGGGCCTTGGACACTCAGACGCTTAAATCTTAAGACCAAATACTCCCACCATTCCTCACTCCCCAACCCCTGCCATCCCACTGCTGTGACACCACCTATCTTCTCCTACATGCTCACGGTAAATTGGCTGCCTATGTGTCAGGGATAGGGGCTTCTTTATATTACAGATTCCTGAGTCATCTCATTTCTGGTATTTTGGGTCTAGGAAAACTGGGGTAGAACCAAGTGTCTTAGTCAGTTCTGGCTGCAATAACAAAATACCATTGACTGGATGGCTTAAACAATAGAAATTTATTTTCTTACAGTTCTGGAGGCTGGGAAGTCCAAGATCAAGGTGCCGACTGATTTGGTGATTTGGTTCCTGGTGAGAGTTCTCTTTCTGGCTTCCAGCTGGGCCCCTTCTTGCTGCGTCCTCACATGACCTTTCCTCAGTGCATGTGGAAAGAGAGAGCTCTCTCTTCTTCCTCATATAAGGCCATCGATCCTAATATTTTAGGACCCCACCCATACGACCTCACTTAGCATTAATTACCTCCAAAAATCCCTACCTCCAAATACAGTCACACTGAAGGTTAGAGCTTCAATACATGAATTGGGTGGTTTGCGGGGGAGGGCAGCATAATTCAGTCTACAGCACCAATGAAATCTACATTTTCAGCCAGCGTCCTAGATGAGTCCAAAGCAAGTAGTCCAAGAACCTAGCTTGAAGAGAGCCTGCTTTACAACATCTTCCCATGCATCTTTCCTAAAAGAAATACAAACCAAATTGGAACTGATTGCAACGCTACATAAGACCATTCACATAACTACAATGGTGTGTCAGTGCCAGTGAGAGTACTACACAGCACCTAGTGCAAGCCCTCAGATGAGGAAATGCAAGCCTATGATGCTGAGCAGAATATTTACATAACCCTTCAGAAGCATTGAGGTATGGCAACATCTTTAAAAAGTTAATAAATAAGACAAACATACTTCCAAACATTTACTTAAAAGAAACATTACAGTAGCAGAAACCATTGCTAATTAAATGCAAATAGTTGGTTAATGTGTAGTTCAATTATTTCTTATTCAAAGAATTACATATGGAATATTGCACGCATCATTTCCTTCTTGAAGGAAAACAAATTCTCTTCAATCCAGCATCAAATTGTCCAACACAAATGGTCCAAACCTTTTGCCAATGGGCTAAAAGCCAGCTGACATAATTCCACCCACAGCACACAACCATCCACCTTAGTTACTATGCACATTGTGCTTGAGCATTATCACACATGCTTGTGTCATCCAATTAACAATGTCATCATATGTTTTCTTCTTCTCTCAGAATGCAATACCAAGCAAATAATTTAACGCATGAATGGATCTTCTGTTATTTTTCAGAAAAGACTGAATGGTGTCTCGGTAGCCTTCAAGACGAAGGCACATTGCAGGTTGAAATGTTTGTTGCAATTGATCAGCCCAGCAGTGACTGGATGCCAGGAGTAATGAAAAGTATTTCTAGGCACTTAGCTTGCCTCCATCATGTGGAATCTAAACAATTTTAGGAGGAAGTATATTTCTATGCAAAGAAAATGTGTTAATGTATATTTTTTGAAATGCCCATCTGGTTTAAAGTGGGCCAAAGATAGTGTTCTTGATCTGTCACTGAGGAGAATTCCTGTGGGGGAAAAAGTCTTTCTGATTCTGAGGATTCTTAGAGAAAAAAGGAAACTTTTAACTGAGGAATACTAGGGATGGAGAGAGGACCATCTAAATAAAACAATTTACTAGTAGCCATGAAAGCATGTTTCTCAAATGTAACACCTGCACCATCTTTATTACAAATAGCTGGAATGCTTTTTAAAAATACAAATTCCAGGCCCATATCCCCTTACTGAACTCCCAAATCTCTGGGATTGGGGCCTGAGTTTTTCTGTTTGTTTTTTTGTCTCTGGGATTGGACTGAGGTTTTTGTTTGTTTGTTTCTTTTTCGTTAAGGAAGATGAGCCCTGAACTATCATCTGTGCCAGTCTTCCTCTACTTTATATGTGGGGGCTGACGAGTCGTATAGGTCCATGCCCAGGGTCTGAACCCACAAGCCCAGGCTGCCAAAGTGGAGCACACCAAACTTATGGACTCAGCATTTTTTAACAAGCTCTCCACTAATTCTTATGCACACAAAAGTTTTATTCAAAGGTAGGGGGCTGGAAATTACCAGAAGATACATTATCATTCCCCTCTATCATGTCATCCGTGATTCCACGGGCCAAAAAAACCTGAGACAAGCCAATGAAGTACATGAATTCCAACAAAAATAAAAATGACAATAATTTTTAACTTAGATCCTTCATCTGCCACACCACTTAGATCCTAAGTTTCTTTTCTCACTAGCCCCACATGACTTTTAGGCATCATGATGGGCTTAGAATCACCAAATGATTGTCTACATCAGATCCTTGACCACTATTAAGTTCTCCAAATGAGCTGAAAATCAACTCAGAAGCTTGTCCTCAAAGAAGACAGTGAGCCTGCCTCTCTGTTCTCTTTTTCTCTCCCTTCTCATTCACAGAGAAGAATGAAGCACAGTTCCATCAATTTTCATTTTTCAGCGTGGCCTAGTTCTCTTCAACATGCAATACCTGATGACGTGATAAAGCTCCCCCCATTGCACCACACATACACATCTTATTTCCTCTGTTGTAAGATCCACTTTTTCTTTTTCACACTTTAATAACTCTGAAATCAGGGTACATCTTATAAATGTTTGGTCTTTTCTGGCAACTTCAAATTGCTCTGTCACCACTTCCCCAATCCTTCCCCCGTGAGATTAGAGCTCTTCCTTTTTGCCGTCCTTCCCTTTCCAAACCAATCCGAGAGCCCCAAGCCTGTAAATGTGGGAGTTTTATGCCCAGCAAACACGCTGCAGGACCAGGTAGATTTCTTTGCACTGTTGCTTGGCTCTGATATCTGCCAGTTGAGGTAGTGCAACCATTTTAGACTCTTCTTTGTTTTAAATTGGGTAAGACAGAATCAGGAATCTCACCTAGCACGCAGAGGAGAGGCCTTTTAAAGACCTCTTCACTGCATATAAAATAAAGTGAAGTGATAACATAACCTTAGTTTACTTGATATATTTTTCTGTCTTAGTGATACCTAAAATAACGGCATGTCCTACACTGAAAGCCATGTTAGTTCTGATTAAATATAGGGAAAAATGTCAAACTTTATAAGTGGAAAGTTGAATTGGGGGATGGGAGGGAGAAAAGGATTTTTTGGCCCTATTACATAGGCTATGGCACACAAAAAATTTTAAGATCATTAAATTTAAATGTTTCCTTTTATTCTGCAGGTATACTACCTGAGGGCTCCCACTGAAGGCATTGGCACTTCTTGCCTGGAGACTGGCCGAGATCCCATTTCTGGGCTATTGTTTCCATAGCTATTAATCCAATCATGCCACTCACAGCAAAGGCAAACTCCTGTTTCCACCGGTGTAGCAGCTCTTCCATTAGGTTCTCCAAAGGCCACCATTCCTGAAGTTGGCTTTTTTTCAGTTATCTCTCTTGGTAAAACTGGACACCTCTTCAGAGTTATGGTGGAGGACATTTTGAGGGGTATCATCCAGAGTCACACCAAAATATCTGTCAACTCTGAAAATTGACATGCTTTTTAAGATACAGGTGGGGCACCTATTGTATCCCAGGATGAACTCCTTGCCTAATCCGAAAACTGCCATAAAGAAGAATCCAACAGCCAGAGGGTCAGATCCTAGGTCTTTTTCATCTGTTTTCCCAGAAGACCTCTGAGGTTTGCAGGCTGAGGTATCCCCTTAAACAAGACTCCCAGAGGTAGACAAGCAAATGGGTCTCACTAATAAATAACTATAGTTAGTTATTTACCTGTCAGCCTTCTCCTCTAGGCTGGAAGCTCCTGAAAAATAGAGCTTGTTGCTACTCATTTATAATTTTATTAAATGGTACTAGTAGATGGTACTAGTAAAGTCCTGGTACCCAGGTGACTCTAAATATATTCTTCTGAGTATATTAATGAATGATTACAGTTAACAATCACTAAAGCATAGAATATTAGAGCTAGAAGTGATTTTAAGATTGTTTAGCACAAAAATCTAATGGAATAGATCAGGAGACTATATTCTAGAAGTTAGACAACTCTCTGATGATCACATAGCTAATACATGATAGAACCACAAAGACTCAGACTGGGTCTACTGGTGACAATTACTCAACTCTTTCCACTATGAAACACTATGATCTGCTACAATGTCATTCACAATTTTAATAAGAGACACCTATAAATGAGGGCACTAAATCAATACATGTGTTATTAACTCATCCTGCAGTAATGACAGACCAGGAGCTAAAAGACCCCAAAATTTTCTCACTCAAACTATCAGAAGTATATAATGAGGTTAGCTCTTTATAGACCTTTTATTTTCACATTGCTATTATAACATAGCAAATACATGAGTTTTTTAAAGTAGGTTTTGGTCCAAGCAGGAAACAGGACACACAAAACTAGAGTGAGATTAGAATTTGTCCTATGTCTCTTAAGTAGAAGGTTATAGTTACTATCTCCAACATTTCCAGCCAGAGGGAAACCGACAAAAAAGGAGACGACCAAATCCACGTACCATCCATTGTTACAAATCCTTGTTAGTTTTCCAATGGGACGTGGTAGCAGTAATTCTAAAAGACTGACACTAAGTACTAGCTTTTGCAATAAATGTTTATAGATCTTCAGCATCAACTTCTAAATATTATTGCCATCACTTTTTATCATAATTGCAAATAGCAAAAATACAAGTAGTGATGGCCACAATTTTCAATCATTGTACAATTCAGAAAAAAAGAACTCTTCACTACATACAAGAACATTTCCTCCCTGAGGTTCTTATATAGCAAAGAATTAAAATAAAACTGCTGACGGATACCTATTCTATAACTGGCTGCTATTCACATAGTAGGAAACCTTCAAAATGGAACGCTACTGTTTCTGCCCCATATTCACCTGATTCCTCCTCAAGGCACCAGTGGAATTTATCTGACAGTATATCCTGATTTGGGAAGAGTAGGCTTGGAAAGCAGAACATTATGGTGCTAACTAATACTAAGCCCTAGCCTACTCTCTAACTGTATAAGGCACTGATTTCGTTGCAAAATAAAATGTGCAAAGGCATATCAGGATAATTCATTTCAGCTTCATTACTGGTAATTGATCACATTGCCCGGAAGAAATCAGTCCATTTGTTTTTCATGAGCCAGACTGGACAGAGGTCACTATTCACATCTCTCCTCTATAATGAACTAATTATAAAAACAATAGGCACTTAATGAAAAGCATGGTCACAGAAACATGTTTGTCCTCATTCTTTTGAACTTTCAAACTGCACCGAGATATGGGTCTCAGATAATTTTCTCTGCTAATCCTTGTTAAACAAAACTTGGTTTTTACCTTCACCCTAAATTTTCCTCCAAAAGTTGATCATAAAATTGTTGATCTCACTCTCCCAGTACAACAGATGCCCACGCCAAACATTAGAACTGTCCACCCTTTCAAAAATGTTCTAAGAGAGCCTCACTCTAATTGGTTTGCACACCTTGCAAAGAAAACGCCAGCACACACACGTATAAACAGACTGACAGGTTGTCTGATTCCACTGTGACTCTTACAAGTCCCTGAGTTCAGTGAGCTTCCAGAACGTCCTCCGGCAATGCTCATTAGCAAAACACAGCTGATACCTCACCGAAGGTAATTGGTTGGGGGTAGGGTGAGAGGAAAAGGGTATATCCTTTTTCTCTCTGAGTCCAAAAGTCCAAAGAATCCTATATACACCTCAACACTAAAATACCCAGAATCATTAAAAAAAAATAGCAGAAACTTCTCTTCACCAAGAAGTTTGGCAATCTGGTTCATACCCCTTCAGCTAAAGTTTCAGATCTCATTTCCTGCGTTGAGCCATGTGGAAGACAAGGGCCAATACATATTGGCACCATCTAAGGCACTGACGACAGATATTAACCCATAGTCAAAGATGACCTTTCCTGACAGATTTTAATATACTGACTTCTTACAGACTTTACACAGTCTTAATATACTATCTATTATCCTATCCCCAAAAGGCTGTGATTCATTCAGTTACAACCACTTTAAAATGAATCCAGTATATATTGCAGTATGTTCAGAAGTAGCTTATGGCACCAGGGAGTGTATAATTATTCCCTCCTACCTATTCAGTTGTGCTGACAGCAGATAATAATTGTGTAGATCTACACCCTACATAACCCCAGGGGGCCTTTCAAAGCAACAAATTTTGAAAAAAAAATTTAATGAAAATTTTTTGAAAATGGCAGTAGCCACGACCAAGCACAGAACACCTAACATACATTTCAGTTTTGTCAGGAGGGATGTGGGGATAGAGTAGAGAAAAATAAAAGCATACATACTCTCATATATACATATATATAGGAGATTAAAAGTGCAATTTGCACATGGTGATTATCCGAATTTCTATGTTATTTCCTTTTGTAGGAATACATTACAGATCATAACAGTTCATCTAAAAAATGAGAGATGGTATGTATTAGACTGTTATTTACTTAGCTCACCTCCTTCCCCTGCCCCCTCCGACACTGTGACTATCAAGGTTAGAAACAAGTCCACAGAAATGTCAAGAAACAGGCTAGAAACCTGTACCACAAGGCTCCGGAGATAAGCACCGACTCATCACTCACAGCTGTGACTTCTCACTCTGGCTCTCCTCGCTGGGAAGCTCTGCTAGACACTTAACTCTTGTGTGCCCCAGTCTCCTATTTCAGAAATATTTCCGGCATCTCACTTCATTAAAAACAATAATCAACTATGAAAAATAATCTAAGCTGTGACATAAAGATCATCTAAGAGCAGTGGCCTCAGAGGGAGTTCCTGGGCCCTCTAAAAGACGGCTGAAGAGGAAAAGAAAAGAAAGGAGTGGGTTTCTTTCGCAACTAAAAAGCAATCATAAGGCACCAACAAAGATGAATAAAATATGGCACGGAAAAAATGAATTCAGTCTATAAACTCCTCATGCAATAAGACAGGTAGTACTGACAAGATCCACACCCCTCTACCTATCATCAGTCATATGCATCTTTATACATTTTGGTGCCACAGCAATCTCCATTAGGTCTGTGCCTTGGAAAGTACTGCTGAGTACCACTTTCTTCCTTCTGTGATGCTCCCTCTAATGCCCAAGTAGGATGGGCCAGAATGGAAAGACTTCAAGGTGAAGCCATCATCTGAGTCCACTTATCAGGAGTCCTGATGAGAAGACCGTAATGCCCTTGAGGGAGAAGTGAAGCTGGTGGAAGTACTCCATGTGTTGGAGAAAAGATGATTTGGAGTTATACTGACTATCACTGGCCCAGATAAAATTAGCTTACTTTATTATCTCTAATTTCCTTTATTTTCTCTATACCCTGCAGGGTCTCTATTACTATTTCCTCTTTTTATTACATGGCTCTTGTTCTGTTATCACCATTTCTATATTTCTGTGCTTAGGTCTTAGGTTGGAATGAAGCAAGGCAGAAAATCATGGCAAAATTTAAGTCATCGGCTCGAGTTAAGGAATCTCGTAAACATAAAATAAATGAGTATCAAATAAACCTAGTCAAAGGATACTTACAGCAAAATGAACACAACACATACCTTCATGCCTTCTAGTGCACAATGCAAAACACGAAATATGACAAACTAGTCACTATTCATTATGTAATAATCTATGAGTACCATTTCATTAGAGAAGACAAACCTTATCCAGCATATTTTAAGATAAATTTATCACGTGAATTTTTATGTAAGGATGACCAAAAAAGAAAGTAATGGGCAACGTCTTCTCACAAGCTACTAATAAAAACTGCAGAAACCTTCTTCATACGAATATATCTTAATCTAACTCTCAGTAAAGTTAAAAGCATTATGTTAAAGCACAGAGTGAAACCATTTCCATGAGGTCCAAATATATGGCTCCCTGGGGGTCTGACTTTACTCAGGCTTGAGAATCCAGAAGAATCTATACTGGGCACCTCTACATTCACATCCAGGAACAATCTAGATGTGGTACAGACTGCCTACACTGAAGTATCTACAAGAGAAAGCCATCAGGCCTCTTAAAGTGAGGATAATGTTGCCAATAGATCTCCCCATGGAAATTTGCCAGCTGGAGAAATCCAAGATCCGGAGGCCAGAAAGATAGATGGAACTGTCAGGGTCAAGAAATCACCAACTGGGAAGGGTCCAGGCAAGCAAGGGTTGATACCAAAATGCAAGAAAATGTAGCAGAGAAAAAAAAAAGGACAGAAAGATTCTAGAGAGAGGACACAAATGATGGCCAATCCCTGAGGACATTCATTTTATTTAAGCTCCATAGCATCTCTCTGGATTGATGATTAAACACAGCAAAATGACATCTAGACTTTTTTGTAAAAATCTGGAGAGCAGACAAGTCACAGGGAGTAAGTGCTTGAAACACACAGGTATGTTGCATTGAAGTAATACATCTTTTTAAATAGAGATCAGATATGTAAGTGGCAAAGATGACATTTTCCTTTGAAAATTACAGAGTATGGTTTGCCTTCTTACCCAGAAAGTGGGAGACCACTCAGAAGGCATGTGGAATGTTGTGGTGGTGTTCAAAATCAGTGTCACAAAACTTCTGCACCAATTTCCCAGTGTGAACTCTCAGAGGTCGTTCAGAGTCATGAAGTGTGGTCTTCACAAGGGCCTGGCAGAGGGAATGAGTGGGACCCACTCATGGACCTCTGTTTCAGGACCACATCTGTCCTGAGGAAGGAGCACCTTTTTCTAATTATTACAAATGCACTACAAAGGCTGACAGAGCTCTGGGGACCACAAACAGAAAACTAAGCACAAGTCTGGGCAGAGGGAGGGGTTTGGCAGGAAGAAAGACAGTGATCCACCTGGGATGGATATGCTAGAGGGAATAAATTCCCAGAAGTGCCAGCAGTAACTGCAGAGCTGCATAATTCATGGCTTGGGAAAAAAGCTGTATTTGTCCATCCCATAATTTGGCAGATTTTCATGTGAAAACTGAAACTATAAGCATAGGGGAACTATTACAAGCCACTGGAGACTGAACTGTCACAATAAGTGCCGTACAGGAATATTGAAATTTCAATACTGATTGTTACTAGTGCATAAGATATATTATAACAGTGATTAGTAGAAAATTACAGAAGCCACTTAACAATACCTGTTTTACTTGTAACCTACAATAGCAATTGTTAACAGCAATTGCGAAAACATGCTCACTAAGAATTGAGAACATTCAGATCTGGAAGAGACAAAGAAATGAAAAAAGAGTTTACAGACTGTCTGAAAGCCTGAATAGGCACAGGTGTGATAACAGAAAGTCAACTCTGTCTGAAGAAAGAATGGTGGATAACTGCTGGGGATGTCAGGATATTTCAGAAATGTGTACAGGATTCCTCAAAAGCTTTACTCAGAAATACGCTCCATCATTACTGAGAACCTGCTGGATGCCCGATTGATGAAAGTGATAATCAAGAAAGAAATTATTTAGGATGAGATATTGACAGGGATCTGAAAAGGCCCATTAGCCTTCAAAGACTGAATGTAGAAACACTAAGGAAGGGCTTTGGAGCAACCAGACCTGAATTCTAATCCTGCCTCTGCCCTTTAGTAGCAGGTTGCTTTGGGCAAGACACTTGACACCTTATACTTATAATAATAAGTTAAAAGAAACAAACTGTGGAAATACTGAACACTCTTTTTACAATTTTAAAGATTATTGAAGAACCCAGAGTTTCTGTCTATGTGGGTTATATCTATCAGTATTCACCATATTAGAAATTTAAATTGAGAATTTAAAAAAACATTTAGTCATTTAAATTATAACAAATAATAAACTCATTACATGTTATAACACATTTTTAATTAAAAATAACTATATTGTCCAAAAAATAGTGAGAATAATGTCATATTTTATATTTTTGTAAATATCTTGAATGTTCTGACTTAAGAGAAGACAGATTTTTTCTTTTTTTTGAGGAAGATGAGCCCTGAACTAACATCTGCTGCCAATACTCCTCTTTTTGCTGAGGAAGACTGGCTGTGAGCTAACATCCGTGCCCATCTTCCTCTACTTTATATGTGGGATGCCTACCACAGCATGGTTTGCCAAGCGGTGCCATGTCTGCACCTGGGATCTGAACCAGTGAACTCACTTAACCGCTGAGCCACCGGGCTGGCCTCAAGAAGACAGATTTTTATATCTGCTTCTGCATTCAATCTGTTGCAATAGGTTGTTTGTTTGAAGTATATAATGACAATCTAGCTACCTAGAGATATGTTATTAAGAAAGGGAGAATACTTTAATAGCCTTTTACCGTAATTATGGATGTTCTTCTTTGATACTACCTCAAAAGTTAACAAGTGGTTGTTTCTTAAAGGTCAGCTGCAGCATGCAATCTGAAGCCATATCAACGAACTCTGTGTAGTCTGTTACATTGAAGTCCATTGGTCTGCCTTGTATTTGAAACGGGTTTTTTACCAATGCAACAGAAGCACGTTTTACAAACATCTCATTTTTTATCACAAGAATATTAAAAAGTCATGTATTCAAGAGTCATGATTTAACATAATTAGCAACTTTTACATTTTCGTCAAAGATATTAAGTGAAACTTGCAACCTTTTTTTTTTTTCTTACTATCAATGAGTGACAGCAATGAAGAATACAGTGACTATGAGTACAGGTCAGGGCCACTGCCTTCATTTGTGTCAAGGTGCCATTTTACCTATTTTTAGTTTGTACAATCAGTGCAATTGTCACCACACTGAAAAAGGCCAGTACTAAGATTTAGCCTCAGTATTATTACAAAAATAATTTGCCCTCACAGAATGCTGGAACATGTCTTGGGGGCACCCAGGGTCCACAGTCCATCTTTTGAGACATATGGGGACAAAAATAATCTGGGCATCTATTCTTTGCTAAATACTATATTTAAAAAAAGGGTGATATTGGTCCTACCTTCAAAGAACTTACAGTCAACTTGTGCTGGGGAAACAGACACAAAGAGATAATTTCCAAATGATGTATAATAAGTGCTATCACATTACAGAGTGGTATTGATAGGGGTAAAGAAGAGAGGAAGGATACTCCTCTCAAGGACCAAGCATATAAACATGGAATTTATCTTTAAGATATCTTAAATAATTTATCAATGTAAAATAATACACATTCATTACATAGACTAAAAAATATGTTTCAAAACTACAAAGAAGAAAATATAATAAATTTTAAGACCCCTCTCAGATTTGACTATAGCTGGTAGTTTGACATATTTGATCCTTGTCCCTTTCTATAAATATACATAATTCTTTATTTAGAGATCTGTGATTATCTTCTATATATGCAGTTTTATATGCAGTTTTTAACTCAACAGTATATTTTAAAGACTTTCCATATAACTTGAACGAACCTCAGACACGTTTTTCAATGGCATCATGATATGCTATCTAATGGGTAAATCATACTCCACATAAATCATCCTTCTATATTGGATTTTTGGTTTTACATGTTCTTATAATTTGCTATAAACACAAATCTGTTTCTGCATGTCAGCTTATGTTCATCAGGATTGTTCCCTGAAGTGGCATCACTGGGTAAAAGGTAAAGAAGAGTTTTCAGATTCTTCCCATATAAAACCAAATTTATTTCAAGACACATTCTGCTTGTCCAGTGTAAGACACAGACTGAACACGTACCCGCCTCCCCTCTGTCACAAGTTGCTACTGAAAAGACAGTCAAGATATTTTTGAAAGAAAGAAATCGTAACATTTTTGAAAATGGAAGAAAGAGAGCCAAAATACTCCATATATTTGAAGAATTCCTGAAACATAAAAATCAGTTGTAATCTGTCTGTAGAATAATACAGAGGAGAGAAAACCACAGCACCAAACACCAGTGCTTAGCAGGATTCCCCCCAAGGGAGCTCTGTAGCAGCTTCAAGTTCAAAGTCGGTGAGCACAATGGCAGAAAGGAGCAAGGATACATCACCTAAGTGGATTAATTAAAGCACTATTTAGAATGGCTGGACCAGATAGCCCCTTCTCTTCCTTTGCAGATAGACACTAATGACTTTTCCCTTAGGATTAAGCCCTGAGAACTTTTCTCCCAAGAAAATGGGTCATCTCCCAGCGGAGGGTTCCATGTATGGGTGTTGAAGCCTGAGAGAAAGAAGAACATAGGTTAAGGTAATGTTGAAACTCTATAATATATGGCAAGAAAGAATGTACTGTTTGGATCAGAAATGATATTCACTGAGATTCCCACTCCCTAAGTTCCTTACTTGGCAGAGGAGAGTGCCCTGGGGCAGCACACTCTGTCCAACAACGCCACTATGCACTGCCTCCTATTAACAAACTGTCTTTTAGAGTTTGAAATTAGAATCTCACATTCAAGTGATTTGGGGAAAACAGACTTATAAAACTCCTTGATAATCCCAAGTAAGCTAATTAAACTAATTATATTAGTCCTTTATTCATAAATCTAAATAGTCAAACGAGGATCATCAGATATTGGAGAAATACTAAAAGCATGCAAATAAGGAATCAAAATAAAGAAATAAGAGAGAAAACTGAGTCAAATCGGGGGAAATAGTTCTTCAAAAACATCCTTAGTATCTTCAGAGAGAACCAAGAGGATATTACATTCATAAATCAAGAAAAGCCTTCTATGACTAGGGAGCAATTCAAGGGCAAAATGGGGAAGATTTGGAAATTCTTCAACAAAACTAATTACGGGCTAAATCAGTGGCTTTTAAGCCTTTTTGATCAATAAATACATTTAACATTAAGACATCTTGTGTGTATGTATGTATATATTATATGTATAAAGCTTCACTAAATAATAATTCCCCATATAGCCATATAATCTATGATAATTATGTTTTTTTAAAAAAGTACTCATGACTCACTGATGCGTTGTGATCCAGAGTTTGAAAACACTTGGTTTAATGGTAGAATAAAACAACTGAAACCAAGGCGGCTGTAGGATAAATGTAAAAATGTCTCAAAGAATGAAGAACAAAATCCAAGGAGAAATGGATAAAAAGAGCAAGAGTCATTGACGAAAAGTCCAAGAGACACAACATCCATGTAGGAAAGAAATGAATCAATAAAGAAGAGAAAAGAGCAAAACAGAATGACAAAACGTATGTATTTAAATTGAAATACCTCATCTAGCATAGAGCAAGATTAATAAAATTTAAAAAAATATAGACACACATTTACAAACTCTCTGGTGACTTCAGAATTCCAAAGATAAAGAAGAGATCCTAAAGGCTTCCAGACAGAATAAATCAATTACATACAAAGCACCGAGAATCCATGTGTATACCTGACATCACACTCCTCATTATCATCAGATTCCCTTTAGCAATACTGTATGCAAAAACAAAAAAGCAAGATTTTCAAATCTTGAAGGAAAACGAGATTGAACTTAAAATTTCATACCCTGCCAAACTAGTGGAAGGGGAAAATATATATCATTTTTGCAAAGCAAGTAAACAGAAAGTTTTCCAATGAAGCATTATATATGAAAAAGATCACTGGGTCAGATTTCCCATCAAAACCAATAAGAATTCCAGGAAAGACAGTGACACGGTGCACAAGAAACAGCAAAGGGCAAAAAAAAAAAAAAAAAAAAAAAAGAAAGGAGACAGAAAGAGATAGGAAAACAGGAAAGAAATGAAAGAGAATCAATGACAACTTGATGCCTGGAAGAGTAGCCTTTGAGCAACAAAGTTTTGGCAACAAAGTATGTAACTTCCTTTACTATGGGTCCAACTACACCCTAGTTTAACAATGATGTATATCTACAGAATCTTAACATTTTCAATAACGTTTGCTGGTTTTAGTTTTTAGAATCAATCTACAGGCAAAGCACAAAATAAATATATGTATAGAAAATAATGTAAATATTGTAAAACCTAATATAAATAATAATAATGTAGCAAATTTTATAAAATAGAGGCTGAAGGAGAGGGGAAGGTAGTAAAGACTAACTTACTCATTTTCTTTCGATTGTGATAAATTATATTCTATATATGTCATAAATCAAGAAACCTAGAGGAATTGGAAATAATAAGAGCTCACGAAGATGGGCAGGAAGTTCAGGTGTTTTAAACCCCTCATTTTTCACAAGAGAAGTTGGTAAGTACTGTCTAAAGCTGATAAAGATATGGGGCTTTTAAGATTCTAAAAGTCGTCATCAAAAAAGCTAAAAACAGTGATAAGAGTGATTGTCTCTAGTGAGTGGGACTGGAAGGATGGAGGGTAGAGAAGAAGAATTCTGTCTTTCTTTTTTTTCTCTATTGTTTGGAATTGGGTGTTTTGTTGTGTTTTGTTTTTTACCATATGTAAGTATATATACATACGCATTTTCTTTTAAAAAAAGAAAGTTCTTGCCATTTTACCCTATCCTTCCTGAAAACTGTTATTTAAAAAATATATTTTTGGTCAATCAATATGAGCAAAATAATATATCTCATTTTTATTTTCACTTAAATAGTTTTACATGTCTATAATTGCCTTTGGATTTTGTTTGTAAATTGTCTGTTTATGCCATTGGCCTATACGCATTTCACTTTTACTGGTATATAAGGGTTCTTTATACACTAAGACAAACTTTTGCTTATTTGTTGCAAAAATATTCCCTGATTCTTTATTTATCTTTTAATATTTTTCCTAGGGTAATTTTTGACATTAGAAAAGTTTCTCCTTTTATGTATTCTTGGTCTTTGCCTTTATGCATACAATTTTTAGACATCCTGCACTTTCATACATTATATAATTATACCTTTAAAATACCCTTCCTATACCTGCATCTGCATTTTATACGTTAGGTGAGAAAATGTGATTCTGAACCATTTCACAGATCTGGGATAAAATTCTAGGTACCTGACGAGGCGCTTAGAGTGGCAGAGCAGAACGGGGAAGCCGTGGCTCCTGTGGTGACATTATGTATGGATAGAACTTCATCCAGGCCCCTCTCTCTCAGGCAAGGCTTAGGCGAGGGGGCAGTGGTCTCGCACAGAGCCTCTGGATGCCTGGGGTCTGCCTGTGGCTTACTCCAACAGGATCACTGATTATATCCAGGATACTCAACTCCCTTACCCCTCGCCTCACGTCATTCTTTTCCTCATTTTCATTGTGGGGAGGCCCCAAGAGTTGACACGCAATGAGGAGAAGCAAGGACGCGATGGTACAGGAGCCCTCAACGGCAGGGCAGGGAAAGTGCTGGGGGAAGCGGGTAGGGATAAGCATACAGAACAAGCTGTTGCCTCAGCCTAGGGTGCAGGAAGCCCACCTTGCCCTCTCTCCCTGCTCCAGGCACCTACGAGGTCCTGGCACCTGACACTAAACTGAGGTTTATCTGATCACCTGTGGAGAGATGAAGAGACAATCGGGGATAGGAAAAGATGTTTGTCTTGACTTGCTCAATCCTAGAGGAAAACGAGAATGTCCAGAGGGCATAAAGGCAGCTGCCAAAGAATCCCAAGACTTATAAAAGACCTTAAAAGCCCTCGAGCTTTCCCTAATCCAAGATGGGCAGTGAGTGCAGAAACTATATTAGGAATTTTATCACTTTTTTAACTTTTTAAGAGAAGATACTCCTCCCAAAATAAGTGGGCCTACTGGTCTACTTTGAGGCATTGAAATTTCAAATCCAATTTTGATGAGTGTTATCTACTAACCCAGGCAAGATCTCCTCATATCTGACATTACTTCCCCATGAGGAAATTCTTCCTAAACCTGGGATATAAGTTACATACTCATGTATATGGTCTCCCTAGATTTTTTTCTTTTTTTTTAAAAATTGGCACCTAGGCTAACAACTGTTGCCAATCTTTTTTTTTTTTTTTAAGGATTGGCCCCTGGGC
Source organism: Equus quagga (assembly GCF_021613505.1). Lineage (NCBI taxonomy): Eukaryota > Metazoa > Chordata > Mammalia > Perissodactyla > Equidae > Equus > Equus quagga. The sequence continues at coordinate 51,014,169 of NC_060270.1, forward strand.
TAACAACTGTTGCCAATCTTTTTTTTTGTTTGTTTCTGCTTTATCTCCCCAAACCCCCCTGTATACAGTTGTATACTTAGTTGCCGGTTCTTCCAGTTGTGGGATGTGGGACGCTGGCTCAACGTGGCGTGACGAGTGGTGCCACGTCCGCGCCTAGGATCGGAACCCTGGGCCGTGTAGCAGAGTGCACGAACTTAACCACTCGGCCACGGAGCCGGCCCCTCCCTAAATTTTTTAAAAGTCTTTTTATTTCTTTATCTATTTCTTTTAAATTTTTCTGTTTAACTCATGTAGAATTCATTTTGATATATTTTATGCAAATATATTATCACTTGACTTTTGTCCATATAACCAATTTTGGGAATATCATTTATTGAACAATTTATATCCTTCTTGTTCTATTGTGGTTCATGAGAGTTCCGATTTATTGGTGTATTTATAGGAATAGCCCTTTCTTAGTAGTGAAAATACTTGAAGGGACTATTCATAGGATACACACACACATATCTTCCCAGGATCAAGGTACATGAGAAGCTAGATAATTTATCAGAAGATTGTTAGGTAAAGATGAAATCAGAATGAAAGATGATAAATGTTCTTAAGGATATTTCATCTAAGTCTTGGTGAAAGATGACAACAGAACCCTGTAACACAACACAGACCTTCATAGTGATTGGAATTATTTAGTCTCAGAGCCGACGTCTGTCTTCCCTGGATAGAAATGGATGCCCATTATAGTTCTTGTGTCTTGATAAATTCCCTCAGTTTTAGATGTGAGTGCTATTGTCACCATATTCTATAGGGGTCTGTGTATACTGTGTTATCTCCATTAGATCAGACAATATCTATTTCACCTAGGGCAACTTTAATAAGCATTCTTATCAATTCAGTGTATTCTTTTGGGATTATAGGCATATAATCATATTGTTTTCAAATAACCGTATTAGTTTCCTTTCCAAAGTTTATAATCTTATTTTTATTTCAGCTCATATTTCATTGGCTAGAACTTTCAGAACGGAATTTAAATAATAATAACAATGAGCACCCTTAACTTGCCTCTACTACATCTAATGGAAAAGTCACCAAAATTTTATTCTTAAAATTTAACATATTTGTTCCAAATTTACGTATATTTTTAAACATTAGTAATGGATGTTAATTTTTGCAGTATCATCAGACTTAGTGTTGTGCTGTTATTGTTATTGACAGAATTCCTAAGGCTAGACTAACTTCGCTTCTTAAAGTAACTTTTAGTTTAGAACAATTTATCAAAGTGTGGTGAATGATTCTTTGCATGAATTGCCAATTTTTTTTTCTTTGCCAGTACTTTATTTTGGAGTTTTGCCTTTATATCAGGTGAGTGCTTCCAGCTATTAAACAAAAAAAAAAACAAAAAGCACGTAACAGTGACACTGACAGTGGCATGTAGTGTGTGTGTGTGTGTGTGTGTGTGTGTGTGGTGTTATCTCAGTTAACAGGAAAAACACAAGAGAAGATTTCAGGACTGGGTCAGCAAGTCAATCATGTCATCACTGCCCCAAGTTCTATTTATCAGGCTCTCCTCTACCACCTTTAACACAGGCAAAGGCTTTTGTTTTCCACACTTGATATCTCATGTTTGCAAAATGGCTGCTGCCACTCCAGACAACACTAACAAGACTTCTTCTTCTATCTGGTTGTAATATTACGACACCAATTCAGCTTTTCCCAGATGCTCTCCAGCAGAGTTCTCCTTAAAGTTCCATTGGCCAGAACAGAGTCAATCAGTCATAGCCATGCTGTCAGGAGGGCTGGGAAAGTGAACTGCTGGCAAGAGGAATATAATTGTCATCTTTAGTTTAGCGTTAGACCAATCATGATTAATCACCTTGCACTGGGAAGATTACAGCACAAAGGAAAAAGGGATTCTATTAGCAAGGTAAGATATGGAATGGAGATGGTTCAAAAATAAAATTAATAATACGTCTGCCATCATGTCTATTCTATTTTTATTTGTGGGTCAGATGTGCAGTCTTCCTGCACGAAATTGGTCATCTCCAGTAATCAGAATTAATGTTGGTTTCCTAAAATGGGATGTTGAGTATTTTAAATTTTCCATGCTCTGAAATGGTATGTACAAGGATGTCTTCAGAACTCAGGTAAAATCATCTGATTTCAGAAACTTTTATGGGGGCAATAATATGACTTTTATTTTGTAGAAATTTGTTAGGATTATTCGTCCATGTAATCTTTGATTTCTGCTAGAGCACCTTTTGATAATTGGTATGTTTTCAGAAATGTTTTCAAATATAATAGCCTGGAGTTTAATATGATATTAATGAAAAGATTTTAATCTCTCATTTACAATATCTGTGTGCTCTCTAATTTTCAACTTTGGTTTTCTCTCTTTATTCTTATTGATTTTTAATAGAACAAGTTCTTGAACATATTGCTATTTTTTAAAGAATAAGTTCTTGAATTATTGTTTTCTTTTTAATAATTTATTGAGCTCTGCCTTCAGTTTTATTATTTATCATCTAATTTAGGTGAAAAATTTAGGCTTCTGTTGTTTTAGCTTCTCTAAATCTGTGGTTTAAATCCTTAATTAATTTATATTATTAATTCCTATTTAATAATGAAAGGACTTAAAGCTAAGACTTTTCTCTTACATTCTGCTTGGCTATATTACTTAAGTTAAAGTACCTCTAGTTTCCATTTTCTTACTTAGGGTATAGCTTTTTAGTATTAGAGAATTGTTTGTTCTCTAAAAAAAAAGTCATTAATTTCTAGTCCACTTGTCATCCTCACCATTCATTTGATGAATATTTATGCTATCAAAGAAGGTAACCTGTATGATTTCAAGTTCCAGGAATTTGTAAATCAGTGTTTCTCAATTCTTGAAAAGAGGGTACAATCTGTGAAAGGTAAAAAGTTCAATTTTATGTATATTACTTTAACCTGGTTAACTTATCCTAGTTGTGTTTGTTTTAGTTTACTAAGTCCTTTATTGGCTAAATGGAATATTAAATTCTTCTAAAGCATTTATTTTTGTCAATTTTGCTTATATATCTAACAGTGATTACCTCACGTATATTTCTGTTATACCTTCACCGAGATTGTAATTTTTCTTTAGTTAAAGAAAAATAATTCTTCCTGGAAAATAAATTTGTCTAAAATTAATCTAGCCATCTCTGTTCTCTTTCTGTTTGTATTTGTCTGGATATTACCCTAACCATTGATTCTTTTTAAAATTCTCTGTCTTTAGATAAGTAGGAAACAGTCACACTTTAGTTTTTAACCAAATATGACAGTCATATGTTAACTGAGGAGTTTAACTTAGTAATTTTTATTGCCAGAACTATTATATTTGGTCCTCCATTATATAGTTTTATGCTGTTTTATAATGCTTACTTTGATTTATAACTTTTAATATTTTTATATTCTTGAGTAATTTGCAAGCCATACAGAATATTTTCACTCCACCAGAGGCAATTTTAAATATTTAAACTCTAGATGTCAAATTAGCAATAACCAAAAGACACTGTGCAGTCTTTGATATCCTACCACACAAGATAAGGAATTACAGACACCTTACCTCCTCTTATCTTCTGTTGAATACTTTCAGGTCTCAGTTAATATAGTCCGTGTGTTTGATCTATTTTCAACTAAATTATTATGCTTACATTGTCCACAGTACTTTAAAAAATTTTTAACTTTTCATTGAATTTATTATCAAATTTAAAACAATCATTATTATTTGGATTTATGTCTTTAACTAATTAAACCTTAATTAAAATTTATCTGTTTTCTTACAAAGATTTCCTCATTTTTCATATCTCAATTTTAGGTCATCTCAATTGGCAGAAGTACTCCTTAAAGTGATTAAAATTTTCAAAACAGTTATTTTTATCTATCTTTTCAATTCAAAAGTTTCAGTTGTGAATAACTAGATATACACATTTTCTCAACAATTTCGTGAATTTCAATGAGCCCTATCCAAGTTAATCTGCTTATTTTTTCACTTCACTAATTATTACAAACTGTCCCCATATCCTGGCAATACATTGACTGCAAATCTTGGCTTTCAATGTTACAAGTAGGCATTCTTTCCTTCTGCGTCCTAATGGGAATTTTAATAGGAACTCAGGGACTGCTCACAAGATATCATTTTACCTCAAAACTTTAATATTTGCTTCTTATTTCACAATTGATCCTCTTGCTGACATTTACTTTTTTCTTTTGCAAATAAGTCTCAGAAAAAAAGAAGTAATATAGAAAGCAAATAAGAAATAGCAAGCAAAGGAAATCAAAACTTAGAATCAGGATGGCAGTTCAACTATTTTGAAAGAAGAGGAGCATGAACGTGGTGAGCAGGAGTGGGAAGGACACTGGTAAAACCACCAATTTGTTGGCTTGGAAAATGTTTAATTTGCATGAGAACAAATTAACGATTCTAAACAAAACAGCCCCCTTCTGAATCTCACCCTCTCAGTCCAAATTCCAACCGCCATGCCTTCAGAGCTCTGTTTAGACAGCGTCATCATAAAAACATGCCCACCCTTTTTCTAACCTCATTCCAAAAGCTAACTCAAACTCGCTTGGTCGCTAGCAGAAACTCGGCGTCCTCCTCGTGTGGTCTGATAGAGCCTCAGCTTGCTGGTTGCCAGACTCTATTTAATATATTTTCCTAAGCAGTGTGGGTAATGAGATAAAATATTCGGGGGAATTAAAATGTTAATTATGTCTACAGCTTGGCAAATATGCTCAGTGATTTGAACTGATTCATTAGATGGGCTTAAATCATTATTGCAACAGTGAATGTCAACCGTTCATGATATACACCTTCATGACAAAAAGCTGACAACCAAATTCAAACAGGTACTTTCCAAAAATTAACAACTACTGTAAAATTATTCACAATTTTCCCTTAAATAATTCCAGAAGAGTTCTTCTGACACTGTAAGCATTCCCCAAAATACCTGTGCCCAGTTTCTCTTCTATCTAAAGAACTCAAGAGAAACATCAAATGATATAACATTTGAACTTAGTGACTTTAGTATTTGCCCAAGGTCATACAGCCAATAAGGGGCAAAGATAGAACTTCCAAATGAATGTACTTAATACTAAAACTTATTTTCTTTTTGTTATGATTTTGACTCCTCCCTATATTAATAACAATAGCTACCATGCATCGTGTATCCTCTATACTTAATCTATATGATCATATTTACGTCTCACAACAACCTTTCTAGATAGGTTTATTTTTCCCATTTTGCAGAGAAGAAATCAAGGCCCAGAAAACATTAAATGTACTAGCAACTCATGAGAGAACAGAGAACGGAGATCCCTTCAAATCACTACACCTGCACTTGCCCGGAGAGCAAGCATGAAATCTACCTTGAAATACCTGTGAAGAACAGCAGTATTGCTTGGAGAATTTGGCATATGAAAAATCAAGTCAGAGTTCTTACTTCAGAAGACAAAATAAGCAGAGAGCTCTCCTGGTCACAGTGACAAGCCAGGATGGGCACAAGGAGATGCTTATGTGGATTATTCTGGTGTGGCTCTCTCATCTGGCAGTCAGGGTAGGACCCAGCAGCACATCAGCACTTCCCACTTATAAATTCTGTAAATCACTCTTCTCTGTATGGCTATCTTCTCAGCTGCCCTCAGCAGTTTGGAAAGTGGAAGGTCCCAATGAGCCAGTTACCATTTTGCTCAGGGCTAAGTGTACGCTCTTTATAGCCCTATCTGCTTGTCCACGGCCTGTGATATGTGCCAACCCTGCTCATGTGAAACACAAACAACTCCCATGATTCAATTGAAGAACAGCCCATGAAATAGAAGATAGGATTGAATCCATACCATTAGGGGGAAATGGTACAGTGAGAAATGGCTACACCTTCTACCGTGTACTAGGGAAAATAACAATGTTAACCTAACTAAGGGGTAGAACATGTTCAGTTTTTCTAAAAGATGTCTGTTCTGAGTTATAGCTTTGTAGTTGAACTTGAAATGCATATGTGGAATACTAATTGTTTCATTTGCACACCTATAAATTTTTGAGTCATATATTTTCTGTTTCTAGTTAATCATAGATGAGGTCAACCTTGCCCACACATCTGTTCACTTCTTGATTACCAAATTTGATTTCAGCTGACCTAGTTGGATTAAATAGAATCCCCTTCCATTTTCACTGGTTGCATGGGGACATCATTATTTTGTCAAAGATTTTATTCTATATGTTTATTAATTTTGTTATATTCAGTCTCATCCCTCAATAGGTCACAATCTTCACCAACACTGAGACCTCATCTAAACAATGCCACATAATCCAAGACATCACCACCCACTCTCTGCGGAGGCAGCAGCTACACGGCTGTTGTATATATTTTATGAGCACCCCCTCTATAAACTCTTCTAATAATGAGGACATTTTAAGAGAATGAGCAATTAATTAAATATCAAACATCTGGGTTTATCAACTGGCACCTAAACTTCCTGATTTTGTAGTATTGGGTCAGTATCTTGACCTCTCAATTTCTTGAAAGCAATAAAAAAAAGTTATAAACCAGTCCTTGCCTACCCCCCAGAGTTGTTGTGGTGATCAAAAGAGACCATGGGAAGCATACTGAAAGATGTGAGCAGAACGTTATTTACTCTGCTTAAAAATGGAAAACAACCTACCTATTCAATAAAAGCTGAAAGGTTTTCTAAATGTTAATACATTCACATGATGGACTATTTCATTAGGAGACTTTCATTAAATTGAATAAATGTTATATCATATTATTTTTAAAGTACAGTATTATCTAATTAAGTAGAAAAATACTTTTTAAATCCTGAAATGAAACACACCATAATGTTAACAGTAGCTTTGAATGGATAGTAAGATAACAGCTGAGTTAAAAAAATAATAATTTTCTAAATAATGCTGGAAAAATAAAAGTCATACACAAAATAATAATAGTAATTTTTTATTTTACTTTTCTAAGATATCTATTTTTATAATTGTAAATGTACTCAAAGTATGCACAAAATAATTTGTATACTATAATACACTACCAAAATACACGCTAGTTAATAAAATTATTTAAATAAAGATAAAGGTAAATAAGAAAGTCTATTTTCTGTAGCTTGCTTCATTTCCAAATATAAGTTCAAGTTTCCTAAGAATCCAGGACGAATCAAAGAGCCACTATTCTAATATTGTAATTTGAGATAGCACATCATAATACACATCAAGCATAAGGTAAGTATAATGTAGGTCTAGTTCATGTAACTAATTCAGATGTTAGCATACAATTCTGCTGATAAAATCAGAGTTCAAAATAAATGCTACCTCAACATCAATTTGTTTGTGTATGTGTGGTGGTCAAGATTATTTAGTTAGCACTATTTCTTAAAGCTTTATTTCCTTAAAGAAAATATTCCACGTTGCAAAGAAATCTTCATTAGTAAATAATTAGTACTAAAATTTTTTTTTTAAAGATTGACACCTGAGCTAACAACTGTTACCAATCTTCTTTTTCTTTTTTTCTGCTTTATCTCCCCAAACCCCCCTGTACATAGTTGTATATCTTAGTTGCAGATCCTTCTAGTTATGGGACGTGGGACGCTGCCACAATGTGGCCTGATGAGCGGTGCCATGTCCGCACCCAGGATCCGAACCCTGGGCCTCTGCAGCACAGCGCGCGAACTTAACGACTTGGCCACGAAGCCGACCCCTAAAATTTTTAAAATAAGATTCAAACTTACTAAAAACTTAATAAGAAATCAGCATTATGTAATTATTCCAAGTAATTTACAATAATGAGTTACAAAATATGATTTCTGTAGAGGGTGTATATCAAATATTTTGGTTCAACAGATGAATAATTTAAAAACTAATTAAAATTAAGAGATTACTCAAAGTGAATTTAATCCAATATTTATTCAATGAGCTATTACTTGTAATGGGAGTCAGAAGAGTCAAAATTATGATAAGTAATTCTTGATGTCCTTTTTAAAATTTGATCATAGTATTCATATAATTATAATCTAGTTTTTCAGGATTAAATATTTAACATGTCATTCTTACATTCTGAAACTATTAATTTATATTCTGTTTAGGCACCAAATTATTTGTCTATGTGTGTGTGCACATATTTGATTTATTTTTTATTATAAACAAAAAGAAACTTGTTTCAAGTGCCCTCTTCCATTAGTCAAGTGGAGATAAGGAAGCAGTTTGAACACCCCAAGATATATTTTATTCCTCCTCATCATTAAGGAATGTGAGCCTTGTCCAAGGTCGTAACCCCGGTAAATGGCAGTCTGTCTGCTGTCAAAGCTAACTCACTTTCTCCTACTTTACACAACTGTTGAAATTACAGCAAAAATTATGAATCACCCTCACTATATCCTTGAAAAGGAAATTCCCTGTAAAGAAATAAAGGAATAAATTAATAACAGAAAACTACCATACCAACAACTCTAAGATATCAGTTTATTCACATTTTAACATCTCTACAGTTGAGACTCAGCTTAAAATTGATGAAGCCTTTAGGAATCAAGGACATCTTATAAAAGTACTTCTCAAACTATCTGTGGTGAAAAACTAATGTTTGTTGGTTGGTTTGTTTACCTTGATTCTTTTATAGCTCCACCCAGCTAAATGAGTCCACTAAGCACGCACGTGGATGCCTGAGAAAGCCACATTCCTGCTAACACTTCAATGCTTCTCTCAAATTCTTTTAACGCATGTTGTAACAGTTTTTGAACCACATTTCCAGTGGCACTGTCTCAGAGTCAGTGAAATATTGTAATAACCAGAGTTTACTGCATATAACTTCTAATCCCTTTTAATCAATATTTTATTACGTACAATTGTGAATCACAATTAATCAATATATTTCCTTAAATTGGGACAAGTAGTGAAATTGACTATTTCACCTTCTTTGCCAGAAATAAATTAAATGGCTGAGGGTAGGGATCAAGAAGATGGAGAAAGAATATTGCATAATCCATTGATTTGAAGCATGGTTCACGAATAATCAAGAATTAGCTGTGTCAGTCAAACGAAATATTTCTTGCTTCTAAGCACAGTCACTCAGTATCTCCTGCTATTCTGGGTTACCCTGGTTCTTAAGTTATTTTGCCACTGCTGGAACGCTTACTTTTCTTCTGCAGTAACACTTGGGTGTGAAAAATGACTTGGTCACTCATTAAAAATAAACTGTAATTGATGTTTACTTCCTAATGGTAAAGCTGAATAACTTACAGTGTGAAAAACAAAATATGCCCTATCTCACTTTGTGCTAAACAACCCCACAAAAAAACATTAAAAATCCTGCAAGTGAAAAGTAAAATATGATAAATCAGTCAGGAAACGTGTTTAGGAAACACAGCGGGGAAGTGGCTTAATGTCCTAAGCGTAGGTAAAAACGAAGCCTGGCTAATTAATTATAAGATCTTTCAGCTTAAATTATTATTCCTCTTTCTTGGAGTTTTACTATGACAACTTCTTACAAATAACGTTTTTTAAAAAATTCCTTTGTATGAGGAGACTCTCAAAACTGTACAGGTTCTCTCTGTTGAAATTGTTCAGGATTCAGAAACTGATGTCAATTGGGATTTAACTGTTTTCTCAAAAGAATGGTCTTGTTCATTGCTGTATCCTGGGTGCTCTGCAGATGCTCAATCCATATTTGCTGCTTTCTGAGAGAAGGACAAAGAGAGGTGCCTTCCAGGAAGGAAAAGTGCACACTATACCCTGATTGCTCCATTTCTATACAAGTGTAGCTTGCACCAATCGCAAGGGAAAACATTAATTCGCCCCTTCCAATCCAGGTGGGCTCAACAGGAAAGAGCAAACAAAAATCCAATCCTGACCATATGGTCAAAACCAAGGTGGGTTTCCATCTAATCTCACCACATCAGGCAGGGCTGAATAATAAATTATTCTACCTGTTAGAAAGGACCTCCATTGATGGGCCCAATTGGCTAGTGGGAATCCCAGCAATATCTACAACATAGTGTAACTCACAGCTAGGAATATGCTCTGGAGGCTCATTATTTAATTAAGAGTAGGAATTACAAGAGCACTAAATGCAATGAAGCAGCACAATTTGCAAGGGCTCCGAATTTATGGTTTTCATTAATTAACATAAAGTAGTAAAGCCTAGCGAAATCAAGTGATCAGCTCAGCTATTAGAATTTTGAGAGTTAATTAATATAACAGCACAGATCATTGAGCTTAGAAATTATGAGTAACATATAGAATTTTAAAGAGTATCATGATGTTTTATAATTACAAGATACTCCTCTGCTCCTTCAAATTGTATTCTTTTGAAGCTTGGTTCCTTAACTCAATTCAAGATCAGATATGGCTAAACTCATATGAAGAGAAAACAATTAGAAAATTTGTGAGTTCCACTCTGCAAACTCTTCTAATAAATGATTTGCTTATTTACCTAGTCAGCTGTGATGATTACAGACCATTAGTGGCCGTTAATGAATAAAACTATTTGCATTTCACAGACGTATTTGAATTTCAGACTTCTCCAATTTCCCACTAGGGAAAGAAACAAAACAACTGTTCCTATGACCACAGCTTAAAAGGCAGTGGAGCAAATTCTCATTTCTCCTCTGGAATTGAAGTAAACAGGAGGGGAACTGGAGGCTGTGCAAATTGCCCCCACTGCCATTCTATACTTTCTGCACACCCTGTGCTCCTCATAGGGCTTCTTAATTTAAGAGCTCTAGAGCATTGAAGGTTATTGTTCCTCTTTAGCTGAGTGAAGAGCTGTGTATATAAAAGTTGAGTCTTGCCATTTCTATCTAATTTCACTTGTTAAAAATACATGCATTGTAACCTGAATGGCATTTTCTATGATGTCTTTATAGAGTCCTATTACATCATAGCACATTTTAAATTACAGAGAAGGAGCCGGCCCGCTGGTGCAGAAGTTAAGTGCGCAGGTTCCGCTTCGGCAGCCTGGGGTTCACGGATTCGGATCCCGGGTGCAGACATGGCACCACTTGGCAAGACATGCTGTGGTAGGTGTTCCACATGTAAAGTAGAGGAAGATGGGCACGGATGTTAGCTCAGGGCCAGTCTTCCTCAGCAAAAAGAGGGAGATTGGCAGCAGTTAGCTCAGGGCTAATCTGCCTCAAAATAAATAAATAAATTACAGAGAAAAGATCTTGCACTTATAGTCAGGACATCGATGGTCTAAAAAACATTTTACCCAAGCACAAATTTATTTCACAATCACAATAATCATCATCTACTGAGTGTCTAAATATGCCAGATGCTTTACTATTGCTTTACCTAGATTAATCTTATCATTGCTGAACAGCATCTTGAAAGGTAGGTCTTCATTTATAAAAAAAAGGAAACTGTTATGGGCTGAATTGTGTCCTCCCCAAATTCATACATTGAAGTCCTAACCCCCAACACCTTAGAATGTGACTGTATTTGGAGATAGGAACTTTACAGGGTTAAATAAGGTAAAATGAGGCCATACGGGTGAGCCAAATCCAATATGACCAGCATCCTTATAAGAAAAGGAAATTAGGACACACAAAACGCAGACAGAGGGGCAGCCATATGAGGACACAGTGAGAGGGCAGCCATCTATAAGCCAAGGAGAGAAGCTGCAGAAGAAACCAACCCTGCTGACACTTTGACCTTGGACTTGCAGCCTCCAGGACCGTGAGACAGTAATTTCCTGTTGTTTAAGCCCCCCAGTCTGTGGTGTTTTGTTACGACAGCCCAAGCAGACTAATACGGAAACAAGCATGTCGTGGTAACTCTGAATTCTAATAGGTGAGGATTTCACTTAGCCTGGCTCACCACATTACTAGTGTGTGAAACATCTAGCAAATGGGTGGGAAAGAGGTAAATCCGCTCCTCTCTCCTCAAAGAACAAGGTCTTTCCACCACTCCAGTGATTTAAAAAGAAAAAAAAAAGCTTATCCAAGAGAAAACTTGCACAAAAGCAGGATATTACAACAGATGAAAATAATTCTATTTTGAATGAATCATGGGTGAAGGTCAAGAACCCATCATCCCACCGGCTGGGCCATTCCCTCGAAATCCCCACACTGACCCTCTCTCCTCGGTGGTAGTTGACGAGGGACCTAGTTGAAAATCACTGCAGGACACTGTGCTGCCACCCTTCAGGAGGCTCATCTCATTCCCAGATATAGGCTTTCAAATATTGAAGATTTTCTGTAACAATCTGTATCTTCCTTTCTACCAAAAATGATATATAGAAACTTATCAATATACCCAAGAACTTTCTAAGAGCAAGAACTGTCCAAAGTTCTAACACACTCCTGTTAAGGGGTGAGCTTCCTGTTCAAGCACAGCTGGGATGACAGAGTACCTGGCAAGGCTGCTGTTGAGGGCGTTAAGGTCTCATCTACGCCGGGGATTAAAAACTGGATTTGCAGAATTTTTCTGTGTTACAGAGCCGCTTCTAAAGATGAAAAAGGATTCAACAGAGTGTATGGCTGCTTAGTACTAAGCAACACTGATTACACATCTTCATGCATTTTACTTGCAGCAAAAATTTTCTGTTTGAGAAGATACTTGCCCAGCTGGCAAATGGCAGCAGAAAGCCCTCACAATTAGCATTTTTAACAGTGCTATTGAGGTATAATTGATATGCAATAAACTACACATAACTGAAGTGTGCAATTTGATAAGTTCTGACATACGTATGTCCTCCTGAAACCACCATCAAAATCAATATAATGACCATATTCATCACCCCCAAAGTTTCCCAGTGTCCCTTTGTAATTTCTCCCTCCAGCCCTGCTCCACCATTACCAGCCCCACCAGTCCCACCAGACCAAAACCCATCTACTTTGTGTAACTAAATACCAATTTGCATTTCCTGTAATTCTATATGATGAAATCATGCAGTAGGTTTTTTTTTTTTCGGTCTGACTTCTTTCATTCAGTATAACTGTTTTGCAGTTCATTCATGTTATGTGTATCCATCGTTCATTCTTTTGTATTGGTGAGTAGTATTGCATTGTATGAATATATTGCAGTTGGTCAACTCATCTGTTGATGAACTTTATTTTTTCCAGTTATGGCTATTATAAATAAAGCTGCTGTGAACATTAATATACAAATCTTTGTATGTACATATGCTTTCATTTCTCTTGGGCAAATGTCCTGGAGAATAGCTGGATGACATGATAGGTGTGTGTTTAAATTTTTAAGAAACTGCCAAACTGAAAAGTGGTTGTATAATTTTACATTTCCATCAACAGCATATGAAAGTTCTAGTTCCTCCACATTCTTGCCAACATTGTCAGTTCTTTTAATTGTAGACATTCTAGTAGGTGTGTAGTGATATTTCCTTGTGGTTTTAATTTGCATTTCTCGAATAACTTATAATGTTGAACATCTTTTCATGTGCTTATTTGCCATCTGTACGTCTTTTTTTGTGATGTGTCTGTTTAAATCTTTTGCCAATTTTTAGAATTAGGTTGCTTTCTTATTGGTGATTTTTGAGAGTCCTTTATGTATTCAGGATACATATCCTATCAGATGTCTACTTTGTAAAGATATCTTCCTATTTTGGACTGATCTTTTCGTTCTCTTAACAGTATCCTTCTGACAGCAAATTTTTTAATTTTGATGAAGCCTAATTTATCAATTAGTTTTTTTAAGGATTGTGCTTTTGCCATTACAGTTAAGAAATCTTTGCCTAACTCGAGATCACAAAGATTTTTTTCCTATGTTTCAGCTAAAACATTTTATAGTTTTTGTTTTACATTTAGGTCTATAATCTATTTTGAATTAATTTTTTCTTTTCTCTTCTTTTCTTTATTGAAGTATAATTGACGTACAATATCCTATCAATTTCAGGTATACATCATAGTGACTCAATATTTATATACATTACAAAATGATCACCACAATAAGTCTAGTTGCCATGTGTCACCATGCAAAGTTATTACAATATTATTGACTATATTCCCTATGCTGTGCATTATATTCCCACAACTTATTTATTTTACAAGTGGAAGTTTGAACCTCTTGATACCTTTCATTTATTTCACCCAACCCCCAACATCTCCTCTCTCTGGTAACCACCGTTTTATTCCATATATCTATGAGTCTGTTTTGTTTTATTTGTTAGTTTTGTTTTGTTTTTTAGATACCACAGATAAGTGAAATCGTATGGTATTTGTCTTTCTCTGTCTCGCTTACTTCACTTAGCATAATACCCTCAAGGTCCATCCATATTGTCACAAATGGCAAAATTTCATTCTTTTTTGTGGCTGAGTAATATTTCATTGTATATATATATATACCACATCTTCTTTATCCATTTATCTACTGGTAAACAGTTGGGTTGCTTCCATACTTGCCTACTATAAATAATGCTGCAATGAACATAGGCGTGCATATATCTGTTTGAATTAGTGTTTTCATTTTCTTTGGATAAATACCCAGAAGTGGAATTGCTGGATCATATGGTAGTTCTATTTTTAATTTTTTCGGGAACCTCCATACTGCTTTCTATAGTGTCTGCACAAATTTACATTCCCACAGTGTACGATGGTTCCCTTTTCTTCACATCCTCACCAATGCTTGTTATTTTTTGTCTTTTTGATAATAATCATTCTGACAGTGTGAGGTGGTATCTCATTGTGGTTTTGATTTGCATTTCCCTGATGATTAGTGACATTGAGCACCTTTTCATGTGCCTGTCGGCTATCTGTATGTCTTCTTTGGAAAAACGTCTATTCAAGTCCTCTGCCCATTTTTTAATCAGGTTGTTTTTTTGATATTAAGTCACATAAGTTCTTTGTATATTTTGGATAGTAACCCCTTATCAAACGTATAATTTGAAACATCTTGTCCCATTCAATAGGTTGCCTTTTCCTTTTGTTGATGGTTCCCTTTGCTGTGTAAAAGCTTTTTAATTTAATGTAATCCCATTTGCTTATTTTTGCTTTTGTTGCCCTTGCCTGAGGAGACTGCTCCAAAAAAACATTGCTAAAACTGATGTCAAAGAGCTGATTGCCTCCGTTTTGTTCTGGGAGTTTTATGGTTTCAAGTCTTACATGCAAGTCTTTAATCCATTTTGAGTTTACTTTTGTATATGGTGTAAGATTCTGCTTTTTTTTTGTTGCATCTGGGTATCCAATAGTTTGGATATCCAGCATGATCTGTTGAAAAAAAAAAAAAACACTATCCTTATCCACTGAATTGGCTTTGTACGTTTGTAGAAAATCAGCTGTCTAGGTGTAGGTATATTTCTGGGCTCTCTCTTCTGTTCTACTGATATATTAGTCTATCTTTGTGCCAATACCATGCTGTCTTGATTATTGTAGATTTATAATAAGCCTTGACATCAGGTAATGTTAGTTCTCTGACTTTTCTTCAATTGCAAAGCCGTTCTGGTTGTTCAAGGTCCTTTACATTTCCATATGACTTTAGGGTAAGTTAGTCAATTTCTACCAAAAAAAAAAGATCCTGTTGGGATTTTGATTGGGATTGCATTGAACCTATAGATAAGTTTGGGGAGAATTGATTTCTTAGCAGTACTGGCATCTTCTGATGCAGTAACACGACATATCTCTCCGACTTGTTTAGGTCTTCTTTGATTTCTGTTAACAATGCTTTGCAATTTTCAGTGTATAGTTCTTTCACATCTTTTGTCAGATATTTCCCGAACTATTTCATATTTTTTCATTCTAGTGGAAATGGCATTGCTTTCTTAGTTTGAATATCATATGGTTTATTGCTAGTATACAGAAACATATTTAATTTTCGAACATCTTATATCCTGTGACTTTCGTAAACTCACTTTTTAGTTCTAGTATCTTGGTCACAGATTTTATCAAATTTTCTACATAGACAATAAGGCCATCTGCAAATAAGGACAGTTTTATTTCTTTTCTAATCAAGACACCTTTTATTCCTTTCTTTATCCTGGTTTTAGTGGCTACAACCCCTATACAATGTTGAATACAAGTGGTGAGAGTAGACACTCTCTCCTGTTCCTCATCTTACCAGGAAAACATTCAGTTTTTTTCCACCGTTAATTATGATGGTAGCTGTAGGTTTTTTGTAGATGCCCTTTATCAAGCTAAGGAGCTTCTCTTCTATTCCTAGTTTGCTCAGAGTTTTATGGAAAGGAACATTGGAATTGTTAAATGCTTTTTGTGTATCTATTGAGATGACCATTTGTTTTCTTTTGCAGTTCGTCAATATGGTGAGCAACATTACATTATAATCCTGGGAAAAATCCCACTTGGTCATTATGTATTACCTTTTTTACATGTCATTGGATTAGATTTTCTAAAATTTTGTTTAGAATTTTTGAATCAATGTTCATGAAGTATATTATTCCTTCATGTTTGTTTGTTTGTTTAGTTTCTTGGAATGTCTTTGTCAGTTTTGCTATCAGGACAATCCTGGTCACAAAGAATGAGTTGGGAAGTATTCGTTCCAATTTTATGGAAGAGTTTTCACGTAACTGCCATTATTTCCTCCTTAAATCTTTGACAGAATTCACCAGGAAAGGTCTAGGATTTTCTTTTTTGGAGGTTTTGAACTACAAATGCAATTAGTTATATATAAAAGGCCACTTCAGGTTATTGATTTCTTCCTGAGTGAGCTTTGGTAATTTATGTCTTTCAGTGAATATGCCCATAAGCTCTAAGCTGTTGAATTTATTAGCACAAAGTTATTCATAATATTTCCCTCCTGTCCCGTCAATGAGTATAGTATTGGCAGTGATGTAACTGCTCCCATTTCTGATATTGGTAATTACATTCTCATGCTTTTTCCTTATCTGTCTGGCTAGGGGTGTATCAGTTTTATTGATTTTCCTAAAGGACCAATTTTGGGTTTCATCGATTTTTCCCTATTGTTCTTCTATTTTCTACTTCACTGATTTTCTCTCTGATCTTTAGTATTGCCCTTTTCCTGTTTACTTTCCGCTTAATTTTTATTTCTTTTCTAGTTCCTTAAGTTGGAAGCTAAGGTCATTGATTGGAGACATTTTCATTTCCAATATAGGCACTTAGTGCTAAAACTTTCTCCCTAAGTACTGCTTTAGCAGCATCCCAAATCCTGATTATGTTTTATATCCATTTGCATTCAATTCAAACTACTTGTTATTTCCCCTTTTGATTTCTCCTTTTGCCTATCTATTATTCAGAAGTGTGTTATAATTGATTGTCAAATATTTGGGGGATTTTCCAAATACCTTTCTGTTACTGATTTTACCTTAAATTCCATTGTTGTCAGAGAACATATTTGTATAATCCTCTTATATTTATTGAGATTTGTTTAATGGCCCAAATATGGTCTCCCTTGGTCATTGTTCTGAGTCACTTAAAAAGATCAGTTGCTTGGCACCAGTTTGATTCTTTCAGGTCTTGTTTTATGATTTATTAGATGGATTCAGAACCCTGCTTATTCTAGGGTAATTATTCCCTACTACTGAGTACTTTAGCCAATGACCTAGTAGTTATAATTTTTTCAGTCTGGCTGGAAGGAACAGACATTTTACCCTGTGAGCATCAGGCACTGTTCCTTTTAATGCTTTCAGATGATTTTTTTCCCAATGACCCTGATGGTCAGTACTCTGACTTGAGAGGGGGTCCTCTGAAGATCTCCAGTGTTCCCACACTGTAGCGTTGTCTCCCCCTTTCTAGTCCTCTATCCCAGGAACTCTAGACTCCTGAGTCTCCCTGGACTCTCAGCTCTGTCTTCTCAGTCTAGGGCATCTGATGGGCTCTGCCCAGGTTCCTCCTCCCTGCGCAGTGGCCTGGAAACTCTCTCAGGGTTGTAAACTGCGACAAGCAGAGGCAAGATCTCATTTGTGTCGTCTCTCAGATTACTTTCACGACCTGATGTCTTGTGTCTCGAAAACCATTGTTTCATATGTTTTATCTATTTTAGGGGAGCTGTTTCAGTCAGGACCCTAAATCCAGTTTCTGCTACTCTTTCTGCGCTAAAAGTGGAAGTCTCTCCAATTAACACTTTTAAATAGCTTAAAATACACTCACCCCTTAGGGGAGTTATTTATAATATAGTGTTACTTATCATATGGACAGCAGTGACTTGAGTAGGGAAAAGCAAGTAAGGAGGTTTTAAGCTCGAGGCATGGCAGTCCTAGAGAAAGCACTGGACTGAGACAGAATCACTACTAGGTTTTACATCTGAGAGTCAACTTAAAATCAGTTCTGTCAACTGAAAACATAATAATATTAGAGATGACCTTTAATCTGTTTCCCTGTTAAATTCAAAAAGTTTATACTTGTGGGAAAGTCAGGAATGGGAGAAAGGAATAGCAAACATTGGACATTGGACAAAATAAGAGATACAGGCATCTGGAAGAAGAGAAGGGGAGGTGCAAAGTGGGAAAGGCGTCTAGAGAAGAAAGTGGCAGGGTACTCAGGATACGCAATTAAACCTACTGCCTCTGTGCACTGTTAGAAATCACCTCCATGCTGTTTTTGCCATAGCCACACATTGTCAAAACTACTGTTAGGGTAACAGCAATGTTTGGAAGTTTGCAAATACCACTTTCCAGAGCTGTCTATCTCCCTGACAAGTCCAATCCGTACTTCATTACTGAACTCCTTCCTCTTCAGTACTATGTCATGTCAGCTCTTTGGCCACAGTGGAAAAATAACAGGAGAAAGAAAGAAAAGAAGGAAGGAGGGAAGGGAGGGAGAGAGGGAGGAAGAGAGGAAGGAAGGAAGGAAGGAAGGAGGGAAGGAGGGAAGGAAGAAACCTATAACTTTGTACTGAGAGAAAAGAGGAACTAACGGATTGATCATTTAACTTTCCATACATTTATTCTTTCCTTCTTCTTATTATTTAAAAGTACAATGTAATATTTGTGTAAATTCTCAGAAAGAATAAGCCTTGTTTATTTTTTCTGATATATTCTTGGATTATCAAGAGTTGACAAATTTTTCAAAAGGTGTCTAACTCTACACCTACTAAAAGAATCATTGTTTAGGATACTATTCATTGTATTTTCCAATATCCCTTCCATATAGAAAAACAAAACTATTTTAGAATTCAGAACAAAGAAAAAGTCAGTCTTTCTTACAAATGTGAATATTTCGTTTTCATTAGATAATGAACATAACCCATTATGTTGTATGCTATCCTTTTGCTTCTGGAAGCTCAGCACCAGTATAATAGTTAACGGAGAAAAATACACGGCATGTGTGTTACCCCACCTGCTCTCTTTAGACATCATTAATCAAGCATGACAGGCATTCCCAGCTGAACCGACTTGGACTCAAAATCTTTCTCAGTATTATATTCTAGGTATCTACAACCATTGAGCAGAATTTACGCGTGATATGAAATGGCTTCAACCAGCCTTGATGATAACTATATTTGCTCCCTCTCCTGCGTATTTCTTCAGTTTTTCCATGCCTATGTGGTAGATTTATTGATACATGTGTTTTATCATAAGTATAAGCAAATTCTTTTTGGAAATTAAGGGCACCCTTAGCTCTCATGACTCACAAAGATTTTGAGTACACTTGTGAATGTACATGAACAGGCCCCTGAAGATAATTAGTACTTAAAAAAAGATAATTGGCAACAAATTCAAATAAAATGAGGTTCTAAAACTTTATACTAAAAATTATGAAAATAAATCTACCTATAAATAAATATATATATAGTTGTAATTACAACAGTGCAACAGTTCTTAAAGCAAACAATGACTACATCAAGTGTGTCAGGTTGTAGAAAGTAGTGCTACTATTTTCCAATAAAATTGATTACTAACGCTACACAACCTAATTTGGGGCCACATGAATTGAGGACTGGTGCCAGTTCACAGACTACTTCTCCTGGTCTACCACAGGAAATGTACAGAATTGAGAGTAGGTGTTTAGGAACTTTTACAGCAATTGCCATGATATTTTTGGCATGCATTTTACAAAAGTATCAGTGAACATTGTTTGAGAAAAAAATAAAAGAAAATCTGGTTCTTTACCACAGACAGTTTGGGAAACAGTGACATTCCTTTTGATGTTCATAGCAAGCTTATAATGAAGCTCATTTTGCAACAACATTTCAGGAATTCCCTGACTTTGAAAAACTATCAAACCTTTCCAAGCCTAAGATATCTCATCTATAATATACAAATCATAATAGCACCAACCTTACAGGATTATTATGGAGATGAAGTCACATTCATTCCCAAGGAGCAGAGCCTGCCAGTGGCCACCTGAGCATGTGGTCAACAGGAAAAAATATTAGATTCCCCCACTATCCTTGCAGCTAGATGTGGCTAAGGGGCTCATTACTCAAAATGGTATAGGAGCAAGGGTGATAGGTGTCACTTCCAGTTTAGAAAACTGTGACTAGGAGAAATGCACATAGAGAGCGAGGTTTCTAGGATTGTGCCAATGAGGGTAAACATTCTAGAGAAAAAGAGTAAAAGCATGGAAGGAGCTGGGCCTCAGGAATTTTGCTGAGCAGAGTCACAATATGAGTTCAGGTTTTCACAGCAAAGAAAAATAAATTTCTAATATACAGATGGCCAACAGGCATATGAAAAGATGTTCAACATCACTGATTGTTAGGGAAATGCAAATCAAAACTACAACTAGATATCACCTCATACCCATCAGAATGGCTAATAGTAAAAAGGCAAGAAATAACAAATGTTGGAGAGGATGTAGAGAAAAGTAAATGATCATACCCTGCTGGTGGGAATGCAAACTGATGCAGCTGCTATGGAAAACAGTTTGGAGATTTCTCAAAAAAGTAAAAATAGAACTACCATATGATGTGGCTATTCCACTTCTGGGTATTTATCCAATGAACATGAAAACACTAATTCAAAAAGAGCTATGCACCCCCTCGTTCATTGCAGCATTATTCACAATAGCCAAGACTTGGAAGCAACCCAAATGCCCATCAATGAATGAATGGATAAAGAAGATGTGGTATATACATACAATGGAATACTACTCAGCCATACAAAAAGACAAATCATGCTATTTGCAACAACATGGATAGACTTGAGGGTATTATGCTAAGAGAAATAAATCAGACAGAGAAAGACAATTACCATACAATTTCACTGATATGTGGAAGATAAACAAACAAACACATAAATAAGGAGAACAGATTGGTGGTTGCCAGAGGGAAAGGAATGGGGGGAGGCGAAAACGCTAAAGGGGCTTATTTGTATGGTGACAGATAAAAACTAGACTATTGGTGGGGCTGGCCCAGTGGCATAGTGGTTAAGTTTATGCACTCCACTTTGGCGGCCCAGGGTTCACAGGTTCGGATAACAGGCGCAGACCTACATGCCACTCATCAAGCCATGCTGTGGCTTGGGGGCAGTGTGCCACATAGAAAATAGAGGAAGATTGGCACAGATGTTAGCTCAGGGCCAATCTTTCTCACCAAAAAACAAACAAAAAACTAGACTATTGGCGGTGAACACAATGCAGTCTATACAGAAACTGAAATATAATAATGTACACAAAGTTATAAGCCAATATGACCTCAATAGAATAATTTAAAAAAAGAAAAGAAAAAGAAACTTCTAGCCTATCTAAACTTCTGTTGTTCTAACCCTTTGTTACACTGATCCAAACCAACAGCCCCACTGAGACTACCTGCAGCCTGCTGTAAAGCACTTGGAGCAACACTTGGCATACAATATGCATTAATGATTGATAATAATAATAATAGTTATCATTATTATTTGACATTTCACAACTTTCACTAGAGAAGCACTATCTATGATCATCCATGATGATTTTTTCTCTTCTTCAAATGATAACTGGTATAATCCCACCAGACTCTTGTTTGTTAATAATTTGGGAAGTGGTTCAAATGGCTCTCCAGCACTGCTTTGGGCAATTTCATGTAATCTCATATCTTTTGGAATGATATCTTCATTTAGAAATGATTTGCATTTCACTGCTCAATATATCCACATCTAACAATATGGGATATGTTGATCAGCAAAGATGTAGACAGGATGGGACGGAATAAGAACAGAGATCTGCAGGAAGGGATGTCTGGGTGGGGATACATTTTAGAAGTGGTTAGCTCATTAGTGGATGGTTCATATTATAGTCTTTATTCGTCCTTATTAATTGATGTAGTTCCAGGGGTCAGCCTGGTGGCACAGCAGTTAAGTGCGCACCTTCTGCTTTGGCAGCCCGGGGTTCACCAGTTCAGATCCCGGGTGTGGACATGACACCATTTGGCAAGCCATGCTGTGGTAGGCGTCCCACATATAAACTAGAGGAAGATGGGCACGGATGTTAGCTCAGAGACAGTCTTCCTCAGCAAAAAGAGGAGGATTGGCAGCAGATGTTAACTCAGGGCTAATCTTCCTCCAAAAAATATAAATAAATAAAAAGTTTTAAAAAAATTGATGTAGTTCCATAAAAATAACATTCTTTTCCTCAACTATTAGGTTATCCTGAGGTAAAGTTTGTTTAAGAAAAACAGGACAAATTCTTGATTCTATTCTTTTACTCACCAGTTTTTAAAATTCTGTTTAATGATGGAATATTCAAACAAGCTAAAGGTAGAGAGGCTTGTATCTTCGGCTTCTGACATCACCCAGAATACCCACAACATAAAACTTTTTATGATGAGAATTTTTTTATTCTGGTGGCAATTAAACACCGGAGCATAAATGATGAATTCAAAACTGGTAGTGACACCTATCAGCCTGAGCAGGTCTTTCTCACCAAAGAGCTAAAGAAAGAATACAGATAGGCTCTCAGCTCAGATTTCCTAAAGACGTTTTCCCACCATCGTGACTCCTTTGTTATCCCTAGGTCATTCTTTAAAGAGAAAATGAAAGAGTGTAATTTACTCCTATAGTTCCTATGACATCTGCCTCCACAGCAGGAGTTCCCTCCATGAGAAACTACCTCAGTTTATTTCCAAATGCGGTTATGAGGGCTGGTGTATCAGCCCGGGTAGCAATAACCCAGCATCATCATGCTCCTAAATGCATGATGTAAAATGAAAGCTAGATCATGTCATGTCTCTGTTCACATCCCTTCTGTGACTGCCCATCCCACTTGGAGCAGCAGCTAAAATTCTTATAACAACGTAACAGGCTTCCACACCGTGCCCACCACCATCTCACTGACCTTGTATGCCTCTCTTCATTCTGTGTCCCCTCTGCTCTGTGCATACACGCCTGTGCTGTTGCTGACATCAGACACACTCCTGCCTCTTGGCCTTGCATTGGTTGTTCCTTCTTCTGAGAACGTTCTCCTACCACAAAGCTACATGCCTTGTTCCCTTACCTTCCTTGGGTGTTTTTACCAAATTCCATTTTCTCAGTGCTACTTTTTCTGACCACCGTTATCCAAATTGCAAACTTTCATCTACCCTCAACTGTATTCCTATTGCCCTGACCTATCTGCTTTTTCTCCATAACATCTATTACCAACTAACATACTAGCAATCTTACCAATTCATTATTTACTGTTGTTCTCTCCATACGAGGATATGTGCTCCGTAAGATCCTGTATCACCAGCACCTACAGCAGCGCCTGGCACATCACACGGACTGACCGAATGCATAAGTGACTTGTTCTAACTTCTCACAGACTGGCAGCAACACTACTTCAGCAACCTGCTCAGTTTCTGAATTAAAATAATTCAATAGAAAACAGGATGCCACATGATTAAGCCCTGGCAGGAACTTACAGAAGCCTTAAAGGCAAGACAACACGGGGAATGTGAGGGACTGAATAGACAGTCAAAAATAAATAAATAAATAAAAACTAGTCCAATTGTAACATTGTTTGTCTCTGATTTCAGTTTTATCTTTTTCCAAACAGAGATTTACGTAATAATCTTTTTCAGCACCTAGATTATGACAGGAAAATAAATGCAAAGAAACCCAAAACAAGCAACAAACTCCTATCTAAACAAAGGGTACTTTAGAAAGACTAATTATTGTTAAGAACAAATTAGAACAACTCCTCATGTCTCTTACACCCCTGCTTTCCTTAACCTCAAATATTCAAAACAACTCACAGAGCTGAAGGCCCACAAGGAATGCCTCAGCTCTGAGCTTAGAGGAAACTGCTTAGCAAGGAACGGACATTTTTCTCTTGAAGACAGTGTTCCTCCAAGTGAGTTCTACAGAATACTGAGATATTAATAGATGACACCAACGGAAGGGTTCTGTGTCCATACTAGTTTAAACAATGTTCTTTACTTCAGAACGTCTTGGAGTCTTTAATATACACAGTAAGAGAGTATGAACTTGTCAAAGGACATAAACAGTAGGGAGCATTTTTCATCCACTTTTGACCATGAACATCACATCCACCACCACCATCACCACCCACCATATTTTTCCAGAGCATCTAGAACCAAATACACTTTGGGAAATTGAGGACTCTTAGATCTGGGCCCATAGACTTAGAATTGTGTGTGAATATCAAGATCTGATTTAACAAACTTTGGTGGTTTGATTTTTTTCGCCTGGAAACCTCTGACTCTTCTTAGAGTATGACAGCTGTTTAAACACAGAAAGGAAGAAAAAAAAAGCAAAGATATATAAAGAAATATAATAGCTGATGACCACTCGACAGAATGGTCATCAAGAGCAGCCAAGTTGCCTTATTTCCTTTCTTTGAGGGGCAAGGTAAGCCCAGGACACTTCAATGGCCCCTGGGAACATCACGGCAATAAAACAAAGCTCAAATTGTTTATACATAGATAAACGTTGTCTATGTTCAGGATACACTATGCAAAATGACATTTTGGGTTCCTGGGGTTTCTATGACAAAAGTGCCACAGACTGGGTGACTTCAAACAACAGAAATTTGTTCTCCTACAGTTCTGGAGGCTAGAAGTTCAAAACCAAGGTATCAGCAGGGTTGGTGCCTTCTCGGAGGCTCTGAGGGAGAACCTCTAGCTCTCTCCTAGCTTCTGGTGATTGCTGGCAATTCTTGGCATTCTTTGGCTTGCAGATGCATCACTCCAATCTCTGTCTCTGTCTTCACATAGCACTCTCCTTTCTGTATGTTTGTTTCCAAATTTCCCTTTTCTTATAAGGACATCAGTATTGGCCCACTATAGTGACCCACCATAATCCACCAAGACCTCATCTTAACTTACTTACACCTGCAAAGATCCTATTTCCAAATAAACTCACATTCATAGGTTCTGGGTGAACATGGATTTTGGAGGAACACTACTCAACCCAAAACAGAAGGTAAAGTATATGTCATGCATTTTAGAACTATTTCTACCCAAATGATTATCTTTGTAAAGTAAAATATTTTTTGGTTAAAGAAAGAATGATTTAAAAGTAAGTAAATGCACTGGGGAAGCTTATTTTTAAGTATTTTAATAAAAGAAAGCCTTCTATAATAATTTGGAAAATTATCCCTGAAATTGTTTTGAATATTTCAATTCCCTATAAAAATATTCTCAAAGGAGTCACATGTGTGATAGGAAACACTTAACAAAAGAATGTAAGAAAACCTTATCTTGAAAGTAAAACATTGTTCCATCTCTGTGGGTGGAAAACACTGCATTCTATGCAGCCTCAGAGACTCAGCACCTAAAGGCTCACCAGCACAGAACGGAAGTAAGTCTGACTTGCATCCCACACAGCACAACACAGACAATGAACGTAACATAACCTCTCCACTTAGCTGCCACTGACATTTTATTAAGTGATTTTACTCTGAAAGTTCACATATCTCTTCACTTACTTTTTTTCCTTATTATTGGTTCTATTACTGAATGAAGGGTAAAAAGAAAAACAAATGTGGGAAGACTGAAAAGCTTAGTTAATCCACACCGGTCTGCTTTAACAAAGCAGAAAGCTGAGTGGGAAGTGCATGTAATGAGTCTGATTAGGCTGCTCTGCTGGCCTTTCGGATTCAATAAATTGCCCCACCCCACACCAAAAACCCTCTTATTTCTCGGAAAATCTTTTGGAAAATCAAATGAAAACCACTGAGAGGGAACTAAATCAAAATGAAATGTCTGTAATCTGTAATAAGAGAAGGATCACCATAAAATGAGTCAGAGGTTTAATCTCATTTAAATTAAAGACTTTGACTTCTTATTAAGATGGAACTGTGAGTTCAGGTAGAAATACTCACTCCCTCTGCTTCAAACCCACAGTAACGAAAGGAACACACACACATATATTTATAATTTTATGCTTTACAATATGTAAAAATACAAAACAGGACTCAGGAATCAGATAAGCATCTTGGAAAAGAAACACAAACAGTAATAGTAACCTATAAGGTTCCTAGATAGAAGCGAGAAACTTCAAAGTAGGGAGGGAAAATAATAGAACCCAACGTCCTCCAATCGTGTCAGGGGCCTGGGGCCGGACCGAGGAGGCTATGACCAGAGGCTGGATTTAGTCTCTGACTAATGAAAGGAACCTTGACAAATGGCGACAGTTGCCCAGAACTGAGACTCTATCGAGCTTCAGTCAGGGCAGTGAGTGGAAGCCAGGACCCCTCTCACTCTGACCCTGGGTCCAGTCAGTCTCTGACTCAGAAACGAGACTTGTAACATGCTAATACCTCTGCAGGACTGGAGACCCACGTGCTGACGTGTGACCTAGTTCTGAAAAGAGAGTCTCAGGGAGCTAGATACAAGTAATGGCAAAAACTGGTAGGCAAGGTAAATAAGCTCAGAGAGAAGGGGATTAAAAACAAAACAAATAACAGCAACAAGACTCCTACTCAAAATGAGCTAGCAAACAAAAATTTCATATCATCTGAGGAAACTGCCACAAAAAAGAGCCGACATTCTAAACAATTGAGAGAATTCATTTAAAAGAATGCAAAACATACAACTATTATCTGAAAATTATTTACAAACAAGTATGTTCAAAACACTCAGAAATTAAGAGAAATAATATATGTAATTCAAGTACAAGAAAATTATGAATAATCATTATAAACCAAGAACAGATGGCTACAATGAAGAAAGAGTTATAAATGCTGGAAAGAAAAGTACAGTTACTAAAATAAAAACTAAAAAGGGACTAATTCTGAGCTGAATATAAACATATTATTTAACTGAAAGATTGTATCAGAGAAATAAATAAATGAAAACTATGAAAGATAATTTTATGAGACATGCAGAACCAACTGAGAGGCTCCCTGTGTTATTCAGGGGGATACGCTACACTGTAGTAACAAACAGCCCCATAATCTCAGCGACTTAATAAAAGTTTATCACTTATTCAAAGCCTTCTTCCGTAATCTTGAAGCAGAAGAAAAGAGAGACCGGAGAGTTGCACAGGAGCTTTCCTCTACCTCAGCTTGGAAAGAACACACATCACTCCTGCTGACACTTTATTGGCCATAATTAGTTATATAGTTCTGCTCAACTGTAAGGAGTGAAAAGGTGTAGTCAGTCACCAATATGCCCTTGAAGGAATAAATATTCAGATATTGGTGAGCACTGGTAATCGCACTCTGCTCACACACATTGCTAACGGTAGTTCCCAAAGTAGCAAGTCAAGAGAATGATGAAGAAGCAAGATTCAAAAGAAACAATCGTAATGATGCCTGAGAATTTTCAAGAACTGAAGAAAAACGTATTCTCAGAAAGTTTTCACTTGGGAGAAAACAGGATAAATTAAAGATAAATTCACATTTAAATCCATCATAATGAAACTGGAACACATTGAAGATAAGAAAAGCCTCTTAAGAAAAAGGTAAATTACCTTTAGATTAATGACAATTAGACTGACAGCATATATCTCAACAGTTACAACAGCAGGCAGAATATTTCAAAATACCGAGAGTAAGTCACTATCAATCTAAATACCCAGTTAAACTAACCTTTAACGGTGATAGTAAAAATAAAGAGTCTTCTAGATATGTAAAGACTAGGAGGGTTTACTACCAACAAATACTGTGTGCAAGAATTACCAAAGGACATACTTCAGGGAAAAGAAAGGTATAAGAAGAAGAAATGGAGTGTATAAAACAGTTACAAAAGTAATTATAAGATATATTTGTTATGCTAATTAGACACTGAGTGTAAAAAATTAATTTGGATGAATTTAAAAATATAAAGGGAACTAAAATTTCAGATATTACAAAGACAATAAGGAAAAGACAGTGAGGCTAGGTCAGGGGGCAGAGTTCTTTGTCGTTCTGGAGGAAGATATCAATACTAAATAAGTTTAGATTTTGTTGGAAAAAATATAAAGTTAAATATATATATTGAATAAAGGCTTTTATGTATTAATATCTCCCAAAATCTTATTGTTCAGTTTCTATAGCAACAACAACAAAACAAAAACAAAATATGCTATGGTCACTATAGTAATTTCCTTCATGTTTAATCAATACAATGTGTCTAAGGACTGGTTTGACTAAATGGAAAAAGTGTTTAATGCTAGGTGCTAAAAAATGAAAAGCGAAGTAAGACACTACTCTCAATGACAATACTCACAAAGTTAATATCACAAGGTGGTCCATAGAGTAATGATAATAGTACATTTTGAGTTCAAAGGAAAAAAACATAGCATTTGGTCATGGGAATCAAGCAATGCAGGCTGGGTCTGAATGAGACTGGAAGGGTAATGAAGATACATGGCAGGAGGTAGAGTGAAGGGAAGAGGAGTCATTTCAGGGGAGGAAAGGCACCATCAAGACAGTGACATATAAGGGTGAGGCAGGAGAAGCAGTCCATACTGGGCACAGGCAATTAGGGGTGCATTGCCTGTAGACACTATAAAAACATTAAAAAGTTCAGGTTTTTATTATCACCATGCATCTGCAATTTAAAACCTGTCAGTGACAAAATACCCAGAAAAAATAATTTGTTGGTCTAATTTCTAAACAACTGCACAGTTATTGCTGGGTTTTAATAATTTATGCAGGTTTCAAAATCACCTACTTTTATTATTTATCCTTTCTTAGACATTGGATTCCACATAGAAATTCAGAGAACTTACAACGTACAACTAAAATCCACTTATACAACTAATCCCTAATACAGAGGTCTAAACTACACATTCAAGTGCAATTTTATAATAGTTCAGAATCATTTGCGTCTCCATCAGGTGCAAGCCATGTCTCCAACATATGTGGTACTATATGTTCCTACATTTAACCAGTAGATTCAAAATAAGCAATAGTAGCACAGTCTTTATAAAGAAGAAATAGAATTTGAATTACTTTAATTCTGTCAATCAACTACTTGGAATTTTTATTTGTGTTTAAAATTTAAAGCAATAAAACAGGATAAACTACAAAGTTGTCATTTGCTAAACGCAAATTTTATTTCATTTGAGGACTATTTTACAATATTTGCATTAAATTTTAAAGTTAAAATGTATTCTAATTTAATTGTTTTAAAACCAAAGAGTAATTCAAGTAATTATATTTCTGATTACCCCATGATTACTATTGAAAATAATTTTGTTATATAGAAGAGATGGTGTTAAAAAATACCAATCTGCTCTGAGTGTCAAATATGCTGGGTATGCCAACTATGAAGGCAGGAAGTCATAGCTGTGTGTGGTACAGCCAGTTATATTTACGTCAAACAGTTTTAAAGCCAAGGCTTTGTAATTCAAAAATCTATTTCATAATTTATCTATGTAAGACAAAAAAACAAAATAATCTAAATAAATTAAAAATGCCACATTTACTCTTTCTGTAATCTTAATAAATTTATAAAGAACCACAGTTTCTCAAAACAGTGAGTAAATAGTTACAAGGAAAATTCTTTAATGAGATCCCTAAGGATTACTTTCTCATGGTAATCAAATAAGAAGTTAAGCAAAGTCAGAAGCACCTGGGCCTCATGGGAAACAGTCACAGTTGGAATCCTCTCCAATCTCCCCATTTCCTAATTCTGCTACTTCATCCTAGTTCAAGCCCACATTGCACTATTGGGATAATTCACTACCTGGTCTCTTTTCTCCCCTCTCTTCACTTCTCCTCACATCCACTATATCAGTGTTTTCTAACAACAGGAGAGTCACTCCTTCCTACAGCCTACAGAACCAGGACCTCATGGTGTGATGGTAAAAGAATGTTATAGTGGTCCTAAGACCTATCTTCCACCCAAAGTATTTGGCCGGCTATAGAGCAAAAGAGCCATGCTTTCTCCAGCATTTGAGCTTTTGGTTCCTGTAACTCATCCAACCACAGTGCCCTTCCCCTTCCTTTCTTGTGCTTAATTCTTACTTGCTCCTCAAGACTTAATTCATGCATTTCTTTCATTAATCCTTCTCAGTTTATCTAGTCATGATTAACTGCTCCTTCCCTTCATTCCCACAGTCTGCTGCTTACTAGCTACCCATGTTTGTGCTAATTAGTTTCTTTGAGCCTCATATTTGTAAGCTATAAAATGGATATAACAATGACACCCATCTCAGAGAATCATGAGGGTAAAATGACATGTGACAGTGCTTTTAAAATTATACGACAGAAGGTGTCAGCATCATAGTGGAGTAAGCCTATCCCTTAGACTCTCCATCCTAAGATACAACACAAAGGACATTCATAAACCAACAGAGGACATTCACACAATACAATAGAGGTCTGAGAGACCCATGCAGCCATACGTCTGAAGGTAGAGGTGCTAGACCCCCTGGAAGAAGTGGAAGGAGGTAAAGGGATCTCCTCTCCACCCTAAATGGCAGTGAGCCAGAGGACAGGACCACACGCAGCTCTGAGAAAAGAGGGGGGTGGGGCAGCTTCCACTGGAATACTTTTGCTTTCCAAGTTCCCTCACAGCCCATGGGAAAGGCCCACACAGAGGTGGGCAAGCTATTGTGGGGGTGTCTTCATCAAGCCAGCACCCCAAGAGAGCAGATAGCAAA
The DNA here is from genome assembly GCF_021613505.1 of Equus quagga. Classification (NCBI taxonomy): domain Eukaryota; kingdom Metazoa; phylum Chordata; class Mammalia; order Perissodactyla; family Equidae; genus Equus; species Equus quagga. The sequence continues at coordinate 51,044,987 of NC_060270.1, forward strand.
GGCAGAGCAAGAATGTCCCCAGGATCACACACGCAAAAGAAAATGCCCCTCCCTCTGCCCAGCACTCCAGCTCAGTCGGTTAGCCAGAGCATCCACCCATGGGTAAGAAAAGCAGTGCTTGTGAGCCAGCCCTGTGGCTGAGTGTTTAAGTTCACATGCTCCATTTTGGCAGCCCAGGGTTCTCTAGTTTGGATCCTGGGCAAGGACCTGCAAAGCGCTCATCAAGCCATGCTGTGGCAGCATCCCACATGGAGGAACTAGAATGACCTACAACTAGAATATACAACTATGTACTGGGGCATTGAGGAGAAAAAAGAAAGAAGAAAAGAAAAGCAGCAGCTCTGAGCAAGCAAACTGGCAATCACAGACGGGACCTGTCAGCACAGATTCCAAAGGACAGGCACAGATGCCAGGGGTCATGGCAGGTTCAGAATACACAGCTGTTGACCCCCACCCCAGTGGCAGCAGGTAGAAGATGTGATCAAATATTATCACTATATGAGGCACAAATCCATGCAATCAAAGAGTATGAAGAAATATATTATTACTCCATACCAGAAGGATAATGACACATACTCAGAAATCAATCCTGAGGGAACAGAAATTTATAATCTCAATGGCAAAGAATTCAGAATAGCTATCATAAAAAAACTCTATGCGTTACAAGAGAATACAGATAGATAGTTTGAGGAAATCAGGATCAAAATTAATGAACAGAGGGAATTATTCACAAAAGAGATTGAAATTCTAAAGAAAAACCAATCAGAAGTGTTGGAAAAGAAAAACACAATGGATGAGATAAAAAAAAAATCTGGACTCCCTGAATAACAGAGCTGACATTATGGAGGACAGAATTAGTGGTCTGGAGGACAGAAATATAGAAATGCTTCAGATGGAGGTGGAGAGAGAACTAAGACTAAAAAGAAATGAAGAAATTCTCCAAGAAATATCTGACTCAATTAGTAAATGCAATATAAGGATTATAGTTATTCAAGAGGGAGAAGAGAACGAGAATGGAGCTGAAAGCTTGTTCAAAGAAACCATAGCTGAGAACTTCCCAAACCTGGGGAAAGAGCTAGAAATACAAGTAAAAGAATCTAATAATTCCCAATTATATCAATGTAAAGAGACCCTGTCCAAGGCATATAGTAGTAAAACTGGCAAAAGTCAATGACAAAGAAAAAATATTAATGGCAGCAAGGCAGAAGAAAATAACGTACAAAGGAACCCCTATCAGGCTTTCAGCAGATTTCTCAGCAGAACCCTACAGGCTAGGAGAGAGTGGAATGATATATTCAAATTCTCAAAGACAAAAACTTTCAGCCAAGAATACTCTATCCAGCAAAAACAAGACCCAAAAATATGCTGCCTCCAGGAAACACATCCCAGCTCTGAAGACAAACACAGGCTCAAAGTGAAGGGATGGAAGACAATACTCCAAGCTAACAGCCAACAAAAGAAAGCAGGTGTTGCTATACTTATATCAGACAAAGTAGACTTCAGAATAAAACAGGCAATGAGAGACAAAGAGGGGCAGTGTGTGGTGATAAAATGGACACTCCACCAAGAAGACATAACACTTATAAACATATATGCACCAAACACAGGAGCACCAAAGTACACAAGGCAACTTTTAACAAACCTAAAATGAGATATTAACAACACAATAAGAGTAGGGGACCTTAATACCCCACTCACATCAATGGATAGATCATCCAGACAGAAAGTCAACAGGGAAGTACTGAATTTAAATAAAAAACTAGACCAGATGGACTTAATAGATATATATAGAACGCTCAATCCAAAAACAACAGAATACACATTCTTCTCAAGTGCACATGGAACATTCTCAAGGACAGACCATATGTTGGGAAATAAGGCAAGTCTCAATAAATTTAAGAAGATTGAAATCATATCAAGTGTCTTTTCTGACCATAATGCTATGAAACAGAAATCAACTCAAGAAAAAAGCTGGGAAAGTGACAAACATGTGGAGACTAAACAACATACTACTGAACAGCCAATGGATCACAGAAGAAATTAAAAGAGAAACCAAAAAATATCTGTAGACAAATGAAAATGAAAATACACCATACCAACTCACATGGGATGCAGCAAAAGTGGTCCCAAGAGGGAAATTCATAGCAATACAGGCCCACCTTAACAAATAGGAAAAATTTCAAGTAAGAAATCTTAAACTACATCTAAGAGAATTAGAAAAAGAAGAACAAACAAAGCCCAAACTCAGTAGAAGGAGGGAAATAATAAAAAGTAGAGCAGAAATAAATGAAATTGAAAACAAAAAAACAATAGAAAGGATCAATGAAATGAAGAGCTGGTTCTTTGAGAAGATAGACAGAATCAACAAACCCTTAGCCAGACTCACTAAGAAAAAAATAGAGAAGGACCAAGTAAATAAAATTAAAAATGAAAGAGGAGAAATTACAACAAATACCACAGAAACACAAAGGACTATAAGAGAATACTATGAAAAACTATATGTCAACAAAGTGGACAATATCAAAGAAAAGGATAAATTCTTAGATTCATATAACCTCCCAAAACTGAATCAAGAAGAAATAGAGACTCTGAATAGACCGATCACAAGTAAAGAGATTGAAACAGTAATCAAAAACCTCCCAAAAGATACAAGTCCAAGACCGGATGGCTTCTCTCAATAATTCTACCAAACATTCAAAGAAGATTTAATACTTATCCTTCTCAAACTATTCCAAAAATTTGAAGATGATGGAACACTTCCTAACACATTTTACAAGGCCAACATCACCCTGATCCCAAAGCCAGACAAGGACAACACAAAGAAGGAAAATTATAAGCCAATATTTCTGATGAACATAGATGCAAAAATCCTCAACAAAATATTGGCAAATCGAATACAGCAATACATTAAAAAGATTATACAACATGATCAAGTGGGATTTATACCAGGGACACAGGGATGGTTCAACATCTGCAAATTAATCAATGTGATACATGACACTAATAAAATGAGGAATAAAAACTATATGATCACGTCAGTAGATACAGAGAAAGCGTTTGACAAGATCCAACATCCATTTAGGATAAAAACTCTCAATAAAATGGGTATAGAAGGAAAGTACCTCAACATAATAAGGACCATATATGACAAACCCACAGCCAACATCATACTCAACAAGGAAAAACTGAAAGTCATCATTCTGAGAACAGGAACAAGACAAGCATGCCCATTCTCATCACTTTTATTCAACATAGTAATGGAAGTTTTTGCCAGGGCAATTAGCAAGATAAAGAAACAAAAGGAATCCAAATAGGCAATGAAAAAGTGAAACTCTCACTGTGTGCAGCTGACATGATCCTATATATAGAAAATTCTAAAGAATCCATTGTAAAACTATTAGAAATCATCAACAACTACAGTAAATTTGCAGAGTACAAAATCAACTTAGAAAAATCGGTTGCATTTCTATACTCTAATAACGAACTAACAGAAAAAGAACTCAAGAATACAATCCCATTTACAATTGAAACAAAAAGAATAAAACATCTAGGAATAAATTTAACCAAGGAGTTGAAAGACCTATACAATGAAAACTATAAGACATTATTGAAAGAAATTGATGATGACATAAAGAAATGGAAAGAATTAAAAGAAAAAAATACAGTTAAAATGTCCATACTACCTAAAGCAATCTACAGATTCAATGCAATCCCATTCAGAATCCCAATGACATCCTTCATGGAAATAGAACAAAGAATCCTAAAATTCATATGGGGCAACAAAGACAGCTAAAGCAATCCTGAAAGAAAAGGAACAAAGCTGGAAGCATCATAATCTCTCACTTCAAAATATACTACAAAGCTATAGCAATCAAAACAGCATGGTACTGGTACAAAAACAGACATACAGATCAATGGAATAGAACTGAAAGCCCAGAAATTAAACTACACATCTATGGACAGCTAATCTTTGACAAAGGAGCTAAGAACATAAAATGGAGAAAGGAAAGTCTCTTCAAAAAATGGAGTTGGGGAAACTGGACAGCCACATGCAAAAGAACAAAAATAGACCATTATCTTTTACCATACACAAAAATTCACTCAAAATGGATCAAAGACTGACTTGAAGGTAAAACCTGAAGCCATAAAACTCCTAGAAGAAAATATAGGCAGTACACTCTTTGACCTTGGTCTTAAAGGATCTTTTTGAATACCATGTCTACTCAGGTAAGGGAAACAAAAGAAAAAATAAACAAATGGGACTTCATCAGACTAAAGAGCTTCTGCAAGGCATAGGAAACCAGGAACAAAACAAAAAGACAACCCGCCAACCGGGAGAAAATATTTGCAAATCATATATCTCACAAGGGTTAATTTCCAAAATATATACAGAACACATACAACTTCACAACAAAAAAACAAACCACCTGATAAAAATGAGCAGAGGATATGAACAGACATTTTTCCAAAGAGGATATACAGATGGCCACCAGGGACATGAAAAAGATGATCAACGTCACTAATTATTAGGGAAATGCAAATCAAAACTACACTAAGATATCACCTTCTACCCATTAGAATGGCTATAATCACCAAGAAAAAAATAACAAATCTTGGAGAGGATGTGGAAAAAAGGGAACTCTCATACATGCTGGTGGAAATGCAAATTGGTGCAGCCACTTTGGAAAATAGTATGGAGAATTCTCAAAAAATTAAAAATATAAATACCATATGACCCAGCCGTCCCACTACTGGGTGTGTATCCAAAGAACTTGAAATCAACCATTCAAAGAGACTTCACTGCAGCATTATTCACAATAGCCAAGAAGTGGAGGCAACCCACATGCCCATCAACCGATGACTGGATAAAGAATATGTGGTGTATATATATATACACACAATGGAATACTACTCAGCCATAAAAAAGACAAAATCATCCCATTAGAAACAACATGGATGGACCTTGAGGGTATTATGCTTAAGCAAAATTAAGCCAGACAGAGAAAGATAAACTCTGTCTGATTTCACTCATATGTGGCAGACAAACTAACACGTGGTGAAAGAGAACAGGTTAGTGGTTACCAGAGGGGAAGGGGGATGGAGGTTGGACATAAGCAGTAAAGGGGCACATTTATATGGTGATTGACAAATAATAATGTACAACTGAAATTTCACAATGTTTTAAACTATTATGACCTCAATTAAAAACAAACTATACAACATTAATGTTTCCCTTCTTCTACCTCTCTGCTGGCACCTTGATCTTGGACTTCCCAGCCTCAAGAACCATAGGAAATAAACGTTTGTTGTTTAAGCCACCCAGATAATGGTATTTTTGTTACAGCAGCCCAAGGGGACTAAGACAACTTCTGAAGTCTGAATTGCAGGAACGTTGCTGCCTGTCTCCCCCAGGGCAAGAGCCTACTGCCGCCTATTCCCTTTTCCCTAGCTCCTGCCCCAACACCAGTCCTAGGTGTGGCCCATGAGAAGAAGCCAACTTTCTAATGAGAAATAAAATGTGATTCTTTAGACTATTAGGTTTCTCAAAATCTAATTATCCAATATTGCCCTAATAAATTAAAAACTAGTATTCTCAACTTCAAAATTTTTTACCTGAACGTCTCTCACTTTTTCTCTCTCTCAAACACAAGTGTTAGAAGCACAAAGGCCAAAACTAAGAAGCAACTTCCTAAAATAATAAAAAAATAAATATGAGGCTGCCAATCAAAATACCCGCAAATTTACCTGTTTGACTTGTCTGTGAAATACCGCTAACTCTTTGGCCTTTCTGAACTTTAGGGTTAAAGCAATATTGCTGCTTTATATTTGATCCCGTCTGAGTTCTATAAATTTTGAGTACAGATTGAGAGCAAAGGATTTCAGAATAACCACCATTCATTAACATGGGAACGGAAAGTAAATCCAGAAAGAAAACTGCCTGTCCCCAAAATGAAAATTAAGTCCAGACTCTGAAATTAACAACTTGTCTCAGGGTGCAATTGCAGTGCTGACTGGAAGTGTGGGGCTGAGTGTGAGCCTTTCAAGTTTAAAAGCCACACCTTCGAATTCCCACATGACCACCAACTGGCTATGTGACCCTGAGCAAGCTGCTTAATTTCGCCAAGTCCTAATTCCTCCTTAACAAACTGGGGATAATCAGCACCTCAAAACTTGGTGTAATTGTCACCCAGGGAAGTCTCTAAAACATTTTCCATGTCTAGAGCTTTTTTTTTAAGTTGTACTTGCTTATAGGAACCAAGGTAGAACAATGCCACGTGGCCAAAGGGCAGAACCGGTCCAAACCAGACAGGTCCCAGATGGCCATGGGGTGCCATGCGCCAAAGGAAACGTGCAAAAGGTACCATGTGCAAGAAGGGAAGATCTGCTCATGGCCCAAATGCTTCTGCCCCAAGTGATGACGTGAAACCCCTCCCCCTTCACATCCCATAAGCACCCTGCTCACTTCCTTCCCAGGAGAAGGTGTTTTAGAGCAGAGCTTTGCCTCCTCTGTTCATTGATCAAAGAATAACATTTCTGCTCTTCTATCCGAATCCAGTCTCATTCTGTTGGTGCGGGTGGCTCCAGGCAAAAAGGTCATCAGTCCCTTAGGGCTGGGTGACATAATCATTAAATAAGTAATGTAATTCAATGGAGCTCTGTCTGACACCAGAGATGTGTTCAATAAATGATTATCATAATCATTGATAATAGTTCTGAATGATGTTGAGAAATAATCCTCTTGATTTATGGTTTTGTGAATTTTTTAAAATGTTATTTTACTTTAGAAGGTAATTCTTCTCTTACTTTTTCAATTGAAGAATGATATTCAAACAGAAAAGTACACAATCAATATACAGCTTGATAAACTGTTAACACATCATGTTAGCCATTTCCCAAATCAAGAAAAGAGAACATTTGTAGCATCTCAGAAGCCCCCACTTATCCCCACTTCCAGGTATGACCCAGAGGGTAACCACTACCCTAATTTCTCAGACCATACACTAGTTTTGCCCATATTTGAACTTCGTGTAAGTGGAATCATATTCTACCCACTTGCTTGTGTCTGACTCCTTTCATTCCACATTGTTTCTGAGATTCATCCCTATTGTTATGTGTAAATGGATACATTTTAATGTGACATTTCAGTTATAGTTATACAACTTAAATGTTTTAAACCATAGTTCTTTGGAAATATAGTTATAGCTCTATATTATTTACCCTTACCTACTTGGTTAATAAGCAATATAGTCCAATCAAAGGCTAGGTACATACTAGCATTCTTTGGCTTTCACATAAAGCAATTTTTAAAAAAATCATCTGTGGTACCATCTCTTGCTGATTCTAATATTCAGTGCCATGTATACTGGGACCCATCTAAGAGAAGACTGAAGCTCATGAAACAGGAGAACACCACAAGGAAATCCGTTTGAACAGTAATTACTGCGCAAGTACATCGGAACTGTCATGAACAATAAGACCTTTGGGTTTTGTTCTGTCAGACATAACAAATACCTCCAATGTTGCCAGCTCCAAATCTGACTCTGACATGGGACAGAGGAGAGTGGTGACAGATGGGCAAAATTTAACATGCAGCTTGGATGGTCTTTGGGATGGAAGTCTTGTTATCTATAACTTGCTGCCAAGTCCTGCATGTTGCTCTGTAACAGATACCGCTGGGAAACTGTAGCCTCAGCCAAAAACACAGACTTGAAAGAACCAGATCTCCTCACTGTTGGTATTTGTAACATCTCATCCATACCAGGTTCTGCTGAAATAATGAAACAGTCACCAGTATCAATCTGAAAGTGAAAAGGCATTTTGACACACTAGACTGAATTGTTTTTGGACTTAGGATAGTGACTTATTAGATATGGAATTTGCCATTTCTAAAGCAATTCTTCTATAGTTTACTGAGTTATTTCAAATTCATTAGTCTTTACACCAAATCCTGCTCCAAATATCTTATTAGAATCACCTTTAAAGAACACCATATACACTTAGTATTGAATATCTAAAATCTGTTTTTATTTATTTGTTTATCAATGTATCTGTTGACCATTATGGTAACCACACCAACCTCGCCTTTGGCAGTTGAGTGCCACTATTTGTCCCCCTGCCACCAAGTACCCTCATTGCATTTAGGGTTTCCAATTGAGTGGCTGCAGTCCCCACTGCAAGGTCTAGCCTATGGAAAAGTGATCACAGAGCTCTTCAGGGGTTCTGGGGCTCCCCTCACAAATTTATTTCTCACAATATTGGTGATAGGCATGTCTTCTGGACTCTCCCAGTGTGGGTGAGTGAGTCTTAAATGACAAATCCACTCTTGCATTCCAATCTTCCTATGCTCTGAATCCCTTCTTCTACCAAAAACCGAGGAAGGTCCACAGTGGGCCATCTTTTGGTCCATGTGTCAGCCAACCAACCAAACAAATGGCAGGAGTCCTTTCTAACTCCCCAAGCTGCAATATAAAATGCAAGATCCCTGCTTACTAAGTCCATATCGATAAATTTGACCTAATCCCACCATCATCCCACAGCCTTTCTATCCATTCTCACACATGTTCCCTAGATTTAGGCTTATAGAAATTAGAAAACCCAAGCAGTTCTTTTGAAGTGTAGCACACCCTTCCACAGGTCACACTTTTTACCTCATTCTTGGAGGCCTGCTGGGACCTGAGTCTAGTGATAGGACCAGAAGCAAAGAGGGGTGGTAGGAATGGGTATTGAGGAGAATCAGCATTGTCTTGCCTGGCAACTGCCTCAGGGGAGGCCATTGCAGTTTCCTTAAACAAGGCAGGATTAATCTTTTCAGTCAGGGGTGGAGAGGTCTCTACCACTGGGAGTGGGGAGGCCACTTCCACTGGCAAAGAAGACTCATCAAAATTTAGGGGCTCAATGTCCTCAGCCTAACCAGGATCTTCTCACACATCCTCATCCCAACTTACAGGACCTCATTCTTTCCAATCATTGCCCTGACTTTAATAGTAAACACCCCTTGAGGCTAAGAGTTCAACTTGTGTTGTAATTCTGCCACCACAGGATGCAACTAGGAGATAAGTCTCCTTCAACACACAGATAGAAGCTCTTGGGTCATTTATGCAGCCAGAGCTTCATCTTGGAATTTGCATCTCTGAGCTCATCCTTGTCTTTCACCACTTTGTCCAGAGACATTAAGAGCATCCAACCAATGTCATTATATTCCTCAGTTTTCCAAAAATGTTCAAAAGTATCATATACAGAATCACTTGGCTCCTTGCTTCTTATAAGTGGTTGATTAGGAGTATCCAATGTAGCTATTTTATGTATCTCTATAAAACACTTCACACCAGAGACTATCCACGTTCTCTTTACTACTAGAAATAGAGTCAGTAGCATCTTTAAGTCTAATCAGATTAGAGAGCCAATACCAGAAACAACAGAACCAATTCAGAAAACTCATCCTTAAAATTCCGCTCTTCTAGAATCACTCTTAGTACTAAAATCTGTATTAGTCAGGGTTGTCCAGAGAAATAGAACCAACAGGAGACAGATAAACAGATAAAAGAGATTTACTATAGGAATTGGCTCATGTGATTATGGAGGCCCAGAAGTCCCACTACCTGCCATCTGCAAGCTGGAGAATCAGGAAAGTGGGTGGTATAATTTAGTCATAGCCCAAAGGCCTGAAAACCAGAGAAGCCAATGGCATAATCCCATTCCGAGTCCCAAAGCCCAAAAATGGGGAGGGAGAGTGACAGTGCTGTAAGTCCCAGTCCAAGTTTGGAGACCCAAGAACCAAAATGCCAACGTCCTCTAAGGGCAGGAGAAGATGGACGTCAAGCATAAAGAGCAAATTCACCCTTCCTCCACCTTTTCCTTTCTATTCAGGCCCTCAGTGAACTGCATCATGCCCATCTGCACTAGTGAGGAAGATCTTCTTCATACAGCCTACTGATTCAAATGCTAATCTGGTCCAAAAACACTCACAGACACACCTAGAAGCAAGGTTTTACCAATTGTCTGGGCATTCATTAGCCCAGTCAAATTGACACATACAATGAGCCATCACGGTCATGTTTCAACACCAATATTTTATGTATATGTCACTATCTGTCAGACCAATATTTTATGAATATTTTTATGAGTATTATATGAATAGTTCCCTATATGTCATACCAGTGTTTTATAGACAGTTCACATTTCAGAGGACCCTACAATTACCTCCACCATCTCAGATTCTCTCTGAATCCCTAGGGACAACCCCGCTGAAGAATGAACCTTTAAAATGTCTCTGGAGCCTGCTGTATTCCTACCCCACACCCTGAAGGCAGTTCAAAAGGTCCCTGAAGTTAACTCAGAGTTTGGTGGCAACCAGCCAGTGAAAGCTGTCCTGTGATGCTAGTAGCTCCAGCATCCTCTGGAGATGACTGGATTGCCGTGAACCCACTACCTGCTAGAATAATCTAATTATGCCTAAGGGTTTCCACTGAAAAGTCTACTCCAGGCCCCTGTCACTTTCCCTGTGGGTGAAGTCGGCTATCCAGTGACTTTCAAACATTCTCTGCAGGTGGCTTTGTAACACATGAAGAAGTTTCTGAAATGTCAATCCTAAGGGACAAGTGTTCACGTCACCAAAGGAATACATCATAACCTCTGCACTTTCTGGATCTTTCAGACAAAAGCCGAAAGTTATGAAGGCCACAATGAAATTATTCCTGCTACCCAAAAGTAGATATTTCCAAAGAGAAGTATATACATGTTAGAAGAGTTAAGGGGATGAATTTGCACTATAGTCGCTCCTGCAAAGCCTGTCCTATGAATAAAAAGCCTTCAGTTTCTAAAGCCTGAAAATCTGGTAACATTCAGAGCATATGGATATTCATTTAAATAGGAAAAAAAAAAGTTCAAGTGTGACATTTCTTTTAACCCACAATTTTACAGCTGGAAGAAATCTTTACCGCTGTTAGAGGCCATAATGTGACAATTCAAGCAACCAAGCTTTAGGTCTGTAAATTCATCACTTTCCTTCTACTACCAAATTCCAACGTTTATTAAACATCTCCTCTCACACTACTCTGGGCATTATGAGTAAACCAGATTTGACCTTTAAAACAGTAGAGGCATCTGGATTATTTCAACTCATTTTCCTACTGGCAGTTTCTTTAGTTCCTTATTATATATTCATTTTCTATCTAACTCCACACACAAAATATGGGGGGAAAAAGTCTGAAGGATGCATGCATTTCTAATTTTTAATACTATAAAATATGTTTAACTAAGAACACCTGGCCCATAAGTATGGGTGTCTTGCCATACGAGATTTCAAAATGCTCCTTCACCCAGCTGCTGAATTGACTTCACAAGTACTGATTTCAATTCATATTTCTCAATTTCTATCCCTCTCAAAAATGCTCTTTCATACCCCAGCAGCTGTTCTAAGAGCATAACACCATTCTGGCCCAAACTCAGATCATTAAGATCAAAGATATATAAAAGAAAGCATGACTTTGGCCCAATGTTATAACTCTTAATGATACACATTCAGGCTCTTTTATCTCAAGATCTCAAAGGGAATCTTCTTAGTAGGGTTCCACAATCATAACAGGTCTGGTGGCATGCAAAAGAGCTATCTGGTGCTGTTAGAAGGTCCAGCTCAGAGTCATAAGGCCATCATTGACTCTGCATAGATGGGATAATATTACAATCTGGGGAGAAAAGCATCTCCCTCTGGAACAGAGTCACATTTACTGGGGACTAAAAATTGGTTTGTAATCCCAGGTCATCTATTTTCTCCTTGTCCCATATTTTCTAAAAATAAAATAGGAGAACTAATGCTAACTGCTCCACTTCGAACTTAGGATTCTTGCTGTGGATAGGTTAGAAATGCGATTGTATCACGTCTTGTAAAGTCACCATAATGCAACATGTCCAGAAATTTTTGTCATTGTAAGAAACAGAAGACTATAGAATTATAGAAAAATGCCAACAAGTAAGCAAATCTGGATTCTGGTTCCTACTCAACCATTTAGTAATGTTGCCTCAAGTGAGACTTTTTTTCCCTGTGTATAAAGGACAAATGATCTTGTGAAATCTTTTTCATTCATTCATCCAGCCAATCATTTGTTCATCTGTTCCCCAAACATGTGGTAAAACCATTGGTTTCAGTATCATGCTGAGCACTGAGGCTTCCTGATATAAGGCAGTTCTATTGTGCCATATTCCTCTGTCACCAAAGAATCTCAAAGTGCTACTCTTGACAAGAGCAAGACTAAAAGAGACAGAAAATGCATTTATTTTGTCATCATCACCAAGTTCACTAGTTTCTCTTCTAAAATGAGAACAAATACATTTTATCTAATTTGGGACTATTTAGTAATACTTTTCCAGATAGATAAATTATCTATATTTATACTGCCTAAATAATAATGACTAATATTTATTTTGAGCTTATTATATTCTGAACACATCTGTTTAAGTGCCTCCCATGCATTATCTCATTTAGTCTTCATAACACTTTATAAAGTAAGTAGTATTTGCATCCCAATTTTATGGATTACTCCACAGGGATAAATTCAAGAAGATGTGGTAGCTTACCCAAGTGGTAAAGATTTGTACCTAGGCCTGTCTGCCTCTGAAGCCAAGTTTCTTGAATTTGGATAAAAAATAATTTCAAACTTTCTGCATTTCCCAGCAAAGCCTGCTTCAGTATTTGCACTTATGCACATTAGTATTCAAAGCATAGATTTAGAAGGAATAGAACTATAGAAATGGAAGAAATTTTACAAACCATCTAGTCCAATCTATTCACTTACAGTTAAAATGTAGGCCTTGAAATTAGGGGTAAAAATACATATTGAATGAAAAGCTGAAAGAAGCGAGGGAAAATATTGAATAGGGAAAGGGACGTGAGGAATCTTGAAATTATCCATCTTTGTACTGCTCAGTACTTAATACAGTCCTTGGCAACTACTGAAAACTCAATACATGTTTGGTCAATTGGATTACATTACATATTATAGATTTTTTTTAAACTAGAGTTTCCCAAAGGTCAAGAGCGGCATGAGACACTTTCATCATTTGTTTAAGGCTTATAATATATTAAAAATGAAGAAATGACAAAACTGTGGTATATTTTAAGTGTTCAGTCCTATTAGTTGATCTTTGTAATTATCCCTATGACTTCATTTAGATATAAGGCCTAAAGTATGGGTTCTAGCCAGTGTGTAACAATGAAATACTATGAGATAATATCTCATGGAGGCCTTACAACAACCCTATTGTCCCGGTACATCATTATTCCCAATTACAGAGCAACAAAGAGTTTAGGTAACTCCTATCATATTCACACATTTGAAAGTGATGCAACATTTTATATTCTAACCCTTCAGATTTTCAAAAATCCAAAAGAGTGCTTATGTAAGATTATTTTTAATTAGCAAACACCAAAACACACTAATTTCAGAGACATTAAATCATTAAACTGCCATTATAGTAAACCAATGAAATTTAAAGTAAAAGTTAAAACAAATTTTTCTTCCCTGGAGAGTTCTGAGTTCACTGATTCTAATAAACACACTTAGAGACATTGTGAGCACCATCTTTGTAAAATACACCTAATAGATACAGTACTAAACCATGTGGATGCTTAGAGATTCCTCACGTGTTGATTACCCAGATGCATGTTAGATGTTGCAGGAATTAGATTTGATATTATCTCCTTATTATGCAAAACCATGGAAAACATTTAATTAAAACTTAATTAAAATTCCATGATGCTTCAACCCCATGGAGTCCATTTTTCAACAGCAAGCAGCAAAGAAAGGCTTCAGGAAAAAACTGCTTTTGAAAATGGTGCATAGGAACTCACTTTAGCACCTACACCTCTCTGACAGATCTTGCATCTTCACAAATACTACTTTTCATTTGCATCAGACTCTAGAGTGACAGATTTATACTAAAACTGCTGATTATCAATTATAAATTAATATATATGTTTAGATCAATTACTGATGCTTCGTTTCCTCCAGAGTTTTTACATATAATTTCAAAATATATGAGAAAATACATGCAGCATTATGTCTGCCACATAGTGGGCTCTTATTAAATATGTATTTAATGTAACTAACAAACATCAGATATGTGTAGATTAAAAACTCTAAAACCATGATACAATTTTTTCCTAAATATTTATGGCAAAATATGTAAACTATCAGTTGTTGTTAGTCACAGATGATCCGCAGAAAATATTATGCTGAGCAAAAGAAGCCAGGCACGAGAGACAGCAGACTTTACGATACCGTTTATAGGAAGTTACGGAACAAACATAGCTAAGCTACGGTGAAAGATAGCAGAGCAATGGTTGCTGGGGTGGTGGTGGGGGCTCAATTCAGAGGGGGACAGGAAGCAGCAGGAGAAACTTCATGGTGATGACACTGTTCTCCACTTTGACGGCAGTGTGGGTTACACAGATGTGTGCAATTTCAAAACACATTAAACTGTACACTTACGATGTGTGCATCTTACTCTGTGTAAATTATATATCATGTTTTAAAAGTAAATAAGTATATATACAGACATAATTCATCCTAAGGAGATTAGTCCTCCAAATTCGACGTTGCTGTAGCTCAGTTTTGGGAACTCCTCCTTTGGAAGTGCGTTCAGAAACGACAGCGTATTTCTCTGATATCAATGGCAGCAAATCTCCTAGGGGCGAAATTAACTTTCAGAAATATCCAGCATCATTCAGGGTCAAGTCAGCTCATTACAAGTGATTAAACTGGAAAAGAACATTTTTGCTTGTCACGCTGGAGGAGTGACTAATTTAACAAGCCTGATTTTTCTCACAAACTGATTACTCACACACAAACACAAACATAAACAGTTACTCACACTGATTGGTATGGTAAATTCAATTTAAGCGTTCCAAAAGCCTTTGCTTAAATGTAGAGGCCCCGAAATAAGTGTCAAAGCCTCCCTAATTCACTACTTTAAAGGGAATAACTTTAACTACATGCAGAAGGGATGGTAGAATGCAATTGCCCTGGTAAGTTAATTATACACATTTGGTGATGCACCATACTAGAAAAGAAATGCCCCATATTTTTTCTTCATTCTATAAAGTCCAAAAGACACAGATAGTCTCAGATGAAATTTTCACTTGCAATTATGCTCAAATATAATCCCTACTAACAGGTAAGAGGTCCTCTCTATTATATTTCATTTATCATCTAATATGTATAACAGAGTGATCACATTTGCTCCCAGTACTCCCCCCCAGTAAGACTGTAACAGGAAGACTGTAACAGGATAGAATGAATCTTTAACTCACCATATGGGATAGTAGTCTCTACTATCACACCATTATTTTATTCCATTACTGGGAAGGATGACATAGATTCTCATAATGTTAAAAAAATAAAAGAAGCAACTGCCAGAATGACTGTAGCCCAGCCCTGGGAAAGAACAGGGTATCTAAACTTAAACTCATTATAAACAATGATAAATTCTTTGGCTAAGTATATTATGAAAACTGAGTTTACTCTTTTATGATCAAAATTTTTTGGTGGGGGGAGGCTAAAAAAAGCCTCCCAAACTGAAAGAGTCAGTTTTGTGGAATAAGCAATATATTTGAAGTTTTAGTTTTTTATCAGATGCAGTGAAACACAAGACAGGGTCATAGTTTCTTTACTTTAAATATGAGAGGGTTGAATTAAAGGGCCTCCAGAGTCCCTGCCAATGCTATCATGCTCTTTGTCTATGACTCTCTTGCATCTAAGTGAGATAGTTGCTAGGAACCAAGCAAAGTTGCTACTGTTACTGTCTTAAGTTAGTGCCACACAACGTGACCAAATAAGTCAATGAAACGTAGATGCATAATCTGGATGTCCCCTTCACAAAATCACAATTTTCTACACAGGGAGATAATAGAATGAGCGAATGTATTCTGGGGATTTCAAAAGAATTTAAGGATAATTCTGTTAAGTGTGATATTATATCTGTTTTTTAAAATTTATGTAGCATTTCACAATCATTAAATACACTGCTAATAGTTTTACTAGATGTTAATCAACAATGTTCCCTGGTACACTGGGCATTTCAGAAATTAGTAAAATGGTTTCACTTCTGCATAAAAGTATGAAAGCACTGGATGTAAAGAGTACTGATGTAAAGGTCAGAATTCTGAATTGTTGGTCTGCTTCTGTCCAATCCTGTTCCAATTTTATTTTCAAAGCTCTATATTCTAAATTGTGCACCTCCCAATGCCTACAGATTATCCTGTTCATATTTCTATAGAAAGGCATCTCAGAAAGATGAAAACTTATGCTATTTTTACAATCTTTCATGAAGAGTCCTCAAACTGCCTTAATAATTCATTCTAAAATGTAACCACTGTCATTGTCAGGAAATTATCTTTTATGTCAAACATAAACTATATCACCCCACAGCCTCTTCCTGGTGGAGTTAAGACAGTCCCAGACCGTTTTCCCTGTGGGTCTTGTTGTCTAATACCTTCTGTAACAACATCCTATTTTAATCTTTGTGATTCTTTGCCAAGATTTGTAAGGCCCTCTTAAAACCAGATTCCATATTCTAATGGCAAACTACAACCCACAGGCCAAATCTGCCTGTTTTTGTAAATAAAGTTTTACTGGGACACAGCTATGATCATTCAGTTGTGCATTTATGTATTGTTTAACGCAGCTTACGTGCTTGCAACAAAGACTGCATGGCCTTCAAAGCAAAAATTATTTACTATCTGGCCCTTTACAGAAAAATTTGCAGACCCTTGACCTAGTTAATGAAGTTACTTAAAATGCATGATTACTTCAGGGCCTCAATAACATAACATCCTAAAATACTGATGGATGGCAAATGCTTAATAGTGTCATACGAGATGTGCAAGGCAAGTTGATGATCAGTTTCCAGCAGGGGAACTCTTTTCCATAAAAAGTGGTAGATCTTCTCTGATAATTGGGGCACACATAGGAACACAGAGAGCTTCAAAATTCTCTTAGTAAAGGCACACTGAGGCCATGCATTCCTGAGACTGCATCACCTCCCTATGACCCACCCTCTTTCCCCTGCTGAAGAGCATATTGTGTATATCTGAAGACACCTTATCAGATGCTTCCAGGGGCAGGAAGACCATATGAATGAATGGAGCAGGCTGGCATGAGACTGTAGAGTGTGGTGGAGACTGTGGAGAACACATCGGCCCAAATGTGTTAGCACTGATCTGCTCCAAATGACTGCTGTGCCATAATATGGGCCCAGGGTAGATAGGTCTTCAAATTTTTCAAGGAAAACTGAAAATCAAGGTTCTCATTTCTTAATAGACCGTGAGGGCCAACACTGTATGGTGCGAAAGAACCTCACCTTTGTCCACCCAGGTTGCAAAAATCTTTAAGATGTACTTGTCGATTGAGATACACCTATTGAGGAGACTTGACTTTAATTAAAACTCTTATTTTAGAAAAGAAGAAACTGAGGCTTAGAAAGATTAAATTATTGGTCTAATTGCATTGAGTACAGCGAGCCCAGGGCTATAATTCTAGTCTAGTGCCACTTTCAACACACCACTCTACAAATGCTGCTCAATTTAGACACACTCAAGGGACCCACTGAGACTCTGATAAAAACTATGGACCCTATGAAAGAAAAATACACATAAGTGTAAACCCATAAAACATTGGCTCATAATTTCAAAGATTTCATACGCTCACAAAGCTTATTGTTGAACTTCTCCTCAGGGAGCCATGGACACCAGGTTTAGTACTTTTTGATTCTTCAAAGAATCCATAGTCCTTTAATAAAGTCACATAAAAATAATCAAAAGCCTTTATAATATTCTAGATAGGTTTCATCTACTGCTTCAACTCATTTATGTCACCATTATGTCACTTCATTCTACAAGAGTAAATTCTTCAGACAGAAAAAATTCACAAACTCGTAACAGTGGTTACATAAAATTCTTTGTTATGACTTAAAGTGCTCAAAACTTGTGTCAAAATAAATTATAGTATCTTTTAGAATAAATTATCATTTGCAACCAGTCTAAAAGATACGGAGAACATCTCTCCTTCTTTGGACACATTGATTTGCATTTATTTTCAAAAGCATCTTGCTAGGCAGCCTCCTCCGGACAAAGTGAGCAGCTGTCCCTCAACCTCAGAACACCTTGAGCACAGGCCTTCTTGCTCTGCTTTGGGATTTTTTCCTTACCTAGCTCTCCAACTCTACTGTGAGCCTTTTCGAAGATGCACAGTAACTTATTAAGCTCTGGGCACCATGCCTGCCACATAAGAAGCTCTCTATTAATGCTGGATGAGTTAACATTGTCCTCCCAAGAGATTTCACCTTGTCGGGGTTAAGTTGAGGGCTCCCCTGAAAATATGACACTAAGATACAACCAAGATAAGGGTAGTATTTTGGTATTTAGTATTTTGTCTCTTTTATGACTTTTCCTTTTTTATAAAGGAAATAAGAAATGGATTAATTTTGAAAATATTTCTCTATGGAAGAATTGTAGGGAATTAGCATAGAGGGGAGAAGGTTATAAACCATTTCCAAAGGCATGCCTGGCAGGACAGAAGTTAATTGTGGAAGAAAATTTCCACTGTCATTCACCTGGTACAAATTTCCCAGTGTCCCTTAGGATGGTAAATGAACACATAACACACCAATCACTCTGTCTCGATGCTATTTCAGACAAGGGACCCACTTTTGTACTTACTCTAAATTTTGAAAATTATCTTATATTATATAAAACAAATAACATATATATAAAAGAAATTATTAAAAAGGAGAAAATAAAGAAAATGTAGATAGGGGCCAGCCCTGTGGCCGAGTGATTAAGTTTGTGGGCTCTGCTTCCGTGGCCCAGGCTTTCGCTGGTTCGGATCGTGGGCACAGACATGGCACCACTCATCAAGCCACGATGAGGTGGGGTCCCACATGCCACAACCACAGGCACTCACAACTAGAATACACAACTATGTACTGGGGGCCTTTGGGGAGAAGAAGAAGAAAAACAGAGAAAATGTAGATAAAATTAGAAAAATACAAATGTTCAATCCATGGTATCCTCAGTGTGAGAATAATAAAACACAGTTTTGTATATTTTCCTAAATTGGCTTCTTAGAAAAGTTTATTTTGAACGCAATTTTACAAAAGATTAACGCTGAAAATTTTAGAATAAAAATGCATAAATTATTAGCAAATTCAATATAATTATTACTAAGCATCTGTATCACACAAAGTGCTGTACCATTGTCTTCCTATCCGGGAGAGGCAGAGAAGTATAGAAACCCACCGGAGCCACCTGAAAAGGGCTAACATTGGGCAAATCTGGGATAATTTGAGCATTGAAATAAATAAATGAGAATAAAAGATTATAACACACTGAAAAAGCATCCATTAGTCTGCCTTGATACTATAAATAAATAAATAAGCAAATAAATAAATAAATAAGGAAAGTTATTCTTTACAAGAGAAATCCAACTAACAAATGTAGAAGGAATAATTAAATTAGAAAAATCAGTATTTGGCAAAAACTATCAATAGATGCTAAAATCGGTAGGTAAAAATTTGAGAAGCAACAGATTATTTCCATTGCTTCAAAATATTTCCAAACCAAATACTTACTAACTACAAAAAAACTCAGTAACTTTACAGTGGTGAAAGCTGGCAGACACCACCTTAAGCAAGTGATCAAAGTTAACATCACCAATAATGGGAATTGACCTCATGCGCCTCCTGAGATGATGCACTGAGAAAACACCATTTTTGTGACCCTCCTGCCAAGAACATAAAAGCTAAATCCATTCATAAGGAAATCTGTCAGCCAAATCCAAAATGAGGGACATTCTACACAATAATGAGCTGTATTATTCAAAAATCCCAATATCTTAAAATACAAAGAAATATTTTCTTTCCGGATTAATGAGGGAGTTTTCCATATTACAAAGACCAAAGAGACGTGACAACAGAATACAACACAGGATCTGAGATTTCCTTTTGCTATAAAAGTCATTGGGCCAATTGGTGAAATCTGAATGAGGTCTACAGATTATAGTACTGTATCCATGCTAATTCCATGATTTTGATAATTATCCTATGGTTATGTAAAAGAACTTATTTGTTCTTAAAAAACACCCACTGAAGTGTTTAGGGACAGCAGGTCTGCAACTGACTATAAATAATTAAGAATATTACATAAAATACACAAATACATACACGTGTGTATTACACATACATCTGCCTAAGTTTTAATCAATGATTCCTTTTGATTTTAACCTTATTTGAAGTAAGAAAAACATACAAAGACTTTTTTGTTTACTCCGCGTCCTCTGTGTTAGTAATTTAGGAGCACTGGGCAAGGAAAAAGTAGAGCAGTTCAAGTATAATTCAAAACAACAATTTTAGGTCTACCGTACTACAGAAAATCCTGAGTTACTACAGGCAGGCAGTAAATTTGGTCTGTATCAAACCTTCTTCATTTTCTATTCTGACCCACAACTCCTTTCTCCAAGAAAAAAAATCTATATACTCTATGGATAGATACAGATATATGGATATTTTAAACCAATTTACAAAGGGAAGAACCCTTACCCACACTGTACCAGTCATTTCAAAAAAAAAGCAAAGCAACAAACAATAAAATACCAAAAGTAGCATACATTGGTCATTTCAATAGCATCCAACCTCCCCCTTCCCCCATTTCCTGTAATCACTGTGGTCTCTCTTTGGGGAAATTGTCCATTTGGCCTAGTTTTGGCAGTAGGGCCTACTTTGTGCGGTGGCCTCCACTAAGGAGCAGAAGAGGATGTGTTTTCCATTACCCGCTCCCTGGTAGCCTATGGGGCACTTGCTTCCGGCAGCTTGAATCATGAGTCAAGAAGAACTGCTGGAGGCCAAATTCCTTGCATCAGCAGTGGCCATGCACAAACCAGACTTCTGCTGTTGCCTGTAGTTCCTGCTTCCCCCCAGCTCCATGGTTTCTGCAAATTTTCCCTCCCAGACTCTCCACCTCTCCATCAATTTGTGCGCCCCTCTCCTCCCCGACTAGCCTTCCAGTGAAATCCTTTTAGGCTTAAAATAAGCAGCCAGTTTCTGTTACTTGGAACCAAGAATTCTAACTGACAAAAATTTATTAGGATTTCTTAAATCTCAACGTAAAGTAAGTAACTGTTGGCTCTACTAATAGGAACCCAATAGGGGTCTGTTTACATGTGAGCAAATCTCTTTGGGGCACTTGCAAGTGTGGAGAGAAGATTGGCTTGACATTTGGGCTTGGCCTCTCTGGCTATTTAGAGATAGGCTCCCATACAGATTAATTCCTATAAGAGGCAATTAAAGCTAAATTCTTTTGATGTGCTGGAAGTTGAGATAAAGATGAAAAACTACCCGACTCTCACTAAATTTGCTAAAACATTTTAATTGAACATGTGGCTGTTTCCAGAAACTGTCCACCTGGTAGAGGCTCTCTTTACCTGAAAAAGTGCAATCACTGTTGGCAACTCACAGACTATCTCTAAAATACCATCCTCCAACACTTCCTCCAAAAATAAAATTTCTTCCTCTAGAGGCTATTTTTCTGTCGCT
Source organism: Equus quagga (assembly GCF_021613505.1). Lineage (NCBI taxonomy): Eukaryota > Metazoa > Chordata > Mammalia > Perissodactyla > Equidae > Equus > Equus quagga. Next base: position 51,066,569 of record NC_060270.1, read on the forward strand.
AAGAAAAGTCTTTGTTTTCACAAAGCAAGTGGATTGCATACTTAAAACTTTCAGTCAGTTTTCCCTTACAAATGTAGAATGAAAAGTAATTGAAAATGCTGCTAATTAAAAGGAAAGTATCATTTGCCCTTTAGCTGCAAATAATATCAAAGCATGTTCGATGGTAACGAAGCGCAGTAATAACTAGCCTGTCGTGATGGTAAAACAGGCACATCACACCGGTAGGTCAGAATTCCTAAAACAGTGATAGGTCCAAAGACACAAGACCCTTATTTTATAGAGGTCACACAAGACCTTGTTCGTGCTCAGATGTGCAAACGCAGCTGTGTCTGTGACTTTGATCCAAATTTATTTAAGTTATGAAGCTTTCTCGGGTACTCTTTCATGATAATTATTTTGTGAGAAAAATCATTCTCTAGACGCATCTACACATTTGAGGAGTTCGCAATTTTTCAAAAGAATTTACACCGTGCTGATTTTCTTTTCCAAAATGCTAATCTGAGCAAGTCAACCCCTGTGTAATCTTCTAATGACTGATCACTGCCCACAGGATAAATTTGGGCACCTTGGCATGAAATGCAAGTCCCTCGATAACCTGCTTGCTGTTAATCTCCCACTATTTCCTTTCCTACATTCTTACAGCCCTTCACCCCCAAATCTTCACACATTGCTCTCACTTCTCAGGGCCCTTGCAAACTCTCTTTCTGCTCCCTGAATGCCTCTTGTGTCTCTCTATCTGTTCAAACTCTACTCATGAGTCAAGATCTAAATCTGTATCAAATGGTCCTAGGAGCACAAAGGAGAATCAAGTTAAATGATGGAAGTGAAATTTTATCCACAGTAAACAATAAATATGTGAGAGTGATTATTATTTAGTATACACTATGTGCCAAGCTCTGTTCCAGGCTGAAAATATAACATTGAACAAAACCAACAAAGATCCCTGCCTTCATGGGGCTGGCATTCTAGTAAGTGATGACAGAAAATATAAAATAAGTAGATTGTATCGTCTCCCAGTCAATGACAAGTGCCAGAGAGAAAAAAATTTAATCAGGGTAAGAAGGATGGGGAGTGCCCAGGGAACAGTTGTAATTTTAAAGATAGTCAAGACACCCCCGTGAGAAGGAGACGTTAGACAGGAGGAGCCCATCACACAGATGTCTAGAAGAGCACAAGAGCCACAGAGGTAAAGCTAGAGCCGGTTCTCAGCCCGAGGCAGGAACTTGCCCTGCACATGTGAGGAACAGCAAGGAGGCCAGTGTGGTTGAAAGAGGGAGACAGAAGAGGAGAAGTCAGAGGAGATGAGTTCAGAGAGAGAACAGGGTGGCGAGGGCAGATCATACAGACTCTTCTGCGCACTGGGGCAGTGGGGAGCCATGGCAGAGGTTGATCAAAGGAGGAACATGCTCTGGTTATGCTTTCACCAGGATCACGCTGGCTGCTTTGTAAGAAGAGAAAGGAGAGCAAAGGTGGAAGCAGGGAGCCAGTTAGGAGGCCGATACAATAATCAAAGCGAAAGACGACGGTAATTTGGATGAGGGCAGTAGCAGTGGAGGTGGCAAAAAGGGAGAGGTTCTGGACCTAATTTGAACGTAGAATCAAAAGGATTTTTTGAAAGTTTGGGCATGGGATGTAAAAGAAAGAGAGAAGTCAAGGATGACATCCAGATGTGTGGCCTGAGCAACTGGAAGTTGTTACCATCAAGGAGAAGGGGAAGCCCCTGGGAGTAGCGAGCTCAGGGGAAAGACGAGGAGCTGAGTGCGGACATGTCCAGTCCTCTTTGAAAAAACAGGGATGGCGAAATGGGGGTTGAAGGTTATCTCAGTTTTAAAAATATTTGGGCCTAAGAATAGGCAAAATACCATGCATTCCCTATAATCAAAAAGCTCATCACACTTGCACCATCATACCCACACTATTAAGAGAAGACAAACTCTATACAGTTAAGATGACACCAGAATAAAATTAAAGGCTAGTGCTAAATAAATAAAGCACTAAGGCAGATATCAAAACATGTGACACCAACAAGTTTTAGGGCTGTCTGCGTCAAGACACCACTACAGACCTTGTTAGCTCCTCCACTTATATACATGAAAAGTAGAATTTCAGATTTTAAAAAATCATTAAGACTCCCATAGAAAATATGATTCAAATCTGCTCATGAAAAAAACTTTCTGAACAATTCTACCATAAAATCTTCGAGTAATGTGATGCCCAGAGGCCAAAGAAGGGAGCCCAGAGACCGTTTTCCAGAATACGCTGTTAGTTCAGGTGAGGACTAAGTATTCGAATTCAGATGTAAACACTTGTACCACATATTTTATCCTTGTTTGCTGCCCCACCAGGTGATTTACACCTAGATTTAAGCTGGAGTCCTTGGACAGCCTCAGTCTGCTTGGCTAACGATCAACAAAGCTGTCCTTCCCTAAGGAGCTGGACCTTATAATTACTTATTTGAAAAGCCCTCTGTCATTTCTCAAAATGGCAAGTTATCATGAATGTGATATTTTCTGCTTTTTTCATACCTCCAAGGTTTTAGAGGTTTTTGCAAACCTCTCAGTATATTTTATTCTTAGACATTTAAATTGAAAAATAGTTACACATAAAGATCTTAAGGAGTACAAATTAAAACTGTATGCCAACACATGCACAGTGTCCCACCTTTCAAAGGCTCTCAGTCCAGGCAATCATATAAAGGGTAGAAACTAGTTGACTATATTAGTAACCATTATTATTTACTGAAGTTTGACCTTATAAAGCTTTGAATTTCAGTGGATTTCACCATACAGATTAAATCATGAGTAAACTGACTTTATTATTTTCATCTTCCTAACCTACTTTACCATCAAATTTCAGAGTCTGGGGCCAATATGGAGGAAAAAAATAGCTAAGTGCGTAAAAATATTCTGATTTGTATCCACTTTAAATAGGGACACAAATGTGATGCTTCAACTGAAATCAACTGTTGCCACTTCCTTCTCTCCCATCAGCCAACCAACAACACACACACAAAGAAGCATGTATACCTCTCTGCTGGTTGAATGGATCAAGAAGCACGTAAGATCACGAATCTGCTGAAACTCCACCACCACCAATAAAAAATTAAAATATGTGTCTCCCAGGACTGACAGCAGAATTAAGGCAGGAAAGCCATAGTTATTAATTCAAGGAGTAAAACACAAAGCCAGGTATGAGGTGGGTTCTTTTTTAAGATAAAGTGACATTTCCTATAACCTCTGGACCATGAGTCTGCAGGTCTGATATATATAATTTCTTCAGAAATTGAGAACACAAAATTTGTGTGGGACAGCAGTAAATTGGGGTCGAAAACAAAGGTTCCTGTTTGTCTCTGAATCAGTTCTGCATTGTTCTGATTATATTTTCATGCACTGGCCCATAGGTGGGTATTAATAGGCTTTTTGACAATTATCTGTAAAGGATGCAAAAGCAGCACCCATAGCCTGACCACTGAATATTGTCTTTTCAAACTCTGTCAGCTTCCCTAAGCTTGGAAACAGCACAAGATTACTGTGAAGGAAAACAGATTCAGGTCAGCAACCCTGAATATAAGAGCTCCGCTTGCAATATATTTGTAATAGGGAGAAAAGCAATTGCCCATGAATACCTGGTGAACCAAAAGCAATTAGATTTACAAAAAAAGGAAACTGTTAGAAATAAGTTTTCCATAAAAACAAACGGCACAGACACTATTCCCACTGCTGAAACACATCACAACTGATAGCGTTTGTATCAGAACGTTCCAAACTTGTTAAAAATAAACAGCATCATTTTTATTCAAGGTGGCTAAGAAATAAAGTTGGTGTTTTCAACTTTGTTGATACTGTGCTTGCGGTCTGTAGGGATGCATTGAAGAGGTGAATCCAAAGTCCCCAAAGTCCCTCAGACAAGGTAGGGCTTAAATCTCTCAACAAAATGAAATCTAACACTGTTCCTTTAATGCAAGATGGGAAAGAGAGTATGAGTAACAGTTTAATCAACCCCCAACAGCTAAATGGATAGATGAGAGTAGACAGGAGAAGCAGAGCCGCCTGGCACAGAGAAGAAAAAGAAAAAACCTGAGCAATACCTTGTGTTATCGAGAGTGTTTTTCTTCAAGGTTTGCAAAACACTTGAAACGACTTCTCTAATTAATCCCTAGTACATTTTATGGAGGGTCGGCTGGGGTGAGAGAGGTTATCTCCAATTATATATAAGAAAACAGGAAGGGTAAATCCCAGCCTGCTCAAGGTCATACAGGTGAGAAAGCCAGGAAGAGAACTCAGATTTCTGGGCTCTATCTCCTGCATGCAAGCTGCACCAGACCTCTGAGTTCCTATGTCCTTCTTTAGGTGAAGGTTTTGCGATGAGCAGAGATTAAAAATATACCAAACACAAATGAAATCACCCACCTGGGACCCAAGAGGGCTTTTTCTTTTGAATCATACTTTTAAAAAGAGGCAGATCTTTTTATTTTAATTATTCTTTTGATTTATTAATCAACACAATGCAAGACAAATTCTTTCAACATTTTTGAACCTCAGCCTGGTAACTCTAAGCTACATGCAAAGGGAGCTGTGATTTCAGTCAGCTAATGTTATCACACTTTAAAAAAAAACAAAATGTATTTATTGAAGCACACAAAGAAATTAAGAAAATGATTACCAATTATCTTGGCAAGGATTCCTTAATTAATTGCCAGCACTAATACCATGTTATCTTCCCTATTATTAAAACAATGCGACTTCTATTAAAAACTATTCATTAAAGATTCATTCGTTCCTTATTGCATCCCACTGTTTCATATCTTATGTAGCTAAAGGGCTGCTTCCTGGAGTATGAGGCACTGCTGTGCGAAGAAGCAACACGGACTACAGAATTTATGGTGAGACGTTATGCTTCCGAATGCTCTGTCTACAGTATTGTAAGCATGTTACTTAGAAAAGCAAACGGAGCTAATGTCTAGAGGTCTGGGGGGTGTACGTCTGTCTGTCTGTGTCTGTGTGTATACACAAGCTCTTAAACTCTAAGATGTTAGTATCTCCTGCAAGTACCTCATTCTCTTGGGAATTCTAAGGCCAAGAACTGCCCTTCTTGTGGAAAAGTAAGCTGATAGCACCAAGGGCTTGTTAGAATGAGAAAATTGTTAGACCTTCCAAAAGTAACCTGCCTATACTCTCCTCATAGATTTATAGCGGTGGTTCTCAGTTTTGCTCCCCAGGCCACTTTTGAGAATATTTGGGGATACTTTCGGTCTTCACAACTGGAGGAGGGTGCTGGTGGCATCCAGGGAAGCTGCTAAGCATCCTAATGCACAGGACAACCCCCATGACACAGAATTGTCTGGTCCCAAAATGTCAATAGCGCTGCCATTGAGAAACCCTGATTTAGAGGGAAAACATTGGATTTCTGCCATCAGTAGCCACTGTTGCTCTTAGCCAGCTCAGTCATAGCTGTGACAGAATTTAAGTTGGTACTTAGGTAATGTTACTAAGATAACTAGAACCTAGGGATTCTTTTCTACATTTCCCCCATAAATGAGGCAAAGAAGGAATGGAGTCATTAGCTAACTAAGGATTTCTATAATTGCCACTTAATGCCCCCACCCTCCACCTCGCCCCCAACACACTCCTAATGCTAAGAATGGCTAATGTTTTATTAAGTTAGGAAGAATAAGATCCTGTGTCTCTGACACATTTGAATCGAAGCCAAGGAGACAAAACCAAACCTTAGTCTGCAACCTCCCTTGGGAAATCTTTGTTCATTTTAATACTTGTTCAGTCAGCTGTCTGCCTGAATGACAAGGTTTTTATCTCTAATGTGAGTGGCTTTGAAGGCTATTGCATTATCCATTCCTCAGCAATTGCTGCTGAAACCACAATGTTGCAAACTGATAATCAAATCCAGCTGCCTCTGCTATGAATTCAATCATATCAACATTAGCAGAAATCTTAGTGGTTGTTGGTGGGTTTCTTCTTCCATTTCTAGACAACATAATTAACTTCACTAGCCTTCTCACACTAAACAAAACTCAGAGTTAAGGAATACTATGAATTAAACCACTATACATACTATTTGGGCAAAGGCATGCAGTTGGACCATTAGGATACTGAATTGGCACCAATGCACTGCTTATTTGTGTCCAGCCATTTGACCTAATACACGTTAATATCACGTTGAACCTATAGGTATAGTTTCAGATTCCACTTACAAAACCTCCCGTTAACAGACAATTTATCACTCATGAAAAATTAACTCCAGAACATGTGAACAAGACAGCGATCATAATGCAAAAGAGCCAACTTGTCAGGCATTGAAGTGTGCCCACTAAAACAATTTAAAGTGCTTTCATATCATTCGAACTAACGGAAAAGAAATATATTCTAAGTGACTTAAAAATAACCTATCACCATTCAAATATTTGAAAACCATCTTATTTTAAAATTGTGATGGCACCGTAAGAGTACTTAGCCCAAAATGCACTTTAATGAAAACCATTTAATTAGTATTTGACATTGTTAGAAGGGAGAAAAGTTTTCTGTACTGAGTAGCATGTTTACTTGCACAAGTGCAACAGTTGCTTTATTTTTACAGACCAAAAATTTTAAAATAAGTAAATAAAAAGACAAATATTACTACAACCTTGATATAAGTATGGTTTATTCAACAAGGAGTGACTGCACTCATTTTCTATTGCTGCTGTAACAAATTCCCACAAACGTAGTGGCTTAAAACAACACAGACTTCTTATCTTATAGTTCTGTAGGTCAGAAATCCCACATGGGTCTCACTGGGCTGAAATCCAGGTGTTGGCAGGCAGGGTTCCTACTGGAGGCTCTGGAGGAGAATTTGTTCCTTTGCTTTCTCTAACTCCTGGAGGCTGCCTGCATTCCTTGGCCACTGGCCCTGTTCCTCCATTTTCAAAGCCAGCAGCATAGCATCTTCATATTGTTCTCTCTCACCACAGCTGGGAAAAGTTCTCTCCTCTAAAGATTCATGTGATTAGATCACACTGACCCAGATAATCCAGGATAATCACCCCATCTCAAAGTTCTTCACCTTAATCACATCTGCACAGACCCTTTTACCAGGTAAGGTAATATATTCACAGGTCCTGGGGATTAGGACATAGACATCTTTGGGGAGCCATTATTCCGCCCACCACAGTAACTGTTTACTAATATTTCATATCAAACAAATTATAAAAATCAGATACATGTCTCTGGATATAAGAATTTTTACCTTTAAGAACTCAGTATCCTTTTTCTTTTAATCACATGTTAACAGAAGAAAAAGAAAGTGTCTTTCCTAAGAAACATTGGCAATGAAATTTAGAGTACTAAAAGCATAACTGAAAATAATGTCATAGGAGAAAGTGAGAGAGAGCAACTGTAATGGACATCAGTTTGATCTGGAGTCCCACAGGACTGTCTGCTTCACATTCTTCTGCCATCGCAGGTGTTGTGAGTCCTAAGGATTTAGCAGCATAAACAGAATGTCACCAATCTCAGAATGTCTTGATGACAAACTTAACATCCAATAATCATTCTCTTACCCATTTGGGGGTATCCTATGACTTTATATGCTACTTTTCATACTTCTTCACCCCATGAAATGTATGTTTTGTTACTGTGCATACATCATCAAGGTAGGTGGAAATGATGGTTTCTTTAGGTGCCATTGCATGGGAGGGACCTTTGTTTGCTCTGCTCTCTGGACACAGGACCCTTAGCTATGAGTACCAGATTTTGATCCACCAGTTAACACATTTCTCCTTAGCAATTCCCAAAAGAACTTTGTAAGGTCAAGAATAGACTGATTGAAAACGACTAAATCAACACTAGATGATAGACTACTAGTAGTTTATGTAAGTGGAATATACACCCACAATAATTAGGAATTATGCAAATATAAAATGTAACGGGGCTCATTCATTCACCAAATATTCACTGAGTGCTTCCTCTGAGCAAGGTACTGTTCTAGACACTGAGAGATCAGCAGTAACAAAACAGACAAAAATCCTACCCTTAAAGAAGCTTCCATTCTTGTAGGGTAAGCAGTCAATACACAAGAGATACAGTATATCAGACAGAGTTAAATGCTAAGGAGAAAAATGAAGGTGAGTGGGGGATGGGAAGCATGAGTGGGGACAGGAAGTAGCACAAAAGGGAGGAGAAGTTTTAGATAGGAAGGCCAGGGCAAGCCTCACAGAGAAGGTCACAGTGCTCAGTGTGGACTGACACCTTATGGAGCAGGACGAGCTTAGGGGAAACACTACCGCGCGGATCTGCTCTGATTTGTATTCTTCTATTGACATTTTGGTCAGGTGTCACCTGCTGGCGGTCTTCTGAATCCCATATTGGAACAAGTCCCATATTCATCTTGGCTTGTTCACATCTGCGTGATTTATATTACCAACTCCTGAGACTTCTCCCTCCATACTAATAGTTTTGCAAAGCTTAGCATTTAAAGTCCACTGTGTCTCCATAGCTTCGGCTATTTCCATACCTATTTACCAAAACCTAGATACATACAAGTGTAGGCATTTTAAGGAGGCACAACTCTCCTCCGTTGTATGCACTTTAAAATACCTATAGTCTTTTTAAAGTCCTTTCTTGGCAATGGTTGTGTTTTAATGGCCTGGTTCATGGCACATTCACTCTAAATCATAACAGCCACCATTTCTGAATGGCGGCACAGGATAGATACCTGGTTCTCTGTAAATATTTGCTGAATGCGGGCCGTCTCATGTATCAGGTTTTTGGCATACAGCATAATCTTCATTTCAACCTTACAAGGTGAGACTTACAGTCCCTATTTTGTAGGCAACAAAACAGGCTGAGAAAGGTTAAACCAGTTTCCTAAGCTTACATAGCTGATAAGCCTAAAGGGAGGAGCTCTGCCTGAGTCCCTTCCCCAGCAGGGTGCATCTCGGCTGGCGCATCACCCGCCCCCACCGTCCGCCACCTGGGCCCAAGGATTATCCCAGTACTCCTTACTCCACCACAGGGTAGCAGTGGGATAAGTCATGCTCTCCTGGCTTCCTGGGTATTTTTTTATGATCTAACTGATAATCCACACTATATTTGGGTGTTATGGTAGTACATAAAGATAGAAAGTAAAATGGATATTATTTGGAATTCTTTGAGAATGAACCATTCTGGGTAAAAAAAAAAAATTCTAAATAGGTAAGCTCTAAACTTTCATACCCCAAATATAATTTTTTTAATAGCAATACTTCTAAAATATACCATGAATCCTGCTTCTTATACATAAGACACTGAGTGAACATTACTCACTATCATCTTCACTACTGGATAATCACTGGGTCATTAATTACTCACCATGTTCAATATGTGCTTGGAGATACAGATGCACATATAGTTTTTCCTATGAATATAACCAAGTCTAGAAAACATCCACCCAATTGGGTGGCTCTATGGTTGACTTGGCCCTTTCATATAAAGGTAAATGAAGAACATACCTGGCTGCCAGACATTGTAGCACAACCACCTTTCTGCCAAGTCAGTTTTGATGACAACAAAGATGACAATGATGATGATGATGACGGTGGTGGTAGCATTTATGGGTGCTTGCTACGTGCCAGGCACAGTATCAAGTAATTTATATAGATTTTCTTACTTAATCATTCAATAGTCCTATTAGGTAAACTCTGTTTCTCCTTTTCCATTTTACAGATGAAGAAACTAGTGTACAGAAACAGTAAATAACTCTTCCCAAGTTATCAGCCGGAAATCTGCAGAACTCACTAAAATCTCATGCAGTCTAATTCCAAGACACCATTTTAACCACTGCAATTTGTTGCCTCATATTCGAGGACAAAGCAGTCTTCACATGGGATGCTCCCCTTCCAGAAAGTAATTCCCAGCCCACTGCTGCCCTCTGTTCACCACCATTGGAGCAACAGAGAACATTAGCTAATGCTGATTAGCTAAGGAAGCCAATCAAGGGACAAGCCCTCCAGGTTTTGGACTCACCTGGAGAGACAGTGTGGTGGCGAAGAGTTTGGACTCTGGAGCCAGGTTGACTTTGAATCTAGGCTTTTTAACTTACTAGCTCTGTGACCTTGGGCAATTACATAGCTACTCTGTGCTTCAGCTTTAAGAAGTGATACCGAGTATTAACTTCATAGAGACGTTACAAGGATTAAATAAGCAGTTTACATGCAAAGTGCTTTAAACAGAGCCTGGCAAATATCACGAACTCAATAAATGAGTTATTAGTGGCTTATCTGCATTAATAAGGAGGAAAACATCCTGTCATTTAAAAAAATTCATACTATAATATCGGAGGGGTAGTTTTCTTCATAAAATTCAGCAGTTGGAAAATTCCAGCAGAACAGAAGGAAATCAGAGGACAGCCTTTCTTGGGATTCCAGGAATCTTAGACTTGGAGCCAAGCAACCTGAGATCAAGTCTCAGCTCTGTTGCTCACCAGAATCACAGCCGGCACTCAGATAAGCTGGGAGATACTGAGATTTTCCATGGGTTTGTCCTCGCGTCTTGGGGCACAAGTGCCTATGTGGAAACTGGTAAATGACTTACAACCTTCAACAAATTTAGCATATGTCTCTGTTGATTCGTCTGTTCTCAGCATTTTGTAACAAGATGCCCATTGCTCGGAATAGTTAATGAAATACATATTCTAGATCATTTTATTTTGATGCTAAAACTTTTCAACTCTTTACAAAAACTTTACCAAAATTGGTTACATAATTTTCTGAATTATTATACAAAATACAGAGAAGATACAGTCAGAAATAAATGGTAAACTCTTCAGTGTAAAGTCTACACTGTAAGGAAAGCCAACACATGTAAGACGTGATCTCAGGCTTGAAAAGTTTATATCGAGGTGGAAGAATGAGACTCAGACCACAAATAGACTCCTGACCACAGAGGGGGAAGTGCCAAATAACGGACAGACGAAAATGCTCCAGGACTTGAGAGGACAGAAAAATAACAGTGAGTTGGTGAATTCAGAGTGGAGTTCACAGAAAAATTGGGACTAAGGGCTGAAAAGCTCACAGTTTATAAACCTGAACTCACTCTCTAATCCCAAGATGCAATTTCCTTTCAATGTGCCAACTTCTGTGGATAGTGACTTTGTGGAATTCTGTGTTCAGAAGGATCCTGAAGCCAAATGTGGACTCAACAGAAAAGAATTCTCTAATTGGTATAAACATCTGCTATAGGGAAAGGAAGCAGAAATGAAAGAAAGTCCAACTCTACCCTTTTTTGACCAACTCTGCTTCATTCCCACACTGCACTAATGGCTGCCTCTCTCAGATCCAAAGAATCCATGGAATGGGAGAGCAGGAAGAGACCTTAGAAATCAAACTGATTTCTTCCTTGTGTAAAGAGGATGATAACGCTCAGGAAAACAAGTCGCTCTCCCAAGGAAAACACAAAGATTTTATAACAGAAACTAGACTAGAGCTTAGAACTTCTAAACCCATGCTCTTTTGAATGCATTGCTCTATCCACCTGCTCCTGTCCCCTCAAAAAACATTGTCTACAAGAAGATATGTCCCCTGGCTGTTCTATCCATCTACATTTCTTTTGCCCTCTCGTTCATTCATTCTGTTCTGAAACAGACTCTAGTAGGCTCTTGAAATGCAGTTGTATATTTACTGGAGTTCATATCTGCATGCTTCCTAATCTTTAACACATTTTCATCCAACCACTGCATGTTATATATACCTACTTCTTGGCTCCTCAATACCTGGTATGAACCAGATTATACTAAGTGTCAAAGAATTCTCCATTAAAGCCTGTATTATCTGCTACCATGCAGTAGGGCACGTTGAGTTTCTGAGGTCCGTAAAACCGAGGTAGGTATTAATGTTCCATATATAAATAATGGTTAGTGCTTTCATTAATTCATATAAAGCTTCAAAGCATGTTTGCTGCATCTAGTTAGTACTGCTATTTGTTGAAGATTATTGAAAACAATAAAAATAGGCACCATTTACTGGGTACTTACTGTCTGCCAGGCACTGAAGTGGGTGCCACCCATACATTATCTTCTTTAATCCTTTCAACAACAGTGAAACTAAGCATCATTATCTCCATTTTACAGATGAAAACAAGGTAGAAGCAATGCAAGAAGTGTGCAATCCCTTCGAGTGATTTTGCGAGTGAACTCATAGATCTCCTAAACTCATTCAAATGAAATCACATTATAAAGATGCTGGCATTATTTCATGCCCATTCTACCCTATTCAGATGCACAGGTTAAAAACAGCAGCTCCCTCCATCACGAAATGTATATTCCATTCCGTTCTAAACGTTGAGATACAAACGATGCAACTGCCATGCAGTTCAAGGAGATTTCCTGGGAGAGGGGTTTGATTTTTATATCCCCATATCTCTCATGACCAAAAAAGCCCAACAGATCACAGGGCACCCTCAGAGATGCTTCCCGGGCCATGCTAAAGGCTTCTCTTTGGCTGAAATGCACTGGCCCAGATCATGGTTGACCCTGTGACCCACCAGTTTCATTAGTACTGGCTTCCAACTGCTCTGTCTCTGACAAATTTACATAATTACATGGCTGCTGAAGATATACTTGAAAAGCCTTCAAAGAAAACAGTTTACTCTCTATAAACACCAGTTTTCACACCTCGAAACCATTTCCTAGACCCTTTATTCCAAATAAAAATTGCTTGAAAAATGTAGACAGGAAACTTGTTGAGGCTTGCAAGGGGATGTTTATGACTATTTATAAACTTCTGCCATCAGAAATCTTGGTGCCACTATGGTATCTCACTCAGCCTGTCTCTTCCATTTTGATTAGGAGGAAAATGCAAACTACTCTCTTCTCTGCTCCACTTTTACAAGGTTTGCTAGCACTCTGAGCCAGTAGCAATTGAAAGCTAGTAGCTGGAAAGTAATTTACTTCTTTGAGTCTGACTCTTCAGAACCAGTACAATCTGAGCACATTTTTGCACCAAAGACATTAAGGGAGAATTCCTTTTCAAGTGGTTATTCTTGAATTCATTTACTTTTGACACACACAATGAAATCCCAATTCTCCTGAAGGCTGCAGTGCCTTTGTTTGCTATTTTGTGCACTGTCTATCTCCCTGCATCTCTGAATGAACAGCTGCAGAAGTTTCAGAAACTTGTGAGTGCTTCTTCAAGATGGACTATTACTGCCAGAACTTAGCTGGCTGATGATTTTTCAATCACCATTTTGCTGTTTCCTTTTTAGAAAGAGTAAAAAGTGACAGAAGATCCTCACTTTGAAACAGGCTCCATAAAGCATTTGAATCTTTGGCAAGCGCACTTTCAAGCAGTAAAACTATTTCTGATAAATTGCACAAACTATGATTTATAATGTGATAAAGACCTGAAACAGCTCTTCAAATCTATAGAAGATATTCCTGTTGGCTAGGAGTCATTTTAAAAGCCACAGGCAAGAGAAAAGGTGAATTTGCATTGCCCAGTAAACCATGGGATCTTTAACTAGATGGATGATAAAAGTACGGTGGGACAAGAAACATAGTGATGTCAAACACAAACATGAATTTGCAGAAGCATCATGTTAAGAGGCAGAATAACGTTCAGATCGAGCGCTCTCCGTTTGAGTCCCATCACCTACACATACACTGATCTTGAGCAATTTATTTAATTGCCCCTCACCTCCATCTTCTCATCTCTAAAATAGGAGATGATAATAAAATGCTTCTTTCACAGAGCCCGTGAGAGAGTCAATCCACTAATATCTCAGTCTCTCTCCCATTTTGATTAGGAGAAAAATGCAAACTACTCTCTCCTAAATACTTATACTATTGTATGGCACACAGTAAACACCAAATATGTTTGGACTTTTATATGTGAAATCGGAGGTCACCTAGAGGTTTAAACTAAAATGAACGATAGCAGTAAACTGGCCCTATTATAGCCAATCTTGTGCTTATACCCAGTACCCGTCCATTTCAATACAGAAAATATAAAGCCACTCAGCATGATTAATCAATCCTCTTGCAAGTGCGACCAGCCTGAAGACATACCTTTGAAGAACTACAAACAAAACTGGCAGACTTTTTCCCCTTCACATCTTTGACTTTTTCAGATAAATCTCTCTCAGTTCATCCTTTTCATTTCAAGTATTTTACCTTCAAAAGATGTCTGTTTCCTTTTTGTTTTCAAATATAAAATTATATGTGCAGTGGTGGATAAGTCATGTTTCATGATAAAGCATATAGCAAGGCTAGATTTCTGCTATTTAAATCAGTGTCTTAGTGATTGCTAGAATCTGAATAATTATAAACTCAGCCTTCAGCATTCACATTTTAACCTGAAAAATGTCAGCAAATACAACAATAATGTCATTATGTCATAGGAACTGAAAAAAATACTTTAATTACAGAAACGTGGTATGAATTTAAATTGCGGGCAGTAACTAGCAAATCTTTTATACTTACGCCTCTTTGAGGAAAGGCCTCCTAAAGGGGCAGAACTGAAGATTAAGGATGCCACTAGGGCGGCCTGGGCAGAGATGCTTTCCAAGGTTTATGCCTGCGGATATAGACACGCACATTCAATACAGGCAGGCGTTTGTGAGCAACTATCAAGCCGGGGCATCTGGTAAACCAATCCCTTCCCCCCCACCCCCACCCCTAGTCAAGCCAGCGCAGGAAATGAAAATGTCTCCCCAAATACCAGTGTGCCAGAAGACATAATGAGAAAAAGGCACATCTAGACTGTGAAACCACAACATCAAAGGCAAATTTATACTAAGAAGATTAGATAGGCAGATTTGCATCCAACTAGTTTCAGTCTGAAATAAGCCAATGTGGAAAAATATTTCATTTCCAAATGTCCATTACAATTTCATCTAAGTAGCAAGATCACCTCTAGAGAAATACAAAAGAAGCATAAGCCATAAATGCATATTCTCTTCTTTTAACCCAACAGTTTCACTCTAAAATCAGGAGAGAAACAAGGCAAGCATCTGAGATTCTCACTCTCATTTATTCAATAATAAATATACACTGAGTTCCTACAATAGGAGAGGATTCATCCAGAATTATTGTTTAGTTATCCACTAAACCTGTATTTTAAAACTTAGTTATATTCTGCTTAGATGTTTACAGGCAAAAGGCAGATCAGATTTAATTTTTTGAAAGATTCTAGCTAAAAACTGTCCATTATAACTGCTGTAAATCAACAAGAGTTGTCAGAATGGAATCTTAATTCAATCAACTGCTGGCTACAAGGGGGTAGGAATTAGGCAAGAGAAACAGGTCAAGTGGAGTGAAAATGCCAACACAGGGGAGTCACACTAGGAAGGCTGCTGTAATCCTCCAAGTTACGGAAGGCAAGCACATGGTGTCAAAAAAGGCTATTTCTCCTTGTGAGGAAAAAAAAAAAAGTTGCAGAGTAGACAAAGAAACAAGAGAACGAAATTGGAAGTGTTCCGATGGCAAATTATTAATGTCTTCTCTTTGAGAAATTGCAAGCAGGCAGAAAAAGGTCTAACCTGAAGAGAAGGATCAAAGACTGAAATAAAAGCTTTGATGCCCAAGTTGCTCTGTAGCCCCAAAGCACCGTGGAGCCACGAATGCAGCTGGGAAGACTGTGAACTCCGAAAAACGTGTGGAATGAATTGGCTACTTAATCCCTGGGAGGATACAGGAGTGGAATTAGGCAGTGATTAGTTGCTTCTGAAATACAGTGATGGCAGTTCATTTGAAACTAGATATTTATATTTCTTTAGATTTGGCTCTAGAGTTTCCACATCTTTAAAAACATATGCCAACGTTAGTGATTGGTTAATATGAATGTTTAGTTTGAATAAAAAGTTTACTTCTCAAAAGATAACATTACCGACTGGGTCGTGTGGTATAAAGTGAAACTCAGCTGCTGTCCCGGGAAAAGCCCCAGCCTTGCTATACTGCTCATCCTGAGACAAGGGTCCAAACTGGTGACATATGATTCAAAAAAAAAAAAAATTACCTTTTAAGCCTAACTTTGCAGAGTCGAACTTAAATCCATACAGCAAAGTAAATAAAATTCTGATTGAGTCACTGATTCACTCATTCAGCAGGCACGTTGAAAGCTTAACTTATTTCAGGCCCTTTACTGGGGGCCAGATACATAGATGCTAAGGTTCAGTTCTGGTCTCACAATCACCATCTAGACATCATGGAATGTTAGACTTTCAAGTGATCTTAAAAGCCATGTTTTCCTCTACCGTTCAGTCTAACTTCAGTCTCCTTTATGCCAATCCTACCACAAGGTCGTCCTTAATCTGTTTGTACATCTTCACTGAGAAGATACTCGCTACCTCCCTGGGAAGAAACTTCTTCCGTTTTTGTTAAAAAAGTGTTAAAAAAAGATAAAGTGGGACTCAATGTCATGCCTCCAAATAAAGAAAGAAAGAAACTGAAGAAGCAGCCATTTTAATAAAGCCTCTGAAATTGGATTTCATGCATTTTCTTTGTGCTTAGCAAAAATGTTTGTGTAATTTGGGAAATGGTACAGATACATTCTCTTTGCAATGATCAGGTATCAAAAGACTGTCTTTAATGTCAAAGGCTGTTTAGAATCACACTATTGAGTCTCACCTACTAATCCCTAGGTGGTTCCCACAGGCAACATTTTACAACACAGAGAAGTTGAAGCCAGAAAGACCATGATGTAGTCTAAGGCCACAAAAAGGTCTCCTGGAAGTCTGTTTTCTGTCCACTGATTACTTCTTCCAGGACTCAGCAGACAAGGATAGCGTACACTATTTCTACACAACAGGTTAGGAAACTCAGATGATACCTTTGTAAACAAAAGGGGAAATTTTTGATATAGTAACAGTGGACCTTTGAGTATGATGGAGACCACCTTTCCTGATTTTTGAAAGGTTGTTTGGTTGTTGTTGTTGCCATTATTTTTCTTGAACTTAATCTTTACAATTCCATTATAGTAAAATATAGTTGGTCCAGAATGGTTGAAGACTGTTCTTACTTTCTGAACAATATGATTACCTTAACGTCACATACATTTTAGGAGGATTTCAAAATATTTAAAAAGTCAATGAAACATTTATTGCTAGCTTCTGTCAAAGAAAATATTGCTTAAACCTTCAGAGGGCACTTAACCATTTCTCTTAACTACCAAGAAAATTTCTTAACCATTAAGAGCATTTTACCTTTGTGGTCAAAAGACCTAGGTAAATGACTGATACAATGATTTGTTGAATTAATGAAAAAACGCATGCATGAATGATGAATGAAGATGTAACATCTCCAACAAAGTACCAGAGCTAGCCTTTCAGTATTATCATGTCGGTGACTTCACCAAACCTCATTCTTTTTCAGTATATAAATGACTGAATCATGCAAAACATCACCTATCATTTCCTGTTTATTAAAATATTAGATTTGTTCAGTTTAATTTCCTTATTACCTAACTAACTTTTCTTATTTGTTAATTGGCCATGAAAAAGCCTTTTTCACCTTACAGTATTTGCCCTAATGTATTTACAAAATTTTAATCACTGCTAATCATTAAAAAATTGCTTCAAGTGACAGGCACAGAAAACACACTTTCCCTTCTTTAATTGTGCCATAGTCATAAAGTGGGACCATCTAAATGAGAAAAAACTTGAGAAAGAAAAAAGACTTTGAATCACATTTTTCAAGATAGGCACAATATATTAACTTTTATATTTCTTACATTAGCACATTAGTCTTAACTTCCATTTCTGTTTGATTTGCTTCCTTTCAATTTTAATTTCCACCTTGCTCACGCCTTTCTTCGCATCCTTTTGCACCATGGCTTCCTCTGTAGGTGCCATCAGCGTTTATCCATAATTCTCTAAGTGAACGGTGAAGATACCATTGAGGTTACCTGAAAGTCAGACCTTCTCTAACATGCTGCCAACCAAACATCTATATAGTCAAGGCACTGGAGCTTTTCACCGTGTGCTTTTGTTTCTAGGTGAGTGGAGATTATCACAGCTGATGGTTTATCCAAGTATTTCCTCCCTTGTATATGTGAGTAATCCACGGCCAACAACCATGTGCTTTCACTATTCTAAGAGGGGTATTCTGTCCACAGTGGACATTTATTCACATCAGCCCTCAAATGAAGAACAATATTTCTCTACTAACCTCCAAGTAGATGGAAAAGGAGCCATATCAACTTGCACATAGGCTGTAGGGAAAAAATAGTTTCAGTTTTCTTTTCGGGTATTCCTGACACACGCTTCAGCCAGCTGTAATATATTCTTGCTTAATTCACAGATTTATTTTGACCCTTCTCCAAGGTTAGATGCAATATAAGCACCTCAACATTGCAGCAATTGCAGTATCCTGGAGAAGATTATTTGTGATAAATGAAAGCTAAGCAGGGGTCACCAGCATTCACAACAGAACAAAACATATCAACTCTTCTGTCAAAATAGAAAAAATAGCCTTTATTTAAGTTACATAACTAAATCTCCAGTTGTTAAATATTCTTTAGCATATAGTCTTTAAATCCATTTTTAAACAATTACAATGACTTCAACAAATGTTCATTCAAGATGCAGGCAGGCTCTTAAAACTTCAGGTCTCATGTACTTTATTCTCCTACGCCCCCACATCCCCCAGTCTCCAGAACTCTTCAGCTCTAACAGACTATAAAAATGTTATTTTCGCACTTGCCTTCTGTGGTTTGCCATCTGATTCAATAAATGGGTGGGTTTAGCCGTTACTTTCAACCAATTTAGACAGTCCAGACACTATTGTCCTTCACCAGCAATGAGGAAAGCCCTCATCCAGTACCTTCCTGCACAACTGAGAAGCCACAGGGTGCTCCTTCCTTTTCTCTGTGCCTCACACTCATTGGGAAGCAGAACAGAGGCCCAAGGCACTTTAGTCTTGAAGGAGAAGAAAAGGGAAAAGAGTCCTCTCTTCTGCGAGAGTTTAGGCCAGCTGAGAAGTTAGAGGAACAGTCCCCACAAGAGACCACCTTCACTTCTAACACCAACTGCAAGTTCAGGCGATTACCAAGACCACTCTGCCTTCAATAATTTGTTAGAAGGACTCACAGTAATCACTAAAAGCTATTGTATTAAAATCAGACAAGCAAAGAGGTGCACAGGGTGGAGGCGGAAAGTACCAAAAGTGGACCTTCCATTGTCCTCTCCTTGTGGAATCAGAACATGTTACTTGCTTGGCATCAGTGTGTGACAACGTGCAGGGACTGCTGCCAATCAGGGAAGCTCAGCTGAGCCCCATGTTCAGAGTTTTTATTGAGACTCCATTACATAGATATGATTGACTGATTGATTGCCCACTTGGTTGATTTCGGTCTTCGTCTCCAGCCCTTCTGGGAGTAACACAAAGCCCCCACCCAAAATCATACTGTTGGGCTTTCTGGTTTAGCAAGACCATCTGGGTGTGTCCAGCCTCCACCCTAAGTCATGTTGTTAGACTATCCAGTGACCCAAGGTCCCCAGGCAAATAAAGATGCTCCTAGCAGATATGACGGTCCAAGGTCTCCCAGAAGCTGAGGTCAAAGGGCAGAACTCCTTTTGCATAAGGTTAAATTCTTCACTAAACATCTTCATTTTCTTATAAGCTTTCAATTTGGGGCACTTATCTCAATGATAAACATACTCATTATGGTTGTAGCTATGCCCTTAGGCATTCTGAAGGTCAAGGGAGATTTTTTTAAAAAATAGAGATTAAGAAAGCTGGGTTATAGTAGAATATTCATGGAGGCAAAGGAAGGGAGAGGTGGGTGTAAAATGCACTATGATGCCTGGTCAGAAACCCAGACCTTGGCATTATGTGCTTGGAACAAATATAGCAGGAGCTCGTTCACTCCCTGGCAATAACGAAGGAGTGGACTGCCCCCAACATCTAGTACTTGCCTGCGAGAGGGCAGAGTCAGCTAGTTCTGCACCTCTGGATGAAAGAGCATGAACAGCAGTCTGCTCAGTACGTTTAGAGGGATTCCTCAAAGCTCCCCCTACCCAACAAGGCCACCCTACCTGCTGACTGCCAGAACTCTGTCACCATTTAGGTTAAGCTTCGTGTCTTCACTGTTAAAATACAAATATGTTAAACCACTAGTATCCATGAATACTTCGGTTTGAAGTTGTTTCCTGAGAGAAGCAATGGAACTAAATTCTGATGGATGAATGAAAAGAAAGAGAAAAATGTGAACTGTGAAAACTGCATGTGGGCCTAAATGGAGAAAGATGAGAAAGAATTCCCCAACCCCACTCTGCTCCCTCCATTTCTTAGCCCAGCACAGTGCATAGTGTGGCCAAAAAAGAAGGCGCTAAGAGCCCATGCAAGTCCTGCTCATCCTCAGGTAGCTGTGGGACAATATCACAAAGCACTAAAGTTAAAGATCTGGGTTGGAGTCTTGGCTCAGCTACTAACAAGCTGTGACTTGGGCATATCAATTAAGCTTTCTGAGTCTCTGTCACCTCAATTCTAATTTGGGAATAATACAAATTCTCTCACAGAGTGGGTGTGAGGCTTAAATGAGATAACATATGGGAAAGCACCTTGTTTTTTTAACTACTGTATAAATACGTTATTATTAGTTGAGCAGATTGGAAAAATAGCTTTAGCTTTTTTATTTCTAATTTTGAGTATATATGTGTATATATATGTGTATACGCCACACATATGTATCACCCCAGAGCAATTGGGTCCTATAAAATAATAATACTTGAAGAACATTATCACCAAAATGATAATACTTCACGAATCTCCCATAAAAAGGGCTATCCAGTCACAGGGGTTTGGAATACAGGGGAATCTAGATACCCTCTGAGGGAGTCTCACCACACATTAATTAGCACACTGAAGGCTCTAGAAAGTCCTACAAGAATGAACACAATGTAAGACTATTAGACATAGAATTTCCCAAACTTTTTTGAACACAGAAACTTCATGTCTTGTAACACTTCTTAAAACCAATGGAAACAGTGATCCAGAGAAGAAACTTTGAGAAATACAGTAAAGTAGATTACTCACATTTAAAAAAATATAACAATAAGGCATCATGTCCCACACATCCAGCTTTCTGAGAACTCCATTCATCACATTATAATGATTGGTTTCCTGTCTCCGTAACCAGAATGTAGGCTTTTCAATCACAGAGCTACGTCTTTCTCACACAGGTCCTAAACAGTCACTCAATACGTGTATGTATAATGAGCAAAACTTTAAGTGAAGAGAATCATTTAACTTATGCTTTTTGTAGGAAGATTGTTTTCTGAGCATACTGACCAAGTTGAAACACTAAAAATAAGATATAAATCCTTTATGTTCCCTTCAGGGAAAGGAGATCAACTTTATTTTTCATAAACAGGCAAGTACTTACATTTTAAAGAAACATCACATAGTGGGTGAAAGAACGAACTTGAGAGCCAGACCCCTGAGCGCACACTCTGGCTCCATCATTTACTACATCTATGATCTCAGATAAGTTCCTTAACTTCTCTTGCTTCAGATGTGTCATCTGTGAAAGACGACTATTAATGGCACTTACCTTAGAGGAATGTTGTGAGTATTAAATGAGCCAAGATGCATTAAGTACTTAGGAGAGCACCTTGCATGTAGAAAGCGTGAGTTATGAGTTAGCTATTATTGTCATTATTATCCACGTTCAACATTTTCTAGTTCATCACTAAATACACCCTGTAGAATCAAATAACCCTGGGTGGTCCCAGGTCATTCTCCTCTAAGGTCATAATATTTGTGATATGAGGCAATTCTCATATAGTCTTTTTTAAAGTGCACATTCTGGTTGCTAACACTGGCCACGCAAGGCACACCGGGAAGGGTATGTTAGTAAAAGCACTACCACAGCTTCTATTCTCAAGTCAATGTCAGGGTAGTAAATCTTCTGCACGAATTCCAAATAGCAGGATGCTCCTTTACTGGGCTCACAGGAGGATGTCAGATAGTTATTGCTTTACTTTCTTCATAAACGGTCTATCCGTCCCTTTATTACACCCGTGCCAATCCCTGTCAATACTGCCATATCCTCTGTCAAGTTATGTAAAGCAGAATGCAGTCGCCTTAATATGGACTTGCTAGAACCCTGCTGAGGGCTTAAGGCTCTAATGCAATGCATTTTTATGTGATGAACAAAATAACACAATTTTATACTGTCAGCTCATGCTAAGAACGCATATCAATTTATCTCCATAATATAACCTGCATTTCATTTCACACTATCTCCTAGTAATGCTCATTTAGGACTGCAGATTAATAAGTGTGTTCAATTAATGATTTTGCATTATTTTCCAAATTAAGACTCCTTCCCACACTAATTTTATAATTCAATTAAAATAAGCCATCAAGTTTTCTTAGCATGATTTGCTCTTTATAAACCCCCTGCCACTTTCTTACCCTTGCCATTGTTTCAGTAGGCCTACCGCTGAAAGGGAGCTATAGATAAAGAGGAAATGTCTTCTAAACTTCCTATATTCATTTGCCAGGACAGCTGCAACAAAGTACCACAAACTGAGTGTTTTGAATGACAGAAATTTGCTGTCTCACAGTTCTGGCGGCTGGAAGTCTGAGCTCAAGGTGTCGGCAGGGTTAGTTCCTTCTGAGGGCTATGAGGGAGAATCTTTTCCGTGCCTCTCTCCCGGTTTCTGGTGGTTTGTTGACAATCTTTACATTCCCTGGCTTGTAGATACATCACCTGATCTCCGCCTTCTTCTTCCCATGGTATTCTCCCTGTGTGCATGCTTCTGTGTCCAAAGTTCTCCTTTTTGTAAGGACACCATTCATAGTGGATTAGGGGCCTACCCTATTTCAGTTTGATGGCATCTTAACTAGTTATATCTACACAACCGTATTCCTAAACAAGGTCACATTCTGAGCTTCCAGGGGTTAGGATTTCAACATATGAATTTTGGGGGGACAAAATTCAATCTATACCACTTTGCAAATTCAAAATGCTCTTGGGGACATGCCACTTTAAGAAAATCCTTTGGTCCAACCTCCTATCCATATAAAACAGATACATCATGGAGAGAGCCCATTGGACTCCTTGATTGGAACATACCGGTTGACTGAAAATCATACCTGTGATACCCAAGGTTTGCTCAGATTTCCCAGAGGATGGGAAGCAAGGCAACAGCAGGAGCCTTTCCGTCTTCACTCAGTGCTCTTCCCCTAAAGATTCTTAGAGAATTCACAGCCAATAAAAAGGAGTAATGCTTGGATAATGCTTTCCTAACTTACAGATCACAATGGTTATCTCACACGACTCTCACAAATAACAATCTGGCAGACAGATGATTATGTCAAGTACTTCTATAAAGGGACCGTGGCTAGAAGGTTAAGATGCATGCTCTGGAGCCAGAACACATGGATATGGATCCTACATCCCCTGCTTTCTAGTTGTTTGACCTTGGACAGGTTTGTATGCTTCAGTCAGGTACAAAAATGGGGCCAGTAAGAGTATTCACTTCATAGACTTGTTGAAAGGATCAATAATTTAATCCATATAAATTGTTTAGAATAATGCCTGGTATATGGAAGGTGCTCAGGAAAATTAGAGCTATTATTACTTTACAAATGATGACATTGAAGCTCAGGGACATAAAATGACTTCTTCAAGATAATGCAGGTGGCCAGTGGTGAGACTCAACCTCAACCTCAGAACTTCTGAGGGCTTTCCATGTCACCAGACAGCATTTCAGCAACACTCCATTTTTAACGTGCATCGACATCACACTTTGAAGTAATGGAGACATTTGTGGACTCTGGCACACACGAGTAGAGTACTAAGCTGTACTGTTGTATGCTCAAGAAACCCCAACTGCTGGACTGCCTGCTCAGGGATCTGGACTTAGGGAAGGCGAAATCCTTACAGAATCCTATGAGTTAGCCACTTCTGCATAAGGTTCTGGAATAACTGCTTTGGCTGGACCAGAAAGAACATGGGTGTAAACAAAGTGACTGTTTTTTACCATATCCCATGTGCATCTCTTATTGCAACCAAGAAAACTGCTTGTATTATTATTATTCCTTGAACTTGCTGTGCTTTTCATGTCTCTGGGAAATATTCTATTCCCTATGCCCAATTTCATATTATCGTTCTGTTTATCTTGAAGAATAAGTTGTACTTTGTATTTTCAAACCTCAGAAATCTTCCTTTATCTCCTGGCATGACATAGAGAGACCCTTTCCTGTTTTCTTTTAGGACAGAATCAGCATCCATCATAGCACTTCTGAGCTACACTATAATCACTGGTTTCCTGGTCTCTATTTCCCACCACACTAAGGACACCGTATTTGTTTTGGTATCTGCACACAGCCTAGTGTATAAATATTTACTGATTAACTGGAAGACTGACTAAAAGAATGAATGAATGAATATATGAAGAAAAGAGACAAGAAGATCTCAGAGTCTTAGCATCCAACCATTAGGCACATTATATTTCCACTTGACTTATGACCAGAGAAAGGGAAGACAGAATAAGTGATGAGGAAAAAGGTGTGACTTTGTGTGTGATATTAATCAGTTAATGAAGGTCCCAGTTGTTCTGCCTAGATCCATAGAATTTAAAAAGAGAGAAAATTTCACCACCAGCTATCTAGCCTGATTTGCGTGTGTTCAAATCTTCAAAATATTCCCTTTGATTCCTTTAATCAATAGCTATTTTAGAAAGCTCTTCATTACTTCCTAATTGTCCAAATTCATTTTCTTCATTTTTCCTTCTTAGAGGCACATTTTTCAAATGACTTAAGTAGTCAGCAATTTTAGAATCATTATTAACTTCAAGCATTTCTCTCGGTTATTAGCATGTCCCTTCTCTCTCTAGGACTAAATTCTTCTCTGTGTTTTTAAAAGGCCATCTGGTTCATTTTCTAGACTTCTTTTTTCCCATACGTCTCAAATAAAGTCAACTTGACCCTATACTTAGAGCAATCCATGTTTACAATAACTCTGATCCTAGATATTTTAATTCATCACATCTCTGGTTTTGGATGAAGATCTAAGTGATTCCTTATTATGTTAACATGTCACAAAATAAGTAAATAATTAGCATCATCTAGATTTTAATCCATCCCAACTGAGTAAACTGGTGAAGCCATTACCATCACAAAACATATTTACATTACAAAACTTTTTATAAATAATTTGAATGAATATTTTGATCCTTAAGTATATTAAAATTAAAAATACACACATCATTGACCCCAACAATCCCATTGCTAGGAATGTGTATCACAGAAATAAAAGCACCATATTATTGCAGGACTGATCGTTGGGCCAAAAAACTGAAAACAAATGAATGTTCACCAATAAGTGGGTGGTTGAAAATTTATGATACATTGATACCATGGAATGTTATGCACTGTTTGTATATGATTCCATAAGCACAGAGAAAGATATGAAAGAGTATTAAGCAGTTTGTTACTGGGGAGGGGAGAGGAAGTTGAGGGAAAGAGGAGGGAAGATAATGGAGAAGCAGGAAAAGAAAGAGGGATATTCATGGCAAACAGTATATAGAATATGATCTCATTTATGTAAAATGGCATCTGTGTGTATGAATATGAATAAATCTATATAAAATGGTGACCACATGGTTATCTGCAGGCCATAGGACTGTACGTTTTTACTTTCTTATATTGTATATACTGTTAATTTGCTATAACTTGAAATTTTTTAATTTGAATTTTTTAATCATTTGAATTATTGTTTATATAATTTGAAAAACATTAAAGTTACTTTCATTGTGATATATATATAGAGAGAGAGAGAGTAGTGTCAATCAAACCAAGGGTTATGTACTTATGATTCAGAACTCAAATCCAGCTACTGGATAAGAGATGGGTTATAGGCAGTTCCACCAGACTATAATCAACCTGCTCAATAGCGTATATATCCTATCCACTATATCCTTTCTAATTTTCTAACTCTATCTGTAATTCTTTCTAATTACGTTCTTTCTAATTTCTTTGCTGATTTTCCTTTTAATCCACTTTCAAGATTCACCTAATGTCATTCCTTCTTAATTGGGTTTTCCCTTGTTTCCCCAAATATCTGATTTCCTAGGAAGTCTTCAAAATTCCTCCATAAAACCCTCTTAAATTGACATACTTTGTGATATCTCATTTTGCTGGATGAAAGGCAATACCATGTAGGAGATGCCTGATGCTCCTGCATCCCTCAGGGTTCATCAACTTTTCTTTTTAAATTCAACAGGAGTTCCACAGTGAGAGAAGAAATGTTCTCAAAATCTAAACATAAATAAACTTGGACAATAATACTGGCAAATGCAGTGCGGCCTCCTGAAAGGTATCTGTATCACTGGGCTTCTCTTACAACTTTTTGGTGTACAAATGAACTCATGGAAAAGATACACTGATTCTGCCTAGATTTAAACAAGCCAGAATTTCCAACAACCCAGAATTGAAAAATACAAAACCTAGCTGCTTGAATTTCAGAAAGCACTTTAATTACTTTGGTATATAAAAGTTGTTAAGAGACTGGAATAATCAAAATATTCAAGAACTAATGTAGAAAATAATGAATACATTAATTCAGGTGTAATGTCTAGGCCATTATCATTACAATACGTCTCTTTAATTACCTTTCCCTCCAGGACTTGATGTTTTGCAAGATTTGTTCCACCAAACAAATGAATTAATAAAGTAACAATTAATTAATTTTTTAAAATTCTTAATGAATCAATGGCACGTGTAATTGCCCATCACAGCTACTGATCAAGATGAGGAAACCAGTGTTGCATACGTAGTTGAAACAATTTATTTAGAGGCAAATAATTTGTTATCATAGATCAATGCATAATTTCTGTTAGCTTCTTAAAAATAATGGAAACAGTCAAAGATACACTCCAGAGCTGAAAGTGTACACAGACCTCTGTTTCAGAATCAGTGTTCCATGGTCAAAGAATAAATTGAGGTTAAAAATCAGCTTTATGTTAATTCACAAATTTGTTTAAAAAAGAAAGAAACAAACAACTCCAAAAAGAGTATCAGGATTAATTTACAAGAAGAAAAGCTTTGAAGTGACCCATGAAAAACGTGAGCCTTAACCTTATGCCAAGGGCACGGAAGACAAATGGACATGAGTGATGAGCTCTCAGCAACCTCCCAATGTCACTTACAAAGATTCAAGTAACAGATAAGAAATAGCAAATATATCAGCAGAAGATAATGCATACAATATTTTCGTTAGCTTTTCACACCTATTTCTTTAACTTCTATAACATCAGTTTTGGTTTGTTTTTCCTGCTCTGAAAAGATAAATGCAGATGCATTCACATTCTCTGGAGACTAGAATCAGATGATCAAGTCAAAACAAATCCTTTTGAAAGCACACGATCTCATGGCAGATGCAGTAAAGGATACATCCTTGGCCATTCTGAAAATTTCCTACACAAGAAACATCCTAAATGCACATGTCCAAAATTGACAGTCAATAAAGTTTCAACCTTGAAAACTCAGTTACCAAGTTTTGAAACTAAGAATCATACAAGTGTTGGGTTTTTTATTTATTTTTTAATAAAGGGCATGAAAGTAATAAATATCACATCACACTGAATTTGTGTTAATCCCCATTTATTCATTCACAAGCCACAGTGATATCACAGAAGAATATGGTACCAGCAATTTCAAACCATGGCTCCGTTAAAGATTTAACATCTGAGGTCAGCATGAGGTTTTCTTATTAAGCTGCCATTTCCTTCACAAAATAGACTATTTTGTACTTACTGGTACCCTTTGAACTCTTATAGTGAATAATTAAAACTAAACTGCAAAGCATAATTTGAGATGCTGAGTACACTGCCGTTGTAGGATTTTGCTTAGTGGCTCATTTTTAATGCTCGCCAATCCCCGGAGGCGTAACCCTGCCGTTAGTCTGAATCGACAAACAAAAATCGGCTGGCTCCTAAAAGCAAAACAGACAACTCCAAGTCATAATAAAATGGTCTTGTTGGTGACTCACCATATTGACAGCGGGGTCCCTGAAAACCCTCTGAACACTGCTGAGCTTCTCTGTCTGAGCAGCTCCTTCCACTGAAACAAGTCCCCACCGCAGAGACAGCTCAAGGGAGGGTGGACAGGAGAAGGTGGAGAATGGAGTTTAAGGAAGGAAAGAAGATCCTCAATGCAAGCACCAAGTTGCTAATGTAAATATAATCTAGAAATTTCCACCAGCCTTCTGTAGAAAGGTTGAAGCGTTTTCATTATAAGTTAAGGCCTCACTGTGGAAAACCTCGTAGAACTCTATGTGGTAGCACCCGCATCGCCTAGGAGCTTGTGGAAATGCAGTATCTCAGGCCTCACTCCAGACTTACTGAATCGGAATCCACACTTTAACAAGATACTAGGTGACTGATATTCACATTCAAGTTTGAGCAGCGCTAGTCTAAAGAAACTCCATGGATAAGATGATCGTGTGGCCCAAACAATTTAAAATCAAGCAAGAAATGCTAATACTTACTAGAGGCAAAGGATTGTGATAAGTGTCATACAACAATATAAAGAATTCATCTCACAGTCATTAATTTCCAGTTTATAACATAGTAGAGATGACATCGTGGGCAGATGTTTTCCCTGAGCTTATACCAGCTGGCCACAGTGGCCCAGCAGCGCCTGCAAATACAGTGACCCTTGGTGCACCACTCAGCACAAAGCCTGCCTGACATGGGAAGCTTGAGGCAACTCCCTTAGATATTTCGAGAGCAGAAAGCACAGTGGGAAAGGAAAACAGGATGCTGACACATTCCCTAAGGTACCGGATAGCAGGAAAGATGAATTGTTGTGCTCTGTGCTGCACTGACTGCAACACACTGAAGCATTTTAAGTGACTTCGCAATAACCATAAACACATAGGTAAAGGAGTCACTGAATGAACCATTCCTCCTAGTATGAATGAACTATATAATGCCACTAGTTCTGCAGCTTGAGTGCTGTCAAACTACTCTGAAGGGTCTGGAATATCCTCGCCAGAGGTTTGTGAAAGCACTGCATACCTCATCTTGAAAAGGAAACCGCCTCCAGAGTTCTGCAATTAATCATGACAAGCACAAGTTGAGAAATCCCATTTAGATTTAGTACGGTGATTTCCCTCCGGACTTTTGAATCAACTGTGGATTACAAATTTGATGATATGGGAAAAGGGCAAACAGAGAAGGGAGATGGAAGTCAAGGTGTAACCTGTCTGGCTTTAAATAAACTGTCTTTTAAATAAAGAGAATATACAGCAGCAGTGCGATGGGTCCTGAGTTCTGACCAATCATTAGAAACACTTAACAGAAAGGCTTTTTGTTCATTTTTGCACGTCATGAGTGAATTTTCAGTCCAAAGAGATGCTCTGAATTTGTGGTGATTCTGAAGATGCCTAAAACTTGACAGGTATGATATGATTGAAGCCCAAAACAGAGTGAAATCATTACTTCTAGTGACAGAGAGTTAGACAGGAAGAATTATAACTTACAGGGTAGGCAGCCAGGTTCACGGTTGTGCCGGCTCCAACCAGGGCAGCACGTGTAGACGGTCTGCTGCTCTCTGGTGTACATCTGTCTATAGATGGTATAGTACCGCGTCCTAAGAATCAAAGGAATCTGGATCAGCAATGCTTCCTCTTAAGGTAAAGCTGTCATCCTAAACCTGCTAAAAAATTCTCCCTCCAACCCAAATCCTGCCATTTATACGCACGCATGCACGTGTGTGTGCACACACACACACACCCCTCACTACATATGCAACCAAGATTTAATATAATATAGGCCAGTGAAGATTAAGAGGCACCCCCATGTCCTTCGGTATAAATTATTCTAAGGGTCACTCAGCTATCAGAACGAAACACAAAATTATAGAGAGAATAATGAAATCCTGAAGGATAATAAAGTACATGTTTTTCAGCTTGACAGTGAAGGTCCTTCATTTATTGATCCTGCTATAGCATGCATCCTCAACAGCGATGATATCACCCCGAAGGGGGCAACAATTGGATCTTGGGTGGGAGGGGTGAAAAGAACCTTAGCAAATATCATGGTTTGTGGTCCTACAAAGGAGCACAGTATACAAACAGATATAAAGTGTATCTATGGCATTAAAACATCATGGACGAGGGGCATGATTACTAACATTTAAAAAAAAAGTTGACGTAGCAAAACCAGAAGGACCTGCAACTAGAATATACAACTACGTACTGGG
Organism: Equus quagga; assembly: GCF_021613505.1. Lineage (NCBI taxonomy): Eukaryota > Metazoa > Chordata > Mammalia > Perissodactyla > Equidae > Equus > Equus quagga. The sequence goes on from NC_060270.1 coordinate 51,096,749, forward strand.
GGAGCTTTGGGGAGAAGAAGGAAAAAAACAAGAAGATTGGCAACAGATGTTAACTCAGGTACCAATCTTTAAAAAAAAAGTTGACAACGGCTTCTTAGGGGGCAATAATCAACAAAAGGTTGAAAACACTAATTCATGCTGACCTCTTAATAGACCATAATAGCAAACATCTCTAAACTGGCTAATTATTTTTCTATCAAATCAATGCCATATTTATTCTTTATCCTAAAAGTATTAACATATTCTCTCCCCTTCACATATCTATCCTCATATCACCAGCCCAAATCCCCTCCATTATCCAAAGCCAACTTCAAGTTCCACTTCCTCCAACTTCTCTTTCCCCGCCATGCCAGTGCACCTTGCTTTTTCTCTTCTCTCGAAAATTGGACTTGTTGGTCATACCATTTTTATGACACTTAATTATTCACCGTATTGAAGCATAACCTAATATTTTGTATGTGCATCTCTCCAATCAGAAGATAAGTACAGGTTTGCATACTTATACACAAACGAAAGGGATAGCAGCTTGGCGAAGATGCAGAACATCTTTGAACACTGCCTCAACTTCAAACCCAAGGTCATAAATATTTGCTACATACAGGAATGTATAAAACTACCAAGCTCTTGAGAATAAAAATGTAAAACATGTTCTACTTAACTCCTGTTTGCTTTCCCATGTCTGAATGTCTATATGGTAGTGGACTTTCTTTGGTTCAGTCTAATGTCAACAAAGATTAAACCTCATGGCGGGGAGGAGTACAGAATATTTAAATGAAAAGCCATTTTCAAAAACAGGTACTCTAATGAATAAACATATTGAGTCCCTACTGTGTACCAAGCATTGTCCCACACGTGTTAAATGTGTTTTCGTTAATCCTCTTAATACTCATGCATGATACTATTTTTCTAACTTTACAGACTAAGGCACAGAGGAATTTAGGAACTTTGCCTAGGGCCACAGAGCTAGTAAGAGCCAGAAGTTTTCTGATTTAAACTTTATTTAAAGGTCCTGAGTGTAGACCAAAAAAGACTATCCATCTGAAAGTTACATACACACACACACACACGATGCTATGTGTAAATATCCATCATTATAAGTGATTTAGTCTTATAATATTTTATTGAGTTCTATATTATCAGTATTCTGCTATTTCTATACAGTGGAAAACCCAGTTATTTATAAATGTCCCCAACTTTCCTTTGGTAATAATAGGAGTAGTCAGACTACTACTACTACTAATAATAAATTCATTAATCTAAAGCCACGCTTTTTTACCTTTAAGTATCCTGAATTCAGGCCCAGTTGACTCATTTACATAAAACTTAACCCATTAGCAACTCTTTGTAGTAAGAGGTTAGATGTTTTGTAAAATTATTTTAAAACTTTGGAAAAAAGAGTCCACAGGAAGCCTTGATTCATAGAAAGCACCGTCCTTGCTTTTTCTCTCCTCTCCCAGCCCGCCGAGGTAACCCTAATTCAAAGGCCATAATAAGGTTAAAGAAGCTCTAGGTTTCAAAGTGGTACGAGAGAATCAAGGGCAGGTCAGATGGCCGTCCTCCACCGTAGACGCCCCGGATCCAAGTGGCGCTAAATTTAGCAAACCAGCACAATATTCCTTGTTTCTCTCAGTCTTCTGATCTCCAGTTTTCAATAGTCTATCACGTCATGAGGTAAAATTAGTGGCATCTGACACAAAACACCTCACACATAAACGAGGCCTAAAGTCAAGTAGTAACATATCCTGTCTGAAGGAAAATCTAATTCTGAAAGTTTCTGGTGGACATATCTTACGCTTGTTTACTCAACTATAATAATTATTTTCTAAAATTTATTGGATGAAATCTTTAGACATAGTTGAGGCTTTTGGCTTTGATTTTTAGTAATCAAAAGGACATAGCAGAAGGACTGTCACCTTCTTTCATAACCCACACACCATCTTGGTCCCGTGCAGCCCTGTTTCCAGAGCTTGATGGTGTGTGTGAATGCTTGACCACACGGGTGTGGACGTCCCACCACAGCCAGTTGCTGTTCTTCACAAACATTTCGACTTGAAAAAAGAAAAGAGTAGTAATGCAATAAAAATAGATTCTTTATGTTTTATACATAAATCATTTATCCCTCCATTTTCCACAAAAAGCTTCTGGTGACTTACATAAACACATAAAGTAAGAGAGTAAAATATAGGCAATACAAAAAAATTCAGGCCAAGGAAAAAGAAAATTCAGAACGGATTTTAAAAACAAGGAGAAATTTAGAAGATAAATCCAAAAGCCGTAAGTTCTCATGTGCTTAGGAAAATTCAGCTGCAAATTAAGTTCTGAGCTCTTGGGTAGCCAAAATTAAAAAAGAAACAGAATTGCATAAGTAGCAATATGCATGAAGAAAAAGCAGGCCAATTCATCAAAAGAGGTTAAATTTTTTCCTGGAAATTATTTCTGAACAATATGTTCCATTGGCATGTTTCATACATAATGCTTGTTTAAACACAAATATTTTTCAATCAGCACCATTATATTAATATTTCATTATAGAAAGTTTATACAAATTTACAGGATTCTAGACACACTAGCTTTAATTTTTAAATGTGTGGGGCCTGGAGTGTGAGAATTAAATTCTTTCGTGATTTGAGGAATGCTTTACTCAGTGATGGGTGATTTACTAGTCCATATCCATTGTCCTGCAGTTGAAAACAACAGTAGTGATAAGAGCAGGTTGGCCCCATCACTCACACTTTTCATGCATTCAGTCACCTGTGTGCCAAGCACCGCCCTCACTGGGGTCAGACTTGGATGTTCTTCTCTTGCCATCAGGAAACTCACAGTCTAGCTTAGTCTCCATACTCACAATCTGCTGAAAATAGAAATGATTTCTGATTCTGGAGTTCTAGTAGGCCCCTAAACAACTCTGTGAACCTGTCCAGGGACACAACAATAACACTGATAAAAACACCTAAGAGTACTTCCCGCACTGAAATCAGTTACATCATCCTCCACAGCTGCAGTCCCTTTTTTGCGATCACTTCTCTCAGTGGCGCTCACTAAATCTCACCATCTGATTCCACCTACAGCCCAGTTCTCACTTCCACATATATTTCTGAAAGGGGATTGCGTGGATCGTTAACTGCACCTAACCTGAATAAAATTCGCGTGGAACTTTATTTATGAGTTTGCACTGCACATTTTAATGCTTTAGGTAAATACTCTAAGAAAACAATAAATGTAAAAACTATACGTAAGTCAAGCATCCATACAATCATCAATAATTGGGCAGTGGGCCTAAAGGAAACCTTAGCCTTTAAACATCCCATATTAGATTCTCTGTAAACTGCCTGTACCTACACTTTCAGGTGGGCTTCCCTGTTTTTTGTGAGCCAACTAACCCCACTTAAAATGAGCTCATCACACCTTTGTTTTTTCAGTCTTAGTTTGAAAGCTTGCACCTCATCTAGCCTTGAACTCCATTTGTAACCTACTCTTCATCTATTATTCCATCCATCCACCCAACCATTCATCCATTTGACAAATACTTACTGTCACCTACATGTGCCAGAAGCATCCCCCGACACTAGGATTTCAGCATAAGTAATTCATTTGGGAGGTGCAGAAAACACTGGTAAGGGAGTGGTGAAATGAGACAGGGAAGGAGAGTTGGCCAAAAAGCGATGCACTATGAGCCAGCCAACACTTTAGATGACTAGCCCCCAAGGGAGGAGGGAGCCTGGGCATTGACACACTAATTCCTATCGGTCACTGGTTGAGGGCTACTTCCTTTCTAGCATTTCAGGTGGAAGCACAGGTATGCAGAGTCAGCTTCCAGAAGCCAAGTAAGTCTTCAGGCAAAGAAATGCAAATGCTGGCAGCTGAAAGCCTGGCAGGTGTGCAGTGGTAAAGGAGAGGGGACATGGGTGCTATAATGACAGTTTCAGCTGCAGGTGGTACAAACAAAAGAAAGCGCATATTCACTTTGTATTGATAACCTAAATAGAAGAGAAAATGCATTTGTAAAAATACTTAAATAAATACAAAATGTGAAGTGCTGAGATGGAAGCAATCAGGGGGCTGAAATAGAGGAAGCTTACTAAGACTCATTAATTAGCAAAGGCCTCACTGAGAGGTGATACTGTGACCCGAAAGGGTGAAGAGAAGATAGCCATAGAAGAGCTCAGGGATGCCACTCAGGCGGAAGAAACAGAATGAGCAGAGGCTTTACGAGGGGAAAACACTTGGCCTCCAGAGTATCTGAAGGAAGGCCAAATTGGCTCCAATGATGAGACGCTTGGTAGAGCAGACAGGGCCTTTCAGGCTGAGGAGTTTTAGTTTTATTCTCAGGTCTCTGGAAGCCACAGAGGGTTTTTAGAACTGATTTCTGACCTCATTTCCTACAGCCAGGATCTGGAGGTGGACATGTGATACTCTCTCTCTAACACCAACTGTAGCCGCCCTCCCTGACAATGACTTAGTTTATATCTGCTCCTGGACACCACAACAGCCCAGCCCAATCCAGCCTGGGCCCCAAGTCCTAGGAATCCCCATGCCTCCCTCGGGGGTCTTCCCGATTCCTATAAAGAAGGAAGACCTCAAGGGAAATGTGTACCTTCGGAGAGACCCAAAGCCAGCAGCCCCGGCGAACATGGAAAGGTAAACACAAATTTCATGCATCACAAGGAAATTGTATTAGACTTAAATTTCTAGAAAACTATCTGTAATCCAGAGTGCCACCGAGCAATTTCTTTAACACCGTAAGAAATGTTAATGTGACTTTAGAACTTCACACATTCTATTACTGAACCGTAGTTAGCAAGGAACACAGTTTTGGTTGAGATGAGTTTTCATTTTGGTGAACTCATGCTAGGGAATGTTTTGGTAAAGCTGTGTCATTCTTGACTGCCACGTCCAACTGCCACGTCCATGTGGCTAAGTCAGTCAGTCACTTGGTTATTCTACAGGTGTCCTGCATGCATAAGTAATAAAATTTTCTCCTATAAATCTCTCTGTTGTCAATTAATTCATAGGCCCCCAAACACTTGAATCTAAGTTGACCAAAGAAAAGATTTTCCTCCTAATCATTTTGGCAACGAGGATGAGATAGTCAGACGTCCTCATTCACTCTTGTTCACTGCAGCTGGGCTCTTGTGATCTCTGACCAAACTGGCAAAAGTAAGCTTTCTTTTCTGCTACTGTTTTGTGTTGCGCTGTCTAAGTGTTGTTTATCATAAGAAGGAGAATCATAAGATAGAACGCAGGCATAGGTCCCATAAGCCTGTTGTTCAAGCCAGCCTCACAAACTGGTGAGTTTGCAGTTCTCCACAGATTGGTGACCGCCTGGACAAACTTGCTGTGGGTCACCAATAAAACCAGATGAGTTTCTCCTTCTGTCTCAATTCTGTATTCTGAGAGCTTGGCTCTGGTTTTCTGCCTGCCATGGGGCAGAGATTGTCAGGTCTGTGTTCAGAGATAGCCAATCATTAGCTTGGGGACCTGAGACATGAGGTACACAAGTAAAGTTTCTGCTACCCATGGCAAACTCTCAGGGCGGTCGTCTCAGTCTACACGCTGTAGGGTCTCAGCCCATAAGGATCGCTGTCATCTCCTTCCCCATTGCCTCTGTAGTGCTGAGACTTCCCATTTCAGCATCACCTACCTGGAATCATAAGCTTTCTTACCAGACTCCCAGATCTCTGCTTGGGGTCTGGTTGAGCAAAGGTAGTAAGAGCTTCTTATTTTTTCAAAAAGAAATTTTCCAAAATTTAGATTTACAGGTGAAAACTTTTTGGTTAGAACTAGTCTAGTCCTTGGGGTACTGTGACTCTTGGTTTGTATCTCCCAAGGATAGCCATGTGTTCTGTTTGTCACTGCCACATTGAGAAACTGTACTATCAAGAAGCATATATCTTTAAATCGTGAGATGGTATATTCATAAGTTTTGCTAATCTGCTACAAAATGCTGATATAAGAGCGAAAATTCACAATTATCTCCTTCCTAGTTTTCTCTGTAAAATAAAGTCTTCCGTATTTGTCAGCTCACGCTGTCATAACAAGATACAACAGACTGGGTAGCTTAAACAACAGACAGTTATTTTCTCATGGTTCTGGAGGCTGGAAGTCCAAGATCAAGGTGCCAGCAAGGTTAGTTTCTGATGAGAACTCTCTTCCTGGCTTACAGACAGCTGCCTTCCCGCAATGTGCTCACATAGCCTTTCCTCTGTGTGCACACACAGAGAGAGAAGTCTCTAGTATCTCTTCCTCTTCTCATAAGGACACTAGTTCTATCAGATTAGGGCCTCACCCTTAGCAGCTCATTTAACCTGAACAACCTCCTCAAAGCCCTATCGCCAAATATATTCACATTGAGGGTTAGGGCTTCAACATACGAATCTGAGAGGGGTCCATAACAGTTAGTAGCAATAAAAATAAACTGTAATAAAAACTGTGGATGAAAATACCAGAAATAACAAGGATAAAGGGAAACAACCTTATGTGAAAAGTATGCAAGGAATGTAGACTGTATTATTGCTAAAGGAAAAAAGAGAGTAATTTTGTCCTAAAGTAAAATGACTGGTTGTTTCACAATGAGAAAGAAGAAAAGAATAGGATCAAACCTGAACGGATACAAAAAGTTGTAGAAGGTTTGTAGAAAAGGAATTTCATGCTGCATGGTCCAAGCTGGCTAAGGTTGGATGGATTTGTTTATAAGGTTTCTTTTAAATGAGCTTTATTGTTGACAGTACCTGAATGAAACAGCAGAGTTTGGTTTTCTCCCTCTATTAATAAACAACAAAGTTTTCTTGGGCTATGGGTCTCTCTTAATAAGGGATTAAAAAAGGTTTTTCTTTACCCTTTAAGTAATACGCCTAGAAAACAAAGATACTTTCTTATCAGAATAATTCCCTGCATCGTCTTCATCATGTTCTTCACTACTTAAGCGCATTGAGGCTTCTCACGACTGAAAGAGCCAAGTTGTTTTTTAATCATCTCACGTCCTATAATCATTTTTGCAATCTTTCATTATCACTTTGTCGAACAGATAACTAAGGATTGTTTCACAGTGACCTGTGATCCTATTTAATCAAGGGTTCAAACTTTTTGACATGTTGACAACTTTGATATTTCACCTTCTCAAAGTCAAATCCTAAATAAAATCTTGATCTTAAACTGACTTCGAAATTTCCCAGAGGGCTCCTGGAAAATCTCAAAGGATTTGTTCTTCCACTTTGTAAAAAGAGAAATCTTAAAAATTAATTAGGTATGTTGAATTGCATGAAAGTATTGTCAAATAAGAAGAGATGCTTAACCTTCCCTAGATTATTTTTTTTGTACAGGTAAATATTATTAATATAAGTATTCAGAAATTGTATGAAATTCCTAGACATCTGTCAATGCCCTCACTGTCCGTGATATGTCCTGGTACTATTTTGCCTGATATTAGAAAACAACAGTAAATGTCATCAGTCGTATCTCCAGGCTTTATTTTAAAATATTATATGTCACAGAAACAACCAAATTTCTTTGTCAGTTGCATTACTTCTATGATGAACTCTCATTAGATCTTTAACCACAGCTATTTTCAGTCTTTTGTCAGCCACAGATATTGTTTTATTCTTATGCTTTCCTGAAAGCTCTTGCAATCAGTTACTGGTGAGAGTGCTTATCGTCAACAAAAAGGAAGTTTCTTGAAGATCCATGAAAAAGCACTATGTCAGATACTCTAGGGTACAGGCTTTGAATGGCATTGCTTAAATAACTTTGAGATCATACCACCAGACTAAGTCAGATTTCCAGAACTCTAGTGGAGAAGCTGACAGGTTCACGAAACTCCTAATCCAACATCAAGCAGAACAGGAATTAATTACACGGGACTGAATAAACAGATAAAGGATGATTATGGCTTTTGTTTGGAATATTGCTGCTAGATTTAAAGAACCTTTTCTCTTAAGCTACCTATAACTTACAACAATTTTGCAAATTATACTTTTGTAAACAGAAATTAAACATTTAAACATTTATCTTCTTCTCCCTGCCTGATCCCTCCAGAATTTGGAAACTCTTGTTAGATATCCTTACTTTCATGGAAATATAGCTATTTGCATAAATCAAATAAGAATCCATCCTCTTTGTAACAGGACATAATTGGAAACATTGCTTATACTACCAAGGCTTTGATTGGAATGTCATATTTAAAAATGATGCATAGAATCATATATGATCAGAGAGTTTGAAGGAACTAAGGTTGACTTTATGGAGCCAATGCTTACAAAGCCCTCTTGAGAAACCTGTCCTGGTACCTGGCTTATAGGCTTCCCAGCCTTACAGGTGAATAGGAAAGCTAACTTCTTTGAAGGTCTAGGAATCAGGACATTCTGGGGACCTCGAAAATGGAGGATTTTGTTCAAATCTATACTGCAAGTGCAAGTGACAAGTTTTTGGCTTGGCTTTCTAGCCTTGAAAGTCTATTAAAGTCCAACCTGAGATTCCTTATAAAAGTTCCAGCACAGCAAATTTTTAAAAAGGCCTATGTGTTCAACTACCCTTCTTGTAATACTTATATAAATAATCAGGCCAAATATAGTGAGACCAGTCTTGTTTTGTAAGCAAGACTAATCTCACTTTATTTTTTATTAAAATGGGATTATTATAGAGAAAAATTTTGTTTAAAGGGAAAACTACAACCCACACTTATGGGTTATCAGACTCTAGTCCCGTTCATTGTCTTTGAGGTTTTACTATCTACCTGTAAGCTGGACTGGATCCTGTCATCTTACACATTTTGTCAGTCCTTACCAAATTCTCCATTCTTCTAGTTCCCTTCAATATCTGGCTACACTCCTCTAAATTAACATTTCTACTCTTTCTTCCATTCTCCTCACTGCACATCACTGAGAACTAAAACCCGACTAACCCAGACAACTCTAGGTTGTCTTGTAGCTGCCCTTTCCCCCAAGGATCTAAAGGAGTCCTGAGGGCTGAAGCCGAATGACTTGACATAAATTTCAAAGGACTCACCACCACCACAGACACTGTAACGGGCAACTTTTATGCCTGGAGCAGCTGCTGTATGGACTGCTCAGGAAGTTCACCACAACACTTCGTTCCTCCGTGCTCTGCTCCCGAAAATAACCATGACTGTGACACTGATATGTATGCCATCACCAAAGACATTCAAACTTCAAACCAGCAAATCCGTCAGATTGCCACCAACATGCCTCACTCCACCGTCTAAAAATACTTCACACCTAGTGTTTAAAATCATCTCGACTAGCTGCACTGTAGACTCAGAAACTAGGGTTATAGTCTGCTCCAAACATTAATTTTTTATTTTCTTTTTTTCCTCATTCTAATCTATGTTCTTCTCTCCTTTTGCAGATCTTTTACCTCACAACTTCTAACCTGAGTCTTCTCTCCAGAGCAATCAACACAGCTTCTTTCCAAGAAATTTCACATAGGGGAAATGAAGCAACCAACAACCCACAGGAATGGTATGAAGAGTATATCAAAGTGAAAACATCTGAGCTAGAGATGCAAAAAGAAATCTTATGTGAACTTTCCCTCTCTGACCAAAGCAGGGATTTATAAGAGTCATCTGCCACAAACCCCACCCCTTCTACTCTAGAGAGGTCTCCAGTCATGGGTGCAACTGGCCTTGGGCACCAGGACATTCCAAAAAAAATTGTGTAAGCAAACATCATCAGAACTTTCCATCCTTTGAAGCCTTAAGCTCCCTCACCACTCTTATTAAGCTGGAACATAAACACTTACCCCTAGCTGTTCGGTGTGCTACTCCCTATAGAGTACCCCTGCATGCACGAATATGAACTTTTCTCCTGTTAATACGTCTGTTGTCAATTAATTTTCAGGCCCCTAACCACGAGACCTAAGATGGTAGAGGACAAGTTTTTCATCATAACACAGAGAAGAACTGAATATTGTTGATCTCTTAATTAAATTACACAGATGTCAAAGAGCCAGTGCTTACACTATCTGAATGATAGTGATCTTCAACATCTATGAATACAAAAACGCCTATCATTTATATATGGAAAGTTTTTGTGTAGTTGTGTTTAAAAGTTTTGTGTACATGTGTACTCAATAATCTGTATTCTTTGTTTATAGGAACTTGGATATGTGTGTGTGTCTGTACACACACACACACACACCTTCCAGCCTGTGCATTTTACTGATCAAGACTCTTACTTACTAAATGTTTTTCTTTGCTTGGTTTTGGATCATGAAAGATGTATATTGAAATCCTCCATTAGTTATCTTGGAAATTATTCTTTGCAATTTTAACAGTTTACTTCTTTATATATTTGAGGCTATGTTTTCAAAGGTTTACAAGTTGATGATTATTGTATGTACTTGGTGTACTGCTTTTATCATTATGTAGTGTGTCTTCTAACCCATGATAATGTATAATTGTGTTATTTTGTTTTACCTTAAACTCTATTTGTCTGGTGTTAACATTTTTATAACAACTTTCATTTCATTAGCATTTTCTTAGTCATAGCTTGTTCTGTTATTTTATTTTAAATTTTGCCATACATTCTTTTACATCTGTAGCTGCATTTTTTTAAAAAATCTAATTTGCTAGTTTCTGTCTTTTAATAGGTAAGGTAAATATAATTGCATACATTTTCATTGGAAGTATAACTGTACTTATTTTTACCACCTCATTTTGTGGCTTCTGTATACCAGCAGTTTGTATTTACTCTTTCTTTATGTTTATTGGATGGAAAATATTTTCTATATTCTCTGCTCTCCACAATCTATTTGGCCTAGATCTAAATTATATTTCTAATATTTTAATAGATATCTTGACATTAGTAGATACATTCTTGGAAGTACTTAGCATGAGTCCCCCCACATTTTGAAGTCTTCCGTAAATGAGTACCTGATTCTGGTCCACAAATGTGTGAACCAAAGTTAGGAGACCCTGTTGGCGGAGTTCACAAAGTAGGGCTTGTAGGTACCAAGCTGCAGTAAGCCCACCCCATCTCAGCTCTCCACAAACTCACAAGGGTTACTTTCGCTTCATGTGAAGGAGCACTGAGACGAGAGGAGGGGAAGAAGTTGTCGCGCTCAGTGTGGCTACTGGATCAAGTGATCACCCATCCACCAAAGAAGCAGTTGGGCATGTGGACTACTGGCAGGACCTAAAGGGAAACTGTGCAGCCCTTCTCTGCGATGATCCCCAGAGACAGACTGAGTTGAAGGTGCACACTTTCCCCAGGAACACCAGGGACACCACCTAAAATAGAGGGCACCAATCTCAGACAGAACCGAACCAAGTCTAAGGAACGTCAGGCACCACTCCCATGACTAGCAGAAGCCAGCCTCCTTACGCCCTTCTCTCTACCCTCACCTCCCCAGGCTGAGCTAGGGCTGCTGGAGGAAACGGGAGAAGAAGAAGACGCCTCAGAGCCAGACCACAACCGGCCTTTGCCCTTGCTGGCCCCTTCAAACCACCAGGGCTTCAGCTCTAGCATGTGATGGCAGAAAGGAAGAGCCAGACTTTGAAGATATAAGACTTAAATTGAGCTAGAATAAGTTAATAAATGAAAGTGACTGGAAAACTTTGGAATCAGTTAGTGACTTGTTGTAAGGATGGGAAAAGGGGAAGCAACCTAACATAATTGAAAGTAACGATTAGGAAAAATAAAAACAGTCCCATGTGATACCCCAGCACACTGAGACTTTTTCCAAATCAGTAGCACTGGGTGATCTGTAGTTCCTTCCACCTGTCCTCCTGGGCAATCAGTCCAGAACCAGGCTTCTTATCTTGTTGGCTCAGAGTCGCTGCCCCAGGGTCAGGCTTTCTACAGACCCGTAAACCCAGGCAGCAGGAGGCTTGGCTCAGGTCCTGGTCATGGGGCTGATTCTGTCCTTCCAGTGTTAAACACACAGCTTCCTGGAAATTGGTGTCCCAGGTAGCAATTGGAAGCACGGAGGACGGCCGGGATGGGACGGTTCCTAATTTCACATGTGAGTCTGCTTTGGGGCACTGTTATTCTCCTCGAGTCTCTCAAACCCCTGAGCCACCCCTGTCTGCTTCCAGACTCAGAGACTAGCAAGCCCACACTTAGCTCAACTCACCACGGCTTGGCAGCTCTGTTCCCTCGCTGGTCCCACTAGAGGTCTAATTTACAACTTTTACATAATATTGTTTTTTATTACGTTTTTACAATATTTTTTCTAGTTTTGATAGGTATTTTAAGAAGAGGGGCCTCAAAATATGGGACTTATCATGTTGACCAGAAGTCGGACTTATTTTTTATAAACTTTTAAATATGATCTTCCCCCCACTTCCTCCAAAACATTAGCACTTCCAACCTAGCTCGTGGCTGACACGAGATAGCACTCAGTAAGCAGTATCTGAATAAATGAACGCATGACTTTGCCTAAAAGGGCTCCAGTCATCAAGATAACACAAATGAATTAACACATATAAAGCATTCAGAATAGTGGTCTGCAACATGGTAAATGCTTAGGAAACATTAGCTATGTATTTTTTAAGCTCACAAAGTCTGAGGCTAGATTTCTCAAAGACAAATTATTTATAGAATTTAACTTTAACATCACTGCTGATCTGTAATGCAGTGAAACAAATGAAAGTAGATAGTGTCATTTTTTAAAAGTCAGAATCTAATGTGACACCTCCTAATGAAAACACTAATTAAAATTAATAAATGGTGCCATACTGCCACTGCTGTTGCCTGACCCTCTATCCCCCTAGGTATGAATAAGCTTGTACCATCCAATGTAATGACATAATTTGAGAATGTGTACCAACTTTCCTGTTCCTCAAGCTGTTAGTATAATGTTCTGGGGTCAACAAACGAAAGTGTGATGACCTGAAGGGTACCATAAGGTACTGAGAAGTTAGAGAGAAATCAAAATGAGGGGTTAAAAATGAACTCACCCTTATGTTCCAAAAGTTTCTTACTATATGCCACTTCCCTTTTTGTTTTAATGTGCTAGATCCCACCACAGCTGCAAATTAATTTTCTCTGCTCCCTAAATGAATTACACGTAACTGTTTCTAAAAATGACTACAGACATGAAAGTCATTTTCACTTAATAACTAACTATTAATCTCATATTTCTTGGTGTCACTTTAGTATGAAATGCAAACGAAAATTATGCTAAACATTGCAAATTTATGGCAAACACCAGCTCTTGATTTATATTATTATAGATGGTTTATCACCAGAAGCAATCTAAACAAAACTCCATCAGATAGATGTTACAATTTGTATTTATTTCTCCCAGCAGTAAATGGTTCTTCAATTTCAGAACTATCATTAATTTCTTATAAATGCAAATCTTTATTTCTTATTTTAATCTACAATGATTTCTCTAAGTCTTCAGAAGATTAGCTTTTACATAAAATATTCAAATAGCAATTACAAATGATACTTGGTTTTCTCTGGGCAATCTATTAGCTATTATGCATAAACTATTTAAAAGGGATGGGTGGTCTATACTGATCAGGCATACAATGGGCTAATAACGCGGCCCTCCTTCCTTTTAAATGATCCCCTCACAACTCCAAATAAAATCGTTAAGAAAAAACTTTTTGATGTTTGTGATTATCTTTAAATTGTTTTGCCTAGTCTTGAATCCTCTACTTTTATTATATTTTCTTTCAGGATCGCTGGGAAGACCTTAGCCAGCCACTGCATTGACCTTAATCAAGAGGAAGCTGCAACTATTTATTCTTCCCTAATTTTTTACTGCCATCTCAAAGCAGAAACTCATGAATCTTTACCTGGCCACACATACTCGAGAGCAACCGAAGCAAACTGCTCTGACCGCGCTGCAGGGTCAGACGGCACTTGTTCTCCTGCCGTCTCCTGCCGTCAGTCCATCCTCACTCGAACCTGGCCTCCGACGCCCAGTGCCCTGCAGTAACCGCAGCTCTGCTAAAATCATCCTGATTTGAGGACTTTAGCGCAAATTCTCCACCATTCAAAACCCCCCAGCCCTGTCTCCTCTAAAAATTAGAAGACAGAACAATAGCATCTTCAGAATTCCGACCTAACCAGCCCTGTGTTCTATTTGCCAGATCTATCCCGCTGACATCCTCATTGGCCTAAGCCATTCATCACCATTTCATCTTCACTGCTCGTGTCCTTCGCTTATGATGGGAGGCCCCTTATGAACATGTTATTGATTCTACACAGAAAAACACTGGTTGATTTAGATCCTGTGTTTAAAAAAAAAATCTTCCTGCTAATATATATTCAACATCGAGTCATAGATAGTGATATCAATAGCTCAAAAATAATGGAAATCACACTGCTTTGAAGATACTGTGATGAAGAATTCATGAACTCACTCCACAAAATTTCCTTGAGCATCTACAATGTATCAGCAATTGTGTCAGGGGCCTGTAATACAGTCAGAAGGGAAATGTCCTTGAAGCTAATGAAACTTAACCTTCAAGGCTCCTCACTAGCATGGACCGCTTCCAGCCCTGGAAGAAGTTAAATAATATTTTCACATTAGCATATGTTTTTTGTAACATATGCAAATATAAGATATAGTTGTAATTTTTAAGAGAGTCTCCCCAGATTTTATAAATCTCAGGCTCCAAAAAACCTGGGATCTACCCCCGATGTACAAGAAAAAGTCACACATCTATCCCACAGGCTAGGTGTTACATGGCATTTAGTAATTTAGTAACTGGAAGTCACAAATGGCAGCAAACTGTATCAAATAAATCTCTGATACAATGCCTTACTCAAAAGAGGCATTCTAAATTAAAGTGACTTCTGCCTGTCATGTCCGGGTCAGATAAACTTCCTTCCAAAAACTTAGATGTCTTCTGTTAAATATTCCTTGTACAGGTTAAAAGAGTTCAGCCTTCTCTCATCAAAACTAATTGGCCTTACTATTCAACATCCTTTTGTTTATCAAAATTAAATTAAGGTCATTACTAAAGTACTAAAGTAATATATTACTTAGACTGGGGATATGGGGTGGAAGACAATAGAGAAGACTGAGAATGGTCTTTAATTACTATATGATGCCACCTTTCCAAGGTCAGAAAGTCAAAGACAAAGATGAAGTTTCAGCTAAAGGCTTTATAGTAGATGGGTTTTTTCATTGAAAAACTATTTGAATAAGTTGTGAGGAAAGCTATTATCTCCCTCCCTGAAAACACTTAAACACAGAGCAGATTTTCCAATCTTCCAGAGAACCATGGCTATTCCAATGAGAATCCATCCTCCAATAGGTTTTGTGTGGGTTTTTTTTTTTTTTCAAATCTTCATTTTAAAGAAGTAATAATGGTTTCACACATTAAGGGAATCTGCTCGATCAGTGTTCCCAAAGTGTAGTCTCTGGACCAGCAGCATCAGCAATGTCTGGGAACTTGCTAAAAACGCAAATTCCTGGGCCCCACCTAGATGTACTGAATCAGAAACGCTGGAGGTGAAGGCAGAGCCCAGCAATGTGGGTTTTAACCAGCCCTCCAGGTGATTTTTTGCACGTGTGTGAGGAAGATTGGCCCTGAGCTAACATCTGTTGCCAATCTTCCTCTCTTTCTTCTCTCCTGAAAGACCCCCCAGTACATTGTTGTATATTCTAGTTGTTCTTCTAGTTCTGCTACGTGGGATGCCGCCTCAGCCCAGGACCCGAACCAGCAAACCCTGGGCCACCGAAGCGGAGCACGGAGCCGGCCCCTGCTCCAGGTGATTCTTACGCAAGCTACAGTTTAAGAACCACAACCACAGAGATCTACTGAAGGTCAACTAGGTCAGGAGTACACACACTGCCCCCTAGTGGTCCCAAGAGAACTAGCGGACGTCTATAAATTTAAAATTTTTATTTTACTCTAAAAATGTCAAAAGCCAGATCCAGTTTTGTCTACAGTGGCAGACTCACATTGTTGTGCAATTTGCAATCATGAAACAGACATTTTGATACATGTTCAGACACTCTGCAGTTGCAGCTCAAAGTCCCCATTGATTTGCCAACCATGACAAGCATCTGATCATCAGGGGAGGCTGGTCAATAGCCAAGGTGGAGAACCATTGCTCAGTGAGTCTATCGCGTCTCAGAGTCTCAGCAACTGCTGCTACTATACTGAAACCTGCCTCTAAAGGTCATTAGAGGAATAATAAAACCGGAAACTTCTCACATCAAGTTCCTGGTTTACTGGATTATAAATGAGATAAAATGTTGAACTAAGGAGAAAGCGGTATGTAAAAAGAACTATTCCAAAGACAGCACATTGTAAAAACAGCAGGAAAAAAAAATAGACAGTCATGTATTTGCTCAGGTTTCAAAACACAAGTAATAGCATGAGAAGCTCTGCATAATAGAGGTTATGTGCAAAATTCGGCTTTTGATAAAAGTCTATATATTAAGTAGGTAAACATAATATGTAATCATTCAACAATCATTCATTAGGACCCACTCACTACTCAATCTCATAACTGGACAGACAGCATGACCCCACCACAGCCTCCAAGACTTACATTGATCTCTTTACAAATCTACTTCTCCATATATTGTTTCCTGGGCACAAAGACCATTTCTATCAGTCTTCATATGCACAGTATTCTGCACAGTGTCTGACACATGGCTGATGCTTAAAAAATATATACTCAATCAAGGGGTATTTGCTATCAGTCACCTAACATAGAAGCACCTGGATTTCCTGGACCACAATGGGCCTAGGACATCGCACAGCATCCCTAGTCAGTTGAAACAGAGTTCCAACGGTTCCCCTGAATGTAGGGTGGTTCCTGGGCTCCAAAGAAATAATCAGGAAGGGCATCAAGGGGTGGCCGGGGAAAGGAGACATTAATAGCTCCCATACCCATAGTTTCCACCAGACTCTCCAGAACTATCCCAAATGAATATATATAAGTAAACCAAAGGAGTTCCAGAATAAACACCTTGTCTCCCTTTGAAAACATGTTGCCATCCCAAACCATCATACATACAAGCTCTGGGCCACCACAGTCTGGCATAAATGCATTCAGTCACTTTAATACCCAGAGAAGAGAGATAAAATGGTTGACAGCAGAAGTCTTCTGTCTGTCCAAAGATGCTCTTGGAAAGTTGTCTCTCCCCCTGCTTCTATTTCTGGCCACCTTCAGGTCACCTCAGGTCTAAACCTATCACTCTGCTTTGGCATGAATCTCAGCACACATGCCAATTAACTCAACTGTTTTCTGTTTCTGCTACTGTCCAGTCAGCCCTCCAAGAACCTCTGAACCAGCCAACTGCCACGCTCCATTCTCAGACTGAGCAATTGCTCCCATAATCTGCACTGCCAAAATCTGGAAAGTACAATCCCAACCAAACGTATGTAACACCTATATTACAAATAAGCATAGAAAAGACTAGACAAGGGGCTGGCCCAGAGGCACAGTGTTTAAGTTTGCACGTTCTACTTCGGTGGCCCAGGGTTTGCAGGTTCAGATCCTCGGTGTGGACCTAGCACCGCTCATCAAGCCACGCTGTGGTGGCATGCCACATAAAATAGAGGAAGATTGGCATAGATGTTAGATCAGTGACAATCTTCCATGAGCCAAAAGAGGAAGATTGGGAACAGACGTTAGCTAAGGGCCAATCTTCCTCACCGAAAAAAAAAGAAAAGAAAAAGAAAAGACTAGATAAACTTGGAACCAAATGCTAACAATAGTTTTCTCTTGCTGGTTTTCTTATACTCCCTTTGTTTATTTTACAGATTTCCTCTGGTAAAAGTGCATACTTATATAATTTGAAAAATTATCATTTTAAAAAATGCATGGAGGGGCTGCGTCTTGAGTTCAGTCTTTAAGTAAGTATGAGTCAGACTAGCTATGGAAGATTTTTATCTGTTTTAAAATGATTAAAAACAAAAAATAGAAAGAAGTCGATATGATAGAAATATCTTTTTCAAAAATAACCATCCCAATTACTTCACAGCGTATGTGGCTTGCCCCAGATGCATATGCATTTTTTAATATACCTACATTGTTATCTTCCCTCTAAAAAGTTCAGGGTTGCTCAATAGTAATTGACCTAGTCACTGTAATATTTAAACTTGGCAGAAATTGACTGCTGAAAATCAAATTTCTTCCAAATATGCAAACCTCAGTCTTAGACTATTTTTTACAGTCCCTCCTACATGGGTTTTTTTCGCTTCTTCCCAGATTAGATCACTAAAGACTTATGGGAAAGGTGGAAGAGACGGTGGAGAAGAGAACAATGCTTACTAAGCGTCTAGTATATGCCAGCACTGTGCTAGGTACTGCAGAAGCACGATCGCAGGACTATTAGAAGAATCCGGAACACAGGTTTAATGTCTCTTAAAGGGAGACTCCCTAAACAGCTAGCTCCTGTACACTTCTAGTCTCTTATCTTAGAATAGAAATCTTTTCTTTTTTTTCTTTAACCAAACGTGCCTGATTCTATGCTCCATATCTTAGAAATATCAGCAGGAAAAAAAAAAACAAAGGGAAAGGGGAAAGAAGAGAGGAAGGGGAGGGATGGATGGATGGAGCAAGAAAGTGTAGGGAGGAGGGAGAAGAGAAAGAGGGAGACATCTGTGGTGCCTGATTTATAGATGCATATACCAATTGAATGCATGCACAGATAGTATAAATAGGTCAATTAAATGCATCAGCTGTGGATGGATGTAATTGTTATTCTGTTTGTTATTTTAAACAAGGGTCAGAGGGTGAAGAGAGACTCCACTCAAACACTGATTTCGAAGTGCAAACTAGGGTTCCTGGCCACCACTCTTTTACAGAGCAACCGCCAAGCAGAAAAAATGCTAGTAGTCTAATTTATTTCCTTATGAAAACTTCTTCTACATTTCTGACCCACAGTGATCATTTCCTTTTCTGAATTCCTATTTCACTTGGGGCCTAACTTTATAATATTCCTGGCTTTTCTTGTTCTGTAATACTTTCCCATGTTTTAACTTGTGTTTCCTACAATAATACATAGTTTTTGAGGACAGGGGCCACACCTCAGTATCCTCCAACATGTGCAGCTCCAGGCCATCTACCTAGGTATCCAGTAAATTGCTATGTGAGCCCTAGCCTTATAATTGCCCCCTCCTTAATGCCCCATGACGCATTGCTTCTCCCACTGTCACTGCACATGTGACACAGGGCTTTCTGTGTCAGCTATTAGGGCATGAGTCTCTCTGTTCATGATGCTGTGCACACCTTAATGGCAGAGCCAATGCCTTATTCATTTCGGCAGCCTCCTCTGGGCTTCACAGTGCAACCGTACATCATAGGTGCTCGATATACATTGATTAGCTTAATAGGTTAAGGATGGAATTCTGATGTATCCCCAAGTCAGTTATATGTGAGCAGGGTTTTCCAAAGACCAGGGGGAGGTCAGGAGATTCACCATCTTATTTCATGGGACTGTTTTAACATTAGTCACACATTTTAAAAGGCCACATAGTTTAGTAGGAAAAGCACAAATGTTGGAGTCAGATAGCCCTAGATGAAATCAGAGCTACCACCACTACCTTTTTAGATATTTTCATTTTCAAATTTTCACATTAGCAGTAAAAGTCCTTTCCTGATCTTTAAGTTTGTAATTACCCAAGCAACATGTGAATTAAAGATTTAAACAACCTAAGAGATTACTAACAAAAACTTGAAAGAAATCATTCTGCTTGTCCTTTCTCCTGCTCGCTACATCAAATACCCTTTCTCAGCCTAGTGCGCTCCCCTCTGGTTCTCTTTATCTGCATTTATATACGTGCGTGTGTGTGTGCGTGTGTATATATATTTCCACACATTCCGTTTTTATATTTTTTTACATAAACAGGTCCATTTTATGTACATACTGTTTTGTTACATTTTTTCACTTAATTTTTATCTCATTCAACATCCATCAATTTATGATTTATTTCACATTCTTTTGAGATGTAACAAAGTATAATTCAAGTATAATCGACATAACACCCTATTAGTTTCAGCTGAACATCACAATGATTCACTATTTATATATATTATGAAATGATCACCATGATAAGTTTAGTTACTGTCACCATACAAGTTATTACAATATTGTTGACTATATTCCCTATGTTGTACATTATATTCCCATGACTTACTAATTTTATAACCAGCAGTTTATACCTCTTAATTGCCTTCATCTATTTCACCCACCCTATCCCTTTCCCACTCTGGTAACCACCAGTTTTTTTTCTGTATCTATGAGTCTGTTTCTGTTTCTGTTTCGCTTTCTAGATTCCACATACACATGAAATCATATATTTGTCTTTCTCTGTCTGACTTATTTCATTTAGCATGATACCCTCTAGGTCCATCCATGTTGTTGCAAACGGCAAGATTTCATTCTTCTTTATGGCTAACTAATATTTCATTGTCTATATACACCACATCTTCTTATCCATTCATCTATTGATGGACACACAAGTTGCTTCAGTATCTTGGCTATTGTAAACAATGCTGCCATGAACAAGGGGTGCATATATCTCTTTGAATTAGTGTTTTCATTTTCTTTGGATAAGTACCCAGAAGTGGAATTGCTGGATAGTATGGTAATTATATTTTTAATTTTTTGACGGAACTGCCATACTCTTTCCATAGTGAATCCATCAATTTACATTCCCACCTACAGTGCACAAGAGTTCCCTTTTCTCCACATTCTTGCCAACACTTATTTTTTGTCTTTTTGATAATAGCCATTCTGACAGGTGTGAGGTAGTATCTCACTGTGACTTTGATTTGCATTTCCCTGATGATTAGTGATACTGAGCATCTTTTCAGATGCCTGTTGGGCATCTGTATGTCTTCTTTGGAAAATGTCTACTCAAGTCCTCTGCCCAATTTTTAATAGGGTTGTTTGTTTTTTTGATATTAAGTTCTGTAACTTCTTTATTTATTTTGGATATTAACCTCTTATCAGACGTATAATTTGCAAATATCTTCTCGCATTCAGTAGGTTGCCTTTTCATTTTGTTGATAGTTTCCTTCACTGTGTAAAAGCTTTTCAGTTTGATGTAATCCCATTTGTTTATTTTTGTTTGTGTTGCCCTTGCAGAGGAGATTGATCCAAACAAATATTGCTAAGATCAATGTCAAAGAGCTGGCTAGGTTTTCTTATGGGAGTTTTACGGTTTCGGGTCTTACATTCAAGTCTTTAATCCATTTTGAATTTACTTTTGTATATGGTGTAAGATAGTGATCTAGTTTCATTCTTTGCATATAGCTGTCCAGTTTTCCCAACATCATTTATTGAAGAGACTATCCTTTCACCATTGAATGTTTTTTTCTCCTTTGTCATAGATTAATTGAACATATATGTGTGGGATTATTTCTGGAACTCTCTATTCTGTTCCATTGATCTATGTGTCTGTTTTTGTGCCAGTACCATATTGTTCTATTACTATAGCTTTGTAACATAGTTGGAATTCAGGGAACATGATACCTCCAGCTTTGTTCTTTCTCAAGATTGCTTTGATTATTTGAGGTCTCTTTTGGCTCCATACAAATTTTACAATTCTTTCTTCTAGTGCTGTGACAAATGCCATTGGTATTTTGATAGGGATTGCATTGAAATTGTAGATTGTTTTTCATGATGTCAACATTTTAACAATAATAATTTTTCCAACCCATGAGCATGGTATATCTTTTCATTTAATTATGTCATCTTCAATTTCTTTCAGCAATGTCTTATAGTTTTCAGAGTACAAGTCTTTCACCTCCTTGGTTAAATTTATTCCTAGCTATTTTATTCTTTTTGATGCAATTTTAAATGGGATTGTTTTCTTAATTTCTCTTTCGGATAGCTTGTTATTAGTATATAGAAATGCAACCAATTTCTGCATATTAATTTTGTATCCTGCAACTTAATTCATTTATTCAAATAAATAAATGAATAGTTCAAATAGTTCTCTGGTGGAGTCTTTAGAGTTTTATCTCTATAGCATCATTTCACCTGCAAATACTGACAGTTTCACTTTATCCTTTCCAACTTTGATGATTTCATTTCTTCTTCTTGCCTAACTGCCATGGCTTGGACTTCTAATACTATATGGAACTAAAGTGGCAAAAGTGGGCATCTCCGTCTTCTACCTGATCTTAGAGGAAAAGCTTTCAGCTTTTTGCCATTGAGTATGATGTTAACTGTGGATTTCTCATATATGGCCTTCATTATATTGAGGTATATTCATTCTATACCCACTTTGTTGAAAGTTTTTATCATAAATGGATGTTGAATTTTGTCAAATGCTTTTTTGGCATCTGTTGAGATGACCATGATTTTGATCCTTCATTTTGTTAATGTGGTATATCACGTTGATTGATTTGCAAATGTTGAACCACCACTGCATCCCTGGAATAAATCCCACTTGATCATAGTATATGATCCTTTTGATGTACTGTTGTATTTGATTTGCTATTATTTGGTTGAGGATTGTTGCATTTATGTTCATCAGGGATATTGGCCTGTAATTTTCTTTTTTTGTAGTGTCTTTGTCAGGTTTTGGTAACAGAGTAATGCTGGCCTTGTAAAATGAGTTTAGAACCATTCCTTCCTCTTCAATTTTTTGGAATAAATTAAGAAGGATAGGTATGAACTCTTCTTTAAATGTTTGGTGGAATTCATCTGTGAAGCTCTCTGGATGTGGACTTTTGTTTTTTGGGATTGTTTAAATTACTGATTCAACTCATTACCTGAAATCAGTCTATTCACATTTGCTATTTCTTCCTGATTCAGTCTTGGAAGGTTGTTCGTTTCTAAGAATTTATCCATTTCTTCTAGGTTTTCCAATTTGTTGATGTATAATTGCTCATAGTAGTCTCTTATGATCCTTCGTATTTCTGTGGTGTCAGTTGTTACTTCTCCTCTTCCATTTATGATTTTATTTATATGAACCCTCTCTCTTTTTTTTGATGAGTCTGGCTAACAGTTTATCAATTTTGTTTATCTTTTGAAAGAACAATCTTTTAGTTTCAGTCATCTTTTTTTTGGTTTCTATTTTATTTATTTCTGCTCTGATCTTTATTATTTCCTTCATTTTACTAACTTTGGACTTTATTTCCTCTTCTTTTTCTAGTTTAAGTATAAAGTTAGATTGTTATTTGAAGTTTTTCTTATTTCTTGAGGTAGGCCTATATTGCTATGAAGTTCCCTCTAAGAAGTGCATTTGCTGCATCCTATAGATTTTGGAAAGTTGTGCTTCCATTTTAATTTGTCTCAAGGTATTTTTTTACTTCCTCGCTGATTTCTTCACTGATCTTAGATGTTTAGTCTCCATGAGTTTGTGTTTTTTCCAGTTTTCTTCTTGTAATTGATTTCTAGTTTCATACCACTGTGGTCAGCCAAGATATTTGGTACGATTTCAATCTTCTTAAATTTTGTGAGACTTGTTTTGTGGCCTAATGTGTTCTATCTGGAGAGTGTTCCACGTGCACTTTAAGAGAATGTATATTCTGCAGTTTTTTGGATGGAATGTTCCCTATACACCAATTAAGTCCATCTAGTCTAATGCGTCATTTAAGGCCAATGTTTCCTTATTGATTTTCTGTCTGGATGATCTACCCATTGATGTAAGGGAGGTACTAAATTTCCCTACTATTATTGTATTCCTGTCAATTTCTCCTTTTATGTCTCTTAAAATTTGTTTTATATATTTAGGTACTTCTAAGTTGGGTGCATAAACATTTACCAAGGTTATATTCTTTTCTTGAATTGACCTCTTTATGATTATGTAATGCTCTTTTTGTCTTTTGTTATAGTCTTTATTTTAAAGTCTATTTCATCTGATATTAGTATTGCTACCTCCACTTTCTTTTCATTTCCATTTGCATGGAATATGTTTTTCCATCCCTTCAATTTCAGTACGTGTGTGTCTTTGGATCTGAAGTGAGTTTCCTATAAGTAGCATATAGATGGGTCTTGGTTTGTTTTTATCCATTCAGCCACCCCATGGTTTTTGATTAAAGCATTCAGTCCATTATACATTTAAAGTAATTATTTATAAGTATGTACTTATTGCCATTTTGTTAGCTATTTTCTGGGTGTTTTTGTAGTTCTATGTTCCTTTCTTCTTCTCTTGGTCTCTTGTGGTTTGATGGTTATCTTTGGTGTTATGTTTGCAATCTCTTCTCTTTATTTTTTTGAGCATCTTTTGTAGGTTTTTGGTTTGTGGTTACCATGAGATTAACATATATATTGACCTATATATATACAGCAGTCTATTTTAAGGTGATAGTTGCTTATGTTCTGATGCATTCTAAAAGCACTACATTTTTACTCACCCTCCCCATGTTTTACGTTTTTGACATCATATTTTACATCTTTTCATTTTGTGTACCCCTTAACTACTTAT
Source organism: Equus quagga (assembly GCF_021613505.1). NCBI lineage: Eukaryota > Metazoa > Chordata > Mammalia > Perissodactyla > Equidae > Equus > Equus quagga. The sequence continues at coordinate 51,121,071 of NC_060270.1, forward strand.
TGTAGTTATAGCTGATTTTACTACTTTTGTCTTTTAACCTTCATACTAGCTTTGTAAAGGGCTGATCCATTGCCTTTACTAAATATTTGTCTTTACCAGTGAGATTTTTTCTTTCATATATTTTCTGATTTCTAGGTATGGCCTTTTCTTTTCCACTTAAAAGACTCTTTAACATTTCTTGTAAGGCCAGTTAAGTGGTGACAAACTCCTTAAGTTTTTGCTTATCTGGGAAACTCTTCATTCTCTCCTTCAGTTCTGAATGATAACCTTGCTAGGTAGACTATTCTTGGGTGTAAGTTTTTTCCTTTTAGCATTTTAAATATCATGCCATTTGCTTCTGTCCTGCAACATTTCTGCTGGAAAATCAGCTGCTAGTCTTAAGGGACTTGTTGTGTGTGACTTGAATGTGACATTGTTTTTCTCTCACTGCCATTAAGATTCTCTCTTTATCTTTAACTTTTGCCATTTCAATCATAATATGTCCTGGTGTGGGCCTCTTTGGTTCATCTTGTATGGGAGTCTCTGTGCTTCCGGGAACTGGATATCTGTTTCTTTCCTTCTTTAGGTAAGTTTTTAGTCATTATTTTTTTAAGTAAGTTTCTGCCCCTAACTCTCTCTCTTCTCCTTCTGAGACACCTACAATGCAAATATTAGTATGCATGATGTTGTCCCAAAGGTCCCTTAAACTATCCTCATTTTTTTAAATTCTTTTTTTCTTTTTGCTGTTCTCATTGGGTGGCTTCCACTATTTTGTCTTCTAGAATGCTAACCTGTTCTTCCGTAACATCTAATCTGCCATTGATTCCCTCTAGTCTATTTTTCATTTTACTATTGCATTCTTCACCTCTGATTGGTTCTTTCTTATATTTTCTAACTCTTTGTTGAAGTTCTCACTGTGTTGCTCCATTCTACTCCCAAGTTCGGTGAGCATCTCTACAACCATTACTTTGAATTATCAGGGAAATTACTTATCTCCATTTCATTAGAGATTTTTTCTGGGGTTTTATCTCGTTCTTTCATTTGGAAGATATTCCTCTTTATCCTCATTTCGTTTGACTTTCTGTGTTTGTTTCTATGAATTAGGCAAAACAGCTACCTCTCCTGGTCTTGAAGGAATGGCCTTATGTAAGAGCATCTCCTGTGTAGACTGCATGTGCCAGACAGCTTTTGCAGGCTGTCTGGAGCTAGAGTAGGGGCAAGCCAGGAGAGTCCTGGGATGTGCCATGTCCTAGCTGCCATGGTGAAAAGGCTGGAGCTGGAGTGAGCACAAGCTAGGGGGGTCCCTGGGCTCACCATTCTGAGGCTGCCCTGGTGGGGTGGCTGGAGCTGGGGCAAGTGCGAGCAGGGGAGCCTGGAGTGCGCCACTCCAGGGCCACCTTGGGGGGATGGCTGGAGCTGCTGTGGGCCAGAGGCCCACGGCACGCTGGGGCAATCTTAGCAGGCTGGCTAGAGCATCTGGACCATGCTCCCACCTGCACAATCAAGGTGAAGGGGAATGCAAAGAAATGGTGCTCACCAGTGCCTCAGACCCTGGAGAGAGTTCCAGCAGTTCCCTGCCTGTTTGGCAGACACTCTAGAGTTACTAAATGGATTCTCCACCTGTATAATCTAAGTGTTCTTTAATGACTGTCTTTTTGCTGTGCCCCAAGGTGGGCAAGTCTGCTTGCAAGCCCATCAGTGACATCCCTCCCTGCTGCAGGTTGCTGCATTAAGGGCAGAGTTCTCATGGATGCCATGGCTCTGTCTCTCCTACCGGTCTCTCTGTGGTTTCTCTATCACTTGTTGCACAGAAGCTGTTCAGTCAGCGCTCGGTTCTTCAGGAGGACTTGCTCTATATGTAGCTGTAGATGCAGTGTGTCCCCGGGGGAGGGGAGTTCAGGGTCTTCCTACACCGCCATCTTGGGCCCTCTAGCTCACATTTTAATAGCACTAACACTTTGTGGTTCTGTGCCTTTGAGAAGGACAATAAATGCTCCGGAACTCATTTTCCTCATCAGTAAATTGGAAATAGTATCTACTTCAAAGCGTTGAGGTAAAGGTTAAATAAAATAATGTACGAAAATCACCTAAAGCATTGGTGCTGAATAAAATATAACCATCGTTGTTATTGTTCTTACCTTTGAACCATAGAAATTAGACTGAGAAATTCCTAGCTTCCTCTCAGGACTGATCCTTAGTGGGATTTCAGGGGATCAACAGTAGAACAGGAACCCCAGTACCCTCAACGTTGTAATTCACTGTTTGCAGGAGGACTTCATTCCCCCACTTATGAAACACAGGAAGTCCCCGGGAGTCCGTGGGAACTTGGATTTACACATGGTGCCTTTGTTCCCGAGAATAGCATGGGTGGGGAGAAATATCTCCCTCCTAATTGCCTTCCAGGGAATCAGCAGCATGAGTTCACCTTTTCACACCTGCAGCATTAACCAGAGCCAAATATACAAAGACCTGCTCACAGCAGTAGCCGCCTGACATTAAATTGTGACAAAAACAGTATCCACTGGCGGCTCCAGTCTACAGCTGTTCTCCCTTCCACATCTGCCTTCCTGCTCCAAGAAGTTGTGCACTGCATGTCGATCAGCTTTGTATTTAAGAGAGCATCTCAATACATACATTTTAAATCAGACCCGAATTGCTGATCAAAACTGTTTGAAGTTTTCCAGATGCAAGTACATTTATCTACAGCACTTCTAAAAACAAGGGGGAGAAAAGCCCAGAGCCTGTCAAAGTTAATTAGATTCATACAAAAAGCTTAACAGTCCTATGTAATGTTTTTACTCTATTACATACAAATGTACAATAATTCCGTGAACACTGGGTTTAATTGCTCATAATAGTTTAATTAAGGTTATGCTTTGTATAAATATCAACTCATCATTTACTGTGACTACAGTCCTATTTAAATGATGAAGTCAATTTGACAGTACATTCATGAAAAAGAGAGCCTTTTAAGAGTTTTGCTCTTATGTGGTCTAGAATACTAATGGAGGTTAATTGTCAAAATAAGCCTGCTACCGACTTCAGAATTATCCTCACATTTTAGTGACGGAACAATGTAACCACATTTTTATGTGACCTGCTGACCTAATACCAAGAAGAACATAATGGCTATTATAAGTCTCCATGTCTGTCTCCCGAAAACCAGAGAGCTCCTTTTTAATATTTACATTTTGCAGCTGCCCTTTAAACAGACACCCTTTAACTACTGTATTTGCGATTCAGATGATCAGATAATTAGATGTAAGATTAGAAGCGCCAGAAGAGATGGCTGCCTCAATTAATCTTACAGTCTGTGCCTCTGCAAATCACTACTTGGTGTGTAACAGAAAATATCAAATTAAGTTTTCAGAGGCAGGGAAATTTCAAGTCTGCAGTCATTTTAATTCCATCTGAGGCAAGGATAGAATTTATTACTGTACTCAGAATTCATGTTCTCTTTTTCCAAAACACCAATTTTAATTAGAGAACAGAAACCCAAAAGAGTAGAAATAGGAAAAAAAAAATCCCTTCTAGTGTCCCGCAGGGATCACTATCCGTTCCCTCTATAAACAATACCTGTTCTGAACTCCATGGTCATCCTGAGTGAATATCAAAAAATTAGACACCATGAGTCTTTTCTTAGCAAGTGGCCCTCAGTGGCCTTCTGAAGAGCAGCGAGGCATCTCTCATGTGGCAAATACCCTGACTGCTTTTCTTCCTTTGGCTACTGGTTTTCATATTCAAATTTCACAAATCACTACATCTTCCAAAATGATCTAGTGGTTTGTCTCATCAAATACAAGAAGACGCAAAAAAATCTCATATTGCCAACTATATGTACTTTTTATAAATAGAAGAGAATTTTTAACAGAATAGAAACAGGGCATAAAAATAGACCTAGAAACTAGAAAACAGATGGTAACAAAAGATACCGGTATTTATCCATGGGTGTTATTAAGAGGAAAGTGCAAAATAACCAGCCCATTTTGAAATCTTTTAAGAGTTTTGAATAAAGTAAATTCTTACAGCTTCCGCTGAAGTCACAGGGCCTTTAAAAAGAGGAGGTGGGTGGGCGGTGTGTAAGTATTCTAGCTCCCAACTCCCAGATGTGAAATCCGAAGCTTGAATCCTATGCTAAGATATTACCACGACAAATCTGACCCTAAAATCATTTGAAGACTTCACTTCATCTAGGAATGCCGTATTTGAAAGCTGGAGTTAACTTAAAAAGTCACTCTATTCATTCATTCAACAAATATTTATGAAATACAGGAAAGCTTTCAAAAAGAAGCATCTGCAAAGTAATTCCTAGGGGAAAGAAATCTCCATAAAAAACAAGAGGGCAGGAATAGCTTGTCACAAACTTATTTAATATTCCTCTGATCTCTGAATCTGAGGGTGACAACACACGGAGACATGCTAACATCTTCAAGGAGACCTGAAAGAGAAATCTTCTAACAGCAAACTGGGACCAGAACCGATGAGCTTGACCCCATTTATTACCTGATGCACAGCTAACACAGAGGACACTTTGCATATTTGCTTCTAAGTTTCGCGTCTGCAGGACAGAGACTCCAACCCACCATTTTTCTCTTTCGCATTCACACAGTAGCTATATTATCTTTAACTGTGTGCTAATTATTTCATAAGTATGGACAGATCTTATCCCCAAAACTACGTGAGGAGCACTTAAAGGGGCAGGGGGATGTCTTTTGCATGTTTTTTCCCTTCATTCCTTAATCTTGTGCAGAGCCAGGCACAAAGCAGAGGCTGCCTGCCAGGGATGGAAAGAAGGTTGGGAAGGAAGAAAGAAAAGCAGCCAGAAAGAGAAGCCAGCTCTGATTCCGAGGACTTGCTTATCAGCATCCTTTCCTTCTCTCTAGCTTTTGTCAACAGCCTCAAGATTCTACCAATCACCCCACTGTCCTTGTGTTATCTCTGAATCTTCCCTTTTCACCTACCCAGGTCTGTCTGCACAATTTCTTCCTCATGACTCCTGCACAATTTCTTCCTCATGACTCCATCATTTCCTTTCCTCAGTCTCTGACCTAGGACAAGCAGTCATGCCTCTTGCCTAAGCTAACCAGTAGCTTCTTGTCTTATCTCTTCCCCCAAGCTTATCTCCAAAAGCTCTAATGGTGCACTTTCCTCCTCAAAAGCCTTGTTGGCTTTCAAAAAACACCACGCATTATGAATGCAGCTTCTATATACTTCTGCCCACTGTTCTCTGCACCTGGGATGCCGCCTCCCTCTGCCTACTAATCTCCATCAAGTCAAAAACTCCATCCCCCCCGTCAAGGCCCAGTTCAGGTGCCATCCCTCCAGGAAAGTCTCGCACGTTCTCATGTAGCCCAAACTCATTTATGCCGGCTCTCTGCCCTTGTAGAAAGGCTTGTCCCTCTCAGGCGGCCCGTGCCGTGTCTGTTTCCATCAGATCTCCCTGAGGATGCTGCAAGCTCCTTTTGAAAAATGCATCACGTCTTGTCAAACTTCGCATCCCATGCCTTTTTCCCCAGTAGTTGCTCAGTAAACATTTGTTCAATGATCCCCATATGTACTGGGAACTTCCTAACACACACTCAGCACCAATAATCTCAATAATGATCAGAGAATCACAACTTAAGAATTGATACTAGGAGACCATTGATTTTATCCTTCTATCTGAAGGTACACAAATATCTCAGCCTCTTAAAAAATTAATACTCTCCTAGGAAAGTCATTCAAAATGTTTCCGATAAAAATGTAAAGAGATATTTACATTTTATACGCATTTTCCAGCCACTAAACCGAAACGTTTCTACAAGCTCACAACTGTTTCCTATAAGCACAGCAAGCTAACATTTTAATTCCTCTCCCTTTTCCTTTATCTTTTTTCAAGTGTATTTTGCTTGCCCACGTCTGTACTTCCTTCATATTTTGATGTGCATTAGCACTTCCACTCTTCTGCTGTCCCTGGGATGATTTTTTTCTTTTCGGCCTGGGAGCAATTCCTCGCTGTTCCTCTTACTTTCTAACAAGTCCTACAAAGTCTTTGTAGCACGGCTTATCTACTTCTTTCACGTAACCTTTGCTGACAGCTTTCTGAAGACTTCTACAATGCATTTAGAGGCCAGGTGGGCGGGCAACTCCTCCACCCCAGGTTAAGGCCTGCACTGTCTCTCCTGCACCCTTTCTACTGTTGAACAATCCTACCAGAATATTATTCCTTATAGCCAACCTAAGTTTCCCACACTGCAGTTTAAGAACATTTTCCCCTCCTTTTCTAACTCTGGTGGATGTGGGGCACAGTAATCTTCCTCTGTATAATTAGGGGAGAAAAAACTTCAAAGCATGTCCCAAGAAACTCTTTTGATATTATTTTGTCTTTCTCTTGGACAATATTGCCTTTTGTATTATTTATCCACTAGAAAGACAGAGTACATCAAATTTTGTCTCTGATGATGACATCCTATTTCTTTTATCCTTCCGCACACTTATCTTGTCTGAGCTGATGGCTCCTCTTTTAAAAGGTCTATGAAGGATTAAAAGAGTCAGCTTTAAGCTTGGTGAATTGTGGTTGCTAATCCAAACTCCACACAACATGGTAGTGTGGCCAACTCGCCTTAAGATATGCATGATCTTAATGGAGAAATCCAAAAGAGCTTATTAGCTGAGAGGATTTACATGTATTAGCAGCACACTTGAAGTGTCCGATTAGCACTGTGTTCTCATACTATATACCAACCAAGCCCTGATAAACAGTTCACTCACCTGAGACTGGAGCTCTGTCCCTCACAACCCTGGACACTGCAGAGGGCTCACGAAATGCACACATGAGAGGGAGAGGTGGTTAGAGGAGACACTCAGAGAAGTCCCTGATAAGCGCTATGGAGGACCTACAACCAGGTCTAGAAGCTTCTTGCCTTATGTGCCTTGAACACTTAGAACAGTTCAACTGTTCTAAACTGTCTTCAACTCTCTTCCCTCAATTTCAGGAACAAGGAAAAGTTAGCTAGAGCTGGGATTTTTCTCAACAGATTATTTAGAATAGAACAAGGAGCAACTTTGCTAATGACTCCCATAAATTAAAACAGCAAATAAAAATCCTTAATAGACAGTCTAAGATCTGCTTACAGCTCCTGAGATCCATTAGAATGGAGTACATGTTTTATTCACTTGCTGTGTCTTGATCACAGTAGTGCCCTGAAGATGAGCTCCTGTAATCGTCCATCCATCTTCTCAATAAAGAACAACGCCAGTTTGACAGACTTCAGCTCCTGAAAAACAACTGATATATCTTCTGCAACTAAGCAAAGAGATCATTCTCCAACTTAACGTTGCTCTCGCATATCAAACGGCCCCCTCACCCAATTTGGAAAGTCCGTTCAAGACAGAAGCCCTGATGTTCGCACCACCACCTCGCGTACTCCGCCTGATTGGCATTTAAGTCAGAAGTACCAACTGAACACTGACTTAGAAGCCTAATTCCCTTTCATTTTCAACCCACTCAGACAAGTAAGAAATTTCTGTACATACTTGTGCTTTCATAACCAACCCCAGACACACTGCTTGTCATGTTGTAAAAAACACTATGAGATAAAAATAAAAGATTTATGATTTCTCCAAAGTTAATAAAGCAAAGGGTATCTCAATGAAGTAATTATTTTCAACTTACTTGCCACATAGCAATTTATGAGCTACATCTAGAGGAAACTCTACACACACACATCACACACACACATTTTTTTCTCCATTTTAGCTACTGGTGTTATAGATGTTATACAAGAAAAAAGGCAACCAATGGCGGCAATCTAATATATTGCTGGTGGTATTTTAAGCTGGTGTATTTTTGCAGAAGGACAACAATTTGAATTATACACACACACACACATATAATTCAAGAGCCCTGAAAATTTGACTCAGTAATTCCACTTCCAGGAATTTATTCTCAAGAAATTATGAGACTTCCACTCAAAAACTGAGGTACAAAGATGTTCATTATATTTTATAATCATAAAAAAATTAGAAATAACTCAAAATAGCAATGATAAGGAAACATTAATAAATTATAGCACAACTACAACATAAAATACTTTGCATCCCTAAAAGCATATTTTTAAATAATATTTGACATGGGGAAATGCTCATGATTAATGCAACAAATACAAAGCAGTGGCTAAATAGGATCCCAACTTTAAAAAAAAACAAGATATATGTTCCTTACTATACATGAAGATTCTAGGTGGAAATACACTCACCCAAATATTAACAATTGTAATCTCTAGGAAGTAGGGTTACAGGTGATTTATATTTTCTTATTTATACTTTTTGTATATTCCAACTGGTCAACAGTGAATGTGTTTAATGTTATTGATTTTAATCAATCATTTTTCCATCTCCCTAACCTGTCACACACTAGGATTCCTGAACCTGTTTATACCCAGACTTTGGGAGACTACACAAGAAGTTTGCCCAGGAGAGTCCCTTCCATTTTTGCTTGTTGTTCTGCCATTAACCACTTCCATACTCAAAGGTGTCCTAGTTTACGTAATAAATTAACGGTGACCCTATCTCAATGGAATTTGTAGGGATATAAAAGTTCTAGGAGGTGTCAAGACTCTAATACGTGATCAGTCTTCAGTACAAAGACATGCTGGAGCTCCATTCCAATTACAGAGGAGAGACTGAGAGAGGCCTCATCTTTACTTATCTATCTGTTGCCATTTCAGAATAGACTATAGATAGCTTTTTATCCACCTTGAATTATCTTTAACTCTAAAGAGAGGGAATAGGTGTGGCTTCAGCTTCACGATATCAACATGGCCACTCACTTATTGATGCTTATGGGAAACTTGCATTTTTATACATTGGAAGAATGAGGGTTAGCAAAGCTGAACAAGTAGTCTCTACTGGTGTGGAGCACGGCTGTGTTTTAGTGTCTTCAGTTTGTTGTAAATAATTAAATGAACGGATACATTTTCCATTTCCATAGAAATTAGAAAAATAATAATTCACCTGTATGATGATATACTGTTTTATTTTCATTATTCCAGGTTGGTCTAGGAACCTTGAATCCTAGGTGGATTTAAAAATATATAATTTGTTCTGTTTTCTAGCCAAAGTCAAAAAGAATAGATTATGAATTAGTATTAACTACTCAAAAACTAAAATCAGTATCTTTAGAAATTTTTCTTCAAAAGGCAATTGAATTTATTTGCTTTTTTGTTTGCCCATTTCCACAGCCCTTTTAGGAGGTACACCATGCAACTAATTCATTTGGCTATATCTTCAGAAAAATAAACCAATCCATGACAGTTTATTGTGGATTTTTTTATTGCCATGAGTAATTAGACCAAAATCACTACAGTCATGCAATATGGAAGCAGTTTTCCAGTATTTTTAAGCAAAATTATTTCTTTTACTGTTTGACGTATAGTCTTTTGTAGAACACCGATGTATAAAAATAAGTGAAGCTGAGCTGCTTAATCTTACCCCACAAGTCTTTCTCTTCCCTTACTCCCTCACCCAACCAAGTGCCCACGGCACCTCTACTGAACCCAGAGCTTCAAGACGTGGTGTATAAACACACTGTGGTTTTTCTCATAGGAGGTTGACTTTATCAGCTTCCTAGCCTATTTCTAAATCATAGTGGTCCCACTAAAACTCTCAATCAAAAGGATTACTCCTGTCCCTTTTTGAACTAGAACCTGTTAATCCAGCTCCTCTCAAACTCTGCTTAGAGAAATGATGCTAAAGAACATTGTTGACGGGTTGGCCTGGTGGCTTAGCAGTTAAGTTTGCACGCTCCACATTGGCAGCCCAGGGTTCACCAGTTCAGATCCCAGGTGCAGACCTATGCACTGCTTATTAAGCCATGCCGTGACAGGCATCCCACATGTAAAGTAGAGGAACATGGGCACAGATGTTAGCTCAGGGCCAATCTTCCTCAGGAAAAAAAAAGAAGAAGATTTGCAGCAGATGTTAGCTCAGGGCTAATCTTCCTCAAAAGAAAAATAAGAACATTGTTGAAAGACAATGTTAGAGTCGATCTCTATACTTTGCATCAAGTCAGAACACATCAAATTCACCTACACAGATCACATCAGCTTAGCCTTTCACGATGGTGCCTTTTCCGAACTGACATTTAATGATATTAGACATTTTTCCTAAGGTTGCTTTAAAAAAGAACATTTGCTTCAAAAAATAAAGCTGAAAGAATTGCTTGTCAAATCAGTGTTCACTATTTATGGCCCCATGGGATAAATCTCTTTTAAAAATCAGTACTAGGAAAAATTTACCCCTGAGGAAGCTATTTACTTCCTTCTTTTGGCTAACAACAATAAGATAACTGATCATATCTCCTCTGTCATCTTGGCTGCCAAGAACCTCTGAGTTAGATCTGAAGTTCAGTGCTAAGATATATGTTGGGAGCTTAGATTTCATACTTGGATTCTGCTGCACCATGGAGCCAATTTTCTACTTTTACTTACATTTTATTTTTCTCATTGTAAACTCCTTCAAATTCCAGATCGGACAAAAATTGCTCATGACCCACTAACACTGTAATGGTATTAGTCAAAAGCTGTAAATCCAGCTAATATAATCAAGTCAATATGGCTTCATCACATCCATAACGACATCATTAGGTTTTGTTGGACGCTTTTGGAAAACATCACTGATTTCTTGCCTGATTTCAGAAATATCTCCACGCTTCCATGAAAATTAGCAAAACTGGTTCTATCCTAACATATGCACGTTATCTCAGTAATCTATAATGTTATTAGTCTAAAATTAAAAATCTCAAATTGAGGCTTTCTTACTATCTCCTGACATCTTCAGATATCAATTTCCTCACAACTATTGTTCTATCCTTTCCAGTCTGAAGATCATTTTCCTCTTTTAAAGGTAAGTCTAATCTAATAACAATTATTTAGTGTTTACTATGCACAGGCACTGCTCCAAGTATCTTACAGGCAACACCTCACTAAATTCTCATAACCAGTATTACCCAATTTTAGAGATGAGACTACTACAGCCAAGTGAACTGAAGTGTCTTACCCAGGGTCACACGGTAGTAAGTGGCAAAGCCACGATTTGAACCCAGGTGGTGTGACTCCAGAGTTCACGCTCTTAACCACTATTTTATATTGCTTCTCCTGAACAGGATATAAAATAACTGGCTTGAATTCTGCTGTAAGAGATTAAGTAAAATATTAATAAGAAAGTTCCAATAGAAAAAAAAAAAAGAAAGAAAGTTCCAATAGTATGACATATTTTGGAAGGAAGATACCAGGAAAAGTTTTGAAAACAATTTTAATGGCTTCCAAGTAGGGCAGCATTTCATTTTCTTGAGCTGTCTTAAGCGTGAGGGTGCCTGAAGATAAGAATGGGGAAGATATTCTAAAGGTTCCTTCTTGCTCTGTCACTCTAATTTTTACACTTTTGAAAGAAAAGAGTTTTATGCAAATGATGAGCAATTCCCAAGCTTCTGTTTCCTCAACTATAGTCCTGTGTAATTTTTTAAAATAAGTAAGTCTGGTAACTATAGGAGATTGTAAAATATTATTACTACTCAGATGCCGTCTTTGTACAGGGGCAGGGATGGCAATACAAGGCAATAAAATGGAAGAGGGACATTCTCAAGAGAGAAAATCCTTTTGAACACATCTTCAGCAACCAGGGAAAACACACCAGCACCCAAAGGAATATGGGAAACTTTACACTACATTTAAGCACAAGCACATTTTCTACTTCTTAACTTAAAAAAGGAAAGGACAGCATTAAAATGTGCATACAAATAAACAGGCCATTTATTTCCTTCTGCTAATTAACATCTCTTGAGATCTCCAGGGTCTCTTAACATCTCCAGGGCCTCTCTCAAAGGATGTTCTCATGGCAGGAGAACCAATGATTCAAAAATTTGCTGAGTCCAAAGGAAGAAATGGCAGAGAAGAAAAGACACCCTAAAAACAAACATGTTAATTAAAAGCATGCGATAAACACCAACATCTTCCACCTCTACCCAGTACCCCTGGGAGGCCAGGGAAAATAGTCTTTCTGCTTAAAACTTTTAAAGGGCCAAATTAGTATGAATTCTTCAGAAACAGTTAACATTTGCTCCACACAGTCATTAACTCCAGGAAACGCAGCTCATAAAATGAGAGCTAAAGAGCAGAAGTAGAAACTTCTAATTGCTCAGATTTAAAATATATGAGATGCGATGAGTGTCACCCTCAAGAAAGTCTGGAAATGCCCTTGTCCATTTCCAGTAGTCTCAATGGAGAAAGAAGAAACTAAGACAGGTGGGAGGCATCCAAGAGGGAATGGCCAAGGTTGGGAGAAGACCAGTCAGGAACAGGATGGGAGACTGGGTGAGGCAGTGATGCGGCAATGCCCCAAAGCACAGTCTTGGTAAAAATATGAAGTGAAAGTGATGGGACTCAGGACACATTACCCCAAAATACCCCACCTTGGCGTAATGAATATTTTATTTAAGCTGAAGGAGTTTGAGAAAACAGCAGAAGCAGGAAGGTCTCTCTGACCTTCCCTCCCACCTTCCCTTGTCCTCAGGAGCAGGTTATCAGACTTCATGTGAGAGGAGCCCTCGCGATACCCCGAGGAAAGCAGCATCTTTATCTCCAAGGCAGAGGGACACCAAGAAGACTCTGAAGGAACAGGCTCTACTAAGTGTCCCCCAGTTTACTACACTCACCTCCTACTCTTTGTCTTATGGTATCTTTCCACAGTTGTCCACTTTCCGTCAAACCTAGCATAGAAACACTCAGGTTTAACTGTTTCTTCGGGTCTTCATTTCCTTATGAAGACTCTTGTATCATGTAAAACTGATATTAAATAAATTTCTACACTTTTCTCCTGTTAGTTTCTGTCAGTCTAATTTTCAGACCCAGCCAAGGACCCTAAGAGAGGTGAGGAAAACTTTTTCCTCTCCTACAAAAGTATGAGGAAGGAGAAAAGAACAGGAAAGGAAAGGGAAGAATTAATAAGGAGGTATGGGGAACAAATGAAGGCGGAAAGAAAATTAAAGTTGAACAAATTAAGTCAAAGAAAAAACTTTTACGGTACCATTCTGGATTTCCCCTGACTTTTTTCTTATAATATGTATCTATATCTTAAATGTATAAGCAATATTGCTATTGTTAGTGCCATAGAGTCAATTCCAACTCCTATCAACCCTGTGTACAACAGAGCGGAACCCTGTCTGGCATTTTTGCACCATCTTCTCACCTCCCAGCACTGTATCAGACAATGCTCCACTGATATTCATAGGGTTTTCATGGCCAGTTTTTTTGTAAGTGGGTGGTCAGGTCCTACTTCCTAGTCTGTCTTAATCTAGAAGCTCTATGGAAACCTGTCCACCATGGGTGACCTTGCTAGTAATTGAAATACTGGTGACATAGCTTTCAGCAACATGCAGTCACCACAGTATGACAACCAACAGATGGGTAGTGTGGTTCCCTGACTGGGAAATGAACTTGGGCCCCAACAGTGAGAGGCCAAATCTCAACCACTAGACCACCAGGGCGGGCTAGAAGCAATATTACAAGTTTAGTATAATGTTAAGCCATGGTTTTAGAGGCAGACGACCCTGGGATCAGGTCCAGCCTCTGTCACTGAGTCACTGTGTGAACTTAAAAAGTCACTTCAATGCACCAAACCCTGGGTTCTTCATCTATAACGTTAATAATAAGAGTAATCAAATGACTGTCATTTTTCCATAAATCCATTTTCAATACATATTTATGGTAAAAATATAACAAAGTTATCTGCAATTTTATCTTCAGAAAATAATTTTTCACCTAACATCATATCAAAGCAGTTTCCATGTTGCTAAAATTTCATAAGTATAACTTTTAATGCCTGCAAAAATTCTCTTCAGTGGATGCATCACATCCTATAAGGTAGCTTTCAGTTTCTCCTTTTTATAAATAACGCAGTTATGAACATCTGCATGCTGATGGTGTTTCTCCATACTTTGGATTATTCCTTTAGAGAAGAAGAGCTTCCCGGTAAAGGAGTGCTGAATCAACAAAGGGCATGAACACTGCTCTTCTCTTTTAAGAACAAGGAAAGGAAGTAGAAATCTAGTTCTACCCTTACTAATCGAGTATCTGATCAAGCTGGTATTACTAATTACCATGATCTGTAACCAGTGCTTCAGTTTATGTCATTCTGTCATCTTTACAGAGGCTCCTGTGTTCTTCAAAAATTATCTTGAGTGATGTTAGTATCATGGTGGAGTGAGTTGTTCCCTTTTTCTCTCCCCTCTAAACAGACACCTTTAACCAACAGAGGCTTCCCTACACAGCACAACAGGACAGCTGAGAGATCCGTGCAGCTATACATGTGAAGGTGGGTGGACTGGATCCCTAGGAAGCAGTGGAACTAGGGGAGAAGTCCACTCCCCCTCCCTGCCGGCAGGGAGGGACCCAAGACGTGGATCTTTACACAGCAGCCACGAAAACTGTGACTGAAGGCAGGTGCAGCTCGCCCCCATGCGTGAAGACTTGCAGAGCAGTGGTAGCACAGCCGTGGGACCACCCACTGTGCTGCAGCAGCCCCACCCATGCCAATGGTCCCACTGAGTGATGGTGGCTCAGCCTGTGCAAAGGTGCCCTATCTGAGCAGCAGCCCCACCCACGCAAGCAAGACCCACATGCTGAGTGCAGTGGCCTGGCCTTCATGCACAAAGTCACCCTGCCAAGCACCTGCAGCCCAACCCACACAAATGCAGAGTGGCTGACTGGCATAACTGCAAGCAGATGGGGCAGGAACAAAAAAAAGAAAAACAGCCTCTGCCACCCCCAATGGTGGCAGAGGGAATCTGCAACCAAAAGCAACAAGATCTATAGCAGGACCACTGACCCAGTCCCCAGCAGCAGCAAGCCCAACACCAGTTCCACCACTAGCAGAGGCTGTATATAAGTCCGCAGGTCCCTAAGCCCCCACCAGTGACAGTGACACATTTGAACCCAGCACCCCTGCCAGTGGTGTAACCAGCACTGCAAAACAACCTGGGAACAGCAGTGTAAGCAGTGCATGGGACAGCAGCATCCACAGCCACAGAGAGCCAGTGGAGGAACACAGACCCAAGTGACCATAACCAAAGTAATCAAAGCTGCACCCAAATAAGGAAAGGTGACTACGCCTGCAAATGTGCCAGCAGAGGAACAATTCATCAAACACCATGAAGAACTACAGTAACACTGCAGAGCAGAAGGAAAATGACAGCTCTCCAAGAAACCAAACCTGAAGTCACAGAAGACTACAACTAACTGACAGAGAATTCAAAATAGCTGTCATAAAGAAACTCAGGGAGTTACAAGAAAACTCAGAAAGATAGTTCAATGAGCTCAGGAATAAAAGTAATGAACAGAAGGAATACTTCACCAAAAGGACTGAAGCTCTGAAAAAAAAACCAACAGAAATTCTGGATATGAAGAACACAATTAATGAGATAAAAAAATGTAGAAGGCACAAAAAATAAAGTAGGCCTTATAGAGGAGAGAATCAATGACCTTGAAGATAGAAACCTAGAAATACTTCAGGTGAAGAAGGAGAGAGAACTAAGATTCAAAAAAAATTAAGAAATTCATTGAGAAATATCTGACTCAATTAGGAAAAGGAACATAAGGATTATAAGTATCCCAGCCAGAGAAGAGAGGGAGAAAGGAGCAGAGAGCTTGTTCAAAGAAATAATAGCTGAGAATTTCCAAAAACTAGAGAAGAAATTGGACATACAAATACATGAAGCCAACAGAACTCTTAATTACATCAATGCAAAAAAGACCTTCTCTAAGGCATTTACTATTAAAACTGTCAAAAGTCAATGAAAACAAAAAATATTAAGGGCAATAAGAGAGAAGAAAATAACCTACAAAGGAACTCCCATCAGGTTTCATAGGATTTCTGAGTAGAAACCTTACAGGCTGGGAGAGAATGGAATGAAATATTCAAAATACTGAAATACAAAAACTATCAGCCAAAAATACTCTATCTAGTGAAATTATCCTTCAGATATGATGGAGAAATAAAAGCTTTCCCAGATAAATAAAAGCTGAGGGAGTTCATCGCCACTAGACCTGCCTTATAAGAAATAATGAAGGGAGCCCTTCTACCTGAAACAAAAAGACAAAGGTTTACAAAGCTTTGAGCAAGCAGATAAGTAGACAAAATCAGAAAATTGCAGCTTTCTATCAGGACAGGTTAGCAAACACTCAATTATACCATAAAAGAGAAAGAAAGCATCAAAAATAATGATAAATACTTCAATTTAGTCAAAAACTCACAACACAAAAAGGAATAATTTGTGACAACAAAAACGTGGAAGGGGAACAGGAGAGGGATGGAATCTGCTTAAGTTAATGGAGATAAGAGGCTATCAGAAAATGGACCATTTCATCTATGAGATCTTTTATACAAACTTCATGGTAACCACAGTGCAAAAAAATCAGAGCAGAGTCACAGATCATAAATAAAAAGAATATTGAGAAAACCATCACAGAAAACCACCAAATCGAAATGGCATTCAGATATACATGGGAAAAGAAACAATGGAAATATAGAGAATTGGAAAACAGGAGATGAAATGGCAATATTAAACCCTCATATATCAATTATCACTCTGAATGTAAATGGACTGAATTCTCCAATCAAAAGACACAGAGTGGCTGGATGGATTAAAAAACAAGACCCAGCAATAGGCTGCCTTCAGGAAACACATCTCAGCTCTAAATACAAACATAGACTCAGAGTGAGGGGATGGAAGGTGATACTCCAGGAAAATGGTAATCAAAAGAAAGCAGGCGTAGCCATACTTATATCAGAAAAAGCAGACTTCAAGATAAAAAAGATGATGAGAGATGAAAATGGGCATTATATAATGATAAAAGGGACATTCCACCAGGAAGGCATAACATTTATTAATATATATGCACCTAACACAGGAGCACCAATGTATATAAAGCAGCTATTAACAGACATAAAGGGAGAAATTGAAGGCAACACAATAATAGCAGGGGACCTCAACACCCCATTTATGTCAATGGATAGATCATCCAGACAAAAAGTCAACAAGGAAACAGTGGCCTTAAATGAAACACTAGACCAGATGGACTTAATAGATATAGAACATTCCATTGAAAAACAGCAGAATACACATTCTTCTCAAGTGCACATGGAACATTCTCAAAGATAGACCATATGTCAGGAAATAAGGTGAGACTCAATAAATTTAAGAAGACTGAAATCATATCAAGCATCTTTTCTGACCACAACACTATGAAACTAGAAACCAACCACAAGAAAAAAGCTGGGAAACTCACAAATATGTGGACACTAAACAATATGCTACTGGACAATCATTGGATCGACAAAGAAATCAAAGAAGAAGTCAAAAAATACCTGGAGACAAATAAAAATGAAAGCACACCATACGAACTCTTATGAAATGCAACAAAAGTAGTCCTAAAAGGGAAATTTACAGCAATACAGGCATAACTCAACAAACAAGAAAAATTTCAAATAAGTAACCTTAAACTACACCTAAAATAACTAGAGAAAGAACAAACAAAGCCCAAAGTCAGTAGGAGGGAAATAATAAAAATCAGAACAGACATAAGTGAAATAGAGACTAAAAAAACAACAGAAAGGATCAATTAAACTAAGAGCTGGTTTTTTGAGAAGATAAACAAAATTGACAAACTCTTAGCCAGATTCACTAAGAAAAAAAGGAGACTCAAATAAATAAAATTAAAAATGAAAGAGGAGAAATTACAATGGATATCACAGGCATATAAAAGATTGTAAGAGAATACTAAGAAAATCTCTGGGCCAACGAATTGGATAACATAGAAGAAATGGATAAATTCTTAGAATCACACAATCTCCCAAAACCAAATCCAGAAGAAATAGAGAATATAAATAGACCAATCGCAAGTAAAGAGATTGAAACAGTAAACTAAAGCCTCCCCAAAAACCAAAGTCCAGGACCAGATAGCTTCCCCAATGAATTCTATGAAACATTCAAAGAAGATTTAATACCTATCCTTCTCAAACTACTGCAAAACATTTAAGAAGTTGGGATTCTTCCTAACTAATTCTATGAGGCCAGCTTTACCCTGATACCAAAACCAGACCAGGACAACACAAAGAAAGAAATTTACAGGCCAATGTTGCTGATGAACATAGATGCAAAAATCCTCAATAAAATACTAGCAAATTGAATACAACAATACATTAAAAGGATCATATAGCATGATCAAGTGGGATTTATTCCAGGGAAGCAAGGATGGGTCAACATCTGCAAATCAATCAATGTGATACACCACATTAACAAAACGAGGAATAAAAATGACATGATCATCTCAACAGATGCAGATAAAGCATCTGACAAAATCCAACATCCATTTAGGATAAAAATTCTCAATAAATTAAGTATGCATAGAAGGAAAGTCCTTCAATATAATAAAGGCTGTATATGACAAACCCACAGCCAACATCATACTCAATGGTGAAGAACTGAAAACCATTCCTCTAAGGACAGGAACAAGACAAGGGTGCCCACTCTCACCACTCTTATTCAACATAGTACTGGAAGTTTTGGCTAGAGGAATCAGGCAAGAAAAAGAAATAAATGGATTCATTTGGAAAGGAAGAAGAAAAACTCTCACTCTTTGTGGATGGCATGTCTATATACAGAAAACTCTAAAGAATCCACCAGAAAACTATTAGAAATAATCAACAACTATGGCAAAGCTGCAGGGTACAAAATCAACATACAAAAATCAGTTGCATTTCTATACACTAATAAGGAACTAGCAGAAAGAGAAGTCAAGAATACAATACCACTTAAGATCGCAACAAAAAGAATAAAATACCTACGAATAAATTTAACCAGGGAGGTGAAAGACCTTTACACTGAAAACTATAGGATATTATTGAAAAAAATCGAAGAAAACATAAAGTAATGGAAAGATAGTCCATGCTAATGGACTGGAAGAATAAACATAGTTAAAATGTCCATATTACCTAAAGCAAACTACAGATTCAATCCAATCCCCATCAGAATCCCAACGAAATTCTTCGCAGAAATAGAAAAAAGAATCCTAAAATTTATATGAACCAACAAAAGAACAACAATAGCCAAAGCAATCTTGAGAAAAAAAGAACAAAGCTGGAGGCATCACAATCCCTGACTTCAAAATATACTACAAAGCTATAGTAGTCAAAACAGCATGGTAATGGCAGAAAAACAGACACACAGATCAACAGAACAGAATTGGAAGCCCAGAAATAAAACCACACATCTAGGGACAGCTAATCTTTGACAAGGGAGCCAAGAACATGCAATGGAGAAAGGAAAATCTCTTCAATAAATGGTGCTGGGAAAACTGGACAGCCACATGCACATGAGTGAATGTAGACCATTATCTTACACTATATGCAAAAATTAACTCAAAATGGATTAAAGACTTGAATGTGAGACCTGAAACCATAAAACGCCTAGAATAAAACACAGAGAGCACACTTTTTGACATTGGTCTTAGCAGTATCTTTTCAAATACCATATCTACTCAGGCAAGGGAAACAAAAGAAAAAAAGAAATGGGACTACATCAGACTAAAAAGCTTCTTCAAGGCAAAGGAAACCATGAGCAAAGCAAAAAGACAACTCACCAATTGGGAGAAAATATTTGCAAATCATATATCTGACAAGGGTTAATTTCCAAAATACATAAACACATACGACTCCACAACAAAAAAACAAACAACCTGATCAAAAAATGGGCAGAGGATATGAATAGACATTTTTCCAAATAAGATATACAGATGGCCCACAGGGACATGAAAAGATGTCAACATCACTAATTATTAGGGAAATGCAAATCAAAACTACAATGAGATTTCACCTTACTCCCCTCAGAATGGTAATCATTAATAAGACAAGAAATAGCAAATGTTGGCGAGGATGTGGAGAAAAGGGAACTCTCACACACTGCTGGTAGGAATGCAAACTGGCACAGCCACTATGGAAAGAGTATGGAGGTTTCTCAAAAAATTAAAACAGGAATATCATAAGACCCAGCTATCCCACTACTGGGTATTTATCCAAAGAACATGAAATCAATAATGCAAAGAGATTTATGCACCCCTATGTTCATTGCAGCATTATTCACAATAGCCAAGACGTTGAAGTAACCCAACTGCCCATCAACAGATGAATGGATAAAAAAGATGTGGTATATATATACCATGGAATACTACTCAGCCATAAAAAAGAACAAAATTGTGCCATTTGCAACAACATGGAAGGATCTTCAGGGTATTATGCTAAGTGAAACAAGCCAAACAGAGAAAGAGAATTATCATATGATTTCACCCGTATGTGGAAGATAAACAAACACATGGATAAGAACAGATTAGTGGGTTACCAGAAAGGAAGAGGGTGAGGGGAGGGTGAAAGGGGTAAAGGGACACAGGTATGGTGACAGATAAAAACTAGACTATTGGTGGTGAACATAACACAGTCTATACAGAAAATGATATATACATCTGAATGTACACCTGAAATTTACACAATGTTATGAGCCAATATGACCTCAATAAAACAATTTTTAAAAATTATCTGGAGCGAATTCCAGATTCCAGATCAATAGTTAATTCATGAACCTTCCCAGCACTCTCACCATTGCTTCACTGATAAACACACTTACACACACACAGTACTGATGCAGTTTCTCTAGAGAGTCATTTTCAGCCCCTGTTTGCAATCACTAGGCCTTCCAATCAATATGAAGTGAAAAATTGCAGCCCAGCATATTCAGCCAGAATTCAACTATGAGATGTTTGTCCATGGCATCTGGTATATTATTTAATCAAGACCTTTGTGACAACTTTTTCCATTGTGGTTTGTGATAAATGCAATCAATCAGCAAATATACACAGATCAATCATCTAACTACTTTGAATTGTCTGGAAACTTGGTTGAAGTGCAAAGAAAAAGAAGAACTATAATCAATGTAATTAGTAATGCTGGAGGGAAATCAGACTTGGATGTTTTAAGTATGCAGGTGTGAAACATGATGTCTTAGCTATTCTTTACTGTCCCTGCAGGCCTGCTGTATTAACTTTAAGTCAAAAGTTCACTTGATAGTTTCTAAAGACACTGCCATTTTTCATATTAATATCTGCTACTTTATATTACTAGTATTTATCTGCAAAGATTACATCTACCTCCTGTCATATATAAATCTCATACTAATAGCTTCTTAGACAAATAACTTCAGGAGTGTGTTACTCTGGGTTTAACCACAAACCTTTGAAAGGTCATGATACGCAAGAGAGAACTCAAAAATTGAACAGAAAATCATTTCCTAAATTTGTAAAATAGTTGTGCCCATCTGGATTTTGCATGAGATCATCTATTCTAAAGCACTTCAAGTTACTCAGTGAGATAGAGAGGTATAATCCCATTATACAGATCAAAGAAGAATAAAACATAAAATGTGGTTTAACACACATTTTAGAATATTATTAAATCATACACCAAAGCATTTTGGAATAGGAAAAAAAAAAAGATATGCAACAAACGATATATAACTCATTTTTGCAGATTCCAAGAATGGAGAGCGTAAATCAGAGGCATACATATTCTTAATGATGCAGAAGTCCAATATTTTGGGAAAAACATGGTATAGTGGAAAATGTCCAGGATTTGGAATCAGAAGATCTTAGGTTTGCATGTGACTCCATAATTTAACTGTGTGACTTGGTCAAGTTCATATTATCCTAACCTCTCTGAAGATTCCTCATCTGTAAAACGGGATTCGCTCTCTCTATCTCCCTGAGTTTTGTGATAAATAATAATATTTGTGAAATCACTAGGTCAATTATAAAGTAATCCATGGATTCTAACTATGAATCATGTTTCTTCGACCTTCTCCAAATGTCATCAGCATTTCCACTTTAGAAATCAATTTCCCTCACATCTTGTCACTAACCAGTTCAGCATGGACGGTTCACAAATATCACATGACTTTCTCTGGTCTGGAGATTAAGAATGGTTATTTTCATCCATGCAGTGGGTGCTTTCTTTGGATTTATGGGTTGAATTGTAGATTCCTTCTAAGGATTTGTTTCCTCAAACATCTTCAAAGGCATTGGGCATGGAGAGATAATCAACACAAAACTTCCACCTTTAAAGTGTTCCCCCATCTGATAAACCAGATATTTAAATAAACATACATTTATTCAAATATCCAAATTAATAAATATGTAAGCAAATACTGTGGGTGCATAGAAAACAAAGCATTCAAACTTTGCCTGGAGGTCACAGAGGCTTCACAAAGAAGACGACCCTTGAAGGATGAGTCTCTAACGTCCCCGTTCTTGATGGCCTTGTCACATTATTTCAGAACCTTCGATGAGTAGAAACAATTAGGTTCATTTACACAATCACTTCTCCCTTCAGATCTTTAAGCTTAAGTTTCCTAGAAGCACACACTGTCACCTGCATCCAGGACTATCAGAAAAGAAGCAAACAGGCATCTGTAAAGAGTTAAACATAACTTCCCATATGGAGGTAAGTTGGCATCTGTTATGTCTTGGGCTTTAACTAGACAGAGCCAGTCTTAACATGCTACCCTACAGGTTATACAACGTTGGGAAATTTATTACCTCACTGAAGCTGACTTTCTTCATTAGAAAAACACGAGAGTAATGGTGAGGGACAAGCAAGGTGCCTGGCATATCATAGGTTCTGGCTAAACATGTATACCTTTCCCCACAGCCTCCTAAGCTTGGTCTACCACAGCACTTACTGACTGCCTCACTCCCTCCTCGACCACAGGCTCCCTGTGGACAGGGCCTGCTTCTTACTCATCTTTGTATTCTAGTCCTGGTGTTAGAGGTGATGCTCCACCATTTAGGGATTAATATGCCATCAACACTCGAATAGAAACAGAACAGCTATCTCCAAAAGAAATGGATACTATTATGGAGAGTATACACAGAAATATAGTAATATAATTAATTTTAATATAGCAAAATTAAGTTCATTCATTTATTCAACAAGTATTGATTAGCAACTACTGCATGCTTGGTACTTTTCCAAATGCTGGGGAGTCAGCAGTAAACAAAATAGACAAGATGCCCTGCTCTCATGGAGCTTCCATCCTCATGCAGAAAATGTACCATAAGTAAATAAGATAAGCAAAATACACAGTATATGAAATCATGGCAAGTGCTATGGAAAACACGGAATGAGGAAGGGGGAGAAGGAGGGTCAAGATCTTGGGGAGTTGGAAGCTTCCCTGAGAAAGCGACGTTTGAGCAAAGACCTGAACAAGGTGAGGGAGTGAGCAGCGCATACATCTCAGGGAAAAGCATTCTAGGCAGAAGGGACCGCAAGGCCCAAAGCCCTGAGGCAGAATTTCCTGCAACTGTCTGAGAGTGGCTCTAGTAGGGTGAACACGGAAGAGATGACTGAGAGAGACAGGCACGGGAGCCAGTGGGCACTTGATCCCATGAGGCCTTGTGGACCACAGTGAAGACACTGGCTTGTACTCTGTGAGGTGGGAGCCAATGGAGGGTTTTGTGTAGAGAATTGACATGATTTGACTAATATTTTAACACTCCAGGGACAGGGTGGAAAAAGGGGGCAACGATATAAACAGGGAGGCCAGCTGGGAGGCTCTGTCAATAGCCCAGCTAGGACAGGATGATGGCTTGGACCAGGATGACCACAGTGAAGGGGTCAAAGTCTGGATATGTTTTGAAAACAAAGCTCACAGTTTGGATATGGGGTGCAAAACAGACAGAAGTTAAGAACTAATGCCTAAATATTTTGAAAGACAGAATTAATTTAATGTAATATGAGTCATTCAAGGTTCTGAAAACTAACATGTAAGTGGCAACTTCTGAAGAACAAAGGATGCCTGCTGGCTAGGATCTAAAAGGGTGAAACACAGCACTCACCGTGGAAAAATAACCCTTTAACCACAGCCTAAAAAGCATAAAAGGTATAAAACGGAGGGTGTACTCAGTAGAGTTTGGTGTCCCCACCTCCCTAAGAGAGCAGGTAAGAAGACGCTCATGCTCAGATGAGGAATAGTACCAAGGGTGGTGGGAGGGGCAATACAAGGAGTCAGAGTCAGGGTGTGAAGGGGACAACTGGAAGACAGGAATACTCCCAATCAGTCAAACAAATGGAAGCCTGGAGCTCCCTAAGGTTGCTAGACACAGTGTCCCTTGGTAGCAAGGGCAGGAAGAAGCAATAAGGAAATAAAATCCCCTCCCTGGAAAGGTGACCAGTGACTCTGGACTTGGAAGCAAAAAGGGTCTGGCAGTGTTTTTAAGAGAATCCCAAGGAAGCTGGTATCCACAACTCCCCTCCCCGCCATCCCCAACCCCAAACCCCACACACCAGCATATAACATTCCAGAGAGAAAAAGTAACATTGTATATAATCAAATCATCAAAAGTCTCCATAAATTGAGAGTGATGTGTGTGTGTGTGTGTGTGTGTGTGTGTGTGTGTGTGTGTGTGAGTGTATGGAGAGAGAGAGTCTACTTTTCCTGTGACCATGGGAAAACAATTTTTCATTAAAAGAGGAGAAAAAGGAAACTTTGAAAGAGCTGTGATCACTTCAAAGTAACCTCCCCCTTTCTCAGCATTATCGTTACTTTGTGCCTATGGGAATGGGATAGTGGAGACACACAATAAATGTGAATGAATGAGGGAATGAAATGTTACATCACACACTCCACAATTCACCTAACAAAAGTGTATGTTGCACTTTGTTTACTATAAATAGATGAAAAACAGATTCTACTCCTTCCTTCCCCAAATGGAAGAAACACACACACACAGAGTTGCAGTCTCCAGGGACCTAAAATATACTAATTTTCAAAATTTGATAATCCAGTTCCCATAGCAACCATAAATCAGACTACGGAAGGACACCTGGGAAGGAGATTCTGGCTGGAAACATTCTTTGACCACTGAGAAAAATGAAAGCAGAGCCAAATGATAGTAACCCAAGATGGCATTGTTTTAAAGGCCTCAAGCTTCTTCTCTTTGACAGTATTGATGCTAAAGTAGACAGCAGGTCCACATGCTAAGGAAATCTGGAATTCCAAGGAGAGCGCGGCAGAGGGGCAGTGCCCACCCGGATTGCCTAGCGTCCTGCCCCACAGCCTCCACCGCACCTGCACTGGGGAGGTCAGCAGTGAACGTGTACCAGGTGCTGGCTATGCTCTTTTGGGCAAGCCCATTTCCTAACAAACACAGCACGGTGCATTTTCCCAGCATCTTTCATCTCTTTCACAATTCAAAAGCACATCAAGAGAGCTAAATTTCCACTCACTTCGACTTCAAATAATTGCTAGAAAACCTTCACAGAAAATTCGAGTCTCCCCTAACTTGCTCAGGAACAACCCTACGAAGGAATGTGAATCTCTCCTTCTATGTTACTCCAAACAGACTATGGGAAACTTCAACACTTGTTAGTATTCATAAACTGGTCATAAAAATTAAATAGATTGAATTGGCTCTAAAGTTATTAGAAGAATAGAATCTTTGACTTACCAGGTATGCTTTGGCCAGTCACAAACACACTCTGGAGTTCTTTACTTTGAAGCCTAGAATTTACCCAATTAACTGGATTGAAAAGAGCTTGTATCAAAGGAAAGTTAGAGTTCAGTCTAATTTGTTACAACACTCCCTTCTAAAATTCCTTGACATAAACACATTGAGTTCTCTCTCTGGTGCTGTACCTTTTGTATCCCTTCATTGGCTTGCCAGCTCCTGTCCCCTGCTATCTTCTTTAAAATTTTTCCCTTAGAAAATTCAGTTCACTTTCATCATTTCATGGTGATCCTTCTCAAATGAGCCCCCTTCCAGGAATTTCCATGTCATTATCCAGCCCAGTGTCACCTGTTCTTTAGCAAACTGGTTTCTTCTTCCAGCTCACTCCTTTCTCCATTCGTGTTGCAGCACAGTGGTGTCATCAACAGGCAACTTCCCAACAGACCACTCTGAGTCCTCAGAGTCATTTCCCACATTTCCCACACATCCCGTTTTCATCTCTGCATTCTGAGAACAGTAGCCTACAGGGGCATTCTTCTGCCCACTTCTGGCCTTAAAGAGAGGAAGATAGAAGATCAGAGTCATTGTTTCTAATATCACTTCACTAATCAGAGGACGGCACTCTCCATATTCCAGCCTAACCAAAGTTCTTTCAGGTCCTGGAAAGTGTCAGACTCTCACAACTCCGAAGCTCCCACACCTGCTGGCTCCTCTACTTAGAAAGCTCTTCTCCCCTGTTCCCTGAACCTGGCCAATCCCCATCTATCTTCCACCTCTGTCTTGCCATCTCTTCCCCCAGGAAGATGCCCTGAACTTTTGCACAGAGTGTGGACCTCTACTCTCCGTATGGGAGCATGATTGCTCCTTTAGTTACTGGTGTCCCTCAGTGGAATGCAAGCTCTTTTTGGCAGCCATCCTACCTCTACTGGCCCCACTCTAATTCCAGCCTGTAGCATATTGTTGGGCACATAGTAGGTGCTGAAAGAATATTTTTGAATGAATGAAACAAGTTTTCTATTATCTAGCTTCATGTTCTTTCCAAGACACTGTTCTGCCTTTGAAAGCATTCAAACGAAAAGTGTTGTCAATGGTCACACAGCGAATAGCTTGGTCAACATGACTACTGAGTAGCCAAGCTTGTAGGGATTTCCCTCATTGAGGAGGGTCTCTAAACTGTGGTCTGACCTGCTGAAGAAGCTACTGAGATGACCACATACACTCCAGGTCAACACCATCACTCACCCTGACCAATATTTTCTCTCACACTCCTGACCCAGACCAATATTTTAATGAGAGTGTCTCAGCCAAAGGAGGCAAGGTACCTCCCAATGCTTTACGTGATGGTCAGCCAGAAGATATGAATGGAAGAGTTGTGGCCATCTTGCTTCATACACAGTCGCAGACTGTAGTTCCTTGAGAGTTTACTCAGCTTGTGGCCCAGTGCCAGACACAGGATATACTGAAGGAAATGTGATAAACAAATGAGGGGCTCTTTTAATTCAGTGCCTAGTTCTGCCCCCTGTGCTGGCTCTTTCCTCACTAATATAAAATGCTTCAGATTCACCCATATTTCACAATAATCCCCCTCACTCAACCCTATGTCTCCCTCCAAACATTGTCCTAACTCTTTGAATTCAGTCAAGCCTCCTGAAAAAGTAGTCTCCACTTGCTCACGCCACTTTCACCTTCTATTCATTCCTCAGACCACCGAATCAGGATCTGGGCCCCATCGCACCAGGACCACCAGCAAACTCTTGTAACGAAAAACAGAGGACACTTTCTAGCTCTTACATGGCCTGTTCTTCCTGAAACATTTAATACAACTCATCTCCCTTCTTAAAATTCTGGCCCACCTTAATCTTTATAATTCCCCTCAGACATGTTTTCCTCCACCCCTTTGACAACACTTATTCTATGTTCTTCACTGGTTCTTTTGTTTGTTTGTTTGTTTTCCAAATTCCCCTTAATCATTATAATATTACAGTAAAGCTAAAGCTAAATCTATTGAATTTTTACTACATGTCAGTCCTATTATATATACTTTAATATATTAACTCATTTTATGGTTCACAACCATCCTATGACTCAAATATGTGTCATCTCCATATTATAGATGAGGAAATTGAAAAACTTGCCCTAGTAACTGGTGGAACTAGGATTTGAACCCAGACAGTAGAGCTCACACCCTTAATATTTCATACTGGTTCCTTAAATGATGGTGGTCCTCAAGAGTCCCTCTGAATCCACAGATAGTACCTGAGTAATCCTGCCTCCTTTCCCTGGGTTCATACTTGTATACCCAGGCAGTCCCCAAATCTATTGTTCTAGTCCACTGCTTCCTCTCAGTTCAAGATCCACATATCCAACTGCCTGCTGAACACATCCAAAATAAACTCATCCCCTTTGACCTAGCCTCTCAATCGGCTTTATTCAGAGCATTCTTCACTTGCAGAAGACACCACCATACACCCAGTCACCTAACCCAGAAATAATGATGTCATCCTTTTCCCCACCCACTCCCTTGCCTCCCACGTCCAACAATCAGCAAGTTCATCAGTTCAACATCTTCATCTCTAACACTTAGTTCAGATCCTGATCATTTCTTACCACAATTTAAGGCTCTTCACACAGCTGCCAGAGTGACTTATCAAAACCACAGCTGTTCTCTTCACAGCTCCACTGACAATATTTCCAGTGACTCCTCATTCCTTCAGGATAAAATCCCATCTCCTCAGCATAGCACACAATGTCTCCTTGATAGACCACGGCTATTTCTCAAGCCTGGTTCCACATTATACCCTAACCTCCATGACCCGAAACATAGCATGCTTGTTCTCTAGTCCCCAAAACCTTTGTACATGCAGCCCCTCCTGAAAGCTGCCTCATCACCCTCCTTGCCCTCACCACTCACTTATCTTCTTAGGCTCACGCTCATTCTGCATCTCCGCTCAGGTGTTATATGCCCACAGAGCCTGGCCCACTTCCCGTATGCCCCTGTAGACCCCTAAGCTCACTTTTCTCCCTGTATTCATCATACTGAATTGTAATTACCTTTTTAGTTTTTTCATCATTAGACTGGACTTCTCTGAGTCCACAGGGCACATCCTATACCTCTTTACATTAAATAAGCATCTAACACTGCATCCACACAAAATAGGTGCTCATTAAATCTCTATCAACTGAAAACAGCTTTTGGAAGCTGGTCCTGCTCCTCCCTCTGAATTAAGCAGTCTGATGGATACAAAGCTAACTGCATTTCAAGTGAAATAAGCAGATGGCTTTGAATCACATCAGCTCCAGCCAGGGAATATATACTCTTTTCCTTTCAAAACATCCTTAAATTATCACTCTGATTATTGATCCTTTCTTCTTTACAAAGAAAAAAAGCTTACTTTAAAATGTTTAAAGAGAGGAGAATAATGAGAGCTCTATGGCATGAAGATAACTAAGGTATACTAGCTCCTCTTTGATATAGCATCAAGAAATACACTGAATCACAGAAAATAATTTTCTGGATTAATATGTATTTTTCCATAAATCATCAAATAAATGTTTTTTTAGCCTTTCTGGAAACAAATCATTCTCAAATATATTATACATTTCTCTACTTTTATAATCAAAGAATATTTTAAAATATGCTCACAGCATAGTGAGTGAAGATGATTTTAAAAAGTAAAGTATGATACAATTTTGCTAAAACATAAACATACATATTTACATTTGTAATTATATTATGTAGCTCTTTCAAAATGTTAACAGTGGATATCTCTGGTTGTGAGACTATGAGAGATTCTTGTTATTTTATCTCATCTCTATATTCTAATCTTTCTGCAATAAAATGTATTAATTATATAATAAAAATAGATGTTTGTGAGGCCAGCCCAGTGGCTTAGTGATTAAGTTTGTATGCTCCGCTTTGGCAGCCCAGAGTTCATGCATTCAGATCCTGGGTGCAGACCTACACACCACTCATCAAGCCATGCTGTGGCAGCCTCCCACATACAAAATAGAGGAAGATTGGCATAGATGTCAGCTCAGCGACAATCTTCATCAAGCAAAAAGAGGAAGATTGGCAACAGATGTTAGTTCAGGGTCAATCTTCCTCACTCCCCTACCACCAAAAAACCCAGATATTTGTAAAAATTAAGACTACACTTAATCTAAAATTTTATTGACAAGATAAATCTATCATAATCAAGTTCAACATTTACTGATTGATACACTTAGAGGCCAATCAAGTGAACAAGATGTCCTAAACTAATCAATCCAGAACATAATGCTTTCCAAGTTCTTGGGAATGTATTTTAGTGTTTTCAGCCCCTCTCTCTATCAGTCGACAGCCATATCTTCTTTTTTGCTATCAATTCCTGCTTCTAGAAGTCCCTTTTCCTTCTTTACAAGTAAGTTGTTTATAAATTTGCTTAAGTCATTTGAAAAATATAGTGATCCTTTCTTGGGACCTTGAAGTATAAAATCCAGTATTTTTTGCATACAGAC
Source organism: Equus quagga (assembly GCF_021613505.1). Lineage (NCBI taxonomy): Eukaryota > Metazoa > Chordata > Mammalia > Perissodactyla > Equidae > Equus > Equus quagga. The sequence continues at coordinate 51,151,130 of NC_060270.1, forward strand.
TTTGTGACATCTATTTGCACTGTTTATTTACTGTAATAGTTAGAGGATGTTTGGGCTTTTGAATGTGGTTCATATTCAAGTTCCAGAGCAACCAGTTATGTGATCTTGGACAAGATACTCAACTTTCTGAGTCTCAGCTTTCCCATCTGTAAATAGAGAGAGCAACAACAATTGCATGGAGTTGTTATTGAAGATTAAATGAGATAATGAGGTAAAGTACTCCACATAGAGTTTAAAATAATAGCCAGTACCCATAGTGCTAGCTTTTGTTATTTATGTTACTATTATTGTTTGCTTCTTGATTCTCAATTATTTTCCAGGTATACAGTCAGCCAGATAATTGAGTTCTAGGTAAGCAAAATATTTCTATCTGTAAACAACTGGTTACAGAAATAAAAATCACCTAAAAGCCAAGTCAGGTTAATCTCACCCTTAGGAGTAGAAACAAGATGATAAACATTAAAGTGTTTAGCAATTTACAGCACATTTAACATCTAGAAATTAAACACAAGACTATAACTCTCAATCACTAACTATAGGCCTGAAGAAGCCATGTTTACGGCCTACTTATTCCTGACTATGCTTTTAGCAGTTAATTTGGAGCCAAGTTACAAGACTGAAGCCCACATGGTATGGCTAGCTCTTCCCCCGACTCTGGGATGCTTCAAGAACCTTTAAACAGAGGAAATTGTTATCTTTTTTTTTTTTGATCATCACAGGAATAAATAATAGCAACCCACGAAGAGAGTACACACTGACACATTCTTACTGAAATACAAACGAACCATAAAGATTCTTATTAAATACAAAGTTTGGTGGCACTGGTGGTCTTAACAGCGGCCTTACAGAGTTGTCTTCAAGTGGCTCTGGTCAGTAGTATATTATAGGTCAGAAAACTATTTCAGAAGTAAATAGAATTTTTTTTTTTAAGATTTTATTTTTTCCTTTTACTCCCCAAAGCCCCCCGGTACATAGTTGTATATTCTTCGTTGTGGGTCCTTCTAGTTGTGCTATGTGGGACGCTGCTCAGCGTGGTTTGATGAGCAGTGCCATGTCCGCGACCAGGATTCGAACCAACGAAACACTGGGCCACCTGCAGCGGAGCGCGTGAACTTAACCACTCGGCCACGGGGCCAGCCCAGTAAATAGAATTTTTTAAACATACTTTTCACAAGAAAAAAGTAATCAATGTTCATTATAGAAAAGTTGGTAAAAACTGAGAACTGTAGATGAGAGACTAAAAATTATCCATAATTCACCACCAAGAGATAAACACTATTAAAACAATTTGATGCATTTCCCTCCTTTTGCACTTATTGTCTTTATATTTATACATTTATATATAAAATCATGCTGTTATAGGCATTTGCATCCTGCTTTTTTGACTTATAAGCATTTTATAGAGCATTAAAATTCCTTGTAAACATTGTTTTTAATACCTGCATTGTTCCACTGTAAGTTCCATTGTAAGGATATACCATAATTTACCTGTTTCCTCATTGTTGGACATTTAGGCTCTCGCCAAGTTTTTGCTAACACACAAAAATTTCAAAGATGGTTTTCAAGAGAAAACAAGTTTTATTTTGTAGGCAAATGAAGTACACAAGGAAAGAGACAGTGATGATACGTTAGTATAACGGAGTCACTGCTAGTCTTGGGTTCAATCAGAACAGACATTTATCTTTCCTTCAAGCAATAATTCATTTTAATTCAGACTTTCTATTTCTAGCTGCTTCCTCACAAATATGTTTTCCATCTAACACAATTGCAAAGACTCGTCCATAAAGCTCACTTTTTTGACAGGTGGCATTTAATTTGTCTGTAGGTCAAAAGCCCTACTACCTCTTGTTGCCACACTGAATGGAGGCAGACAGCCTCACTTACAATCCCATCCGTGTGTAACCCTCCTCCTTTGTGAGAACAGTTACTTCCTCAAGTTCAACTCTCAGCCAGATGGTCAAATGCAAAAGTGTCTTCTGTGGGCTTCCAGGGTCCGTTAGAATTAACTCTTCTTCCCAGGCTCCTAGGCTCTCTTGAAGTGTCTGTATCCATGGGGACCAAAACTCCCCTCAAGGGACTCCACTCCACCTTAAGAGGACCTCTAGTTCCTTCAAAACAACCTTTTCCCTTTATACTAGAAAGTCATGCCAGAAACATAAGTGCCCCACCTATGCCACCAGATGAAGAGCTTAGAGTCTGAGATAATTGAAGTAGTCACAGCAAGAAGCAAAGCATTGGGGAGGCCATTAATAATGCACCATGTGGTCATGCAAATTTCACGCACGAAAGAGAATATTATAAGCATATTTAATAGGAAAGGGAAGGACTTCAGCAAAGTGAGTTAGGCATTTCAGTTGACTCTCCTTGGAAACTAATCCCTCACCAGAGTCAAAACAGCTCTGGGTCTATAACAAACGCAATCTAGAAAATACAGCAGCTTGTTAGGTCAAAATAGGGACTTCACAAAACAAAATAAAATTTATGAAAACGTTAAATAGGGAAGTTTGTGAGGCAGAGGAAAGCAAAAAGACTTCAAAATCTACTTCTATTAATGTTGAATCTGGAACTAAGGGGTCCAGCAGACTGATCCTACCCAGGCCATCATCTCACCCTTCAAAGACCAGGACACGCTCTGGAATTAGACATCATAGAAAGTACCCAAGAGCGGAGCCAAAGAAGTTTTATCCTCGCTGCACAAAGAATGAAATTAGAATGAATAAAACACCTAAACTGTAGAAATGGGTTTGTGTTTTTTTTGTCTTATCACTTTCCCTAAATAATGACTGTTCAACCTTAGAGGCATAGTGCAATTGCAGTGTTTGTTGCTCAGATGGAATGAAATGAAATAATACAGAAAGCCCTTGTCATGTTGCCTGGTATGGAGCTCTTCTTCAATGATGTCAACCGATTCTATTTCTTCCATACAGAAACAATGGACTTAAGAGAATACAACAGAACTCATTTTTTCATGCATTACCCTTAATGGATCATCTAGTCTCTATTTTCTGATTAAGATGGGAAGTTTCTAAAATGATTAAATCTAATTACTTCTGTTTTTACTTTTGATAAGGGATGTTACAAAATGTTGGGATTTCAGATTAAAAGAATCCATTAGTATTATGATAAAGCTCTTTTTTATTTTTTGAGAACACAAGAAGCTGACCTTCTTTTTTTTACACTAACCAACATCCAAAATTTAAACAAACAAAAATAGATGAGTACTTCTTTGCTTAAAAGGAAGTCCTATTTTATAAAAGAATTCTGTTGAAGTAAGCAAACTCCTAAAAGTTTAAATTACCTTTTGAAAGTCAGTATGTTCTTCAAATATACTATTTAGAAATACAAGGTAAAACTATCTGAATTCCTTGGGGCCAAATTGTTTTAGAATTCAAATTTTCAGATTTTAGAAAGGCAATGTGGTGCATATGTGCCCGGAAGCATCTGGAGAGTCACATCCTAATCAAACACATTAAAATTTTTCAGGGAAACTTAAAAGTTTTCATATTGAATAAAATAAATAAAGTCTATAGTTAGACACATGCCAGCTTGGTGTAGGTTTTGCCACCAAATTAGTTTGTGTCAAATAACAACAACAAAAATGTATCTGCTGGTGTTTAGAGTGTTTGGACTTCAGAATTATGGATAAGGGAATATGAAATTATTTTTGATTTGAACACACACTGTCAGGTAACTTAGTCTACTGTGTAAAGTGAAGAAGGGTAAGTGATTTAAGAAATAAAAAGGACAACGTGTATGCTGATATAATGTAGATAAAACACCAGTGGAAATGGAAATAGCTTTTATGAAAATTACAGGACAAAAAAGTTTGTGAAATTGTATATACTTACTCAAACAAAAGGACTTCAAGAGCCTCTAGTTCAGATTTGACCTGGAAAAGCATCATCTTGGCATAAAATGCCTTAAAATATACTCTGATCATTATTTATTTACCCACTAACCAAAATCTTCTGGCTATGAGTCCAAAGCCACATTTTTTGAAGGCAAATTCAAGTACTTGAAAATTGAACACACGGTGTGTGCAAAGGCCACGGAGGCACGTCCAGAAACTGACAACCACCAACATAGTTCACCTCACTCTTCAGGTTTATCAATGCACAGAAATCACATGGCAAAAAGGTTAAGGAGACATATGCTTCCAGTTATCACTGTTTTCATATAAGCCGCATCCCATTATCACTGCCAAATCCCAGGATTAAGAATGGCTCCTTAACACCCTGAATAATTTATCGTGAGATGATCTTGGGTCTTCCTGGTTTTTAACGCACTTTGATGGTACAAGGCTCTTGGATCATTTTGATGTTAGTCTTTACCCCTCTCCATCTCAGTTGTCCCACAGAAAATCAAGTATTTTCTCTCTATAAGCAGATGAGAGGGTTTCATTATTATCAACCAAAAACGTTCTTTAGAGAAAAAGACCTTTCAACTACATCTTATCAGGGAGGGCTTAACACACACTAGAGTCAAACAGAAAAACTGCTGTGCTGGGCAGACATTCCCTACATGCAAGTGTTCAAGTTAAATAGCTGTATATATTGAGTCACATTAGGGACGTATTTTAAGACTGGTTAATCCTTGAAGCACTTGTATCTCTTGGAACATACACCAAAGTTTTAACAGACAAATGAGAAACTAGGGAACAGAGAGGTTAGAGTCTCACCCAGCTAATTTGTAGCACAGCCAAAACAAGAACTCCTGATGCTTATAAATAATTTAAGTTTGGGGAACATTTTTTATCTAAGGGGGCAATACAGCGGGAGCAGAAACATGGGTTAGATTATCAGTGACTAGAACAACTGATATCACACTTCGACCTCAGTGAAATTGAAATCTAGCTGTAGAATTAACGTGAGCCACTAAAGAAAAGTTGGCGGAAAATGCTCAGCAGGACTTTAGGAGACCCTAGGATCCTGACGAGGTAGAAGAGGGGGATTTCTCTGGTGGTATTGAGATGGGGCCGTGCAACAGCTTACCTGGGCACACACTCAGCCCCTCCAAAGAATTCCTCAGCCGTTCCGTGAGCCAAAAATATATTTAGAGCCTTTGCAACCATCACTAGGTCATTAGAGTAGACTATGAACTTCCTGGTCCCTTAAATTTTAATGAATCTGAGCCCTTTAAAGGTGGCACTGAGAGCAACTTTAGCTGTGAAACAATTAAAATGTTAATGGGGTTTCTGCCTTAAATAGATTTATGAAGGACAGAGAATGCTGACTGAGTTGTTTCCTGGCCCTGACTTGTTACTGTCAGTTGAATTCAAGCGAGATGTGCTTTATGGGAGATGTAAGGCACACCTTCTGACAGCTGCTGCCTATTGTGTTTCCTATTTCAAAATTCATTTCAGTATTGCATTTAACATGCCTGAAGCCCAATACAAATTCTCTTCTGTTATCTCATAATTGGCCACCGTGTATTGCTGTGTCTTGAGTTTCTATTTGTTTTATTTTACATGTGGTATTCCAGGACATTGAAAGGAAACCCGTGTTCATTTTTTGCTCATCTCGATAAAGAGAGAGTTCAAAAGTTCAAAAGATAAGAAGTGGTTCTCAGCGTGAGTAAACCATGAAATGCACTGGAAAATAAATTTTTGATGTCAAGATACATTCCCAGTTTATTCATGCTGAGAACAGTTTTCTTATCTTTTGGACTTTGTAAGCTGGGATAGCCAAAATTTGTTCAATAAAGAAGCAAAACAATTTGACTATTATTTGATTATCACATGCTTTTGTCTATAAAAATTGTAAGCAAAAATCTGGAAGTACTGCGAATGAATACGAGTATTTTGAGCTCCAGAAAGGAAAAATTATTCAAAATTAGGTTGCCTTTCTCCTGGTTGGAATCCACTACACTAAACCATGAAAATAGTTTTCTTAATAATTCAGAGAAACCAAACCTCAGGTCTCCTGGGATTGCCTCCGCCCTCAAGAGCCAAATCCAGTAAAGTTCAGAATTACTGTCAATTCCTAATTAACCATATCAGTGAGAAGGAACATCAAACACCATGAAAACTGTCCACTGAAAAGTGACAGAAAACATTTCCCAGATCAGGAGTTGACAAGCCACGTAATTTACACACATGGAGCTGATTTTACAAACAGCTGGCCGGAAACACCTTTACTAATTCCAAACACGTCCTCATCATTATTACATCATTATCAAATAGATTTCTTTAAAGAAACTAGAGATCTTCAGATACCTATGACAAATAAAAACGTCAGTTAGGATTGCTGAGACAAACAGACATGCAGTTGATCCAAGCCGAGGGACCTGGGAGTATTTGTGAAATAGATGACTTTTGTGCTGGGTCTAGCGATTGGTCTGGAAGAGATGGGGGAAGAAGTTCATTTATGGTAAGGAACCATAGCTGGAAAGCGTGGAGTGCATTTGGGGACCCTTGGGTATCCTGATGAGGGTAGAACGGCAAGTGCGTGGGGGCACTGATGGCGACACCAGTTAACTACAATGTATATCATTCCCAGAGGATACCCTCCCTTCCAACAGCCTCCAACGCCTTGCAGTGCTCTGCTCTCTTCCTGTAATGAATGTTCTGTTCTCAATCCTATCTCACCTTCAAATGCCACCACTTCCATGAAGCTTTCCATGATTTCCTCTCATGAATTTGGTTTCTCTTTCCTTTTCAATTACAGTAATACGTTGCTCTAAGTCCTTTATGGTCTTTAACTATCCTACAACAGAGAACACAGTACTTGATTAGAAGCTCCTTGGGGGTGGACACTTTATCTTATCCAACTTTACAGTCTCTACAGAACCAAGGAAAATGCCTTGGTGATTGTGAGTTGAATTTAAATTGTGCCCCAACTGTAATTAATTCTGCTGGAGTAGGACAGCAGGAAGTCCCTTCTCCTATCATTTCTGGTGATGGGAATAACAAGGTTGAGAATGATAGAAGATACACAGTAAATGCTTAGTCACACAAGAATGCAGACTGCCAACACAGGCAGCCACTCTATAAGAGTTTCCATTCCTTGTCACCATGACCAAAAGTGATGGCTGCTAGAATTCAGTTCTCAACTAAAACAAGGTTCTTCCACTGGGTCTGTTTAGGTAACTCTAAGTCAACCATTTTTTTATTAGTGACACTGTCCACTTTCCAAGTTCCTATTTTATTCAACTTTCCTAAGACCTTCCACAGCACTTGCCACTCCCTCTTTCCTTCTTCTAAGGTAGTTTATTAATCTCCTCGTTAGGTGATTTTACATCTGTCCTCTTCTCATATATTAACATTTCTCAGGTTTCCTTCTTCAATAATCTTTTCTCTTCATTTTTATATATACTTGTCTCCTGCCTCCTGTCTTCAACATCCACATAGAGCTCTCGCCCAGACACTCTCCCGGCCCTGGACCCATATGTGGAGTTTCTCCAGCACAGCTCCATCTGAAACCCCACAGACACATAAGTGCCCACATGGTCACTGCTGACCTCATTCTCTTCTCTCCTAAAACTCTTCCTTCTCCTGTGTTTCCGATTCTCTCTGTTACTCAGAAGCCACCACCAGTCTCTCACTCCCTCACTTCCACACATTCATCAACCCCTCTTGCTACTAATCTTTCGAATATGTTCCTTTCATCACCACCACTATTTCTTTATTAGACTCACACCACTTCCCCCTCTACTATAGAAACAGCCTCTTAATTGGGCTCCCTGCCCCTAGCTTCTTCCCTCTCCAGCCAATTCTTCATTCCAAAACACAAGTCAGATTAGTTACTCCTCTGTTTTCCATCGGTCAGTTCCAGGCTTCTCATTGGTCCACTTCAAAGTCCAAATTTCTCAATTTGATATGCTAGGACCCTCCTGAGCTACCCTCTCTCAGCTGCCCTAAACTCATCTTCTGCTATGACCCCCTTCATATTCTTCCCTCCAGACATAACATTAAGAAAATGATGTCCTAAAGGGGAGATCTTGCCTCCTCTTCTTGCACATGCTCTTCTCACCAACTAGAACCCACTGCTCCATCACCACCTTTACCACCCACCTAACCTCTTCTCAAAAAATCAGGTTAAGAAAAATAAACTCTTGAAAACCTACACTGAGGCCCTGGACTCTTTCTTTCTTCCAGCTAGGTTACATGTTCCAGCTTGCCAACTTTTTTTTGGTAGGCTCTGGTATGTTCTTTGGTCTCCCCTGGGATCTATGAGTTGATCAAAGACAGAGGATCACCTTATCCTCTCTGTATCCCCAAAGCCTAGCAACGTAATTGGCCCTGAATAAATATTTCTAGAATAGAAGTAACAAGGAAAGAAATCAGCCACATATTAAGCAAGTGGGTTAGTGATTTGATTTCAGCTTCAGAAGAGAAAAGACAGATACTTGGGATTTAAACACAGCCTCTGAGGTCAGCTCACCAAACCTCTGTGTTCATCTAGTTCCAGAGTCTTCTCAACAATTGAAACAGAATGGGAAAATCAAATGCTGGACTCAACAAAATAGAACAAAACTAGATTTTAGCTTTAGCAAGCCCATACTGCTGAAATTGGGAAAGAAAATATTAGGGGTATTGGGAGACAATTCTTCAAGTGTCTTGCATTTCTACATATCTTGTGAAGAAGTTTTGATGGCTTTTCTTCTGGAAGGATGTTTGTATAGCAAACAGCCTTGGAAGATTTAGAGAGTGTCTCCTGACAGGGCTGAGAACAGAGTTGTTTCCTGAGCAGGATAATAAAGATGATGTCTCCCTCTAAGGGCAAAAGTTGGGCAGGTTTGCTAGCAATCCCCTTATAATTGGAGATTTTTTTTAAGACCTTGGCTCTTCAGTTGTGACATAAATCAACTATGTGCACAGTATCTATTTGGGCCACTTCTAAATGCCCCCATGGAACTTAGGGGTGGGGAGGCAGGGGCAAGGGAAGCCAATGCAAATATGAAGCTCACACTACCTGCTGTAGAGTGACTAATAAAGTCCTTTGTCTCTGACCCAGGAGTCTCATGTCTTCTATTAGCAGCTATGAACTATGGCAGGCTAACTTGTTAGCTTGCAGGTAGAGTAAGATCTTAGACACATCATAGTTCTTGACAAGGAGAAGAGAACTAAAGACAAATTTTAAAAATTGCTCAGTAGGTGTTTATAAATTGAATAATGCCAGAAAGATATGATTTTGAATACAATGTAACAGTTATAAGTACAGATTCTAGAGTCTAACAGCCTGGGTTCATATCCCAGCTTTTAGACTTATTAACTACATAAACTCTCCTGAGTTACATACTCATATGCAATTTCTCCAGAAAACCTTAACTTCTCTGAGTCTCAATTTTCTTATCATGAAATGTAGATACTAATATTACCTTCTGATGGGGTTGTTCTGAGGATTAAATGAGTTAAAATATGTAAAGTACTTAAATTGTTCCTAGCATATAAGTGCTATTTAAGAATAAGATTTTGATGCTTGAACTTCATTCTACAGATAATCAAAAGTTTTTTGCTTTTTTTTTTCCATGAGGAAGATTGTCCCTGAGCTAAGATCTCTTGCCAATCTTCCGCTTTTTGCTTGGGAAAGATTATCCTTGAGCTAACATCTGTGACAATCCTCCTCTATTTTGTATGGGGGATGCTGCCACAGCATGGCTGATGAGCAGTTCATAGGTCCACACCCAGGATCCAAACCTGCAAACCCTGGGCAACCAAAGCAGAGCCTGCAAACTTAACCCCTACACCACTGGGCTGACCCCTAATCAAAGCTTTTAAGAAAGGAAATTATGTTACTAGGTCTTTGTTTTAAAAATCAACTTTGAGTTCGAATCCTTGGTGAGAACATGGCACCGCTCATCGAGCCACGCTGAGGTGGCATCCCACACGCCACAACTAGAAGGACCCACAACTAAGAATATACAACTATGTACCGGGGGGCTTTGGGGAGAAAAAGGAAAAACATAAAATCTTTAAAAAAAAATCAACTTTGATTAAAATTAAATAGTCTAGGCAGCCGGCCCAGTGGCTCAGTGGTTAAGCGCACACGTTCCACTTTGGCAGCCCAGGGTGCGCAGGTTAGGATCCTGGGTGCGGACATGACACCGCTTGGCAAGCCATGCTGTGGTAGTGTAGCAAAAAGAGGAGGACTGGCAGCAGATGTTAGCTCAGGGCTAATCTTCCTAAAAAAAATTAAATCGTCTATATAATAAAAATAAAGAAGACTGAGAGAATATGAAAGAGAAAACAAAGAGACAATTTAATAGTCTCGGAGTGAAAATAGCACTGCTGGGCTTGAGTGTTGAAGAGAGGACAGAGAACCAATTCGAGAGATGTTTCATTGCTAGTGTTTACAGGACTTGGCAACTGAAAGGAATATAAATGTTAACTTAAATTTATTCAATTGTCATATACAAAGGCCTTTTCACAATCATCTCACCCAAAGCTCATGATATAACTACAAGGTAAACTGGGAGAAAAGTGACAGATACAGATTTCAAATATGAAGGAAGGGGAAGATGAGCAAAGTACCTAAGAAGGAGAAAATGTAGAGGGAGACAATGATGACTAGAGATGATCTACGGACGTTCTGAGTCTGAAACCCATGGAGATGATATGTCTCTAGTTGAAAATGTAAGTCTGAGGCTCCGAAGAGAGTAGGGGTAGATGTACAGATCTGGGTCTCATCAGAAAAGAGCACATGCTGGAAGCCAGTGGAAGGAAAGAGATAAACCAGGTTAACGGGTAAAGAATGGGAAGGGAATAAAGATAGCAGGTGGGAGAATGCAGGGGACAGTGCAACATGAGAACTACAGATGATACCAAATGTGCAGAGGAGAAGCACAAACGAAGAAGCAGCAAAGTACGAAATAGGAATAGCCAGGAATATCACATACTACAGAAAAATGAGAGTAGGGTGAGTCTGAAAAGAAGGCCACTCTGAGAAGGAATTTTAGTAGAGGCCACACTGTAGCAGGTTAAAGGATCAATGACAAGAAAGGAAGCAGCATGAAAGAGCTGGTCTTGCGAAACTACAGGCAAAGCAGAGAAGAAGCAAGGTCAAGACAGATCTACATATATAGACACAGACATACCACAAACATGGAAGAGAGAGATGCAGAAAGGGAGACTTGGATACATTGGGGAGAAGAGGAAACAAGAACAGTAGAAAGGAAGGAAGTGGCAATAAAAGAAAGAAAAGAGATGACGGACAGAGAAAAGTTTTTAAAGACAGGATCTGGAATGTACAGGGAAGGGATTACCTTGAAAAAAGAAAAGATTGGGAAACTTATTCCCAGCAGACACAGAAGAAAGAAAAGTAAAAATATAGGAAAAAAATACTGAAGCCAAGGATGGAAAGCCTGACAAAGTTCATATAATATAATGCCAATTTCATCAATAAACTACGGATTGAAGTTGATTGCCAAAACCATGTGGCAAAGGTAAGGTTCAGGTCTACTTAGGGCAATAGGAAAAAGTGCTACTGTTAAATGTAAGTAAACAGACTCAGACTAAGTAGGAAGAGCAGGGAGCCTGGTAATCTGAAAGCCCAGGAAAGAGAGGTCAAGGGCAGAGGGACACCACAGGGAACAGGGATTAGAACGAGGCCTCTGGAATCAGACAGACTGGACCCAAGGCCCATCCCTTCTCAGCTACGAAACTTCACGCAAGTTACTTAACCTCTCTCTGCCTTGGCATCCTCATCCGAAAAATAAAGATGATGGTAGTATCTACCTCATATGATTGTTGTTACGATTAAGGCTTTAAGAAATACAAACTTCTGGAAATAATGCCTTACCCATAGAGAGCACAGCCTTCTCTAGCTCACTTTATGCTCATTTTAGTGTGGTTGATCTCACAAGAAAGAAAAATATTTTTGAACTAATTTACAAATGAGCAAATGATGGACTACCAGCCATGATTAAATTTTTTGTAAATTTAAAAGTGGACTGTTATTAGCCCCAGACATCTTTAATTGGCTCAATCTCAGGCTTTTTCATAAGGAAAGTAAAAAACAAAAACAAAACAAAGTGAAACAAAGTCCAACATGGTGTGCAGTGCAGGAGACAACTTTGTCATTTCCCCTTCACAGTTCTGTATTATTGTAGCTTCTTGCCTTTCTCTACTTCTAAATTTATTGATTCTTCAAAAATCTAGATCTCTGCCACTCTCACCACAAGCTCTCATATCAGCTACAGACGGCCAACGTGAACCATAGGTCTATATACAGCTGAGGGAAGCAGGAGTGGGATGGATAAACAGCATCACATCAGACACATCTGGGATGTGTATGTCAGACTGCCTATGTTGGATACTTGCATTAGGGAATGGACGTGAGAAGTCCTAAACAGTATAGGAGACTGCTGAGTCACCAAGTGGCCACACCTTTTTAAAATTCCCCTCAAGTATCAGAGAAATCTCAAGTCCCTGAAGCTTAAGCCACTGGATCTGCCTTTATGCACTTCTGCTGGCATGATACCTGCAACACTTCCATGTTGACTACTTTTCATCATGTTGTATACAATAACTATGCACGTGTTTACAAGAGAGCATTACAAAGGATAAATTTTAATAGAGTATGTTACAGCCAGTCACTTTCCTTTGATGTCTCAAAGATCTGGAGTAGAGTTTATTTCCTTCTATGTAATCCTTCAGAAAACATTTGCAGAGTACCATTAACATAAGTAAACTCTTCAATATCCCTTTATCAAAATGCCATCACCAGTTACAACTCTCCAATTCGTAATGCACTTACCAGCGATAGTTTTCCCCTCTCCACAATTCCCAGTCTAAGCCTAGCCCATCATTTTAATAGCCTACAGCCATGAAAGAGCAGGAGAATTTCTAATGAAGAATCTCAATGAAGAGGAGAATAATCAGACCTTCCTTGTGAGGAACTATCCTACCCATTACACGATAATTGGCACCCCAACCCCCTCCATACCCAGCACCAAATGTCAATAGAGCCCTGTAGCTTTTAAAACAATCAAAAAGGCCCCACATTGGAGCCAGTCAAGGGCCTAGCGGTTAAGTTTGGCATGCTCTGCCTTGGCGGCCCAGGTTCCAGCACAGACCTAGACCACTCATCTGTCAGCAGCCATGCTGTGGCGGTGGCCCACATACAAAAAGAGGCAGATTGGCAGTGCATGTTAGCTCAGGGAAAATCTTCCTCAGCAAAAAGAAAAAGAAAAAGAAAAAGCCTCACAGGGTTCTCAATACCCATTGGGCAGAAGGTACCAGGGCCACTCCCCATGAGAACCTCTAGTAATGATAAAAAGAAGGTCTAAAAACAGAGGCTGGGCCTGGGTGTTCTGAAATGGACCATATTTGTTAAGAACTTCAGCACTGGAACTCAAACTACCTGGATCCAAATCTTGTGAATTCTGGAGAGTGAATTTAACCTTACTGTGTGTCTTTCTTCATCATAAATGGAGACAATAATAGTTCCTGCTTTGTACGGCTATTTCCAAGATAAAATGAAACAATACATGTAAGTTAGCTAGAAATTTGCCTTGCATCTAAACAGGAATTCAAATGAATTAAGTATTATCTGTGATTTCCAATGTCTACTTACATAGTAGGTACTTAGGTACTCTTTGTGGAATACTGATTTCATGAATTGCCCTAACCTTAGTCATACAAGGTTTCCTAAATGTGTTAAGACAAGGTCACCAGACAGATCAATTATCATTAGAGTTTGAGCATCCATTTTGTCACACATCTTTTGCTTTGTTTATAAAATTCCCTTTGAAAATGAGCTTACCTGTGGAGGAATGTACCATAAATACAACGCCTTAAATTTAGGCTGACCGTTATTTATTTGCACAGTCATTTCCACTTTTCAGCTATCACCCACCCCAGCTCCAAAATTTGCTGAAGTACCAGATCAGCTGCATAAAACTTTTACCTGTGTTAATGACCTATAAGTGCCAGTCAGTAAGATGATGCATCCTCATTAGTGGTCCTCACCTCATTAGAAGCCTGCTCTCACTGATAATGGACCTCAGAGGTCAATAAAAATCTCAGGAAGAATTCTCTTTAATTTAATAGATGGACAGGTGTGTGGAAGCCCAGTGCCATACGTGGTTATATTCCACATGCCCATAACAATTGCAAAGGCATCTGCAGAAGCCTGGCACGAAATCCCAACATGGTTCCTGCTGAGGAAACCATTAAGTCTGATACCTGGGAGGACTAAATACAAACTTGATTGGATTTTTCCCATCCAGATTTCAGGAAGTACTAAGAATCATCAGAGTGATCTCAATAATTCCCCAGAAAGACCATCGCTATTAAATAGCCAAGAATTTATATTGGTTTTAATATGTGATCTCATCTCACCTGATAAATAAATGAGCTGAGGCGGTAGTGTCCTTTAGAAAAAAATGCAATGTCATCCTTCCAGCCTTTTCAACGAAAGTATCAATATTGAAACACGAGGTAGAACAGTTAAGCAATGTCAAAAGTGATGCAGTATTTCTGTTATTTCTCAGTGCCCCCCACAAAGGGATTATTTGGTCTCATACGCATGGGTGTCTTTGTGACTACCTAATGCCAACCCAGAGCCCACTTGAATAACAGCACTTGTACGGCTAAGAGCATTGCTAGCAGGCAAGCTTGCTAAAATGCAGTTTCTAAGAAGCGAAGGCTTAGGTATGCACAAGCTATCCAAAGTCAGATGTGTTTTCTGAGATAAATTGGAAAGGAAAAGGCTAAACCAACCTTCTCTTCAAAATAAACAAGACGCATCTTATCAATGCAAGAAAAATCGCCTACCCAGAAACTCCGTTCATTTCTGCCAAATACGTATTTACAAACTACATAGGCAAGAAGTTGTTCCGTGATGCCACCAACACCCTGGCCAACTCTCAAGATTTATAGTTAGTGACATTTGCAGGAACCAGGTAGCAAATTGAATCTCACAGAAGAAGTATGAAATATGGAAATACAAAGCGAACCCAAAAAAGAGTATTTTTCTTACAAGAAAATGTAAAGCCCCAGAAAGGTGTAGATAGCTTTGTGTACTTATCTAAACCATTTTTTATTATAAAATATTCATATTTCAGAAAATCAAAGATGATGCAAAGAAGTAGCAAAGATGTTTAAATGTTCAAAATATTCTGGTGTCTATTCATAACCGTTCGAGAGCAGAAAGGAGAATCAGAATTCGATGTCTTCTCTCTCAGACGGTCCGATGATGATCCCCCCCATGCTACAGAATTCAGTGAAAATTTCACCAGCCAATCAAGCCGACCAGGCAATTTGTAAAGACCTAGACTTCCCCTGAGCTTCTCATTATGTTCGACACAGTGACCAAGAATTAATATCTCCTAGCCTTCATCTCTTCTAATCTGGAAATGAAACCATGTCCCATCCTCCGAAGACGTGCTTCAGTCGTCTTTGCACTCCTCAGTTCTCTCCTAACGAGGCTAGCATCTAAGTGGCAGCGCATTCAGTCCTTGACATCCTCGTCTCCCCAGCTCCTCACTTCGGCAGATGAGCTCTCATCAAACCTGTGGAATAATCCACTCCTTCGGACTCGGAGATACTTCTCAAAAAAAAAAAAAAAAAAAAAAAACGTACACGAACTCATCGGTCTCCGGAAAGAACGTGTCAAGAAATTCCCTGTTCAACATGATTTCCTTCAAAACCCTTTCAAAAAGTGAACCTGTCATTAGCCAATTACTCTTCCAAACAGGAAATTAACTGAAACACACACATACACTCACACACCAAGCACACACCCAAATCTGGGGGAAAATTCTGTCAGTTGCTGAGAAAGTATCAGTCAGGTGGAAAGCACACAGTCCCGGTCCCGGTGTCTGCTCCGGGGCTGGCGCTCCCGAGGACGCGCTGGGGACAGCGCTCCCTCTGCGCTCAGCCTGGGACAGCCCGTAGCGCCCGCCCGGTGCCTGCCGGCAGCTCCTGCCGTCCATCCCCTCCCGGAGGGAGCGGCCCCCGCCGCAGGGCCCGCAGCGCGTCTGGGGTGGGGCGGAGGCGCACGGGGACCCGCTCTCCCTACGCGTCCCGGAGCGCGGGCGCCACTTACATGCCCGGCCGGAGCTGTAGGGCGCTGCCTGGCGGCCGCCCGGCGGCCACCCAAGCACAGAAGCACCGGCGCCACAGTGGCGAGGTCATCTCGGCGGGGCGGAGCAGCTCCAGCCGCAACCCAGGCTGCGCGCCGCGCGCCACGCCGGCTCCGCCAGTCCGAGCCCGCCGCAGAAGTTGGGCTCGCCGGGCAGAAGTTGGTGCGCGGGGCTCTCGGGGCCGGCGAGCCGCGTCTGTCTACGGAGGGCGCGGCAGCAGCTCGGCCCACCAGGCATCGCCGGCTCCTGAGCGCGGGAGGAGCGGCCGGGCGAGCCCCCGAGGCGCAGTGGCCGCCGAGCTGCGCGCCCCTGCTCCGCCGGGAGCGACTGGAAGCCAGCGAGCCCGGCGGCCCGCAGCCCCCGCAGCCGCGGTGCCATGGAAACGCGCTCGCCGCCCTCCCGCCCCGGCCCTCCGGAGCGCTTAAAGAGACAGCCCCGCCGCCACCACGGGCTCGACGCGTTGCTGGGCGTCCCCACCCGCCCCCTCCTCTCCACCCCGCGCGGCTGGGAGGAGGCGCGGCGGGGGCCGGACGCTGCGGGCTGGGGAGGCAGCGAGATGCAAAATCAGGGGCTTCGCTCAATACTCCCTCCTAACTCTGCTCCCCACCTCTTCCTACCCAACCCCCCCCCACCTACCCATCCAACACACACACCCAAACCCCGCCAAAGAGGAGAAGCAGCTCCAGCGTTCCCCCTGTACACCAACCTGCTCAGAACCAAACCAGCTGTGCATCTGCCACAAGCAGAGACCAAAGGAAGGCGGACTTTTGATTTTCATTCCGCTCGCTGCCACCCCGAGTCTCGAGAGTCGCTCAGAACACAGGCTGGGGGAGGTGTGTTTGAAGTGGGAACCAAACGGCAGTTGATTGAGTCAAATCTCCTGCCAAATCGACAGTTGCAGGACACATCGTCGCCTCGTCCAAAAATCCTCGTTACTCAATGGGATAATCTCCCTGCATTTTATTTGGCCACCATCTCACGCCCTTCAGGCACCAGAGTTATAAGGAGAAGGTAACGCTTTTACAAACCTACTCCCACCTTGCCTTCGAACCAGCTCCTCTTTCCCAAAATTTACGGAAGTGCAGCCAGTTGGGAGTCCCCGCAGCCCTCCCAGAAGGGACAGCGTCTGCTCGGAACGGGAAGCTGGGCTGCGGTGCTGGCCCGGCTGCCTGGGACGCGCAGCCAAGCGCAGCGCGGTCGCCAGCAGCTCCGGCCGGAGGCAATGCCTCTGCCCGGCGCCAGCTGCTGTCTGGAAGGCCACAAACCTCTGGAGTCTGTTTCGAGAAAATAAAAATCTATGGTGCATCGTGCCCTCCAACAAGGTCGGCCCAGGCTCCGAAGCCATAATCTGCAGTTTAGCCCCGCAGAAAATGGATCAATCTGCAGTGGCACAACTTTTTTCTTTGATTCCTAAACTTGCTAAAAGTGGCTCTCCAATGACTCATGCATTGTCAGATACTTAAAGAGGTACCACCTGATTTCCTCAGTCCTGGGAGCCCTAAAATGGTCTTTCCCAGTGGTCCTGCCGAATTAACCATCTGGCTCTTAGTTTCAGTCTTCTGAGGCTTTGTTCGCCTTTCTTTTCTTTCTGCGTTTTCTGCAACCAAAGAAGCGATTGGGCATTTGCAGGAGGAACTGAGGAGCAAACTTCTGGGCTTCTCTGAAAAGAAAGAAAAAGGGGAGGGCGACACAGAACCACCACTCCTGAATTCGTTAGCGTTCTGGGACTGAGCCCTTCTGGGTTTGTGGAGTTGGAATTCACACCACCCTGCAGTGTCTTCTATTTCTCTTAGTCATGTCTATATTTTTTACTTTTGTATTGAAGTTTAACTTAAAGTGAAAAAATCATAAATATCCAACTAAATGATATCTCTATCTATTGGCAAATATCTTTAACAAACAGAATTTTAGAGCCATTTGCACAAGAAGAAATCATTATTTCAACTCCCTCAGTTAATGAAAGAGGGATTCATTCTTTCTTCCTTTTCTAAAGATTGGTTCTACATGAACCAGGCCTTCTCCAATCCCAGAGAGAGTGGACTTGGGGACATTGCTGATATCTGTCATAGAGATGCGTTGTCACTTGGCTAACTCTTAATTAGTTCTGATAATGGCAGGCCCAGCATGGGATGCTAAAATACATTGATAATTTTAAAATCTATTTTTAACTTTTACTTTTAACTTCCCATGAACCCCTTTGCCACCTTTGTTAACAAGTAAAGTTTACTGCTTAATTTCACCTCCTTTTATTTTTCTTCTCCCTCTTCTGGTGAGGTACTAATGAAGAGAGAAATGACCAAAGGCAGGCAGGGCAAGGTGGGGGAGGAAAGAAAGAAAAGGAACCTGAATAATACACAATAACAGCGGCTCCTGAACTGAGTGTACTGACTGTGTAAGATGGGGCTGTTTTTCTCCTCTTCTGGGTGTGAGGTATCGGTGGAAAGATTAATCCTCTCTATTGATTTGATTTCTAATTTGTCTTTTGGTTGAAATCTAAAACCTCCAGATTATGCCAATACAGTTTCATCTTAATTGTTCTAATGAAAATGTATAGCACACCTAAAGATGACAGTATAGATTAACGGCACCCTGAAATTTCCTGTGACTCGCTAAGCCTTTCTGTGCTTCCAGACTAGTTTTAACTCTGCAGGGCTCTATCTGCAGCTAATCTCATTCCCTCCTGGAGTGGAAAAAGTTTCTAATCATTTTCTTTCTTTACATGACATAAAGTCTTGCATAAATAATAGACCTCCTTTATTACAAGGCTAAATTTTTATGTAAGCCACAGCTGAAACTCAGAACTATTTTAAGAGCTAAAGAATAATGTGGAAACAAAGGAATGTGTGTAAATTATCTGACTGTATGGTTGTTTATTTAAGGACAGCTTAGGTGCATGGGAAATGAATCAGTAAACTGAAAATCACAAATTAGGAAAGTTTCCTTTTCGGTACATTAGTTTAAAAGCATGTTTCTTATAGATGAACATTTAAAGCACTTTGAATGTGTCAGGCTAAATATGATTAATGTTTATTTCATAAAATATGGTTGATTTCACATGATTCTAGGATGGATAATAATAAGAACACAATGCCATGTAAGCAATTATCATTAAATGGAACATACTCTTCCAGTATAAGGGTTTAAAATTTTGCCATGAGCTAGGAAACCTTAACTTGAATTCAGCTCTCCTTTTGCAGTCTGTTCATACACTTTAAAAACAATTGGTGATTTGTTTGATTGGTTGGTTATGCTATTCTCTAAAACAAGGGTGCATTATTAAATGTTAGTTACAATCTTACCTGTTAAAAGAGCAATGCAAGTGATTTGGGGATGTTATGAACACACAAAGTGAAGCCAGATACAGTCAAAACAATTCACTCAGCACTATTGCCCAACGTGAAAGAAATTTTAAAACTAACAAGGCAAGAGAATGAGCCAGATACACAAAGAATCGATTTTAAAAATTAAGAGAGAGAGAAGTTTTGTGTTGATTGCATCTCTTGCTCAGACAAGAATTTCATGGGGGAAAAACAAAACATCATGAATTGGGTTTTAATTTTGTGAATGATCTTTAACATTGTCAACCTGGGCAGGCTCTTAAAAATGGATTTGAAATGGCAGACAACTGTTCTCTCTGAGAGGAGTCCAAAGGATTTGGGGGGACCTCCAGTGGGAATGCCACATGCCACCCCACTCTTTCTAGACCTGCATCAAAGGAGTAATAAATCTAACCAGCTTCTCCCTTGTTAGGAGGAGGCGGGGTAAGCCAATTTCATGCTTTATGTACGCTGGTTGTAAAAAGGAATGCTTACCTAAAAAGAAATAGATTCCAACCAGATGTTCTCAAATCTTCCTCAGCTGCTGCTTGAAGCTGTACAGTCACTGCATACTTTATCTTCTCGTCTATCTTCTTCTAATTGAGAAATTGTTGATCCATGCAGTTCGACAGGCAGGCTGCTGCAAAAACCTTCCTGCCAAAGCTTGTCAGCCCTGCTCTCCTTCTGCACACAAAAACTTCCAGTGTCTGTGTGGGGACTGGAAAAGAGAGCAGGCCACTTCATTCGGCAGGTGCTGTGGGTTGAAAGAAGAGGAGGTCAGAAAGCAGTTCTTCAAAGGACAGCTTCTGTCACCTGAAAGAGTAATAAATTGCCATTATAGAAATGTCTACAAGCACTAATGAGCCATGTGCATTGAAATCTTGATGTCAGGCAAAATAGAATGAGACTCACCCAGGAACCAACTGGGATTGTCACACCAAAATGTGAATAATCATTCTCACTTTGCTTTCATCTGCCACTAAATTTTGTCCCTACAAACCAATAGCTCTCTCTCTTTTTAAGGAAAATGATGCATTCAGCATAAAAGCCCTAAGATATCTGCCTAGTGATTTATACGTAATTTCTTAGTACTGTATTACTTCTTGGCTATAAAGACTTGACCAGTCAGGTGTGAGTTATAACAGAATTACTAACTCCAGAATTTCATACATTTATTAGAATAAAATTAGAAGATTAGCCCAGATACACATTGACTTGAACTTTTTGAGAAACCATGCCATGCATAGCTAATGCATGTGTGTGTGGTAAAAAAAAAATGTAACATTAAATTTACTATCTTAACCATTTTTAAGTATACAGTTCACTAGTAAGTATTTCACGTTGTTATGCAATAGATCTCAAACTTTTTCATCTTACAAAACTGAAACTCTATTCCTATTAAACACTAACCCCCCCTCCCCGTCTCGGCCCAGCCCTTGGCAAACGCCTTGCTGCTTTCTGTGTCTAGGATTTGACTACTTTAGTTAGAGAATTGTCTATCAAATCCTTTGCCTGTTCCTGATTAAGTTATTTGTTTTGTTGTTGTAGAAGTTCTTTATGTATTCTAGATATTAACCCTTTATCTGATATATGATTTGAAAATATTTTCTCTCATTCCATACATTCCCATCACTCTATTGATTGTTTCCTTTGATACACAGAAGTTCTTCAGTTTGATGTAGACTCATTTACCTATTTTTATTTTTGTTGCCTGTGCTTTTGATGTCATCGCCAAGCAATCATTACCAAATCCGATGTCCTGAAGCTTTTCCCCTATGTTTTCTTCTAGGAGTTTTATAGCTTTAGGTCTTATGTTTAGATATTTAATCCACTTCAAGATAATCTTTGTATATGGTGTAGAGTATAGGTCTAACTTCAATATTTTGCATGGAGATATCCAGTTTTCCCACCACCATTTGTTGAAGAGACTGTCCTTTTCCCATTGTGTAGTCATGGCACCCTTGTCAAAACTGGCCATATATGCAAGGGTTTGTTTCTGAGCTCTCTATTCTATTCCATTGGTCTATATAGCTGTCTTTTTGCCAATCCCACACCATCTTCATTACTGTTGCTTTGTAGTATGTTTTGTAATCAAGAAATATGAGGCCTGCAACGTTGTTCTTTTCAAGATTGTTTTGGCTTTTTGGAGTCCCTTAAAACTACTTCTTGTGTGCAAAGAGGTTTTTCACTATTATTTGAGTAAAGCCCACTTTTTCTGAGTCTTTTTTGTCAAAGAGGAAAAAGCAAACACCAAAATCCCTTCCCTGGCAACTTGTATTCTGAATCCCTGTTTTTTGTGTCTGAATGCCTTGGGTAACTGATCAGATCCAAACCACCACCATCAAGGCCTCGACCACCAATTGTGCTCAGAATGCTAAATAGATCTGATGATGAAGCAGCACAGATGGAGCAACATAGCCTGACATGTGCTTGACAGTGGACGCAGTTAACTAGACCCTCACTGCAATAAGTTACTGATAATGTGCCATAGCTTACCTTTTGTAAAATAAGCATTATACTCAGGAAAGATCAAAAATAATACTTTATAATATAGTTTTCCATTCCTTTTCCAACCCAATTTGGATAAATCAGAAGAGGCTTTCATAAAAGTGGATAAGTGAGCAAAATAGTGGCTAATGAACCTCAGTGTAAATAAGTAAAAATAGTCACCTAAGGAAAAATTATCAAACCCAACATGGTCTCAGCCCTATCCATTTCACCCCAAATAAGAAGACAGGAAGCATTGCCAGCTGTTCTCCAGAAGGTTAAGCCCCAACTGTGGCTGAGGCCTCAACTTACCAGGCCAAAGCTAGCATCCCTGAAAGTTCATTATCTTACATTTCATTCAAACATAGTGCACATTTGCACCTGGAATGTTTTCTTAGTTTTGACTGTGTGTTTTATGTAATATGTGAGACAGCCAGCTTCAGCTTACTATACAGCTAAGGAGCAGTGGTATCCAAAATGCAGTCAGCACACTATCAAGAAAGTGCAAAGATAACCCTCAGAATGGGGTAAAATATTTGCAAATCATATATCTGCTAAGGAACTAGCATCCAGCCTAAAGAATGGTTACAATTCAGCAATAAAAAGAAAAATGGGAAAATAATTTGAATAGATATTTCCCCAAGGAGATATATAAATACTCAATAAGCACATGAAAAGATGCTCAACATCATTAGCCACTAGAGAAACTCAATTAAAAACCACAATGAGACAATTTCACATCTACTAAGATGGTTATAATAAAGAAGACAATAACAAGTGTTGGCAATGATGTGGAGAAATTAAAACCCTTATACATTGCTGGTGGAATGTAAAATAGTGCAGCCACTTTGGAAAATAGGTTGATGGTTCCACCAAATGTTAAGCATAGGGTTACCATATAACCCAGCAATTCCACTGCAAGAGAATGGAAAATATATGTCGACGCAAATATTTGTACACGAATATTTATAATAGTATTATTTATACAAGCCAAAAGTGGAAACAACTTAAACGTCCATCGATTGATGAGTAGATAAACAAAATGTGAGATATTCATACAAT
This sequence comes from Equus quagga, assembly GCF_021613505.1. Taxonomy (NCBI): domain Eukaryota; kingdom Metazoa; phylum Chordata; class Mammalia; order Perissodactyla; family Equidae; genus Equus; species Equus quagga. The sequence continues at coordinate 51,174,022 of NC_060270.1, forward strand.
ATAATGTTGTCCAGCCACAAAAAGGAATGAAGTGCTGATACATGCCGCAACATGGATGAACCTTAAAAACCTTCTGCTGAGTGAAAGAAGCCAAACGCAAAAGGCCACATATTGATTTGTGATCCCATTTATATGAAAGGTACAGAACAGACAAATCTATAGAGACCGAAATTAAATTAGTGGTTACCAGCAGCTGGGAGAGAGGGCGAAATGGGGAGTTACCGTTAATGAGAATGAGGTTTCTTTCTAGGGGGATGAAAATGTTCTGGAATTAGGTAGTGGTGACGGTTGTACAAGTTTATGAAAATACTGAAAAGCACTGAATCATACACTTTAAAAGAGTGAATAAACAGTAGTGGAGTGGTTAAGTTTGCACAGTCTGCTTTGGCAGCCCAGAGTTCACGGGTTCAGATCCCAGGCACGGACCTACACACCGCTGATCAAGCCATGCTGTAGTGGCATCCCTCATACAAAATAGAGGAAGATTGGCAACAGATGTTAGCTCAGGGCCAACCTTCCTCACACACACACACACACAAAAAGGGTGAATTTTCTGGCATGTGAATTACATCTCAATTTTTTTAAGTGCAATTTGTAGTCCAGTGCCAAACTGAAAAATGTTTCACACTGGTCCCCGATGAGATGAGAAGCTTATGCCAGAATGAAAGCAGACCACATCACTAAACCCACTACTTAGTTCAGCTGACATTTTTTTTCATGGCAAGACTTTCTCAATGAAGTAAGTAGTCCACAGATTTTCCTTCTGAGGTAAGCTCCTTATCATCCTTGGAACCAGGTAATGAAGTCACAGCCCAGCCACTTTGAGTAAAGTAGCTATAATCTGCATGCCTGACTTCAGGAGTGCACCTGCCACTGGTTCCATGACACACTGATGAATGAATTAAGACATTCACAATTTCTGAGGAAACCATTCCACACTTATGTCCTATGTATTGATTGCACATGGTAACATAATTCCAGGTCAGTCCATCAGGCCTCTAAATGTCAGGCAGTAGATTAGGTAACAGAAATTAAGAAGGAGGAGCAGGAGGAAGAGGAAGAGGACGAGAAGTGGAGAAGGGAAAGTGAAGGAGGAGGAAGAGGAAACTAAAATAAGGGCTATAAAACAAGGCAAATAAAACAAGACAAGGGCTATATGCTGTAGAGTTTATTCTAAGGGAGTCAGACATGTGACTTGTCCAGTGTGATCACAGTTGATAGTATAATGAGAGAAGTAGGAATAAAATATAGAGGAAGGAGAGGTTACTTTGGGGCAGGATATGCTTTCTGTATGGTCAGAAGTCTTCTAGAGAGCATGTATATGAGTTGGGTCATAAAGATGAGTAGGAGTTCAGCAGGTGCACATCTCTGAATGTGAAAGAATAGAATTAGGGTTAATTAAGCTAAAGGACCACACATATAAACTGGTGTTTGTCAAAGTGTGGTTCCCAAACCAGCAGCATCAGCATCTCTGAAACCTTGTTAGAAATAATTCTCAGGTCCATCCTCTAACTACTGAATCAGAGAGCCTGGAGGTGAGACAAAGCAATCTGTGTTAACAAGCCCTTCAAGTGATTCTGATGCACGCTAAAGTTTGAAACTACCATTTTAGGTAAATATAGCAAATAGTTTAAAAAACAGATGCTGTCTTGAGGGAAAAAAAGCATAGAGAGTGTTCCAGTTTAACACAGCGAAATTACCATATTGCTTTATCTCTTCTCCTTCCTAAACCTCACTAAATGAAGAGTCAAGAAATGTTTCAAGATATTATCCACCAAGACAAACGGGAAAGGAGAAGCAACTGGCTAACTATTTCAAGAGAAGTTTGGAAGACAGAAGCCTGATGCAGAATTCCTAACTGCCTTGGTGGATAGAAGTCACGAAAGTTACAAGGTAGGTGCCTGCAGAAGGCAATGTCTCAAAGAGAAGCGAGCCAGTTCCTCAGAGAAAACTCCAAGGAACTTGGTACTTAAAGGCACCCGGAAGAAGGGGGTGATGCTTGAGCCAAAAATGAGGGATCTTGTGAAATGTGCAGAGTAGTTAACTCTCTGATGCTCCCTTCTCCTTGTGCCCCTCAAGAGACAGGTGATGTATTTTCCAGAAAAACTGAACTGCAGAGGTTCAGCTTTGACACAGTGAAAACAGGGGTGAGGCAAAAGGCTGAACGTGAGAGCATTAGGTGAAAGCCTACAGAATACACTGAGGCCCCTCACGGCCATTCTCACTCGTGGTCCCCAGAAAATCTGTATCTGAGTATATATCTCACACCAGACAGGAAGTTGGACGATCGTTCTCTGGAAACCCCACTGAAAAAGCCAGTGATTGACAAGCTCCTAGTGAAGTCTACCACTTGAATAAGCACACCCACAGAAACAGAGCCTCCTGCCAGTAATCTTTGTAGTGCTTCCTCTTAAACATGATCAGTTGAGGATCGCCAGATGTGAAGAAAGCTTCCAGGACATAGAGACCTATGAAAAGAACAGATAAAAGGAATCTGAAAGAAAAGGAAAAAATGTCCCTCCCCTTAAAATTATATTATCTTCAGAAAGAGAATATATTACATTCACATACACAGAAAAAAAATCTTTTGCTATGAAAAAGGAACACACAGAAAATGAAAAATAGCTTTTGAAATTAAAAATAAGATAATTGCAATGAAAAAAATTCGATGGAAGGGTCAGAGATAAGTCAAGGAAATCTCCCAGAAGGTAAGAGGGAGGTACAAGAGAGAGAAATTAGAAAAGAAAAGAAAAGAAAATTAGTGGATTAATCCAGGAGAATCAGAAAAAAGCAGAAAAGAGAAAACAAAGGGAGGGAAATTATCAAGGAAATAACTTAAGAACCAAAAGACATGAATCTCCAGATGGAACAGGCCACACGTTTCCCGAGACAAACAACTCCCACTGACGCACATCTTGAAACTGCAGAACAGCAGGGACAGAGATAGTACGCACACAAAGGACATCACTCAGAATAGCACTGGGCTTCTGAAAAGAACCACCAAGTGGTATAAAATAGGGGAACCATAACCTCAAAGTTTTGAGGGAAATAGTTGTCAACCTAGAATTCCATACTCAGCTGAACTACAATCAAATGTAAGAGAAAGACATTTTCAGACATACAAAAACGCAAAAAATTGACCACCCACATAGCCTTTCTTTGGAAGCCTCTGGAAGAAACGTATCATAAGAAAGTGAAATAAGAGAGGAAAATACTGAAATTAGAAAATAGAGGCTGTGACACTTGAGAGGCGAAGTGAATTTCCAGGGAGGTGCAAAGGGAATTTTTCAACCCAAACTGTGAGCCAGAACTCAAAGGCATCCTACCAGCTGGGAGTGAGTCGGGGGGTGTGGGGTGAAAAATCTCTGAAAGATAAAAGGAGAGAGGCTCATTTAATGATTGGGAGTTATATAAATTATTTCTAATCTTTAGAGCATTTGGGGAGGAAATTAACTACCAATAAATGAGAAAAAACAACATAAGAAAATGATTAACTGTAGAAAAAAACATAATTTATATAAGAAAGGAAATATCCTAAGCCATTATTCGGTTTAGCTGTAAACAATATGCCATACAAAACATAATGTAGACGTTTGTGCCGATTCGTAACAGAACTACTGGAAGGTAAAGGAAAGGAAGGTTTAGGAAGTGTGGGTTTAACAGATCCAAAATGGGAAGGAAGTCAATAAATACAGCCTAATGCGATAAATTAAGAAATAACAGAATAGACCATTCTATCAGATAGTGGTATATGTATGGAAAAATCAAGAATGTTATCGGATAGAAAGAGATAGGAGAGGGAGGCCGTTTTGTAGTGTGATCAGGCCTTTTCTGAGCAGCTATCTGAATTCTTAGAAGAAGCCAGCCATGCCAAATCTGGGGGACCGATACTGCAGACAGAAGCAGTAGCAAGTTTTAAGATTTGGGGGCAAGGATAAACTTAGTGTATTCTAGGAAGGTAGGAAGACCGGTAAGCACTGAGCAAAGTCAGTAATATGGAGAACAGTAGAAGAGACATATCCAAATGGGAGGAAAAGCATTTGAGCTTCAAGATTGTGTTACATCTAAGAAGACTCCGTGGGTCAAAGAAAAACAAAGCCATACCACTTCTATTTATCTTATTTCATGGATTTCTCCTGCCCTGCATTATTCCATCCTACCTTCTTCATCACATTAGTACTATCAGTCATTAACATCACGGGGCCCTGTATTGTGGTGAACACTCAGAGAAATGTCCTTTTGGCTAATAGCTCTGAATCTTTTGCATGTATGGGAATCAGTCTATTACCACATTACACCACGCCCCCTCCGTTTCGCTCTACTCTACTCCATCTCACATTTCTCAATGTAATCTTCATCATCCCAATTTCCTATTTGCATTTTAAATAGTAATAACCTACAAGATTTCACATTTTCTGAAAATACAGGACTCTTGTGTAGAAATTAAAATCAGCTGGCTGTGCAATGTTCTATTATTAGTAAGAATTGTGATTTTTAGAGTTGTGGGTTAATTGCTAATAACTGTATGCAATATTTTCCCTCAAGATGTTTTCTATTGCAGTAATTAACTGAGCAGCTGGGAGAGCAGACATTAACCATTTGTCTTCACAGTAGCCCTCGCTGGGGTCTCTCCCAAAACCTTTGCACATGGCTTTATTTGCTGTTTGATGGGTAATGTAAGAGGGAATCATAAAAGACCTAGGATGTTCATACTTTGAAATGGACATCCCGTTTAAAACAATTCTTTCTTGTTGAAAGGATTCTTTCTCACACTTCTGATGAATAGATTAGGAGAAACACGGAATGTCTTTTAGACACATGGACTTATTTGACTAGTTTTTATGTGCATAGTATCCTCACATAATGAAATTTTGTCTCAATGATTGTGTCAGAAACCTGAGCTACCCTGAGACACCACTGCTTTATCTGTTTACAGATTAGATAAGAGTAGTAAAAGCTGGTTGATACTGAAGAAATCTGCTCAGTAAAACTTTAGGAACCCCCTTGCCTGATAACCCTATTTGTTTTCATGATTCCTGAATTCCCCTTTGGTTATTAACTCAGCTCTGGCCCTTGATTTTAGTATCATGAATCTCCCACTAGGAATCTTGGTGCTTATTCCTTGTGTAGATTCCTGTTTACTATCTGATGTGGCCCTGCTCTCAAGACCACATGTAGAATCTGAAGTTTGGCTCCACGTTCTCCTAACTGACTCTGCCACTGGCCGTCTCTGGCTCTGCCAAGTTCTCTTCTACAGTACGTCTTTCATTAGTGCGAAGGCATTCATTCTTTTTTTTCACAGGGAACATTTTAACATATCTTTTTAGAAAAAATGAAATGTCCCAAACCATGAGCAGAGACTAAGTATGAAATTTAACAAAATAAAATAAAGCTAGGCTTTTAGGAAATTTTTAAGCATATAAGAATTTTTTATCTTCCCTTTCATTGAGTAAAATAATAAATTTACTATTATTCAGATCCCATTGTTTGTTTCACCCTGTTTTTCTGGAGGCAACAATTTTCTTTCTTCTTAAAATGACTTCTTTTCTCTAAATCCAGAAAAGCTCGTGGTTATCCTGTCTTGAGAATTTGGTTGTAAGAGCCTCAATAGAAAGAATGCTACCTGGTTTACACTAATTCCACAGAAGCCACTCAAACGAAAGTATGCCAGGCCCTCTGACGAACAAGACAGCCCTCACTTTCCTTCTCCCTCTGAAAAGATAGGAGACCCTGACCCCCCATGCTGTGGTTGGCGGTGGCTCAGCACGACTCTTTGGGGCCACCTGCTCGGTGTCAGTGCTCAAATGGGAGATTCACCCATCAGAGACTGTGCTCCTGAGGCTGACATTTGCAAGTCTCAAAGGGGATTTTGAAGAGTGTCATCTACCAAGAGTTTGAAGGCAAATGAGGCTGTAGTACAATTTAAGGGAAACTTTCCACACTGGAAATCCCACTGGGAGCCTAGGCCACTAGCTGGGAGAAGCCTGGAAACAGGGTCACAAGACAGATTCCAGGAGAACCTAGAGTCTGGTGCAGATCCATTCAAGAGGGCAAGTTTCCATGTAGTTAGAGGTAAGATACCAGGCAGAGAAGTGTAAGACTGTGGTCCTTAGGGTCAGCGAGAGCTTCAAGCAAAGGTAGAGCAATAACCTGGGAGCTCTCAAGGGAAAGAAGCTGCTCGGGCCGCTGGTTGTGGACAAGGGAGCTCTGAGTCACTCTGCCTCTTCCCCTAGAAAAGCCTGACTCCGTGGGCTCACTCTCCCTGTACAGCATTCAGACCTAAATGATGCTATCTGCTTAATTTTTTATAAACAGTGCCTTGCAGGGAAATGCTTTAATGAATCCTTTTTGATTTACTGGTTGGTTGAACCAATTTTGGGAAAGCCCTGCAAAGTATGAATTAAAATACAAACTGAATTTAGAAAACATCAGCTTGCATATTCCTAAGGAAGATAAGCTCTTCCTAAGTTGCCCTCACGATTTATTCTCATGGCAAACCCCTTCTGAATATGAATAGTCTCCTAGCAATAACTAATATTGAAAGCAAAAACCAAAAAATCCACAACATTTTCTGTGGACTTGAAATTAATTTCTTATGAAAAAATCTGAGTTGTTTCAAATTAATATCCAAATATTTTAGTTTTACTGTCCACTTTCCCCATCCAAAATATTTTCAGACATGTTTCCTTAAGATAGGAAACATGTCTTATACTTATTTATATCATTCAAAGTACTGTACCAGATTGTATTGAGTGAGGTCATGTTGAATGAAATGTTTTTAGTTAAAACTAAAGTTTTCTAAAAGCCAACCTAGAAAACTATTTAACAAAAGAGCTGACTCCTACAGTCGTTCTTACGTTGGTTAACAGAACAAAAAAAGGAGGGGAAGCATAAGATAATAGCAATGCTTCTTTTGGCTAAAATAAAAACACAATCCCACTTAAGAAATGAGAACCAAGGACAAAGGTCTTGGCATTTGGCAAGTCCTTCATAAGCAAGGAAACACACGAGGTTCTGCTACAATTCAAGAGGCATTCTTGTCAGTGTTTTAAAGAGGGTAGAAATTAAGCTATATTAAAGCTTGTCTTGGCCCAATTGTAGAATGAAAGTGAGGCGTCCATGGAATGGTTCCAGAATAGGTTTCAAATCAGTTTGAATCCAGCTATTTGGGCCTTATTAGGACTTCAGGGGACAGCCAAGAATTACATTTAATTCATTATCTTGTTCTGAAAGCGCTATAGTGGCAGCTACACAAATTGAAAGCAGCATTTACACAAGCTAATACCTATGGTATCTTTCCAATTTATCTTTTGGGCATTATCACCTCCCAGTGTACCTCCTTGAAAGTTTGACATGTGGCTTGAATTCTCATTTTGTAGGATGATAGCTATTCACCTCGAAGAGAACATGGACGAAAATGGCCCGGCTAAGAATGCTACCCGAAATGCATTTAAAAGATTTGAAAATAGCTACAGTCTTGTGGCAGAAATTGTGTTATATATAAACTTACCTTCTAGGCAATTCATTCTTTCTAGATTGATGCTGTGGCATTATCGACTTAATTCACTGCTGTTTGACTCATGTCTAGCAATCTGGTATAGACTCTACGTGGAATTATTGCCCCCCTTTGTGAAACATTCAAGACCACTGATTTTTATTTTCCATTATTCTTGAAAAGAGAGAAAATTTAAACAATATGTTTGTCTTTGTGAGGTGAAAGTAAATATAACCTGTTGAAATTCAAAAAAGGAAAACGTTCCTTTAGGAACCTAAGAGATATGATGCATGGAGAAATGTTGCCCACATATAGAGTGTTAGCGTCTCCTTTTAGAGTGTGCACTCCGAAAAACCCTGTGTGGATATTAAGTTGACAGTCTAATCCTAGAGTGTTTTATGTGACCAGACACTAACAACAGAGAACATTATATTGACTCCCAGATATCAGGCAATAGAGCTCCAAGCAACTTGTATTAATGCTTTGTATTGATGTATAACCTTTCTTCCAAAAAGTACAAAGCACTTCCTTAAAATTGCCTTATTGGGTTCTGTAACAACTCAGCAATGCTCAGTATCTGAGACCACATGTGTTGAGCTGAGATGATACCTTAAGTTTCCTGATTTCTAATCTAGTATTTCAAATATTTAATCATCTGTCATCCTTTCAGTTTCCAAAAATGCCAAAAATTATCCATTCTATTCAAGACTTGAAAAAGGTTATACTTCAGAGGAGATTCTTTCAGAGTCTACAAATCATTAAGGAAAAATTTAAAAGTAGATTGTATGAGAGAATTCAAGTGACTTTTTTCTTCAGTTAAAGATTTATGTCTATCATTGAACCCCAAACATTCCTTAACAATGAATGTTAAGGAAAGATAAACAAAACAGACATTTTTCAGTAACTACACAAAGTGTTCCAAAAGTTAAGCACACTTTCTACTAATTCAAAATGCTTCACTAATCCTTTAACTGCAGAAAATTTTCACCAGACTTTAAAAAAGCTGAGGATTAGCTATATAAGAAATATTTAGGATTATTTTAATACGGACATCAAATGGAAGAATAGTTCTTTCTTTTGGAAGGTAATTACGTCTTGCTTTCTTATAATATTATTTCGAGTCTCTGACTTTACAACATGCAGTGTCTAAATTACAAAATCTGCCACCAGATGTAATGAATGTATCCAGAAATGAACACAAAGATCAAACTTTATACAGGTGCAAGGGAAAGAGAGTTTTGGCAGTCCCCAGCAAGGCATACCAGTCCAGGCCTCAACCATTAATTTGCCTTCCGCCTTTGTTGAGTTTATTACCAGGCGCTAAGGCCTAACCCAATGTACTGCCTTCCTCTGTTCTTTCAGAACATATCTTTCCTTACCTTCCTCTTAACCACTAGGTATTTTAATGATATTTTATATCAATGGGGAGGAAAAACCCTTTCCTAAAGCTAGCAGCTGACAGTTAGCATCTCATTGAAATTTCCCATGGAGGAGCATTGAGCATGTCCTTTTTCCTTCAGTTTTGGTGAGATGTCTGATCGCTTTACCAACACCTGCTACTATGATTTTGTTTGCCCTTTGGATTAAAACATAGCAAAGAAAAATATATACATTTCACTTAGGTTTAAATGACCACTAGCAAAATCATGTGCCATCTTTGCCTTTTCCAGATTCCGTATACTTTCTCTTACATTTGGAGCAACAGTAGGTTTGGTTAATAGCCTCCTTGTTTTCTGCTGTTAAGGGAACTGAAGTGTCATTAACACATATTAAAGTACCGTTGATTCCATTAGGGCCAACAAGCACTAAATCCCAATTTCTTTTTAAATAAGCATTAAAACAAATGCAGATGTCCTTTATTAACAAGTAACATGCTGAGAAACCCTTATTGCAATAGTTTAGTATATGAGAGATGTCTTAAAGACCAAGTTGGAATCTTAAGGAGCTGAAATGCTAGAACTGGGGTACAATGAAGGACAAGTGAAGGAATAAGTATCCATTTTCTACATGCACAGGAGCCTATGCAAAGTGCCATTTTTTATCTGTCAGATTAGAATCCTAATCACTTTTCACCTTCACATGTCTCTGCCTTCATATACTATGACACAGATAATGCCAAAGGGAAGAGGCACAAGCTGTAGAGGAACATAAACCAATTTATGAATGGGAACCTGGGCCTAGGAAACGGGCACGTCTCATACACGCTGTTACTCTGCGGCTTCTCCATGTGGTCCCCATGACTGGGTGTTCCCACAGAATAGGAAAGCACATTCAATTGAGAAGCTATTTCACAGGGAAGATTACGATGTGCCTGGGTAGTGGGCCTTCTTAAAAGCTGTGACCATTCTAGGGAACTTTTTCATACCAGGAGAACTTAGAAGATTTCAGTGTAAACCTTAGGGCCAAATTTGCAGCAAAGACAAGTATACTTCATCTTTTTGCACTAGTCTCATACTTTAGTACTATTTATTTCTTTACCCTTTCCCTCCTTGTTTTTCATCTCTTCTTTACCTATTTCTAGTTGGACTGTGCTGTTTGAATGTAATCCTTGAAATCTGTATTTGATACACTTTTTTCAAATAAGGAAAAAAGGACAAAAGTGAGAGATATTAACTTGTTTTGTTTGCTACTGCATTTTTGTAGAACCTAGAACAGCGCATGGTACATACGAGAAACTCAATAAATATTTGTTGAATAAATGAAAGTATGTTTGATGACAGATAGGTAGACAGAGATGAATAGATAGATAATACTGGTAGGAAGCTAGGAAGGAAGGCAGGAGGGAAGGGAAGGAGGAAGGAAGGAAAGAAGGAAGGAAATGCCTGTACATTTAGGCACATACACAGGCTCACAGCTGTGAAGATATTATCCTACTTAAATAAGTTCAGGAGAGTGGAGTAGGGCTGGAAGCCATAGAACACTGAATGAAATAACTATAGAAACTAATAATTTGCCTTCTACAGTCCCATGGATGCTAACAAAAGACAACTCTCTTTGTCAGAGACAAAGAACTTTATTATTCACAGCAAAAGGAATAGCAGGGGCGTCAGTGTATTCGTGCTGGCTCCCTAAGTTTCAAATTCCACGGGGCTATACTGAGAGCCAGATAGAACCTGAACAGAGAGAGAAGTGTGCCACGGGAGAGGAACCACAAGCTTAGGGAATCTGTCACTTGCTTTCCAAGATGGCCACTTTTAGGATTCCCAGGAAGATGAGTAAAAAGGGCAAAAGCATAATGGAATATACATTTGCTATAGTACATAGTTTCAGAGATGAAATTACAATGTATGATTAAGAGAGAAGCTGTGACTGTGGGAGCTAGAAGATTGGCCAAATAGAACAATAATAGCGGAAAGTTATCGGCACATTCATCACACAGACTAGCCTTAGACATCTTGCAGTACATCCCGAGGTCCCTACTCAGAAAGAATCTATTATTATAGATGGTTTGCTCATAAACACAGGCACGTATAAAAGTTGGAGTGTTATGTAGTGTGACAAGAGGTGTTGGCCTCGAGTTACAAGGGGGTAAGGAAGTGTCTGGGGGTACAATTGATAAGCCACTTTGTCGAAAAACACTGGAGCTAAAGTTGAGTTCATTTCCTGGTTGTTCACATGAAGGTTTCCGTTGCAAAAGGAGGGGGGAAGCGGAGTACAGACTTAGCATCCACACCCACAATGTAGCGTTCTCTAAGTCAACCTCTCAGGGAGGAGGGGTGGGAGGGCGCTTGTGTGGGCTTCCTGCAGGACGTTCTCTGCTAACCCCTTCCCTGGACTCTCACCGAGAGCCACCAAGGTTGTTATAATCTGCTTCCCTTCTTAAAGAACCTTTGCAAACATTTTGAGTATATTCTTTTTAGGAAAAAAAAAATGCAGCTCATTATGTTTGGGTTTCATGTGTAGCTTCTTTCTGAAGGATTTTGTTGTCAGACAGCAGGGAGGTTGAAAACAGAGGGCCAGTAATGAAATTTAAAAAGGAACATCTTTTTATCTCTCAGGGTTTTAGTGGCTTTGGTCACTTGTTTATCTCCTGAAATTCTAGCTTCTTTTTGATATAGAAATCTTAATTTCAATTCCCAGAATATCAAAAGCAAAACAGAGACCATGGTCTTTCAGATGAGCAATAAGCAGCAGGCTAAATGAACTCCTTTGCATATTTCCTTGATGTGTTAGTAGTCTATAGTTAATAACTTGTCATTAGTATTGCTTTAAAAAAAATCTCCCAAAACTACCGCTTCACCTGTGTGAAACTGTGAAATAACCCAAAAAGATTTGCTACAAATCTCCCAGATTTGTTTTCCTGCACAGGTATTCCCAGATCCAGGATGTTTCTGTCAGTGCATTTTTTTTACCTACCTAGAGCTGCACGTGTCATTCCCGTCACTCGGTAGGTGCAGGGTGGTGTCAGTGCCGTGGAGTGCATTCTGACTCCCAGTGACCCTGTGGACAGCAGAGTGGAACGCTGCCCAGTCTTTTTGCACCATCCTCTCACCTTCCATATCAGACAATGCTCCACTGCTATTCACAGGGTTTTCAGGGCCAATTTTTTCAGAAGTGGGTAACCAGATCGTTCTTCCTGAGTCAGTGTTAGTCTGGAAGCTCCACTGAAACCTGTCCACTGTGAATGATCCTGCTGCTATTTGAAATACCGGTGACAGAGCTTTCGGCATCACAGCAACACTCAGCCGCCACAGTATGACAACTGACGGACGGGTAGTATGGTTCCTTAACCAGAAATCTAACCCAGGCCATGGCAGCACTACATCTTAACCACTTGGCCACAGGGCTGGCTCTAGGCACAGGAAGACATCCTCAATGAGTTAGAAGGGTCTCCTCTGGACTGTGCCTTTTCCTGTTCATTGCTGCATCAGCTTATTAAAACTACACAAACTGAGCAGTTGTTTTGGTTTGAGTTTTAAGAGAAAATAATTACAAATCTCCAAGACATTCTACAGACACAATTTGATAAATATTTGTTGACAATATCTTAGGCGACTTTGTTCCCTTACCTATAAATAAATAAATCTAATAGTAAAAATTCCAAAAAGAAGCAAACAAGAAGCTAAATATCAGAAGCATGAAATTAAGCTTCTTATTTCACTTGTAAGTTTCCTCTATCTTGAATCATATTCCAAAGTGCGTTGAATGTCTTCACATTGCCCCGGTCTTGGGGACAATTCTATCTGGCACTCCTTTGCTACGTAGCCAAGAGCAAGAAGGTCTTGATTTGTTGAAGTTTCAGAGCATCTTCTTTCAGATTGTCTTCCACCTGAAATCTCCTCAGGTGGACTGTCTTCTACAATAGGGTGAACAACTTCAAAAAATGTATAACGTAAGAAAGGCGTGAATGTCACAAATATTTTCCACTTATACTTTTTTCATTAATTATTGTTAAATAACAAGTTCAGACAATGACTGAATAACTGACAAACCTTTGCTTCATACTTGCTTAAGGACAAAAAATATTTATAATGGGGAAAAAGAAAATACATCCGAGCCTCTCACACCCTGGTCAGAGACCAGAGTGGCAAAAATGTGTTCAGGAAAAGTATTTCATTTCTTTGCCTAGGACAGGGAGAGGTAGATGAGCCTGCCTAGGAGCGAGGTAGAGAGGTGGATCTCTAGTGACCTTGGGAAGCCATTTTGACCATCTAAGATTGTAGAGATAATGCATATGTGTTACGGAAAGTGGCTGTGATATAATTTGTTCTTATTAATTTCACACGTTTGAGGAGATTGGTTGACATTTATGATTAAGCTTTACCCACCAATATTTATCACCTTTGTCTGCAAGAAATCTATTTGCCATCACAGTGACTTCTTTTGGCATACCTTAGGTAGTAGTGTCCTTCCCTAGTTTAAGATAATTTCAAGGCTTTCTACCTTTCTAAATTGTCAGTATTATTAGAAGGAATTCAAGATTTTGATGACAGTAAAATTTGGAAAAAGGAGACATTCTTACTTTGGTCTCAGAACATTAGGCTTAATATATCTCATCCAACAGGTATAGCTTTGCATTTAGCACATCTGAGTCTCCACAGGGTACCTCATATTCACCTGATAGAATTAAATTGTAAGTTTTGTCACAATAAATTAGAAACAGACCTTTCTTGCTCTCAGAGCTCTCTTGACTTCACACAGTGTTAAAAGAAATTTCAGCTCTAAAGGACAGGCCTGCAAATGTAGGTGACATAGGGGACTGGCCCCTAAGACGTGAGGAAGGAAGATGCAGAAGGCAAGAGAGATGAAAGAGAACCAATCACAAAATTTATCCTCTCTTCCCACTTTTCCAAGGGTGAAGTCTGGTTCCATTCCTCATCACTTTTACCTGGAGACTCAGTATTATTCATATGAGAGATTGGCTTGGGAATGTTCGCTCCTGGGAAGACGAAACAAAGATGACTGCTACACTTTAACTTAAAAGATTTTAAAGGACGCTAATATTAGCATCAGCAGTCTATGGTGACCAAGACAAATAAAATCATTCTAAGGGCAAAAAGAAATACTGAGCCTGCCCCATAAAGCAGGCAGTGCATCTATGCGGCCTGACTGCTGTGGTTAGTTTACACCGGCATGCACGCCAATTGATTAAAAACAGGAGACTCAATTTTAATGGCATACATATCCTTATGCTAATCGAGCTGCCTGATACATGTCTCCAGCATTTATCAGCATGAAGAGAGATATTGCCAAATGTCCAAGGGAGAGGAAATAGGGCCCTTATAAATTCAGAGTAAGAGAGCTGAGAGGGCATCTAGATCAGACCTATTGCGAGCCTCATAGGTCCTTTCCACATTTTTTACTGCCCTCTCCTCCCCCACACTTTGGTCCAGGGGTCTTTGCACAGAGTGGCCACTTGGTTTGGTTGAATGTAGTGTTGAATAGAATGGTATCAGAACTAAAATTTAGGAATCGATGATTTGATTCTTAACCAACCTTTTGCCAATAGCTGTATGAGCTTAGAAAAATCGTTTAACATCTCTACCTCTTAGTTTTCTCATCTGCTTATAACACGCTGGGAAAGATAAATTCTGAGGTCCTCTCTAGCTCTACAGTGTGATGAGCTGTCCTTAGGAAGGATACCTGTTCAATGGACCCCTGATGTATTTGTCTCCAAGCTTCTATCCTGGTAATATTATGGGGGTTTTTATTTCCTTCCCCTCTCTCTTCCATGTGCTTCAGATGGACTCTACCCCTGGTTGCTGAGTTAGGCATGTGGTCAGCCCAGGTCAGTCAGAGCAGTGAATTCCTCCAGCCGCAATGATTTGGCAGGCATTGTCATATGATCCAGTCAGAGCCAATAAGACACAATTGTACTTTGGACTGCTGGGACAAACACTTCTAAGGATGAGATGAGACTGGAACTCCTACGACCAACTTATCAAGACAATAGGCAAAAGGCTGAGCAAAGAAAAAGGGAGAAACTGAGCATCAACACCATCATTTGATCCCCTGAATCAAACTTCACCCAAAGCCAAAACAACCTGTAAACTTTTCCACTGTATGAGCCGAGGAGTTCCTTCTGCGCTTGTGTCTGATTTACGTAAACTTTTGGTCGGTGGAAATGGAAAAGTCCTTATCGTTAATAGTTACACATGCCCTACAGAGTGTTTCAAAACCTTTTGCAACCCATGAAACTTCGTAACTTAGAGCAGACCTAATGGATCACCTGCCTCATTCATCTGTCACCACAAAAACAAGGCCACATAAATTGGAAGAAAAGTTTGCCTCAAATGTGTGTTTTATTAATGAAAGTAAGTTATTAATCTCTATCTAAAAGTGAAGAAGGTAAAAGTCATACGATGAACCTCTCTATAGCAGGCTTGGTCTCCAACCATTTGATAGGCTTTCAAAGGCCACCAAGAGTATTCAAACAATGGCTGACCTAAGGAAAAGAGCCTACTGCTCATTGAGTATCTTTGATATTCCATGCAGTTATTGAATAAATACTTGTGCATTACTTCATGTCTACTTACTGATGCCCTTCTTTGTTCACTCTTTCAGACACATTTTAGCAAAATCCATCTTTTTCAGCAAGATATATGCCTATGTTTCCCACCATGTGCCCCTTGGAACCCTAGTTCATGAGATAATTCATGTACAGGTTCTTCACTGAGTCAAATAGGAGTCTGGGAAACCATTCAAAATCTATCCTTCTCTGGAATATTTATGAGAATATTGGATATCAAATTCTCTGATTAGTCTTTCTTCCCATTATTGAATGCAGCACTTCCTAAATTATTTAGACAAAAGCCATTCAGTGCCCTGCCCACAATACCTATAAACACTTGAGAGATCCAGCATTCCACAGAACCAAATTTTGGAAACACTCATTTAGCTCATGTTTTCAGAAATTACAAAAATTTGTGAGTGCAATTGGAACTCAGAATCAAGAGCTTAAACTCTTCCTCTAATTGAACCTATATCTTTTTCATTTGCCTTCAGATTCCATTATTAGGTTGACTCATATGAAATTGTCCATATTTGATGGTTTCTGACCCACATTCCAACTCTCACCCTCTCATTGGATTTTTCATTTGCTCCCAAGTCTATTCTCCATCCTTCTCCACCCTACTCTGTGTCCTGTGGGGTTGACATTTATGGAATTCCTTGCTCTCTAGCTTCAAGTTGGCTTTGTCCAATCAGAGCCACCAGAATATGGGGAGGCAAGAGGGAGGGAGGCAAGGAGTGCTCTTGCTCCAGCTCTCTCTCCATCTCAGGTTGCTTTGGGTTATATGCAAAGGCTACACTCTCAGCAACACTCTGTTTTCACAGTGCTTTCTCTGGTACAGAAGTTCTCAACGTTGACACTATTGGCATCTTGGGCTGAATAATATTGCATTATATGCATCTGTTTAACAGCATCCCTGACCTCTACCCACTAGATGCCAATAACATCCCCTCAGTCATGACAATCCAAAATGTTTCCAGATATTGCCAAATGTCCCCAGGGTCAAAATCCCCTCCCCTCTCTCACCCCCACCATTGAGAACAACTGACAGCTACTCTCTCCAGGTTTATTAACACTTCCCTCCCATTGACCATTCAAGCCTAAAGGTAGTAAATTCCCCTCATTGCTAACACTGCAGCACATTTCTATGCCTGGTTGGTTCCCTCTGCTTTTGTAAGTATCTGTTTGACTGAAATTCTCCTCAGTTGAGTGTGTTGTGTGTTTGCTTTTGGGATACTGACTGATAGACTCTCCGTCCTCCCTTAATCTCACTAAACCGCTTACTGTCCACCACTGAAAACTTGTTCACTTTCCTTGAGTCCTCACACAAGTCCTGCTTACAAAAGAAGTGGAGGCAGCATTAACTGAGAGCCCACCACATGTCAAATCTGGTGGCCAGTGCTTATGTATTGCAGTAATTATTAGTGGTTGGTTGTCTCGCCACCGTCCTTTTTTTTCCCAAAAATATACCCTAATTCGGATTCAAGTACTCATCTTTCTACACATAAGCCATGTGCTTCAGGTAGAGCCGACCCCACTGCTAGCTTCAGAGACTGGTTGTTCAAAAGATAATCTCATTTTCCTTGCAAGTGTTGGATTCAGGAACACGGGCCTGAGCCATTCAGTGAAAGGCATTAATTAAGACTTTGGCTCACAAAGGAGCATATGTTTCTTTATGTAGTATAAGGTCTAGAACTCCTGCAGCCTTCTCAGTACTGATATGAGGAATAAGTTGGCATGGGTAGGAAGGCAGAGTTAGAGAATTGCAAAGAAATGGGGCCATCGATTCAACCATACCTAATCATTGCCAAGCTTCTGGGCTTTCTCAATTATGTTATCCAATATACTTCTTCAATTTGAAGAGAGTTTGAGTTGGGATTTCTGTCACTTGTAGCTAAAAGTCTCCTAGCTGAGCCATTCATTCAATTCATTCAGCAATTGCTTATTTTGTGCTTACTATAAACTAAGCGCTGTTCTGCAATGACCCAAACAGATCAAAACTGATAGAGTTATGTAGTTAATTATCATATCACTCTAAGAGCTAGATGTAAGTCTCTGATGCTAAGAGAGGAATTCTCAGCTGAGAGATGTTAACTGGCTTATTTAAGGAGATCAAACTAGAAAGTGTTGGAACTGGACTAGGTCTGTCTGACCACATAGCTTTTCTACTCCATCCCTCTCTGTTTGAATCAGCCACATTAAATCATCCAGCTACCACTTAATCTAGACCAGTATCCACACAGAAGAGACACAGTGTAGGCAAGTTTTGATGAAGGGGAAGCATTTAGATAATCCAGGAGTCTGGAGTAGTTTCCATGAGTTTAAGGGAGAAATATGGAGTTGTCCTCCCCTGATGACTTGGCTCTACCTTGACTCTTGCTGATTCTGTGGAGCTCTCTGAGTCTTCCCTACCTTCTCCAACTCATAGCCTCAGAGCAAGCCCAGTGACTCTCAACCTTCTTCTTCCTTGTGGGGGCCAAGAAAACGTCTATATCCTTTCCACGTCACATGGAACTTTGCACAGTTATGGCCTGCTTCCAGTTTTACTCTATCCCTGCATTTCAGTGGGAAGCCAGTGTACAGCTCTGCTTTCAGATTTCCTTTCAAAATGGCCACACTCTTCCAGATGCCCCGTTGGGTTTTCACCCAAGAGAAAGGAAGGCGCACACCTACGTCTGACCAATTGCCTCCCCTCGTTTCTTAGCCTTTCCTCCTTCCCAGTCCCACATGGGTGGAAGGGGCAGGATTTACACTCCCTATATGTCACGTGTTTTTCTTATTTCACATCCCTGCCTCTGACCTCTTGCTGGGACCACAGGGTGTTTGGGTATGGAGAAAAAAGCTACTTTTTTTTATAACAATCCTCATGACGCATTCCAGAAATATTTTCCCCATCTCATTACAAATGCCAGCACATTGACCACATGGAATTGTTTTGAGAATAAAATGAGGTTGCATAAAAGCTGTTCATAAAATGTAAAGGACCATAAAAATGTAATATATCACAGTCTTATCATTAAGTCACAAAAAAAAAAAAAACAATGCATTTAGCCCTATATTCCAATTCCAATGTATTTCTGTACTGAAAACAAATTATGGCATTAAAAGATGCCAACTATATACTGTTACAATATGGAGCAAGAAACCAATCAATGGATTATATGAGTAAGTTATTAGTAAATCTTTGACTCATCAAATAACATTTTAGAGTGAGAATGTCTTACAGATTCTCACCCAGTGGTCTCAGCCCTGGTTGTACAATAGAGTCAGCTGGAGGGGACTGAAATAATCCAGATGCCCAACGCCCACCTTCAGACCAACTAAATTAGAATTAAATGTTCCTTCTTGAGAAAAGTGACATTGCATGAAAGAAATAAAAGGAGGTTATTGATCTAACGTTTCAATTTTTAAACTTAGAGTGCCTCTGGAAAATCAAGACCTCCACACAGATGAGTAAACTAAAGTAAAAACCCTGAGATCGCTCAGCCAGGCTATCATCTTATTTTCAGAAATGGAGAAATAAGAAGTGATTCTAACTAGACATCGTTTCACTTTTAGAGAGAGAAACATGAAGACATTGCCAGATTTGTCCAAAGTTTTTCTCCACAGCCTACTTTCTAAGTCCCCTGAGTAACCTTGGGACTCTCAAAGACAGCGATGGCGTCCCGCACCCCTGCAATTCTCTGCCCTTGGACTCATGCTTTGCAGCCTCAGCACACACTTCTCTGCCCCTCCCCCAAATGAAAGCACGACTTCAGAGAAATGGGAAGTCGTTCCTCCTCTCTCTCAGATTGGCCTAAAACACCAGCTTGATCAGAAACACAGGCGCCTTAGATAGAAATAACCCTGGCTCCCTGGCTCCCAGGGCCAGAAGATAAATGGGGCGGAGGCCAGAGCAGCGAAGGAGGTGCTGTTGGAACCAGCATCCACGCAGCAAAGTGAATCATCGCTGCCATTCAGAACATGTCCAAAAGAAACCAGGGCTCACGGGGAGAGGAAGCAGGTTTTTTTGTTTTCTGGGTTTTTTATCCTGTGCCTCTGTAGAAATAGTCATGAGAGCAGCTGTGCTTCCTCCCTGAGAAAGTCATTCTAGCGTTTGATTTTCCCTGAGGAGGAAGCAGATGGAGAAAAGCTTCACTTGCACATATGTGGCTGCTGCTGGCATTCTTGCTGCTCCTACTGACCCTGGATTATATGGAGACATAAGGCTTCCGAGGAGGGAGGGAACGATTATTCCACAGGCTTTTTCAGACCTGCTGACCTAAAGCCCCAAGGGTGCATTAGTATTAGGGGTTAACTGTGGACTCTTTGAAATTCTTCTAAAGATGGTGGCAATAGGCTATCATTTTGTGTAAAATGGTGACACTTCCTGATCCCCTAGTACGCATGACAGGCATAACAGGAGTAACACGCAAGGTAGCTAGGAAGATGAACAGCACAGAGCTCCTGGCCACAGCGTGGTTACAGTCAAGTCCTCTTGCAGCACAATGATTGCAATCATAGGCTGTGTTTTGGCATAATGGCCAACATCTTTCCTTTCTGCAGACAGAGTATTCTCACCTTCACGTCACCCTACAAGAAGCACCTGCTCTGTGCTGGGCACATTACCCAATTCACATGTTAGGTGAAAAAGCAAAGAAAGAAAAAGAAGAGTCTTCCCAACTTCTCTTCCAAAGATTTAAGCCTTGAGGACACAGGATGCATAAAACATTTGCTTGAAATATAAAGATTCTCCTTTTCTGAAGCAAGGCGGAGAGATGAAAGGGGAAAGGATAAGGGCAGAGAGTTTAACAAGAAAACGAAGAGAGGTCCAAATCCGTTAAAGCCATGCAAACTGAAAAATATTTTCAGCAAAGGGCAACCATGACATTGTTCGGGCATCCAGGAGATGAATGGGAGCTGAATTTTCATCCTCAGACTACCAGGCCCACAAAACGTTACATCTCTCAAGATAATGCGAGCAGTGCCTGCATCTGTGGAGAATTTTCCTTCACAGGCAACCAGCACTTTGGCAAGTAGGTACCCAGCAACTGACATCTGTCCAGACCCAGAGACTTTTCTTTCCCCTTCTTATGTACCTCACATAGACATACCTTTGTCACATCCCAAAGAATGAGAGAGGGCGCTGGTACCTAGCAGGGTGATAATGGGTCCTAAGAAGTCCTCACACCTACTCTCCAGCAGTACTTGGGAGAGCAAAACAAAACCTGGCCAAGATTCTCAGGAGATTGGTAAACATATCCCATTACAGATGTCACAAGGGGGATGTTATAAGCACACATAGAGTAGAATGAGAAAGAAAAAGAAAGGGTCATTCAAGTTTCCTGGACCTCTTCTTTAAAGAGGTGACACTGGGAACCAGTCTAGAAAGATAAGTGGGTGGAGGCCTTCCAGGTGGAGAGTGCAACAAGAAAGGCATGCCATCCAGAGAAGCAGAAGAACTGGAAAGTTGTGTGACGTAAAACTCAAAGAAGAGGGAAAACAGAAGTAGCGGTCAATCATGTCAAATGAACCCAAAATTTCCTAAGAATCTAACGGATGTGAAAGGTGTCCATTAGACTTAGCCATGAGCTTTAGGCACAGGAGAGCCCTGATGACTCTGCTGAGAGCAATGTCAGTGGGTGGTGAGATTGGAAGATAGATCATGCTGTACTGAAAGAGGAGAGGAAGTGAACAGTGCACCTGAAGAACACTGGCTCTCAGAATGTGTCCCCTGGACCAGCAGTATTAGTATCACCCAGGAACTTGTTAGAAATGCAAATTCTCACACACGCACACACACAGGCCCCAGCAGTCGATCTGGGTTTTCACACGCACCTCCAGATGACTCTGACGCTTGCTAGAGTTTGAGAACCGCTTGTTCTTGTGATGAACTTGAGATGTTTATTTGATAATAATGAGTAGGAATTTATACTAAGTATTTACATAGGAATATTGGGGAGGAATTCATAATGATTTTTATTTTTTTATTTTTAATGATTTCTGGTAATGGTTAAGGAAGCTCTCCCCAGTAGATGAGACCAGTAATAGGTATACAAACCCAGGAAATTCCTAGAACGGGTGGCTAAGGAGTTCAAGGACCCACCTCAAACCCAGACAAGATGACTCGGGAGAAATTCAAGACAGCAGACAAATATTTTTTTTTCAGGAAGATTAGCCCTGAGGTAACATCTGCAGCCAATCCTCCTCTTTTTGCTGAGGAAGACTGGCCCTGAGCTAACATCTGTGCCCATCTTCCTCCACTTTATATGTGGGACGTCTACCACAGCATGGCGTGCCAAGCGGTGCTATGTCTGCACCCAGGATCCGAACTGGCGAAACCCGGGCCGCCAAAGCGGAACGTGCGCACTTAATCACTGTGCCACCGGGCCAGCCCCCAGACTTAAAATTTATTTGATTAAATGTAATCAATTTTGCCCTTTCTGGAAACAAGAATTTGATTGAGCGTACAAAGCCTTCTAGGTAGAACAGAGGTTCAGGAAGACTGTGAGAGGGTGGGAATTACTGGTAGGTGAGTAGAGGAGAGGCAGCAGTCAAGATGGGGGATGAGGGAGTAAGTGGTGATGATGTCAAACTAGCAAGAGCTGAAACAAAGACAGCACAGCTGGACAACCCTAATCAGTGTCAGGAGAGGTCACATACCGTGGGCTGAGTCAAGGTCGCTAGCCTATAGCATCTGAGCCAAAGGAATTCTACTCTGGGCAACTGGGCTGGTCTAGCACCATGTTCTGAGTACCCAGGACCCTAGAGTTTCTTGCCCCAGTGGCTCCAAGTTTGCCTCAAGAGTCTGCACTGGCTTTTCCCTTGGTCTTAGTTCCCAAAGGCCAGCAAAGGAGTAGCCACTGGGTGGCTATCTGCTGGTGATATGGATTGAACTTGTGCTGATGCAGGCTGAAGTGTTCACAACATTGATGTGAGACCCTTGGCAGAGCAGAGAAAGAACCAGGGATGAAAAGAGATGGTTAGGGGCTAAAGAACACAGACATGAAAGCTGGGCACTATGAAGCTGGTTCCTTCCCACAAGGAAAGTGGAGAATTCTAATTCTAACCTGGCCTTCAAGATTATAACAAAGGTATATTTGTCCAGGTAGGAAGAAAGAACATATTTTAATCAATAATATATTAATTCCTTTTTTGTAAACACTTAGATGATATGTGGGCCTCAATTTGCACTCTTTCCTGAGGCCCCACAAAAGTTAAGAGTGGGCTTGCTAATACCCGCGATAATTGGTCATAAATATCCTGGTCATGGTAAGAAATATTTTCTATTGTAAATTAGTATATTGGCCTTCTTATTTATAAATAACTCTGTAGTAGGTTTCGTGGTTATAAACCACTTCCTTAACATACAACCAATGGCATTCCTTAGTCCTATGTCCTTGAGCATTAGATCCAAACGACGGGGACCATATGAAGACAATGGCACCCATATGCTCTGCATAAGTGCTAGCCGGCACCTTGGATGACTTTGATATCTGGTCTCTAAGAAGTGGAAGAAAGAAGAGCAGAAAAGAGGGATGAACTAAAGGAGAGCTGAAGCCAGATATAAAGAACTCTTCTTTTTAATACATAGAAAAGAAAAATGCCAGCCATTACTCAGCCTCATTTTAAAGGTGTAGAATTAATAGCAAAAAAGCAAAAGTTCTGATGCATCAATTTGGAAAAAGCTGTTATCAAGTACTAAGTGTCCCTTAAGTAAAATTATGGGAAATTGGAATAGAAATTCAATATATTGCACAAATAGAAAATTATGTAGGAGGCATAAAAGGAACGGGTTGGAATCTACCTAAGCTCTAAAAATTAGGACTATTCTACTGAAACCGTTTCTTTACTACTTACCAGAGACCACTTAAAGTGACTAAAGCTGACAATGTATGTGGCCACTGTGGTGTTTTTAAGGCCGACCGCAGGTGGAAGTGCCCCAGGGCCTGAGGCAGGTAGTAACGGAGCTCAGTGACAACTCCCACCATCAGAGGCAGGTCATCTGCACTGTCCTCCTCTGAGGACTCTCCAAGATGAGATTGTTTTTAATGGGAATTGTTTATTACAAAGGTAGACAATTTTAATACTTTCCAAAGCCAAAAGGAAGCGCTTAGAACTTGAAACATGTCAAAATAGTATGCTGGTCTCTGGCATACACAGCTTGAAAACACAATTTTTGCGCTTGGGCTAAAAATCACAAGGAATATTTTAGACCATGGCTCAGTTTCTTCTAAATAAATATTTGAGCACCAGCAGCTACAAACTGAAGGAATACCATCCATACTTGTCAACTCTGATTTTCAGAAAGACCCCAAATATTATCTACTCCACCCCGTACTGATTTCATCTGAAGGAGCAAGTATAGAATAGGAAAGAAAAATGTCACAAACAGGAAAAGGGAAAAAAGTATAGACAATATAGTAACACCACCAATATCTCACACTGGGCTATCACACTTCTGTACTTAAAGGATATTTACATAATTCTGTTATTTGTTTGTTACAACCAGCCCATGAGGCTGGTGTTACTACATTTATTTTACCGAAGGAAAAATCTGGGTCCAGGGTTAAATTCTTGTCCCAGATTCCACAGAATAGGTATGAAGATTGGGGTGGAATCCATGAAACAGTTTCTAGTCCTGTAGTCATAAGATTGATGATTATATTGATGCTGCTACTGATGATTATATTTAATATATTTTGATGGGTGTTAAGTGTTGAGTAGGATAGCATATAATCTTCAAATCAATGAGGTAGGAATAGTTACGGTCTCGATTTCATAGGCCAGGGGATAGAGGCTAAGTAACTTGGCTGAGCCACCAAAGTAACAGAGAGTCAAGAAACCAGAACTGGCCAGTTGTGCCTCCCTCTGCTCTTACAGCCCCATGTTCAGCGCAGACAGGTAAAAGTCGCCTGCCCATCTTTGGTTTTCAAACATTCTGAAGGAACAAGTCATGGTTATCTTTTTCTATTCTTCACTTTAGTATTCTTTCCTGCTCCCCTTCCTTCATTCCACACAAGTCAACCTCAAATCCTTTGAAAAGAAAAAGTAGCTTTCTTTGCGCACTTGGGCCAAACACCAACCTCTTCCCATCCCCAACCATCTTTCCATTGGCCTACATTTCCCTCCAATATATTTTTGTTATATCCTAAGCAATTAAATATTGGATCTTTTTTAAAGCGCATTTTCCTATTCCATGTTACAGAGACTCTGTGAGATGCTGGTGTAAGACTGAGTCTGCTAGTTACCTACCAATATCTAGTCTCTCCTTCCTCCATACAAACAGAATGCCAGCTTTGCGCCCAGCTGTAAGTTATATTTCCAAGCATTCTTAAGGTAGGGGTGGTCATCAGGCACAGTGATGGCTAATGAAATGTAAGCACAGGGTGACTGGCGACATCTGGGACAGTTCACTTTCCTGATGAGGACACCACCCTTTCTCCCTGTGTCTTTCTTCTTCCTCCACTTGTAATGCTCAGGGAAGGGTAGAGATCACTCATCTGGGATCCATAAGGTGACCATGTGGATAGAAGACATACTCCAAAAATGAGTGAGCAGAAAGAGAGAGAGCATCCAGACTCTGATGTTACCAAGAGCCACCTAACAGTCCTGGATGGCTGATCCCTGGTCTGTTTTCTATGAGAAAAAAGTAAACCTTTGTTTGGATATTAACTATGACCTGTTTTATGCACTGAAAACAATCTTACCTGACACAATGCGTCAATGCTGAGATAATAGTATAACCACATTAGTACAACAAGAACAAATCTGATAGTAACAAAATCAAGGGCAATTGTATCAGAAGAACACACACTGTGGTTTCAGGGGTATGAGTTTATACTCCAAAAATAAGAACTCAAAGCTGATTCCTATGGGCTTGTGGAAAAATGAGACATTTATTGACAAGAGGTATAATCAATAAAGAAAACAAAGAGACACTAAGTGAAAACACAAGTGAGAAAAATGATGTAAAATGTACAATAAACATGTTTATTTTACTCATGTATTTTTTCTATGTTTAACCCTATACAGTACTAGAAAATATCAATAACCTAAATTCTCTGGGTAGAACTCTACTTAAAGACAAAATTATGAATTTTGGAAGTGCTTTCACTGGTGCCTCTAATTTTTTGCTACTCTGCTACTGATTTCTAATGTTCTCAGCTCCCTCTAAAATCTCATGACTTCTGATGTGTTGCCTTATATGTGTGTCCTGTGGCTCAGTGAAAGACAAGACCCAAAAGTCTTTGCCCTTCAGGACACTGCATTTTGCTAGAAGGACATGGATGTGCTCAAGTACCCTAATATGTTAATTAGAAAATATGCGACCCCCACTTATATAAAATATCCATGAACACTTAACACAAGTTTCTAGTAGGCTTTAAGGCACAACTAATCATGGGAGTTTCAGGCACCACGGCACCCCGATGAGCCTTCCAGCTCCCCTGAAATGACCCTTTGTAGGGAGCTGCCTATTTGTGTTTGTGGAGCAAGTCCTGTCCCCATGGGAGGAAGCCATCACATAGGTGATGGTTTGACAAGATGGCAGTCATCTCTGACCCCTGGCCCATGGACAGCCTCCTTCAGGATACCCCAAAGGTGACCTTTCCTGAACTTTTCCTACTAATCTCTGCATGGTTCTCTGGTGGGCACTGCAGAACTCTAAAATTATCTTCCTTTGGCTTTTTAGCATCTGGTCCCAAGCTTTGAAACCCAGTAGTTTCTTTTATTCAGTGCATCATTTTCCTTCACTAACTTTTGCATCGTGTTATTACACTTGTTTGTTGAGTCCCTTAGGATATATGGATTTAAATGGCTATTAAAGGAAATTTCATTTCTATTTAATTGAAAATTATTGGTCAGACAAGTGTCCTATGTAATTGTTCACATGGGATGTTAAAAAAAAAATCCATACTATATTTTCCCCAACCTAAGCAGATCTGTATGATTTTCTTCAACTTTGATATGCACTTCTTTTCCAAACAAGCTGACCTCGCCAGCCTAGTTTAAAGCTCCAACTGGGAAAAGGGTTTTTGCCCTTGAGATTCTTTTGTGACTCCAGCCTTTATTTTTTCAACTGACTTAGTGGATGAAACGTCTGAACATTCATTTAAAGTCTCTGTGATGCATGATGCTTAAAAATCAAATAAGTCTAATTCCACATGGTTCTTCTTAATGACTTTTTATAACTGCAGCTATTTCATCCTTTGTTCCCAATTGTTCCTCACGTTAGAGAACGAAATTCAGCACTTGCTAAAATACAGTACCCGACAAACAATTACACTTAATGTGTATTTGCTCTTTTTCTGTCTCATATTGTATTGAAGTTATGGATTCAGACAGAATCTCTTTGTAAATGTGGACAGCAGCCTGCACTCGGTCTTTTCATTCTGTCATATTCCTTTGTTGATATCTCTGTTTTAAGATGAGTTTGCCCCATGCATCACCAATTGTCTTTTGTTTTCACACTGCGGGGAAGCCTGGGCTAATCCATATGTCACTATGAGACTGTAGGCCTCTCTGTTTGACAGGTAGCAGGCCTGACAGCCATCTATTGAAAATGCATTTTAGACAGCAATCTATTGAAAATGCATTTTAGACTATCATTTTTCCAGTCTAATTTACTCTTAATAAAATGACTTTGAAGACAAGGGGTCTACTCTGTGTTGGTTTGCTTCTTTCAGACAATTGCATTTTGAGAAAGACGCATTGACAGTTTTCACAAATACAAAAATGATGAAATTCCCTTGGGAATAAAACAAGCTAGCTTCACAACAAATAGCATCTTTTAGCCTAAGCCATCCCAAAGCACTTTGGGAACTCTGGACGTTCAGATGACTCCCCAGGGTAAGGAAGCAGCCAGAAATGCTTCCAATGTCTAGAGCAAGACACAGCGACTCTGTGCAGTGGGAAGACACAGCACCCACCCCCCATGCACACGCATCTTTGCAAAACAAGAAATATTTATGTACTTTCTGTATATGTACATGCATGTTACAGTTGTTGGCAAAATTTTACAGAAGAGTATACCTACAAAATATTATAAAAGTGTATACGGGGGCCAGCCTGGTGGCGCAGCAGTTAAGTTCACATGTTCCACTTCCGCAGCCCAGGGTTCACCAGTTCGGATCCCAGGTGTGGACCTATGCACCGCTTGTCAAGCCATATGCTGTGGCGGGTGTCCTACATATAAAGTAGAGGAAGATGGACACAGACGTTAGCTCAGGGCCAGTCTTCCTTAAAAAAAGTGTATTTGCAAAACTAGTAGCATCAAATTATTTCCTAACATGACTTCACTTTTCAAATTCACTTCACGCTGTGCATTTACTCATAGATCATTTCTTCCCCCTCCAAAGAAGAATAAAAATAATAAAAATTAACATCTACTGTCCATTTATCCCTTTACTGTCACCTTGGCCAAGTCATTAATCACTTAATACCCAGATCTCCAAATATGAAAGAACAACTCTTCAAAGATTTTTCCATGTTAATGGTAATGGATGGTAATTAGTCTTTGGGTGGAGAACATGATGTAATCTACACAGAAATCAAAATATAACGATGGACACCTGAAATTTATATAATGTTATAAACCAATGTTGTCTCAATAAAAAATATAAATCAAAAAAGAAAAGATTTTCCTCACATAAAATTTTGACTAAATTTTGCCAAATGGACACTTGATCACCCAGTAAAAAGTGTGAACTTATAAAGTGTGTGGTATTTTTTAAGCTATTGAAATATTACTAAAAAAAATAAAACTTCAAAATTTTTCAACCTATATCATCCTCCACACAATTGTTAATATGTTGATTTAAGAAAAATATCTATTCTGCACTTAGAACGTAATACCAAGAAGATATATTTTAGTTAATTTTATTAACTGTTTTAGTAATTTAAATGATCATCCATACTATTTTTGCTGTATTGATGATAATTAAATTTTAAAATTGAAGAAAAACGATAATTACATTTTAAAATTGGAGAAAATAGTTAATTTTACTCTTCTGTTTAGTTAGAATGTTGAATGTATAGATTTGTTTTCACTTGTCTTAAGAGGGAGTTAGTGTATTTCTATTCTCGTCAACACGCAGTTCTGTAGCAAACAGCGAAAGGGACAGGGAGGCAAACCCTGCTGAAAATGACGGGATTCCCGGGAATATTCATGTCCCTCATTTCGTAAAGTCCATCATAGCCTTTTTTTTTTTTTGAGGGACATTGGCCCTCCGCTAACATCCGCTGCCAATCTTCCTCTTTTTGCTGAGGAGGATTGGCCCTGAGCTAACATCTGTGCCCATCTGCTATTTTATATTTGGGACTCTGTCACAGCGTGGCTTGATGAGCAGTGCTAGGTCCGTGCCCAGGATCTGAACCGGCCAACCCCAGGCCCCTGAAGAAGAGCGCCCAAACTTAACCACTATGCCACGCGGTGGCCCCCATCATAGCATTTAGGCCAGATTCTAAAGAAGGAAAAATATAAAAAAATAGAGACCTTTTCCTGAGAAAGTTTGTTTCTTTCTCTCTATCTCTCTCCCTCCCTTTCTCTCTCTCCCGATAAAAATCCAACACCACACATTCTGGGAGGTGGGAGCGGGAGTTTTAATTTCTGTTGTGCTTGCCCCTGGGCCTGTGCTTGATCATCTCAGAGGAGCGGAAGGTTGCGGCTCTTTCTCCTGAAGGCGCGGTGACGGCTTAGTGCTTGGAATATAGTGTTTTGGTGCCATCTGGTGGAAACTTCGCAGGCTAGCAGCTTCACTTAAGGATCTAAGGAAATGTTTCTGAGGAAGGACAGAAGGCAGGGCCAGAGGAAGGAAGAAATTATTAATCTTTGCAAGTCATAAAGAATGTGGACGCGTCATGAGACAGGCTGGGACTTACTGGTGAGGAGGTGGCGGAGAGGCGACAGTCGATGGGGGCGGGGTGCTGGGGGGGCGGGGGACGGGGGCGGGGGCAGTGATGCAGCCAGACTAGCGAGAGCTGAAGCAGGGCCCAAGCAGCCGGACAGCCCTCATCAGTGGCAGGAGGGGTCACACACTGTGGTCTGAGTCAAGGTCACAAGCCTAACGCACCTGAGCCAACTGATGGCGACTCTGGGCTGGTGCTGGGATCTGCAGGAGGCAGAGGTCCAATCTGAGGGGCCAAGGGCACATCCCGGGATGGCGCTGGGCAGCCGCCATTGACTGTCAGTCTGTGAAGACCACGTTTCCCCCAGGAAAAGAGGGAGCTGTGAGTGGGGAAATCAGAGGTAGGGAGTTGGCAGGAGCTCAGTTGAAAAGTCAAAGCTAAAACTCCATTACCAAAAGTCTTCGCGGTCTCAAAAGTGACAACTCAAAATACACAATTTTCTCTACCATCATCAACCCAGTCCTTAAAAACCCAACTATTCCTAGTTTTCCTTTGTCAATGATGCAAACCATTCAGTTTCCAAGTCAGAAACATAGAGTCTGCTTGATGTCATCCCCATTTCTCATCTCTCATATCCAGGCAATCCCAAAGTCCTGCTGATTTCACCCCCTACATAGCGGGTGAACCTGCCCGGCTCTTCATCGCTGCCACGGCTGGTTCAAGCAGCTACTCTTTCCCCTGGTTGACTGAATAACCTCCCATCTCCTCCACCTCCTTCTGCTTCGCTCATTTCTAATCTGCTCTCCATAGTGCAGCCACGGCTGTATTTTCAATATTTTAAAATATATCTGATCAGGTGCTACCACCCCTGCTTAAGTTGCTCCTGTCAGAACCCCTTGCCTTTAAGATAAAGATCAGGTTCTAACATACTCTGCAAGACTCTGAGCGACCAGGCCCCTACCTTTTCACTGTTAGTCTGGACCCTGCCTTCTCTGGTGTGCTCAGCTCTAACTGTTCAGGCCTCCTTTACAGCCCATTCTTCCTACCACAGGACCTTTGCATATGTGGCTCCTGCTGTCTGGCACTCCTCTCTTCCCCCTTCATCTAGTTAACTCTTATTCATCTCTCAGAACTTAGTTCTAGGTCACTGATTTGCCACTGGCCTTTTTAAATCATAGCCCCTCATCTCAAGTTCTAACAGTTCCAAATTCCTCCCATTTGGGCAAAAGTCACACTCGCAATTTCACTCTTAGAAATTACTTGACTATCCTTCTCCTCCACTAGAATATAATTCCCATGAGGGCAGAGACTGCATGTACTTTGGTTCACCATTGTATATCCTGGGACTATCACAGTCCCTGGACTAAGAGGTATTTGACAAAGGAAGAAAGAAAAGAGGGAGGAAACAGGGAATGAAGGAAATGGTAGGAAATTATCAAAATGATTACTGCGGTAAAAACTAGAAGTTTTTCTAGGATTTCAATATACAATTCATATTTTTCTTAAGCAGACCATCCTGAGCCTTCTTTCTGATCCAGTGGATCTTGCGAACGCTCTCCTGTCACCCCTGAATGCTGAGGGCCCTGTGCAACATTGAGTCGGGCAGTGCTGCTCAGGTGAGACAGCCAGAGGCCCAGGCCCGGCTCCTGCTCGGCCGCTGGGAGCTCTCAGGCAGCTGCCTTCCCCTCTCTGAAGCTCAAGCTCCTCACGCACACACGGGGGGGTGGTGACAGCACCCGCCTCACGGGGTTGAGAAGGATAACCAGGTGGTGGAATGGAGTGCCCAGTGAGTCCTCACTGATGCCAGCTTCTCCCATCACCCATAACTGAACCCTGCTGTAGCACGCATCACCCCTGCGTGCCAGCGCCAGACACATTTCCTTTGCCTCTGTTCCACTCCTCCCCCTTCCCTGCTGCCCGGGCCCATCATGGCAAAACCCTCCTCGTCTTCAAAGGCCTAATTCAAGGCAACCTCCTCCAGGAAGCCTTCCATGCCCCCTTCACAAAATCCACAGATGTTTAGTTAACGTGTCCTGTGTTGGCCCATACACACTTTGTAAACCCATATAGGGCACTTACAACAGGTATATGGGACAAGTGCCAAGTTGTCAAATATTTATTTTTAAGAAACACTTGAAATCTATCTATAGTACAAGGTGCCTGATTTGGAACTAGATAAACATGTCTTTTTGTGCAATCCTCAAACCTGTTATTTCCAACTATAGCAACAATGATGACATTTATTTAACACTTGCCATGCGGCAGCACGGAGCTGTTTTAAAACCCACCCCCGGGGACAGTCTGGGGAAGTAATAGGACAGCATGCGATAGAGTCTGTACTGCGGGCCACCAGAAGGAAAAAGGAGAAGAAAACAGGAACCGAGGGCGGGAGTTGCTGGCTGGAGGACAACACGCTGCCTACATCTGTAGGAGATTCCCACGGGGCCCTGAAGGATGCACAAAATGGCCCAGGAAAAGTCAACGTTAACCTCCTGCCAGGCCGAGCGGGCACAGTGCCCTCTTACCACAGTACCAAAGGAGTGAGAGCTTTTGTTTCCCTCCAGAGGAGAAGATCTAACTTTAAATCAAATTTGGGGTTTCTATGTTATATGAGATGATACCATTTTCACAAGTGAAGTAGGGTCTGCAGCCTTGAGTATCTGGAAAAACATTTTTTTTTTTTTTTGGATGAGGAAGAGTGACCCTGAGCTAACATCTGTGCCCATCTTCCTCTACTTTGCATGTGGGACACCGCCACAGCATGGCTGGATGAGTGGTGTAGGTCCATGCCCAGGATCTGAACCAGCAAACCCAGGCCCCCAAAACAGAGCACACTAAACTTATCTACTACGCCACCGGGCCAGCCCCCTGAAACAACTTCTGAATATCTCAAATGAAGAAGGAGATTCATCAGTCAGCCTGTGTTTTCAGCTAGCAGCAGAAAAAGGACTTCCCAGCTGAATAAATTCTAAAAGCACAGTTGGAGATTAAAATAAAGATGTTTTCTGATTATTTCTCATGAGTCCTGCTTGTTCAGCATAGCAGATATACACATATTGTTTACTCTGATCTCATAGTACTGTGAGGTACCAGGATTATGAAGTGCCATTCCCATTTTAAAGATGAGAACACTGATGCCTTGAGAGTTTACATAAGTTTCCTCAAAGACACACAGCAAATAAACTTGAGCTTCATGACTGGAGCTCAGGATTTGAGCCCAAGTTATGCTTAACTCCTCTGCTAAAGGTGCCCCAATGAAACATTATCTCATGCAAGCACACTAAACCTTTAAATGTATTTTTAATAAACATAGTTTCCTCTCTTCCCTTAAAATGGAATTCTATACCAATGCTCATTTTATTGGCTCATTGAAATTTTGGGAGGCTCCCCCAGAAATCCCAGAGCCCAAGGTCCCCTCCCTAGAGCACCAGGAAGCCAGGCATCTCCTCTCAGCCCACGGAGGGGCTGCCACCAGGCTGTGGGGAAAGATCGCTCCTTCTCCAGATCCCATAAAATTGTCTTCCTTTTTGAATCCAGAAAAATCCCACTTTTGGTCTCGGGGAACTTATCTCTCTGTTTAATTCTCTTCTCCTAAGTAGCCTGAGGCCAGAAGTTCTTTGCATTAAAAAGTAGGATTTCCAGTTTCCCTTTAAAAAATGAGAAGTCTTGGGGCGTGCACCACAGCTGAGGGATTAAAGTTCTGTGCCATCCTACTCTGACCGTCAGCCATGCTGTGGAGGCGTCCCACAAAAGAAAAATAGAGGAAGATGGGCATGGATGTTAGCTCAGGGTCAGTCTTCCTCAAGTGAAAAAAGAGGAGGATTGGCAACAGATGTTAGCTCAGGGGGAATCTTCCTCAACACACAAAAAATTTAAACAATAGGAAGTCTTGGTCCTCCCTGGGCTCACGTCCCACAGAAAAAAAGCTGGAATAGTGCAGCAGCGACCTCCTTTGCCCAAATCACATGCCCTCCAGCTCACCACAGACCCATCCAACTCACTCTCCCCATCGCTTTATCTGCCAGACCTGCCTCAGTGTAGGATTTGTTAACCTTGGTTTAAGCTTTTGGAAGCAAAAGTCAGGAAGGTTTGCTGTGACTTCTTCTACGGAAAGTGTCATAATCCTCCTCAGTAGGACGAAGCAGAACAAGCTACCTGCCTTTCTGGATGACAGGGGAACAAATTCAGGGAAAGAAGGGCAAAAACCAAAATTTGATCCATCTGCTAACTCTCCCTAGTAAAAAAATTTACTTCCCTTCTTGTACACCTGAGTTGGTTGTCTGAAATGCACACCTGTTCCCACTGAAACGTAACAGCTGTATTCAACATTCTGCGCTATATTAGGTAAGCCTTCAATAAATATTTAGTGAATTAAGCTGTTCTGCTGTTCCAAATTTGAATAGTACAAAAATATTTAAGATCAGCGTCCGTGACTAGACACAGACAAGAGTTTGTTCTAGAAATGTTAATCGTAGCTAGGCTCACATGCACTAACAATTTTGCCAACTCCCATCCTTTGGAATTGCAAAGTATACAAGTGAGAAAGACGCATTTGATTGACGGCTAAATAATTAGTTTGCCAGGCCCTAGAACATTATTAGAAAGGGAGTCTTTAGAAAGCTGTCACTTTATCCCAGATGTGCCATCTATACAAATCAAATCCACACAAAGTAACAAAGGATTCCAAAGAGTTACCTGGATAAATTCGGTAACCTGGCATTTCCTCTGGGTAACAATGCTCCTGACTTGTCATTAGAAGAAGGGTTTATGCTCTTTGACTAAATTTTCAAAGTAATTCCATGTATGTATATCTGACCCAAGAAAGAGAAAATGATAGCAAGGAAGTGCTGGAAACAATGAGAGCTCTATCATAGGAAAATGTTTGAAATGATTCATTGCCCTCATGGCTAATTATAGGCTGCTTCTCCAAGAGTTCTCTCTGATGTTGGCTTTTGCTAACAGTCTAGTCCAGCCGAGCAACATCCTGCCAGCTTTCCAAACCACCCTCCTTCTTCCATTTTTACTTTTTCCACAGGACGAAATACTTCAAAGATTGAATCATATGAGGCCTATGCGAACAAATGTTGGACCCATTATATTTTCAGATCTCATTTGCTGTTTAGAAGCTCAGATCCTTTCTCGTAGACATTATACTGGCTTATCAGCTGGGCTCGGCAGACACAATGGTAGATAATAACTGGCATTCATTGATCATCTATCGAGTGCTAAACATTTTGTATGTGTTTTAAATATTATTTCATTAATTCTCACAACAACAACTTGTGAGCTAATCTGTGCCAATCTTCCTCTATTTTATGTGGGATGCTGTCAAAGCATGGCTTGATGAACGGTGCTAGGTCCACGCCCGGGATCCCAGTCTGGGAACCCCAGGCCACTGAAGCAGAGCACACGAACTTAACCACTACGCCGCAGGGCCAGCCCCAACAACTTGTATTTTATAAAGGTGGGATCAAAGCTCGAGAAGGTGAAGTGACTTATTCCAAGTCACATGGTAATTGAACTATGAGTTAAAAGCATCTCATCTACCTTCAACTCATGGTCCAGTTCACAAAGTAGCCCTAAACCCAAGGCCTGCTGGTGCTTGTCACACTCTCTAAGGAGGCCCAGAGAAGAGTCACGACTTTAAGACTTCTGATTAAGGGGTAGAAGCTGCTTTGTTCTTGTACTTGCTTGAGGGAGTAAATCAAGTCTGAAATACAAGATCCAGAGGATTCATCACCAAAAAGCTTTGACTCAGGGAAGGCCACCCTGTCATCTGCCAACATCCGCCTCAAGCTGCACCCTTGGCTGTGGCTGTGTTGTTAGGGGATGGAAGTGCACATGAAGTGCTTTCATCTATTCATTTTAAAGGACTTAATTAGCGTCGCCTAAGTACACCCTGTAGCATACATGATCTATCTGTCATTTTATCTCAGAAACGAGAATTGCTGAGATCTTCCTGGGAAACATAAAGAAGGAAAGCAAAATGAAATCCACGTTTTCCTATCAAATTTGCAACTAACCCTTGCAAAATGTCTCACTCAGAAAAGAGACATTTAGAATCATGTTTGTAGAGGGACACTTTAAGCCTGGGAAAGGGAGGAAAAGGCGTCTCAGTTCCGATTCAAAGGCAGGTTTCTGCGTATTCCAAGTTTGAGCCCGGGTCCCTGGAGACGCCTGGTAGGTAGGCTGTTCTTTCACATGCAAATCTATATTAGGCCACAGAATTTCAGGAAGTGAGGTTATTGAAGGGAGAATGAGGCTGGGGGAATACGGGAAACTTTGTGTGGGCCAGATAAACAGTTGTTTCTCCCTAGACTAGAAAAAAGTAAAAGAAAAGAATTTCTCGAAATGGGCATCTCTAACCACTTGTAGCAGGTCATCTGGGAGTGCTTATTAAAAATACACCTGCCTGAGCCCCATCCTCAAGGTGATGCGTCCAAATCTCTGGGGGAGGCGCCCATGAAACTGGATTCTTAACTAGAACTTCCTAAGTGACTCTGATGCACACTATATTCTCAGAATCTCTGGAACAGAGAATATTTAGAATGTTTACTGACTAGAATGGCTTGTCTCAAACCATATTTTGATAGATGTAAAATTTAGCGTTAGTGATAACTTTTATGTGAAAGTCAATTTATAAAATACAAATGTAAGAAAAATACTGAACATTTATTTGTCGTTATTACATGTCAAGTGCCCCTCAAGGAATGGTGTGCCACACAAGAAAACACAAAGAAAGCTCATGAGCAAGACTGTGTATAGGTGGATGCGACAAGTCAGGTGTGCCTATCTTTGGTTAGGCACCATTTGCTAACTAACTGATGCATACCGTCCATCTACGTTTGGTTATGCATTTGAACCAGACCCAATTCTAGCTCCTTAGCCAACACTTCTTGACCATCCAAGGCCAAAATAATAGTCAATATTTACAGAGCAATTCTCATATAGCAAACACCATGCTGTCCGCATGACTTCATGTAGTCTCCACAACAACCCTCAGAGAGATTTTATTATTAGCCCCACTTTACAGATAAAGAAGCCAGGAATTAGAGAAGTTAAACAAATTGTTCATCATCACACAGCGTAAGGAATTATACAGCCAGGACTCAAATCCAGTTCTGCAGATTCCAGACTAAAGATGAACTTTCTCCTAAAAATAATTTCTCCCTCCACTATGCTCCATTTGCCACTCTAAGCTTTGTATCACTGCTGAAGTTCCACCATCCAGAGTTCTTTTCTGGAGGGAGACGGATTGCTAATCAAAGCATCAGGATTCTCCCTTTACACTAAAACACTGATAGGCAGGGGATGAGAGCTGTCAGTCCTTCAAACATCACTGTGCATGGGTCATCAGTGGGTCCTGTACACAGAGGGTGGAGGTGTGTTTGGGGAGCACTGCCATGGTCCAACGGATGGGACTGGGAGGATGGCAGAGTAAAACCCTCCTACTCTTGAGGGAAGTCTGCAGGTGCTGAGTGCTTGGGGTCCAGAGAAATGGGGCTTAATCCATAAATGCCCCCACTGTGATTTGCCTAGCGTTGGTCTTGGCTGTATTAAAGTCATGTTCTACTTCCAAACACATGTTTAAGTGACTTGGGTTTGAGGCCTAGCTCTGTCGTATTCCAGGTGGGTGAAGTTGGCCAAATCTGTCTTTGTTAGAACTTTGGCTCAGTAGTCATGCTTCTTAAGGTCTGGGGCCATTGTCAACAGTCTTAGGAGAGCACATGGCCCATAGTGTATAAAACACCGTGGGGGGAGGCTGGCCCTACCTTAAGCCTGACTCATAAAAGGAAAGTTTGACTAAGATTTTATCGATGAGCACCCACCCACCCACTCTTTCAATGTTATCTCTTATGGCTGCCTCATCTTATCTCTCCTGTGTCTCTGCTAGTTTCTGTATCCTACATCCCAAAATGAGCACCAGTAAGTAGATGTTTCTGATATTTGCCTTTTCATAACCTTATCTTTCTAACCTCCACACTATATGATCTTACCAAAAGCAGAATTTTTAAAAAACACAAACAAACATAGCCTACAACCAATCACAGATCTTTTCAAGTTACTTAGTCTTCATATAATATATAGGAAACTTTGCTCCCTACAAGGGCTATAAAATGATATAGGTAAAGAAAATATAGAACGTGGTATTATTATTCTAAAGAATTAGCAGACAACATAGAAAAGCTGAGGTTTTAGAGTCAGGTGGCCTGGGTGGAACCCTGTTTAACCGTTTACTAGATGCATGATCTTGGGTAAATTAACATCTCTAAGGCTCAGTTTCCATGTCTGTATTATGTACCCACCACTTAGGGTATTGTGATGATTAAATATGATAATGTAGAATAAATATTTTTTTACAAAGCCTACCATAAAGTGAGAACTCAATAGATGGTGGCTAATATTATTAAGAAAAATGTCGGAGTTAAATATCTTTATCTACTTACCAAGAATTATGGAATACTCATAAGAGTCTCATTTCTCTACGTCTTCTTATGAGACCTTCAGTAATAAAATGATTCATTTCAAAAAAATGAGAGAATAGGAAGAAAATTATCCTAGCAAACTCACCTAATCTTTCTTCACTTCCTCATCCATAAAAAGAAGTAAGAACACCTGTCAGTGTTGTGTAGATAAACTTAGTTCGTCTACGTAAAAATACTTCATAAATTATATGATGCAGTATAAGTTTAAGATATTTTTATTTCTTATTTGGGATAGAGGTGATTGAAAAAATAAGAAGTAGTTTTAAATATGGGAAGAAAGGTCACTCAATAACACCCCATCAAAAAATGGCATTTTCTGTCTAATTTTATCCGTATTACTTGTGGTCAACCTACACCACTTTTTTTTAACTTATCAATGGCAATGATAAATTATGAGATTAAAAATATATTAACAACTGGGAAAGAAGAAACCATCACCCTCACAGGGTCTCATTTCTTCTATAATGTAGTTCCCCAGCTAAGTGTGATGAAAAGAAAATCACCTAAATTTCTAAAGGGACTTACCTGCCAGCGCCTGTCTTTAGCATCTGGAACAGACCCTCGACCAACATCCTTCCTCCACGAGAGACAGTGGCGCCTGTGGTATATTCTAGAATTAGTATTTAAAAATAACATGGACTTTTGCTTAGCTTTTTATATTGGATGGAAACATTTTCATCTAAGAGGTATTTTACCAGCACCAATTTGAAATTTTATTTCTTTAATTATGCTTCACATATATAGTGAAATATGGCAAAGTGAGCATTTCTATAGAAGAATGAATTTTTATCTTACATTCTTACAAAAAGAAAAAATTATTCCCAAGCCTTCTTCCAGAAAGGCTATTTGGGGTCCGTGTGTAAACCCAGATGATTTCCCTTCGTAGGCTGTGGGTGGGACCCGCTCTGCCAGGCTGATGAGATTATTATAGCCTGTACTTCAGACTTGAATGTTTATGTATCACAGTTTATTTATTGAAGTGGGTGCACTATTTTTAAACTCTCACTCTCTCTTTATAGAGGGAACAATTTTCCTGGGAGAGAAAGAATATTATTAGCATGAAAATTAAAAGGTGTGGTGATTTAAAAATAGCACAGTGATGAAAAGAAGGAGTTCTAGGGTCCTACTGCTTGGGTCTCAATCAGGCTGTGCGTGCCGGAGCTGTGTGACTTCAGGCAAGTTTCCTAACTACGCTGTGTCTCAACACTCTTATCTTTACACTCTTGTTGCACATGCACACAAACCCTTGTGGGATGTTGCTAGGTTAATCTGATTAAAGATGAGGAACTTCAAAAGCAATAACGAGACCCAGTAGAAGAATTTATATATGAGCATGAGCTCTTTGTACAACCAATTTGACATGACATATTTGCTTTCTAGTAAGAAGACAATAGCCTGTTTAACTTTGCTCAATGTAGGCTTTTCAGTTAGTCTCTAATTTTAGTCCTAGAATAATTTCTTTCAGGAGTGAAACTAAAGTTATTACCCTGGGGCAGCATGTTTTAACGTACCTGTGTGTTTCTATGCACAGTGGTTATTGCCACATGCGAGCTAAAGTTCTTTGCTTCCTGTTGATTTCAGGAACATCCAGACTCGATGAAAAGTAAGCATCTATATACCGTCTTCTGTGTGCCCCGTGCCGCCCGGGGATGATGTTTTACATCTTACAGGTAATCCTTCCTTCGAGGTGGTGACAGCCTCATCCAGGTGTGGGTAGACTCCCAGCCATGGGCCGAAGCCAGCTCACTGCCTGCGACCTAAGAATGGCTTTGATTAAATGGGTAGGAAAAAATCCAAAGAAAAAGAATATTTCGTGACACATGAAAATTATGTGGAATTAAAATTTCAATATCCATAGATAAAGTGTTACTAGAACACAGCCACGCTCATTCTTTTACATATTGTCTATGTCTTGGCTGTTTTCATGCTACAACACACAGCTGAGTAGTTAGGACAGAAATCACATGGCCTGCAAAGCCTAAATATCTAGTGTTAGCCTTTTAAGACAATGTTGCTGACCCCCCTAGCCTAAAACTGTCCCAGAAAGAAAGCAAGACTGGCACTCTAACAAGATCCTAGCCAAGGTTCTCCTAAGTGAGGATGAGCTGGTATTTATCTGATGACTGTGGAATAATCTTCTGCTACAAGACAAGAGACAAGTAAAAGAAGACCAGTTCTTTGCCAACTAAAACTCTCTACTTGACAATTCTTCTTCCTAAGAATTTTTCCAAACTGTCTTATAATGATAGTTTGATCTTAATTATACTAAGTGGGGACTGATTTTGGTTATTCCATTACAATATTACACAGACAGCAAGTCAGAAATTCAGGCAATTGAGACCAAACCCCAAACCCACCCCATATCCCAGGCAGTTGATGACATGCTAAATGTCTGCCAGCTTAGCCCTCTTCTGGGAAAGCGGCATAGAGAATTCCTCCCCCAAGAGGAGTTGCTATGCTGGGTACCATTAACATTCATCAACGTACCGCCTACTCTGTTCCAGGCATTGCCCTCGGTGCTGAGGATACAGGGACGATCAGGAAAGCAATGTCCCTGCCACCATGGAACTTAAAATGCGATGGAAGTGACAAGTGATAAACAAATGAATAAATAAGGAAATGCTGAAAAATGCTAAGAACCCAAGGTAAAAAATACCGTGAGATTCCACTTGTCTGAGATACTAAAAGTAGCCAAATTCATAGAGACAGAAAGAGAATGGTGGTTGCCAGGACTGGGGGGAGCGGGGCTGGGGAGTTAATGTTTAGTGGACACAGAGGTTCGGTTCGCAAGGTGAAACGAGTCTGGAGATGCGTGGTTGTGATGGTCTGACAACAACGTGAAAGTACTGGATACCACCGAACTGTGCACTTAAAAATGGCTAAGGTTATAAATTTTATGTGATTTCTATTTTACCACAATAAAAAAAAAGTCAAGAAAAGAAAGACTGGAGATAAAGAGATGGTCCTAAAATCTTCAGTAAAGAGGAGAGAAAAAAAGACAGTCATGCACAAAAAAGGGGAAAAAAAAAAAACAATTTCTCATCAGGAACATTGGATCCAAGAAAACAATGAAGAAAAATATATTCAAAATTCTATGCTGAGACAATTTTCAACTTAGACGTCTATACTCAGGCAAATTATTAACTAACTGTGAAGATGGAATAAAGTCATTTTCAGACAAATACACACACACACACACGCACACAGTATTGAGATGGTGACCAGCTAAGTGGCTGCAGTTTCTGTTAACGCATTTTCAGTTTCTAAAAATGTTTTGAATAGGTAATTCATTCACATGGTTCAAAAATCAGAATATATAGAAAGATATATGGTAAGGCTCCCCCTCCAATGCTCACCTCCATATTCTCAGACTGTTCTCACTGTTCCTCCCCAGAAGTAACCTCTGTTGTTGGATTCTCATGTACCTTCCAGAGTGTCACCATGCATACATAAGCAAATGTGAATATAGATTCTTTCTTCCTCTTCCCTTCCTTTAAATGGTTGGTTTAAATGGGGTGGTTAGGTAAGGCCTGAATAGCAGGGAGATTGAGCCATGTGAAGATTTGGGAGGAGAACATTCCAGGCAGCAGAAAGAGGGAAGCTCCAGGACAGGAACTGGTATCAGGTATTTAAGTCAAAGTGATGGATGTAGAGTGAATGAGGGAGGGCGTGGCAAGAGAAAAGGTAGAAAGGAAGGAAGAGACCACTGACTCTGCTTGGAGTAATAGTTGGTAGCTGTCTAAACCTGTCTTCAATGAGAAACTTCCTGCCATGGTAGGCACCCCTGCCCACCTGCCGTAAGGACCGTTGCAATACTTCAACCTCAAAAAAAGAATCTCATGAACCCCCGCTTGTTCCAGGAAACGGTCAGCTACAGAGAAGCCCTCACCCCTAACACGAAACACTTTCTCTTTTGACATGTCCGCAGACAGTTCACTTGCCCCCTTGAAGCCAACCAAGCAATTCTGAATGCACCTGAAGTCTGGATAGAAAGTTTCCCCACTTCCAAAATCCCACCTTAATACCATGCTTGCCTGTCAGAGACTGTCTGTGTGTCCTGTTTTTACTTTATAAATGTATCCTCCTTCCTACCACCTCAGAACTCCTGCTGAAACAAAAGAGATAGCAGATGGGTTCCCTTGCCCAGTTTATGAACAAACAGCTCCTTTTGTCCCTGACACAGTTTTGTCTTTGACGTCATGAAACAGCTAAAGCTTTGGCCTGAGCTCAGAGCCCCATCTTACCCCAGCTCCTAGGATGGAGAGGGCAGAGGGGAGGGAGAAATCAGCAGATGCTCATTTTATTTTGTTTTATTTTAGTATTCTCTGTGTGTCTTAAACTCTTCTATCTCCCAATACTCTTTCTAAATACTTATTTTAGCCCCAAATTTAGCATTTAGAGGAGTCTGGTTCTTTTCAGACTGAAGACCTCTATTTTGTCCAATATGTGCATAGACAGAAACTCATGAAACTTTCCAAGCTTTATTTAAATAGTTCTCTGATGTGGTTTCCATAAAGCAATATTATGACTCAGTGTGCATATTTAGAGAAATTATGGTGATTTCTTTTAAAATTCTAATTGCAGTTTAAATGACCTAATTGCTATTCAAAATCAGGCACATTATACACCCAATTCAACATACTTCTTTAAAATATTGCCAAGGATTAAAATAAATTATAATGTATAGTGCATAATTTTACCTTAATGATGTATTTCTGTGATTGGTTTCCAGATTCACTATTCCTGTTATCTTTGTAAACCGTCTTCTCCACGCTATTTCTTGCTTGATAAAGGGGTAATGCTGAAGAGATGAGACTCCTGAGTTTTATTAATGTTGTTATTATAAAAGTAATGCATACTTAAAAATTTAAAACAGTATGGAAGCGAGAAAAGCAGGAGGAGAAATTTGTCCCTGTCCTCATGAATTCTACTACCATGAAGTGATCAAGATATGACATATGTGTGTGTACATGCATGCACACATGTGTGTATTAAAAAAAAGTCAAGAGTAGGACTTTATGAAGATTTTAGCTATCTG
Organism: Equus quagga; assembly: GCF_021613505.1. Taxonomy (NCBI): domain Eukaryota; kingdom Metazoa; phylum Chordata; class Mammalia; order Perissodactyla; family Equidae; genus Equus; species Equus quagga. Next base: position 51,216,819 of record NC_060270.1, read on the forward strand.
CAAAATTAGAGGGCACACAATCCATTCAGACTGCCCTCACTTCTGACACCAACTGCAAGTTTGCAGGGATCCCAAAACCTGCCTCAGGTTTGATAATTCTCTAGAAGGACTCACAGAACTCACTGAAAGCTGTTATACTCGTAGTTATGGTTTATTACAGGGACAGAATTGCGGATGAAAATCAGCTAAGGGAGGAAGCACATAGGGAAGAGTCAAGGGAAGTGTCAGATGTGGAGCTCCCATCACTCTCTCCCCTTGGAATCAAGATGCATTACTTTCCCAGATCAATGTGTGAAAATACACACAGAAAATTGCCAACCAGGGAAATTCACCCATGCCTCAGTGTTCAGAGTTTTTATTGAGGCTCCATCACAGAGGCATGACTGATAGATTCATTGCCTGCATGATTGATCTGAGACTCCAGGTTGTCTGACACAGCATGACCCTAAATAACATTGCTGGGTTTTCTGCTGTGGCCAGCCCCCACCCTAAGATTATCTGGGCATAGCCAGCCCCCACCATATGTCATGTTGTTAGCATATCTAGTGAATCAAGGTAAGGCAAACAAAGATGTTCCTACCAAGCCTGCCATTCCAAGGACTTGGTGATTACATCCCAGAAGCCAAGGTCAAAGGCCAGAACTCTTTCTGGGTAAGTTAAATCCTCACTACACAGGCTTCCAAAGTGAAGAACCATTAGATGAGTAAAACTTCCAAACTGAATATTTTCAATTGATTTCAGACATTATTTCATGATGTTCCTTGGAGGAGGGAAGCAGTAATTGTCTTCTTGTCACCATGCAGAGTATCAGGAGGTAGTGGGGGAGAAAGGGATGCTATTTGTCTTATGCCTTGGCTGTTTGTCACTGTAAGTCTCTATTTCACCTGATTCCCTTCTCTCCTGCTCTGCCTCCTCCAATCCACTGCTGTTAGTGTCAATCACTAAGATGTCAGTGTGAGTTAGGGGTCACTCAAATGCCCACAGAGCTGGGTAAAGAAGTGAAGTTCCCATTTGTTGTCGATTCAACATTGATATAATTCATTTGCGTATTAAACATAAAAGAATATCCTTCTTTTCCAGAAAGAAAAATCTGTTTCCATACTTTTCCATTGACCTTTTTTTTCTTGAAAGGTATAGACCTCTCAGAAAATCCTTTCTTTCCCTATTTTGACAAAGTGTACAGAGAACAGTCTCTCTGCTACAGTTAAATAAACAGCTTAGGCATTTTGAAGCCTGACCCTGACTCTTACTTTCAGAGTCAAGTGAACAATACAGAGTGCTGGTGATGGTGGTCCCTAAAGTACATCTTCTCATCTAAAGGAGTAATGGCCACTTAGCTCTGGCTGATGGTTACATGATGAGAATGAGAGAATACTTTCCCAAGAAAGGTACAAAATCTGAAATCACTCAATTCATTCATTCATTCCTTCATGTGAAATTCACATAGCATAAAATTAACCATTTTAAAGTGAAAAATTCAATGGCGTTTAGTACATTCACAGCATTGTGCAACCACCAACTCTATCTAATTCTGAAACATTTCCATCACTCCATGATAAAACCCTGAAGTCATTAAGCAGTTACTCCCCATTCCTCCCTCCTTCCAGCCACAGGAAACCACCAATCTGCTTTATATTTCTATGGATTTACCTATTCTGGATAGTTCACATAAATGAAATCACACAATATGTGATCTTCTGTGTCTGGCTTCTGAAATCATTCCATTTTAAATGTGGTCACAAGGCTAAAAAACAATAAACAATGGCACTGGGTTAGATAAACCAAACTCATGTTAGGGCAGATATGGCCCACTTACTGATAGCTAATAGCCTCAGCCCTGATGCAAAGAGAGAGAGAAGAGGCCATAGCTAGAAGTTTGATTAAGAGGAAGGGGCCTGGCAAAGATGTTCTCTAGGAGGGCAAGCAATGAGCTAGGTCACCACTGATTCATAAATCCAGTCAAGGATGTAGAATCCTGTAGAGAGAGCTTGTTAGAATCATGCAAAGTCCAACGTTCTAGAGAGTCCTAAAAAGTAGAAAATGGAGAAAAGTACTGTAAAGCTGACAATCAAGTAGATTCCAGACTCAAGAAGCATGGAGGATAAAAAAGGAAGGTTATGGGGTAGAAGAGAAATGTTAGAGACGACACCGATTAGAACTCAACTTGAAGCACAGTTTTGCTTTGATTCTTAACATTTTAGTCCCAGTTTCTCCATTAGAAAAATGAGTATAATTACCCATTGTGCTGGATTGTTGTTAGAATTATAGATATTATTAATACAATACCTGGCACAAAGATAAAAGTCATTAAGTAAGAATTATTATAATAATGAGACTGGTGTCGACAAACAGAGTTTAAACCATTAGTCTTAGGATGGACATTTGTTCTCTGGAATGATTTTCTATCCCTGCTGGATGTGAGTGGAACATCATACACAGGTAGAAAAGATTCTCAAAGGCTGTAGTAGGTCCTGGTTATAAGGATTGAGACATGTCTTACAAAAGCATACGAAGCAGCATTGCCACTAGTTTAGGGGGATGGTCATGAGATTTTAAATTAAATCTAAAACAATTTTACTCACTGGAAAGGATGACAGATGGACACTATGACCCCCTGTAATCCTTTTTAGTTGTAGAAATGGCAGTTAGTGGAGAGATTAAGCTTGTCAATGTCACACTGCCAACTGGACAGATCTCAAATTTAGAAGGACAACTTCTGTGTCAGACTAAGTAGGTCAAATTTTTGTGCCTTTTCCATAAAATGCTCTCTGCCAAGCAGAGGGTGAAGATTCAGGGGCACTTGTTGGTTTGACAAAACTTAGATTTAACTTTTCAAATACTTTCAGTCTCTCAACGTTTAAGAGTTAAAGAGAATACAATCAGCGCCTCCATAATACAGGCAATATTTGATCTATTTAAAACTAATTTTGCATCATAAAGAAAGAGATTGGAAGACATGAGATGAAGTCTTAACTGCTATATAATCTTAAATAATGCCCATATTTTTTAAATGCAATGTGCTCTGTATAATGTGAAAATGAGGGGAATGACTATATTTTACGTCTTAAAATTCTATTTTCTCAATGGCTCTGTGTGCAGTAATGATAAAAGTCTAACATCCTTTCCAGAAATTGTGTCTCTATTTAAGTGACTGACTTGAGTTAGTTGAGGGGAAAAAGTCTCGTTTTTGGAACTCAATATACCAAAGAAAAGAAAATCAATTCTGAAACTGTCATTTGTCTCCTGAAAAATGAAATGCATGGGTTTGCCATGTGAAGTCCTTTCCTTAGGGTTTTTGGGGTTCCCTGACTTGGATGGGAGTCTATTTTCTATTTACACTCATGATATATAATTTTGTTCTACAATTATTTGGTTAAATGAAATGTTTTAATTATACAACAAATAATGGTAAAGTTTTACGAAACATGCCATAAATTATGAAGGTTGTATATGAATGGCTGGTTTGTGTAATATCAATTAAAAAAGCAGATGAAATCCTTAAACACATCTAATCCTGAGGGGCACTGGACATGTGATCAACATTCTGAGACTCTAGGATAAAGACCTGTCAGAACCACTGGAATTTTGGCAGTCTGGATTTTAATATTTTTATTTGTTTTTTTGGTGAGGAAGATTGGCCCTGAGCTATTTATTTTATCTTGTATGTGGGTCACCACTGCAGCATGGCTTGATGATGAGCAGTGTGTAGGTTCACATCCAGGATCCAAACCTGAGAACCCCAGGCCATCAAAGTGGAGTGCAAACTTAGCCACTATACCACCAGGCAAGCCCCTGGATTTTAATTATTGTCTTACTATGTTTTTAATTTTGATTCCTATAAATATAACCTAACAGATAGTCAACAGAAAATGATACCATTTCCCCAATATCCAGGATGAAGATGAATAATGCAGAGAATCAGAAAACATCATACCAACTGCAAGGACTTTAAATATCAGCTAGAAAGAGTTATAATAAAAGTTGGCTAATATGTGAAATGCAGGTATTTTGGTATTTGCTTCACACATTTATACCTTATGAACCAAGAATTATACCTCCAGTAATATAAAATCAATTCTCAATAAAAGCTATATTTAATTTAATTATATTAGTCTTATTTTAAAAAATGATTTTATGTGATGGTTTGAGACACAGACAATATAATAGAATTTTTTAAAAGATGGCTGAGGGCGTTGGCATAAAGGAAAGATAACATGAATATAGTGGTACACAGCCTGGAGGTGGTGTGGTCCATGCTGGAGACGGATTGCAGAGTTGAGTATGAGCTTCCTAACAGCCAAAACAGATGCAAACATGTAATTAGTTACAACAGGGGTGGCAAACTCTGGCCCTTGAGCCAAATCCCATCTACCACCTGGTTTCGTAAATAAAGTTTCACTGGAGCGAAGCCATGCTCATTTGTTTCTATATTGTCTGTAGCTGTTTCTCTGCGACAATGGCAGAATTGAGGAGCTGCAACAGAGCCCGAATGGCCTGCAAAGCTGAAAATATATGCTGTCTGGCCATTTACTGGAAGAGTTTGCCAACCCCTGAGTTACAACATTATAGCATCTAAAAGATTTTTAAAAGTTCACTGGGTTAGTGAATTTTTTAAAAACACATTTTTTCAGTTATTAAAAGCCGTTGATAATAATTACAATGTTTATCAATATTGATATGATATTTTTACCATGAAATTTATGCTCGCATTTCCATACTAACGGATGAGCAGAGTCAAGTTACACCGGAAATTTCAGTTAGCCAAAGCTCATCTATTATATAAATAAAACACTATCTATTCAATACCTCCCTAAAATATTAGTCTAAAAAGGGATGTCTCTGCCCAGGTCTAAAACAAATCCATTATCTAACAGCCATTCTTTACACAAAGATTTTTAAATACAGTCTTCTACCTTTTAAGGTGCATCATATTGATCATTAATTTCAGAGGAAAGCAATCTTTCAATAAAGGACATTACCTTCTGCTCCGTCCTAAGTACAGATCAACAGCAACTGTCACATAAAGGATTTGGGCAATACACTGAAAGAAGAGGATGAGAATGTCCATAGAGCTTCTTTAAAAATCTTTTTATCTGCTTGGACGTAGAGAAGTCCGGGAAAGAAAATAAAGGAGGCAAGCGGTGAATCTGTGAAGAGTGTCCATTCTAATCTTTGACTCCTAGGAGCCTAAATGTGAAGTCTGCTTTACTGCCTGGCCATACCTGCTTGATCCAAGAGTTCACCTGACACAGGCTGGATAATCAGCCTCTCTGCAGAGAACTGGGAAGGGGCTGGGGATGTTGGCGCTAAGACACATCAATGGCGGCACCCAGAGAAATGAGCCTGGAGCTGTGCTGCTGAGTGAAAGCCCGGAGCTGCCCTGACTCCTGTCTCACTCAGGCTGGTCGTGCAGATCTTCCATACAGCCTGTGAAATTCCCCATCTATCCCTAATTTCTATTACTTGTATCCAAAGGAAATTTATTTATTTACATAGTATCTTCAGATACTTAAGGATACTTATCACGTCCCTCCAAACTTTCCTTCTCCACATGAAACATACTGACTTTATTAATCCTTTCCTCAAACTAATTTATTAGAAGAGAAAAATCCCAATAATCTAAACAAGTAAATTTTTTAAAATAGGCTTTAATCCCAAACCCAGATCCAAGCCTCCTTAAAATCTTGTGTCGAGATGGGAACACAACGCTTCAGGCGTGGTGTGATCAGCACAGAGTAGGACAAGATTATCACCTCCCTTATGCTAAACACTATGCTTCTACTAAAGCAGCCATACGTCTTATTTACCTTTTTTTTGATAGACACATCACACTACTGACCTTACATTTAGCTAAATCAATCATGTTTTTTATCCTTAAAGCTGATACTCAATTATGTTGTCATTTTTGGATCCAGTTTTAAATTTATATTTATCCCTAGCATATTTGATCCTACTAATTGACTCATTTTTCCAGTTTTCCCAGATATCTTTGGATTAGTAATAATTAATCATACAGTTCCTGTGAGTTAGAAAACATGTTAAGCATTTTATATCTTTTATATTGTTTTATTTTTCACAAGAATCGTATAGGAAATGTGTTTATTTGTCCCCAGCTTCCTCCACTCTCTACTCCCTCATCCTTGTGAGGGAAAAAGATAAATCTTTCAATTGAAGTTAATTTTCTTGGTGGAGGTGAATAGCAATCTTACCGTGATGGAATTGTATGCATAAAAAAATAAAAATGCTTCATGAAAAATGTGTGTGTTCACACTATGTGTAAATAGACCAGAACAGAAACAGGTAGGAAGGTCATAACTAAAAGGATAAGGAGACATCAAAAGAACAATCCATTAAAGACATAATAGATAAGGTGGACTTCATTAAAATTTAAAACTTCAGTTCTGCAAAAGACAATGTCAGGAGAATGAGAAGACAAGCCACAGACTGGGAGAAAATATTTGTAAAAGACACATCTGTTAAAGGACTGTTATCCAAAATTTGCAAAGAACTCTTAAAACTCAACAATAAGAAAACAACTTGATTTATAAATGGGCCAAAGACCATAACAGACACTTCACCAAAAAAGATATGCAGATGACAAATAGGCATATGAAAAGATGTTCCACATCATATGTCATCAGGGAAATGCAAATTAAAACAACAATGAGATACCACTACACACCTATTAGAATGGCCAAGATTTGGAACACTGAAAATAGAAAATGCTGGTGAGGATGTAGAGAAACTCTCATTCATTGCTGATGGAAAGGTAAAATGGTACAGGCACTTTAGAAGATAGTTTGACAGTTTCTTACAAAACTAAACATACTTTTACCATACAATCCAGCAACTGTGCTCCTTAGTATTTACCCAAAGTAGTTAAAAGCTTATGTCCACACAAAAACCTGTACATGGATGTTTATAGCAACTTTTCATAATTGCCAAAACATGGAACCAACCAAGATGTCCTTCAGTAGGTGAAGGACAAACTGTGGTACATCCAGACAATGGAATATTATTCAGCACTGAAAGTAAATGAACTATCAAGCCATGAAAAGACATGGAGAGAACTTAAATGCGTATTACTAAGTGAAGGAAGCCAATCTGAAAGGGCTACATACTGTATGATTCCAACCATATGACATTCTGGAAAAGGCAAAATTATAGAGACAGTGAAAAGGTCAGTGGTTGCCAGGGGTGGGGGCTGGGGCGAGGGATGGATAGGCAGAGCCCAGAGGACTTTTAGGGCAGTGAAAATACCCTGTATGATGTCATAATGATGGCTACACCTCGATACACATTTTTCCAAACCCCACAGAAGGTACAACACCAACAGTGAGCCCTAACACAAACTGTGGACTTTGGGTGATGATGATTTGTCATTGTAGGTTCATCAATTGTAATAAATGTACCACTCTGGTGATGGATGTTGACAATGAGGTAATCTATACATGTGTGGGGACAGGAGGTAGATGGGAAGTCTCTGTACCTTCCTCTCACTTTTGCTAAAACTGTTCCAAAAAGTAAGGCCATTTTTATTTTCATTTTTTTGACAAAAAGGATAATGAGTTTGAGACAGTTAGGCAACTCGGCCAGAGTCACAGAGCCAGCAAGTGGTGAAGCTGATCTTTAAAACCCAATCTGACCGCAAATCCCATACATTTAACTGCCATGTTCTGGTGCCTCCAAAGTTTAACTAAACGATTGCTATCTAGATGTCGATTTTCTTGATCATCAAGTTTTCTAAGCAGATTTTCTATGTATTCATTTATATCATTGATTTAAAAAGAAATACTGCATAGAAGAAAGCCCAGTGGCAAGCTTCTAGAAACTCTTTTTAAGGCTCATATATTTATTTTAATCAGGACCCATGGGTATGTTAAATCCACTTCATTGAACGATTATCTACTCTGCATTTCTCAAACTTCCTCGAAAGGATAAAATAAGTCTTCTCCATACACTTATTGATGTCCAGTTACGTTATGCTGCAATTTTCCCCGGATAGAGCAGTCAAACTAGTCTGTCAAAAAGGAGTTGTATAATCTTTTTGGAAGACAATTCAGACGTACATATTAACGCTCTTATTCAACCATCTGACAAAATCTCCCTTTGGGAATATATACCAAGGAAATAATTCAATTATTGTACATAAATCTTTTTCTGGATTTTAGGCTCTTAGAATTTTTCTATTTCTGTGTTATTTAGGAAGGTGAAAAAGCAAACAGAACAAAAATAGAATCACAAATTATGTTACAACACACAATGAACTACTACACAGACTTTTAAATAATAATTTTGAAAACTATATTGACATGGGCAAAATGCTCACGACAAGAGAAGTGAAAAATAAAGATGCAAATGCATACAGTATGATTTCACTTTTTAAGTATATTTAACATATATATGATGTGTATTATACACACGTATAATAAATAAATAAACTTTCCCATGCTTCATTAGTCTGTAGACCTAAATATATTTTTTCAATGTTTATATTATATGTAAACATATAAAATATATATATATATATAATCCTACTAGATTATCTAGCTTCTGCAAAGCTGTCCCCAAGTATTTCCGAAAGCATTCTGGAAGTGCACGTGAACATGTCACTTCAACCACTCCGATGCACTCTGTCACAGGGTTTCTTTGGGTCTGCCTGCTGAGCATTGCCATCTCCTGCTGGCCACTGCCACCACTCCCTTTCACCAGACACTGTTCCCAGTGACTAAATAATGCTCAAAAAACCAATGCTTACAAGTTCCCAACAGCCCCAAAGGATAAGTTCCACCTTCCCTAAAATGTTCTAGATGCCTGTTTTCACGTATTATTTTTATGATGGTTTATTGATGACCTGGAACCTACAGTTCAAACAATTGAAAGGCTTAGCAAATGACTGAATGCCCAAATCCAAGTAAAAGGACTGAGTTTTGAATGCTCAGACATTTGTCGTAGGGCACGCCAGTAAGATTATGACCTATATTTTCTCAGGATTTCTACTTACCACCTGTTGGACACTGAGCATCTCATATTTTGTGGCATCAGTCAAGGAATAATGTTGAGGTTATATCATCAATATAATTATATCATCTTGTTACCATTTATTTATATCATCTATTTATCATCTTGTTCTTCCCAATAATTCACAGCACTAATCATTTTTTCCATGAACCATTGGAAGATAGAAGGAGTCATTAAGATTCCTTAGGGTATCTTTCACATTTTGGTAGAGTTCCCTCCCCATAGAAATGTTGAATAGCGTCTTGTCTTTCTCTTTCTTAGCCACAGGTTAGGAAATACTATTCTTCTGTGTACAGTTGTATAGGTTGCACACTGCTTGACAGCAGACAGCACAACATCTATAGGAGCACCATTGCCCTTTACATCCTAGTCACTAGCTACCCTGGTGGTCAAGCAGTTAAGATATGGGGCTCTCACCAGGTTCATTTCCAGTCTGGGAACCACATCACCCAGTCTCTCAGTTGTCATACTGTGGTGGCTGTGTGTTGCTGTGATGCTGAAAACTATGTCACATACCAGCAGGGTGACCCATGGTGGATAGGTTTCAGCAGAGCTTCCAAACTAAGATGGACTAGGAAAAAGGACCTGGCCACCCACTTCTGAAAAAATTGGCCATGAGAACTCTATGAATAGCAGCGGAGCATTGTCTGATACAGCGCTGGAAGGTGAGAGGGTGGTGCAAAAAGACCGGGCAGGGTTCCACTCCACTGTACACAGGGGCACTAGGACAGCACTAACAAACAACACTACAGATTTGCATAACATTTCATTATAAAGAAATCCTTACATGATGGAAGTTATCATACATTGTTCTAGGAAGTAGAGTATCTCAGGTAAGGGAGTGACTGCTTAATTTGCAAAAACACATTGTGTGGACTTGCAGCAACTCCAGGACTGATTTAGTCACTTTTCAGTCCAACTTCGAATGTCCCTAGCTCGTACTTAGGTAACTAAGAGAGACTGGGTTGATATTGAATGATGCCACTAACCGAGCAGAGAAGGAAAGGATAAATTACACTTCAGAGTGGGAAATATGAGACTGGAGCTCAATATAAAAGTCAGGATGGGAAGTGTAGAGAGTTGAATTCGTGAGAGTGAATGATTCTGCCCAAATAGATGATGTACGTGTGAGGCACTAATATACTTAGGGCTGAGGAAATCGATAACCCGGCCCTGAAGAGGCGGAAAGGGGAAAAGAGTAGTCAGAAACACAGATAGAAAATGGTCTATTAAGAGGACTAAAAGAAATAATAGCGTAGAAACAAAAAGAAACTCTTAAGAGGAATAGGCAATCCATACCAGCAAGAGTAAAGACAAGTCAAGGAGAACGAGGGTTGAAAAGAGGTCATTAGCTTTGATAAATACAAGGTCCTTGGTTGCTTCAGCAAGAGTAGATTCTGTGGAAGGATTGGTGTGGAAATTAGATTGCAATGAGTCGAGGATGGATTGAAAAGTGAGTAACTATTGGTAATAAATATAGACTAGATTCTTAAGAAATCTGGTTTTCAATGAAGAGAGACTGTTATTTCAAATGCAATTTCTCATAGAAAAAGAAAATGCTACAGTAGAGGTTAATTTCCTAGGTCAGCCTACAACACTTATTTGGTCCATAATAAAATGCAGAAACTTCAGATTTATGATTAAAACCAGAGGAGAGAAATGCTGCTGTAACACTTGTAATAAAACAAAAACCAGAATAATATATTTTTATAATAAATTGCATTTTTTGTGTCTTGAATGTTGGTAGCTGGGGACGGTAGGTTTAATTAAAGGATTATGAATTGGCAGATAGTTTTTATAGAAAGATTTTGATATGAACTTCCACAAATTGTTAAGGTCTTAATTTTTTTTAATTGTATTTAATTTCACTTTGAAACAAATGGTTGTGCTTTACTTTGATTCATCTCTGTCCCTGGCATTAGTCCTATAGTTTCCAGCTCTATCTGGAGTTGTTTAGATATTTACAAGCATAAAAGAGGAAGAGAAAAAAGAGGTGGTAGTGAAAAGGTACTAAAAGAAGCCAGTCTCAAATTTAATGTGGAGAAAGGAGGTCTCCGCGACTCTAGGCATCTTTTTTTAAGTACATTTGTAGCCAAGGTGATCAAATCTCGAAACAGTCTATGGTCCAGTTTTTACTTAAAAGGAAAACGGCAAAAAGAGCAAAATGGTGAAAGAGAGGGTAAAAGTTGCAGCGGGTCAACAGTGAAGGAAGAGTGAGAAGACAAAGAACAGCATTCAACTGACCAAGAAATTAAATTAATTTTTCGGAATAGATGAATTTCATGAGCTCTTCATGCTGTTACATAAAATACTTCAACTGCCCATTGCGTAAAATGAAAGGTGATGAAAACTAGTTATCTGCACCATCACGGCGAGAAAAGTCAACTGTCAAGGGGAACTTCTCAGATCTTAGTGGTTTCCCACCCACAGGAAAACTGGACTCATTTAAAGACAAAACTGAGTGTGGTAGTATTCGGAAGACTATACTTACGAGGCACTACAAAGAAAAAAAAGAAGAGGCGATCAAAACAAATTGTTTGAAATCCATGCTGCATTGCTGTAAGGATCTCAACCTGAAAGAATTTAATGGGCCTCAAAATGTTAACATCAACACAGTTGCTACAAAATATAAAATAGGAAATATTAAGGAAATAGCTAAAAAGAATCTGCCTTACTTGCTCTAACCCTCTCCCCCCACCCTCCCCCCAAAAACCCCTCCAGGCTCAGCTTCCTTCACGGATGAATTCTACCTACTATTTAAGGAACAGACAATACCAGTTCTGCACAAACTCTCAGAATATAAAAGATGAGGAAATATTTCTCAACTCATTTTATAAGGCCAGCGTTATCCTAATCTTTAAACCAAACAAACACATGATAAGAAAAAGGAGAGTACACACCAATATTCTCCATGAAAATTATATGTAAAAATCTTTAACAAAATATTTGCAAATGGAATCCAGCAGCATATAAAAAGATAGTATAACTTGACAACTGGCATTTATCCCAGGAAGGTACAATGTTAATAAATGAAAAAAGAAAAATCATATAATCATAATAATAGATACAAAAAAAATTATTTTAGAAAATGCAAACTTATCCCTGATTTAAAATTCTCACCAAACTAAGAATCAAAGGGAACTTTCTTAATCTAACCTAACACTCAATGGGGAAAGAATGAATATTTTTATCCTAAGATTGAGAACAAGGTAAGGATATTCACCCTCACCCTTATGTTCAACACTGTGCTCAAAGTCCTAGGCTGTGCAATAAGACAAGAAAAAGAACTAACTGGTCTATAAATTGGAAAGGAAGACAAAACTGTCATTATTCACAGGCACTATGACTGTCTAGAAAATCTTAAGTGGTCTACAAAAAAGCCACCAGAACTAATAAATGAATTTGGCAAGTCGCAGGACACAAGGTCAATAAAGAAATCAATTAAATTCAATATACCAGCAAAGAACAATTGAAAATTGAAATTTAAAAAAATTTTCAACAGCATCAAAAACCATGAAATACTTAGGGATAAATTTAATAATAACGTGCAAGACATGTACACTGAAAATTACAAAATATTGCTAATAGAAATTGAAGAATCCGTAAGTAAATGAAGAGAAGCACCATATTTGTGGATCAGAAAGATCAATTTTTTTAGCTGTTTCCCCTAAATTGCTCTGTAGATTCAACACAATCTCAAACAAAATCCAAGCAGGCTTTTTGTTGTTGAAATTAACAAGCTGATTTTATAACTAATATAGAAATACAATGAAGAACAAAATTGGAAGACTTTCACTGGTGTAAAGATAGAAATACTGGTCAATGGAACAGACTGAGTCCATAAATGGGCCCATATATGAATGGACAATTGAGTTTTGAGAAATATTTGAAGGTAACTAAAAAGGTAAAGGGTAAAATTTTCAACAAATAGTGCAGGACCAACTAGATAGCCATATACAAAAATGAACCTTGATTGTTACTTCACAGCATATACAAAAATTATTGTGAAATGTATTATAAACTTAAACATAAGAGCTAAAACTTTCAAACTTCCAAAAGAAAACATGAGAGAAAATCTTTGTGGCATTGGTTTAGGCAAAGATTTCCTACTTAAGACTCAAAAAACACAAACCACAAAAGACAAAAAAAAATTGATAGTTTAAACTTCATCAAAAATTTTAAAACTTTTGCTTTATAAAAGGAACTAGTAAACTTCTTCTCCAGACAAGATGGCATAGACTCATTTTTCCCTGCTCCTTTCTGCTAAATACAACTATAAAGATTGAAATAAGACAAGAGGCAAGCAAAGGGGAAATCTGGAAGGTGGTAAGAAGAACTAATTTGGGATCTCAGGACTGGATTATAACGCAGGGTAAGGAGATCTTACCCCTCTCCTCACCCAATAGAAGAAGGCAACCCAAATCTGGTGTTTCTCAATCCCCAATCTAGCAAGAGAAAGCAGTCTAGGTAAGCCCATCACATCCTAAGATCAAAAGGGAATCTGGATGAGCCTGATATCACCAGTGAGGAGGATGGAGTTCAGAGCCCTATTCAGAATAATTAGCCAGTGCAATTAATTAATTAATCTGATTCCCCCCCCAGGCCTGAGACTTCCTTCCTACAACTAAGTATGCTAGAGTGGCAGGGGGCACCAGCAAGAAGGACTCTGCCACAACAGGCTATCCAGTCCAGGAAGCCTCTTTGTCTTGCAGACCTGAGATGCTCCTTCCCCACTAAGAGACACCAGGCTGTCCAGCCTGGGGAAACCCTTCCACCCCCTCAGCACCAGCAAAGACCAGTGGGAACCCCAGTTCAACCAAGAAGAACAAAGTAACACCACAAAGTCCCTGAAAATTGAGCTGTCATTGGAACCACAGCCCACAAATGTAGGCGAGGACCTGCATCCTAAACCTAAACAGGGTGACTGCCTGCTGAAATAAAAACCTCAAAGGAAATTTTGAAAATACAGAGAACTGAATGAAAACATAATGTATCAAAATATGTGGATGCAGCTAAAGCAGTGCTGAGAGGGAAATTTATTCCACTAAATGTTTACATTAGAAACAGGGAAAGGTCTCAAATCAATCATCTAAGCTCTTAACTAATGAAACTACAAAAATGAGAGCAAAATAAACCCAAAGTCAAAAGGATAGAAATGTTAAAGATCTGAGCAGAAATCAATGAAATGGGTAATAGGAAACCAGCAGAGAAGAATCAATGAAACAAAAGCTGTTTCTTCAAAAACTTCAATGAAATTGATAAACCTGTAGCAAGACTGACAATAATAGAAAGAGAAAACGCAAATCACCAGTCGCAGGAGTGAAACAAGGCTATCACTACAGGTCCTGAGGCTATTAAAAATCATATGAAGGGAATGCTACAAACAACTTTACACTCACGTATGCAAAAACTCAGAAGAAAAGGACCAATTCCTCAAAAATCACAAATTACCAAAACTCAACCAAGATGAAATAGTTTAATTTGTCCTTTAATCATTAAATTAATTTAATTAATAATTAAAAGGATCCCCAAAAAAGAAATACCCAGGTCCAGATGCTTTCACTGGAGAGTTCTACCAAACATTTAAAGAAGAATTAACACCAATTTTCTACAATTTCTCCCAGAAAAGAGAAGAAGAGGCAGCACCTCCCAGCCTATTTATGGGGTCAATATTACCTTAACACCAAAAGCAGACAAAGACAGTATAAAAAAAGAAAACTACCATGAAGTTAGATGAAAAAAATCCTCACTAAAATATTAGCAAACCAAATACAACAATGTATAAAAAGAATTATATACTATAACCAAATAAAATTTATTTCATTTATTTTGAATAAACCTGGTTCTATATTTGAAAACCAATCAAAGGTATTCCATCATATCAACAGTGAAAAGTAAAACATTATATAGTCACATCAATTGATTCAGAGAAAGCATTTGATAAAATCCAATATAAAGTGATAAAAACTCTCATCTAGTTGGAGATAAAGGAGAATTGCCTCAACTTGATCAAGAGAATCTACAAAAAATCTACAGCTCACGTCTTACCTAGTGGTGAAAGACTGAATGCTTACAGCAAGGCTAGACCTCTGATCTTGCCAGTCTATTCAACATATTACTGGAAGTTCTAGTTGCTGAAAGAAGGCACAACGAAGAAACAAAAGAAATTTCAATTAGAAAAAAAGAAATTAAACTATCCCTAATTGCAGACAACGTGATTGTCTAGAACAAGTGAGTTTAGTAAGGTCATAGGATACAAGATAAACACAAAAAAACCAATTACATACCTAACAATGAACATGCGAAAACCAAAATTAAAAACACAATGCTGTTAATAATTGCTCCAAAGAAAATAAAATTCTTAGGTATATACTTAACACATATACGGGATCTGTATGCTGAAAATAACAAAATGCAGATGAAACAAATCACAGACCTAAATAAATGGCATACTGTGTTCATAAATTGGAAGATCCGATATAGTATACATGTCACTTCTTCTCAGATTGATCTATAGGTTTGATGCAATTCCTGTTACGATCCTAGCACATTTTTCTGTAGACAAAGACAAGCTTATTCTAAAATTTGTATGGAAAGGCACAGGCCCAAGAATTGCTAAAGCAATTTTGACAAAGAAGAATAAAGTGAGAGACATCACTCTATTCAATATTCAGGTACATCATATAGCTACAGTAATCAAGGCAGTGTGGTATTGGTGGAGGGATAGGCACGTAGATCAATGGAACACAATGGAGAACTCAGAAATATATCCACACGAATATACTTAGCTGATCTTTGACAAAGGTACAAAAGCAATTAAGTGGAGAAAGAATAGCCTTTTCAGTAACTGGCATCCATAAGCAAAAAAAATAAAAAAGCAAATCTCAAACTAAGCCACACAGCTTATATACAAATTAACTCAAAATGGATCATTGATTTAAATGTGAACATAAAACTGTAAAAAAATTTAGAAAATTTTTGGAATCTAGCAGGAGGCAAAGAGTTCTTAGACTTGACACCAAAAGCACAATCCATAAAAGGGAAAATCCAAAATTAGACTTCAACAAAATTAAAAATGTTTGCTTTCAGAAAGACTATGCGAAGAAGATGAAAACACAAGCTACAGAACAGGAAAAAAACATTTGCCAACCACGTATCAGCAGAGGACTGCTATCTAGAATACATTAAAAAAAACCTAGAAAAGTCAACAGTAAATCAACGATCTAATTAGAAAATGAAAAAATGACATGAACAGACATTTCACTGAAAAGAATATACAGATAATAAATAAACACGTTAAAAGATGTTCAAGATTATTAGCTCTCAGGGAAATGCAAATTAAAACTATGATGAGATATCACTACACACTAACAGAATGGCTAAAATAAAAAATAGTGACAACACCAAATGCTGGTGAGGATGTAGGGAAGCTAGATCACTCATGCATTGCTGGTAGGAACGGAAAATGGTACAACCATTCCGGGAAGTAGTTTGACAGTTTCTTCTAGGATTAAACACACAATTATCTCATGACCCAGCAATTGCACTCTTAGCATTTGTCCTAGAGAAATGAAAATTTATGTTCATACAAAAATCTGTACGTGAATGTTTATGTCAGCTTTATTCCTAATAATGAAAAACTGGAAAAACTCAGGTGTCCTTCAATGGGTGAATGGTTAAACAAACTGTGGTACATCCATATCATGTAATACTATTCAGCATTTAAAAGGAAGGCATTATTGATACACAGCAATCTTTAGAGAATTATGCTGAGTGGAAAAAAATCAATCTCAAAACGTTACATATGGTACGAATCCATTTATATACCATTCTGTCAGGGGATAGGCATGAGTGAGGGCGGGGACGGAAGTGCCCTGACCTTGACTGTGGTGTGGATACGTGAACCTAGACATGTATAGAAGTGTCTCTCACACACACACACACACACACACACACATACACACACACACGAGGGAAAAAAAGGAAAAGAGAAAAGGTGAAAAAGACCAATTTCAAGTTACAGTTTGGAATAAGGCCACCTCTTTGAAGGTAATAAAAAAAGATAATCCTGAAAAACTTGGAAAAGCAAGTCACAGAGAGTGAAGAAATATTTAAAGGCACATATCTGACAAGGGACCTGTATCTAAAATATATAAAAACATATTATTATTTAATAACAGAAGACTACCAACTCCATATAAAAATGCACAGAGTATGAACAGACACAACCAAAGAAGATAACACTGTCAATAAGCACCTGAAGCAATGTTCAACATCATTATTTGTTGAGGAAATGCAAAATAAAGCCACAATGAGGAGCCATTCCACACCCAATGGGATACCTAATGTAAGACTGGTTGACAATATTAAGTGTTGACAAAGATGTAGAGCAACTGAAATTCTCATAGATTTCTGGCAGGAATGCCAAATTGCGCACCAGTTTTGAAAACAGTTTGGCAGCTTTTTATCAAATTAAACACATGCCTCATCACATGACCCAGAAATCTCACTTTCAGGTGGGATTTCATTTCATTATGCAAAGGAAATGAAAACTATATCAAACAGTGCAAATAAGGTATTCAGAGGAAGTAATATTTGCTGTTGCATATAACACCTTCAATCAATCTTCACACTTAAGAAGGCTGTTGAATAATACACTTCACCTCATCTTCAGGACAAATACATACAACAAGAAAGAGAGATTAACAGAAAAATACCAGATGGAACAAGATATCAGAGTGATTCTTGGTTGGGAGTTCTTTTAATTCAAATGTCTGCTTATTATATCTAAGTAACAAAGTTATCAATCAGTCCATATTACAGTGTTTCGCATACAGTCGATACTCATTCGATATTTGAGGAATTAAACTAAAGCAATCCAAGCCCTACTCTTCAAATCCAGTTGGATTCCCACGTTTTACATGAAAGTATTGCTGTGAGGTCTTCCCCTGCCACTAACCAACCCTCCTCTTTTCCACCAAAGATATTTCTTGTTCCCTAAAATTCTAAGATTGTTTACTGTGCTTCACTGTTTGGAATTTAATACATACTACTTATTTGTGGTGTATACGGCACATCTCCCCAGCCAGGTTGTAGGCCCCGTATTGTCCCATGGAGTGAATTCAACTCTTTAATGTTCAAGGTGCAATCTGCTTACTCTAAACAAGGGAAACATTTTTTTTGTTTGTGTTTTTCATATATTTCATCTTCCGTTTCTTCCTTTTTTTAAAGATAGACTTTATTTTTTATAAGTTTTAGATTTACAGAAAAATTGAGAAGATAGTACAAGTAGAACCAGTATATCCTGTACCAAATTTCCCCCATTATTAAGATTTTGCATTAATATGATGCATTTGTTAGAATTAATCAACCAATATTGATACACTGTTATGACTAGGTCCATAGTTCTACCAGATTTCTTTAGTTTTTACTTAACGTCTTTTCACTGCTCCAGGATCCGGTCCAGGACGCCACAGTACATTTACTTGTCTTCTCTCCTTAGGCTTTTATTTGATGTGACAGTTTTTTAGACTTTTCCAAGCAAAGCTTTTTAGAAATTTTCATCATGAGATAATTTTTCTCTTGAGAACAAGAAAATGTAGGGTTTTTGTAAGGCTTTTTATCTTGCTTGACTGTTTCATAATTCTAATGGAGTAAAAACTGAGGTAAGAAACTCACATGGCATATCAGACTGCAGCTTATCACTAAAGGGCACCTAAGTGCCCTAACACACTCGAGGGCAAGAAACTAGTGAATAGAAGTTTATTTCCAGATACATTTTCTAAAGACACTGCCCTAGTCATTCCTCCCACTCTCCGCTTCCACATTCAGGGTCGCCACATTTGCTTGGGTAAGACTGTTCACGGTACAAAGGCTTCCAGCCAAGGGGTGGGATGAAATCTGGACCACACTCTGTTCCCCCAGCTATGCACTTGTGGATTGCCTCTTCCTGTAGAAAGTTCTTTTGTCTAATTTGCACAAAGTTGCTCTTTGGGCTAGGAGAGGTTGGGGTTTCCAAGTACAGTTAGTTCTACCACCTAGTATTTCTTAAATTAACCCGTTCTTCTCCAATGCCCAAGTCAGTATCATCTCATCTCTTACCCACACTACTGAAATAGCCTTCTAATTGCAATGCACACATATGAAAGTCTTTAGCACAACATACAAAATCTTTTGCTATCTGCCCTCAGTTTACCACATTAGCTGCATTTATCCTTGCTGTTCAACATGCAGCCTGCAATCTAGCCACACAAGGTTATTTGAACTTAACACGGTCTTTCATGCCTCTAGAAAATGAGGCAAAAGAAGCCTAAGGGAGATCTGGAGAATCTTAGGTCAAAGGCACCTGTGACCCAGTTCCTAGATAAAACCAAGGAAGCATTAAGACGCTAGCTTAAAAATGGAGGTTCTGTATGTCTAAGCCAACAGGGCAGGAGACAGCCTTACAGCAGCGGCAGAATATCTGAGAAGGTATTGGAAATAGCTGAGAAGGAGGCTGACTTGAAGAAACCCTGTGCATAGAAACAAGAGCAGACTCCACAGTGACCTTGAGGACCAATGTCTAAAGAACAAACTGAAACAAAACCACCTCAGCAGAAGTTATGTATTGACAGCAACTCAGAGCGCTAGATGGGAGTACCTTGCCACCACCAAACCCCAGAGCTCAGGCCTAACCAGGGCACAGAGTATAGGGACACAAAAGTGACTGAAATTTAAGTTTTCATCACCAAATGAAATGAAAGTTTAATATAGATATTAGTCATATTATAGAAAAATAAAGTTAGAATTTTCGGACATCTGGGTTTGTGGACTCAACTACAAATCATTAGTAAATGGTATCTAGAGCTTACTAATGTGCCTGGTACATAGCAGGTCCTCAGTGAAGGCTTATTGAAAGACTGAATAAAACTCATCATAATGATTTTAAGCCATCTCCAAGTTCTGAAATCCTGTTGGCGCTCATTGTCTTGAAACCCTCCCGTTTCCCACTAGGTGGCGTCCATTATCCGGAGTCCTTTACTTCCTGGCTCGCTACAGGATTTTTCTCCCCAGTGACCCATGGCTTTTCGTTTGCCGTTGGCAGAGGTCTTTTTGACTATTTCACTAGACTCTTATACGTTTTCTTCTTACACAAAACTCCTGGGATTTTATTCCCCCTGATCTTTCCCAGGCTGCCTCTGTAACTGCTGAGGAAATAGACTGAAGAATCTCGCTTCAGCTCCTTTAAATACCAGAGCAGCCGCAGTAAACACGTCCATTTCACTCTCTTAAACATGTCCTTTGGACACAGACTTTGCAGCATTTTTCTCCTTTTGCATATATTTCTCCTGCCTGTCTCACTTTTATGCTCCCCGTTTCTCCATCAGAGGTAATATTGTATTTTAACTTTACGTTTTCTGTTTCGAATTTTCTGACTTTTGGACAAGGACATAAGAAGACAGCTATGAGCAATTCCAAAGCAACTAGAAAAACTTACTAGAAAACAAGCTTCTCAAAATGTAATTTAAAAAATTTGAACATTATCGCATTTTCACCCTCTGAAAAACAAAACTGTAGGGAAAATCTCAGTTACTTGAAGATGAATAAATGAGGGACTAGGAGGATTAGTGAAAAATCCTGGAAAGAGGAGAGTGAAAAATAAAAGCTTAAATATGTTTAATTCTTCTGGCCCGGAGCCTGGGGAACAGGCAGATGACATCACTGAATGGTTGTGAATGAGCTTTGTGGAACCTTGTTGTTTCTACTCCACGCGCTCTCTGCCGCAGCGCCGTCCCAGGCGCTTTCTATCACCCACACATTCCAACACCTAAAGGCTATTCTCTGCTGACTCCCAGCCTGTTCTCCAGCCCAGAACTTACTCTCCAGATAGAGACTGTGCATCTCACCTTGACGTCTCCTGAGGAACTAAAATTCAATAGGTCCAAAGCTTGACTCTACCACCACCAGCATTGCCCCTGTAGTCCTTATCTGGACAACGACATCATCATCCACCCAGGACAGAAACCTGGGGATTCCCCTCAAAGCCTCCTTTTCCCTCACCTCATACCTAATCAATCATCCAGTCCTGTCATCTGTATCTATATTTCATTTCTATCCTTTCCACTCTATTCTTAATAGCCTTCTCTTGGGTTAAGCCTCTATCAACTCTCACTAGGAGTAATGCTGCAAGCTGTTAACAAATTTCCCTGCCCCCCCCAACCCTCCAACTCCTCACCCACTGTCCCCAGATCGATCTTTCCAAAACATAAGTGTGATCATGCAACAAACTCCTCTGTTTAAAACCCATTCCAGCTCTAGAATAAAAGTCCAAACTTTGCTTGAAGTCCCTGAGTCGGCCCTTGCCTCCTACAATATGATTCACCAATGCTCCTGACCTGAACCCTGCATTCCAGCCTTCAAGACTACTTACATTCACAAGGGGCCCTGCTGTTTCATGTCCTGTGCTTTATTAATGCTCAAGTTACATCCTTTCCTTGCAATGTCCTTCTCCCTCCTTCTCCCACGTTCATCTAGAAGACTCCTGACTGTTCTTCAAGACGTGGATCATCCCCCAAATTGATCATTCCTCCTTTGTCCTGTCCTGGTATCTTTTTGTTGTTGTTGTTATTTTTTCTTTTGTAATTTTTTTTAAAAGTACTTATTTATTTATTTTATTGCAATAACATTGGATTATAACGTTATATAACTTTCAGGTATACATCATAATATATTTCAAATTCTGTGTAGATTACATCGTGTTCACCATGTCCTGGTATCTTGTGTATAAATCATCTGGAGTGTCATCATATTTTAATGCCAATACTGTGAGTTCCCCGAGAGCAAGGACTGCTTCTTATTTTTGTGTTGTTTGGTGTAAGCACTGTGCCTGGCCCTACTCATCAATCAGAATATCTCAAGCAATGAATGAATAAAGAGGCAGGATATTAGTTATCAACATTTACTGACTGCTTAATAAGACAAGCACCATGCCAACAGTTTATAAACATTGTCTCATGTAATTCTCTCAACTGCTCTATGAAGTAAGTTCTATAATTACTCTATTTTGCAGAGGATGGGTTTCAGGAAGTTAAGAAATATATGCAAAATCAATACATGCAAATGACGGACTCAGATTCTTCACGTATTTGCCCGCCCAGAGCTCAGTCTCCTAACCTCAAGTCTATGCTGCTTTTCAAAGACTGAATGTGAGGAAATACTACCCTAACTTTCAAAAATCTTTTTTTAAAAAAGGAAGATCATAGATTATACAAGCTAACCGCTTGAGAGTTTAATGCTGATTCCAAGAAAAAAGCAAAAGGGACTCTTCAGCATGGTTTGTGAGCACTTCGTAAGAGAAGTCTTACTAATGCCGTTGGGCATGACCCGGAATCAGAATGGTTTCTCAAAGAACGAGCAATCCCAAGTCATCTTCCTTCCCCTGGTTTACTTGACAGGAAAACCAGGAAACTAGAGACGGTGTGTGTGGTGTCTAATTCCCCATCATCCTCCCCAGCCTGCCCCATTGTGTGCAGCCATGCCATTTGGGGTTAGGTCTAAACCAGCGTTTCTCCAAGCACCCGTGTGTAGGACTACCACCTACAGTGCCTGTTAAAAAACAACTTCCCGTTTCTATGCACAGAGATTCTGAATCAGTAGGTCTAGGCACCCAGAAATCGTCCCTCAGGGGAAAATCTGATACAGGTAGGCCAGAGCCACAATTCAGAAACATGTGTCCAAACAAATCATGAGCACCCGTTCCTTTTCCAGGAACCTTGACTTAAGCCAATCAGGATCAGATTTTATCCTGGTAACAGTTACCAGTCTGGATGTGCGTGCTAGGCTGACCAACCCTCCCTGTTTACCCATGACTTTCCTGTTTAGCACTGAAAGTCCCACATCCCAGGACACCTCTCACCCCCAAGCAAATCAGGATTGTTGGTCACTCTAAAAGTGATCTAAGAGGTTGTCCTAGTCAAACTGAAAGAATATAGTCGTCTATTCACACTTTCTCCCATTCCCAGCTTCCTTCTGGACACAAACAAGAAAGTGTGTTATCCCCACTGCTTTTGGCAACCATCTTACAACCACAAAGGAAGCTGGCCTGATGGCAACACATGGGAGAAGGCAGAGCAAATGACAAACAGCAGAACAGAGTCACAGCCCTGGCTGTGCCATGCCCAGGGCCCTCCCTACCTCTGTGCACTAATAAATGTCCTTATTGTTTATTCCAGGTTGATGGAGAGTTCCACCCTTGCAGGCAAAAACATCCTAACCAATGCAACTTGGCAAGTCATGGTGTTAGGAAGAAATATAACCAAGTCCCTTTTGGACAAAATGAAGATGTGGACTAAAAAACAGGACAGAAGGGTAAATCTGTCACTTTTCATTGTGCATAAGGAATTCCTCTGAGTTCTGTCTTATTGCAAGTTATGGGAAAAGTGTGTGAAAACCAGAATGAACATGTAAAATATTCTCTGAAAACTGGCACAATGGCCTAAATCTAACAAGATGAAATTTAATAGCCATAAATGTAAAGCTCTACTTTTCGGTCCAAAGCAGTCATTAATTTCACAAGAACAAGATGGCAGAAACATGGCTTAAGAGCAGCACGTGTGAAAGATTTAGGGATTTTGGTTGACTGTAAGCTCAGTACAAGCCAACAGTGTGATGTGGTTGCCAAAAATGCTAATGCGATTGTAGGCTGCCTTACTAGAAGTGTAACAAAGATTTCCCCCAGGCCACACCAGCCACAGTAACCTTTTACAAACCATGGTTTTTCTGCTTCTACAACCATCTGTGTTCTCCTGTTCAGCCCATAGGAATTCTAGATACTGTCCTCCGACCACCTCTTTCCGAGAATCCTTTGGAGTCCTGTAGTAAACTTGTCTGTCTACCTTCTTTTTGGAAATTATTTCAACCCTGGATTAAGCTAGCTGTCTGCTTTTTATTCTCGTGTTCAAGCTACTAAACACTGAAGAAAATCAGATAAATGATACCACTACAAACTCACCATCACTATCCCCAGCCAGGCCTTCCACACTTCTCAGCAATCTTTCATTATCCCAAGACAGGGCTGGCTCCTTTTCCCTATTAACTTTCACTCCTCGCCTGAAGACCCACACCCCATTTCTCCCTACAGATGACCTAGCCTCTTTCTTAATGAAAATATAACCTGAATTAACAGAGGTCATTTGCTTGCATCTGCTCCCTGAGGAGCTCAGCCCCAAGATTTTCTGGACATCCCCATGGAGTGTCGACACCAAAATGAGAGAGACAGAGAACTTGAAGGCCAATAAGCATCTCCAACTAGACATCCTATGAGCACCTCCATGATTTCCATGAATCCCTTTGGTCCCAAGGCCTCACTGCAGTACAAGGAACCAAAGTGCCGGGGTCCTCCAGGTGCCAGGTAGGGCCAGGTTACAATTAACACTGTTACCTGGTGCCAGCTGGTGCCTCCATGTCTCAAGAAAAACAGAGGAGCTGGAAGTTAATGCTTCTTCTCTTCTCCCATTTCTACCTTCACCACTCCCCACCCTACACCCACCCAGAGCAACTAAAAGCAGCTTCTTCATCATTTCAGCAAAAGAAGAAGCTCTCCTGGAACCTGACTCATATAAGTACTGTTCCAGAGCCTATTTCTGCAATTTACCCATCGGGTCTAGGCAGGCCTCTGCTGAGCCATGAACACAACCCAGGGCCAAGATGAGTCTCCTCAACCTGGAAAACTAGAGGCCCGTGAACAGGGAGTCAAATTCCTGACTTTGCACATCTGAGCCTCTCCTCCCTGCTCTCCCCTCAGTGGAAAGCACTCTCTCCCCCAAGTTCACCACTGCTCTGTGTCTGACAGCTCTCACCTCCTCAGAGCTTGCTTCCCTCCAGAATCTTCATCCTCTCTTTGGGCTTCTTCTTTTTTTGTATATATACATACTCAAGTTTTTCCAAGCCCTCTAGAAATAAGAGAACAAGTAATTTTTAAAAAATCTTTTGACCCAGTGGCATAAACTAATAAAAATGTGCCCCAGAGTAGAATCTAATGTACATCCTCCTCCCTAAATGAGCTCACATCCTTCTTTCTCCTTTGAGTATTGTAAGTGGGATTGGCTAAGCAAGCTCTCCTTTTTTGGAAGGGTTTGATGCGAGCAGGATAGTGAAGTGAACAGAGAAAGAAGCCAAGTGCATATTTCCCTCCTTCGACAGTGTTGGAGTTGAATCAGGAAACAGCCTGAATTCTCTGGACAGCAGCACAGTGTGGGCTCTGAGCCAGCCAACGTTGGCCAGACCATTCTGTCTGTTCCTCTGGTGGCTCAGCACTGACACATCTTTGTCCTCTTCAGTTCTAGCTCCTGGACCTCCAGAGAAGGGCCACCCTCACCCCAGCAAGCCCCTGATTCACAGGTCCTCCACCATCAGCTTAGTTTTGCCAATGTCACTAAGTTGTAGCCCTCATTAGCTTTTACCCAGCTTCCCAATGTCCCCATTCCTTCTCTCCTCAACCAATTTCCTGTTCCACCCCCTACCCTGATCTAGGGAAATCTCTCTCACTGAGGTCCCCCATGACCACTTTGTTGCTAAATTCCATTAACATTCTCCAGGCCCCTTATTACTTGAACTCTCTGTAATATTCAGTGCTGTTTTATTTATCTTTTCTTGAAACTTTTCTTCCTTGGCTCCCATGAAATCACTTGCTTTAGTCCCTCTTTCTACCTCCCAGGCCATTTAATCTCAGTCTCTGTAGTTGCCATCTCTTCTTTCCTTAAGTCTTACTGTTCCCCAAGATTCTGGTCTTTTTCCTCTACTCTTTTCACTCTTCCCTCCATCCTCCAGTACTGGACCCACTTCCATGGTATCAACCACCAGCTATAGGTTGCCAACTTCCAAAGCTACATCTTTAATACCAATCTCTCTTCTGAGTTCCTAATCTATTTTTCCCCCTAAATATATCTCGGATATCCAGTGAGGGACTTCAAATTCAACATGTTCAAAATTAAACCTAAAATCACGTTTCCTTCACCCCAACCCTAAGCCTTCTCCTCCCCTTGTGATCTGTACCTCTGTTAATGATACTGTGTTCACAGATCTGGGTGCCATCTAGAAATTTTCCCTTTCTACCACTCATCCGCAGAGACAGGCCAAGAGCAGAAGATGCTTTGAAAGCAGTTGTAGAATAGTGCCATTAAAAACCATCTTTCCTTCCTGCCTTCTCTTTTTTTCTCTCTTTCTTTATTCTCTCTCTTTCTTTTTCTCTTTTCTTTATTTCTCTTGCACTTTTTCCTTTTGTTTTTCTCTCTCTCTTTCGTTTTTTCTTTGGGTTTTTGCTTCCATCCATTTATTTATTTATTTATTTTGCTTGAGGAAGATTGTCCCTCAGCGAACGGCTGTGCCAATCTTCCTCTATGTGGGTTGCTGCCGCAGCATGGCTCGAAGAGCGGTGTGTGGCTCTGTGCCCAGGATCTGAAGCTGCAAACCCTGGGCCATGGAAGCAAAGCATACAAACTTAACCACTCTGCCACTGGGCCAGCCCCCCATCCATTTATTGAAATAGGCCAGGCACTATGCTAAACACTATAGATAAAAATCTGAAAAAAAAAATCCACGACTGCCTTTAGGGACCACACAATCTAGTGTTGGAAGAAATGGTCAGGTAGACAATTAACCATGAGGTTTGGGGTTAAACCGATATTTTTTTAGGGGAGAAAGGTTTCATTATCTCCCATTTATTCATATTTTTATTGTTTCATGATACTAGAATGCTCTGAGAACTAAAACTTCCCATAGCTACAGATAAGGACTGAGTTGAAGAGTATAGATAAAGAGGCTGGAAATGGAAGCAAGAGCAGATGATAATGGCCTTATAGTTCATGATAAGGAATCTGGCATTTGTCTTGAAGTCTGTGATAAGTTACTATTAAAGTTATTATTAAAGCAAGGGAATGAGATGGTCATATCATTGGAAAAAGAAGTTATTTGGTAATAATGGGGAGAGTGAGGAGAATGGACAGATAGTGGGGAGTGGGTGGGGCATTAGACAGAGGTAAGGAGACATTTTAGGAGGGGGTTGCCATCATCTAGGCAATGATAAAGGCTTGAACTAAATCCATGGAAGTTGGGCCTCTAGAGAAGATATGAGATTTTAACCCACAGAAGAGATGCCTGTCTCTGTGTGTCTTACAACACATGCAGCCCCTGAAGCTTACCATATAATTTTTTAATCAGGCAACCTAATAAAACAATTTTTATTTGAGAGACAGAAAGAATATTTGCCGTAAAGCATCTAAGAATCTTGTTGAAGAGCAAGCGCCAAAGCATCTGCAGACAGCTGGGGATTTTTTGAAGAAAAGGAAAGATTTTAGAAATTGACTAGAATTATTAACTTTGTGTCTCATTAATATTTAACCCTAGGTATATTTTTAGCAAACAGGAAAGAGAATATTAAAGTTCCCTTGTCTTCTAATTGAATATTTTAAGTATCCTAGACCCCCAGTTTGGCAAAACCAGGAGCCTGGAGTAACACCTGCTGAAGATTAAGCCACGTTAGATTCCCTTCTTCCTGTTTCCTGATCTAGAGTTCACACCACAGCCAGCACTTTCCCTTTGTGTGCCTCACCTTCCCTCCAACTGATATGTGGGACATAGGATATGGCCTGGGACCTGGATAATGGCCCCATGGGGTGAGGCTGGACATGGGGAAGGGATGTGAGTGCCAAAGCATCCAGGAAAACTCCTCCTTGCTAGAAGGACTGTCATAAGATGCCACTAGCTCATATAAAGATAAGAGGGACGTCCCAGGACAACTTCTATGGGCTAAGGTGAAAAGCCTTGGGATCAAGATAATGTATACTCTCTCCCAATAGCACTCGTATAATTTGGGATCTCATGAGCTCAAGTTGGGAGGGAAAATATTACATTTTTGACCTTTAAAAACCTTGGCCAGAAATGTATACTTCCAAGAGGTTTGATTTGTTGGGTTGCTTATCTCTGGTCTTCGAGGAAAAACTAGAGAGATGAAACTTTACAAATGGCTCAGTGAACTGCAATCAATGTGGGAGAACATGGCTACAAACTGGATGTAAGAGAGTAATGTAAGATGTAAGATGTAAGAGGGACTGAAGTCAAGGAGAAGAAAGATTGGCAGGAGCCAGGTGAAGATTTTGACTGAGATGGTGAAGATTTTGGACTTGACTCTGTTGGTAATGAGAACCCATTCATTGAAAGCTTTTAAGCTTAAAAGTGAAACAGATCTGGTTTTAGGAAGCAGATTCTGGCAGCAGGTAGAAGAAAGAGAATGAAGACCAGGAGATCAGTTAGGAGATTCTGGCAATAATCCAGAGTGGTTATGCTAGAGTCCAAACTTAGGCAGCAGAAATGAAGAGGAGTGGGTGAAAAGATTGTGAAAGATGACATGAGTGGTACCATATTAAAGTAGAGCCAGGGCAGCCATTTCGGAGGAATTGCCTTCCATGTGTTGTTTTCTTTATCTTCCAAACTGGACCAAATTACCACCATTCCAAGAAGTCAGTAAGGATAAAAATATCCTGTTCATAAGGCCTGATGAAATTGGACTTTGTTGATAATCAAATCTCTAACCAATCAATGAAGTACAAGTCTAGCCTTCAATCTATGAAGCACAAACTTAGCCTTACCTCATCTAGCACCAATGAGCTCCTCTTTAATACAACTTACCTCATCTCCCTTCCTTTTCCCCATAAAAACCCTGAGCCCCTCTCCTGTAGTTGGGGTACTATTTGGGTTTCTACCCAAATCTGTGCTCCCTGAACCGGAATTCTTTGATCCCAAATAAATGCTTTTTTCTTTTTAAGACTGGCACCTGAGCCAACATTTGTTGCCAGTCTTCTTTT
This sequence comes from Equus quagga, assembly GCF_021613505.1. Lineage (NCBI taxonomy): Eukaryota > Metazoa > Chordata > Mammalia > Perissodactyla > Equidae > Equus > Equus quagga. Next base: position 51,245,678 of record NC_060270.1, read on the forward strand.
ATTTTTCTTTCTTCTTCTTCCCAAAGCCCCGTACATAGTTTGTATTCTAGTTGTGAGTGCCTCTGGTTGTGCTATGTGGGATACCACCTCAACATGGCTTGTTGAGTGGTGCCATGTCCGCCCCCAGGATCCAAACAAGCAAAACCCTGGGTCACCGAAGCAGAGTGTGAATTTAACCACTCAGCCACAGGGCCGGCCACCCAAATAAATGCTTTTGATACGGATTCAGCACGAAGGTTGACTAAGGGAAGCCAAATTGTAGAAAAGAAACCGTATTGTAACTTCGAGTGACCTCTGCCTGACTAACCCCGCTGGATTCGCTCCCTCCAGGAGATCTACCCACTCTGTAGATTCTCTGACCCCTGCTTGTGCATACCTCCCAGCTGTGATAAGATGATAGCTTTGTTCTTTTGAATTCCTTAGGAACATGATGACCCCCAGACAAAGAGTCTATGCTGATAGCCATCATCAATGACAACGGAAAGATCTAGTGTGGCAACTCCTAGTCTGCAACACCAGAGGGTCAACATTCTTAACCCCCTCCCCTATAACCCACTGGCCTATATCACTGCTTCAAGATTCTGTGTCCCCTTTAAGATGGTTCTTTAGGACACTAGACACTCCCCCCTCCCATTTTCCAATTTGCTAGCTTATCATTTAATAAAATGCCCTTTCTCTGCCACCATCTTGCCTCTTGATGACTGGCTTTTCTCTTGTGGTGAGCAGATCGTGCCCTTTGTGCGGTAACACTTTGCTTCTTAAACTGGTTTCTGATTTTTATGGGGTGACAGGATCAATGACAGAGAGGGAGAAACTAAGTAAGAGACATGGTAATGGTAGCAGGGGACCATTTCCCCTAGTTTCCCCTGACTCCAACCAAGCTGTCTAATTTCATCGGCTGTTCCCCAACCTGACGAGCACACGGTGCAGGGCATCTTTTATACCCTCTACCAATCTGAGCATTGAAAGCACAACTTCTCACCAGTGTTGCCCATTAGCAGCACCTATGGAGTCTTTTAATGCTAATAATTCCTGTGCACTGTGCCACACTCTTTCCTTGTTGCCAAATCTGTTGGGTACTCTTGGTCAACAAAATCACTGCTTTCACAGGAAATCACATCAATAAATACTTGCTCCAGACACTCAAAAGATGAACATTCCTTAACTCTTCAGAGGACTCACCATAAATTTTTAAATTGTCCCAACACAAAAATAAGCAACATATTTGCCTGCCCAAATATTTGAAATATATTACTTGTTTCATGCTTATTCCTAGTGTTCCATTGACTGCTTATGATGTTTTCTTTCAGATATAATTAAAGTAATAATCAGTGAAGAATAGTGAAAAACATAAACTTGCCAGATTAATGAAATGATTTCAGATAAAATAACATACTTGTCCAGTCATGCTCTCACTTGACGTCCAACAGAATTATATCTGCTGAGTGTCAAACACTCACCTTCTGGACTCTGTCTCTAGAGATTCTTATTCAGCAGGATTAGTGAAGGAGCCAGAAACTGAATTGTATTTAGCTTCTGAAGGGAGACAGGTTTTGCCATCCCAAAATACGTCTCTTTGGCATGAGGATTATTTTGAGCTAAAGGCAATCAAAACTCAGCAGATTCGGGAAAGCTCTTTGCCTCCCCCTCAACTGCCTAAATTTACATTGGAGGGGGAGGCCGTACAAGGAGGAGAAATGATACCAGAGACACCTTTTTACCTAAGGAACTTGTCTGCATAACAGGGCAACCTTTGTTTTCCAGACACTTCCTCTGCCTCCTGTGAATGGCCTTCCTCCCCTTTGTAGCCCCAAACCCCTACCCATTCCTTATCAGGATGTAATATGAGCTTCAAGCACTTGGTTGCCTTTTGAGTCTTTATATTTTTATGGGGCTCCCATACATACATAATTAAATTTGTTTTTCTCCTCTTTATCTGTTTTCTATTAATTTAGTTATTAACCTAGAAGGGAAAAAGGGAGAATGTCTCCACCCCTGCACCTCCCCAGGTAATTCTGATGCGGTTGGCCCATGGGCCATGCTTTGGGAAACATGCACTCTACCTTTTGCACTTGGTTCATTGTGTATCAGTAAAATGTGTCTGAATTTTGTCTCATCTACAAAGATTTTTGATGTCTCCCTCACTGAATCCAGGTGAAATAATTAGTTTGGAAATCAGGCTCATTAAAACTGTAAAGGAAAATCTTTTGACATTTATTTACTTTGGGGGAGAAAATTCTGACCTCTTCTGCTGTAGGTAGGGCTGCAGACTAGTTAGAGACCAGGAGGCCCGGCTCTAATGCTGACTTCCCTGACTGTGGCGTGGCCGTAAATTCCAGATCCTCAATAAATGTTTATTGAATTTTTACGAACTCAATAAATATTTATTCTTAAATACATGCTTAACGACCATGTAACTCATTTTCATGTGAGGATTTGCAGAAGGAGCACTCCATGCTCACGGGGGTTACAAGAATATGGCATTTGCTGTCACACTCAGCTCAGGATGCAAGAGGTAATTTGTGATTCATGACAAGCATGGCTCTCAAGTCTGGGAGAGAAAGCTAGGTCAGGAGCCAGATGAAACAGTCAGAAGATACAGGCAACTGGGGGGGAAACCAGGCACAAGAGCACTGTAACAGCCTGAGTGGACACTAGGATCACCTGCAGAGTGTAAACAAAAAAACATATGAATGTCCAGGTCTCCTCCCAGATGAACTAAATCAGTAATTCTGGAGGTGGATCCAGAATAGATATTCTAAAAGTTCTCCGGGTGATTCTATCTGTATCTAGGTGAGATCCACTTTTCTAAATACCAACTTTCTCTGAATAGCTTTTACCCTGACTGATGACGTTCATTGGCTCAATTGCAAATGAAAAGGCTCAAATTCCAGTACTTTGGTCAATACCCATTGATCTTTCGAGACTCAGCTCCTGTATTATCTCTGTAACGATGTCTTTCCTGAACCCAACCTCTTTCCATCCCAATCTCTTTTTTCCTGCATGCTATATTATACACTGTATATTTGTGGTTTATCATTGCACCCGTAAATTCCATGCACTTGTCTCCTCCACTGGGTTCCCAGAGGGCATGATTTGTATGCCTTCATATCCCCATCCCACTTGGCATATAGTTTGGCAGGTGACAGATCCTCAATAAATGTTTATTGAATTTTTACGAACTCAATAAATATTTATTCTTAAATACATGCTTAACGACCATGTAACTCATTTTCAACATTTATAAAAGGAAGAGATTGAACTATATTGTCTCTAAATCTTCATCCCTTTGAGATCTAAAATTCTGTGATTTTTTTCCTCCCTGTATCCCATGAAAAGTATATACGATCCCAGAAATGCTTTAGTTCTGTGCTTCCCAAACTTTGGTATGCACGCTACTTAACCTGGGGATCTTGTTAAAATACAAATTAGAATTCAGTAGGTCTGGGGTGATGCCCAAGATTCTGTACTGTTACTAAGCCCGCAGATCATGTTGGTGTACCTGGTCAAGGAGAACACCTTGTGTGGCATCATGGTGATGGAGACTGATCCTAGCCTTCATGGAGTTCATGTCGTGTATTATAAAGCAGATAAGGTGCCCCGTAGCACCAGACTGCCTGGGTTCAGAGGCTGGCCCTGACACTCCTGTGTGACAGGAGTTATTTGTTATGCAAGTCATCTTACCATATTTGTGCCTCAACTTCCTCATCTGCAGCAGAGGGATAACGACAGGGTTTGTGAAATTAACGAATTAATTCGTCTGCAATCCTTATAACATGCTTCATACAGAGCAAGCACAATACATATAAACGCTATAATTTACTCCTTTTCAGCCTGCTTATTTCAACAGTTATCAGTTTTATATGTCAAGAGCCCTGAATTTTTTTTTGTATTTAATCTTGAAAACAGGAGAGAAAAGATATTTTCCCCTCCTTAGATTGAGAAAGCAAATACTGGATCCATAGGCCAAGAAAGGATCGGAAGAGAGAAAACAATTTAACTGTCATTTTCCAGTAATATCATTCTCTGCCTTTTCATCCCTCTACTGCCCCAGTGCAACCTTGAATATATGGAATGTTACCTCTTCAGAAAAGGTAAAATCCATACTAAAAAGAAACTCTGGCCAGAATATACAGAATGACACTCAATACAGCATAAATATCAGCACAAAAAAAAAAAAACTACTTTTCTTTGAATAATAAGATGCAAAGCTCATTTCCTGACACTAAGATAGCAGTTCTTTGGTAAGCCAATGGCTTTTTAATGACAAATAGTAAACTCTTAGGGAGTTGTCAGAATGCTAGGAGGATCGCCCCGACCTAAAATAATTTAATAGCAAGTATAGGGCTCAGTTTCAGAGAAGGAGGAAAGAATAAGAATCAGAGCAAAAAGAAAACAACACTACAAACAAACACCAGAAAATCTGGGTGTTATCGGAGCCTTGTATTACCTTAAGAAGGAGAAAAAGAACAGGAGAAAAAGAGGCTCAGAACAATCATTACTGGATCCTTACTACGTGCATGTGCTTCGGGTATATCCGAGTTTTAAACATTCAGTAACACTCTCTGCGGAAGTTGTTAGGAACCTCATTTTACAGATGAGGAACCTCAGAGGAGACATGGATTTGGCAGAGCTGGGGTTTGAACCTACTCCTAGTGGGCACTCTATGACTCCAGTTAGTCCAACCTCCTGAAACAAACTTTGAAATGTTGACCTTGAACAAATGGATGGCCAGATTCCAGATCAGAAGATTGCAATTCCAGCCCTACAACCACTGCAAGCCAGGAGCAAGACCCCCAGCAGCAAGGAAGGAGAAACTCTATCATAGAAGGGAAGAGGAAGTTGGGAGGGCTGTTGTAAACAAAGAGTTGGAAAGGTAGTGACTTTTCATTGAGTTGTGACAGTCTGTCATTGGCTGAGCTTCTTGCCAGTCAAAAAAAGGAAGTCTTTCTTCTTCCTGTTGGGTTCTGCTGTTGACATAGGGTGTGAGCACTCCCCTTTTGGCCCCCGACTCCAATTAAAAGAGGTTTCTGTTTATTAATTTGACAGAAAGAACCTCCAGATCTGAGCTTTCTCAAGTTTAAATCGAGTTTAAGATCATATCATAAATAGCAAGCCAGGATAAAATGAAGTAGAAATGAAGACGTAAAACAGCTGAAATTGTGCCAAGGATACATTCCACCTTTTAATAGTTTTCATTGAAAGTAAATCCTGGGACCCAAACAAGTTAGGCTTGTTACTAGTCCTGTGGGCTTGGTTTACATTTCCCCTGGATTCCAGCCAGGTGCAATACGGTATGTGCCCTCCCTTCTTTTGCTTTAAGGTATATTTGAAGAAGAATGTCTATCCTGCTGGACCGTGCAAAGTGCAAACTCACCAGTAGCTTGAATTCTGCCCCTGGCTGCTGCTTATGTCGAAACTAAGCCTGCCTGGGCTGCCAGCGCCGCTTTGAGGAACGTAAATTCCATCGGCCGGCCTTTGAGCTCTTGTGAAATGAAGGAGGTTAACCCAGTGGGAAAAATGAGCTCAGGGGCTTGAAAGATGATCGATTAAACACCTAGAGTTTAGTTAACCTAAAGTTCAGCCTATTTACTTACTCATTTCTAAGCAAAACAGTTAGAAAACCTGGCTTATTGGTTTAATCTTTATCTCTGTATGCCACAAGATCCTTTTCATAGCCCAATTTATGTACACTCACTGATTACATTACCCACTTTTTATGCTGAATCTAACATGTTCTGCTTGGTTTGACTACAATGGACAAAAAAAAACCCATAAAAAACCTTAGCTGTATTTAAAATTTTCAGAGTCTGCTTTTCCCAGTTAGAAAAGTCCAATTATTTCTTATTCAATGTAAGCTCCTGTGTTAGACTAAAGAAAATCACCAATAATGATACTGTTAAGGGGACCAAATAACTTGGCAATGTTTCATCATTTTGTTTTTTCCTAAACAGAAAATTATCCAAATCTTTTAATTGTAACTTTACATTTTCCACAGAATATATGAATAAAAGGAAAATAAAAGTTAGTTGCATTCTATAGTAATTAATCTTAGTATGTCAGGAATTTTCAATATGTTGTAAAGAAGTACTTGAAATGGAAAACGACTGCAAATTCCAAAGTTTTTTTTAAAACATAGCCTAGGAATAAGGTATTCTAATAAATATAGGATCATTGCCAAATTGTGTATAGATTAACTATTTTCAAAGAATTATAATTTTCCAGACATTGAAGTGATTTGGAAAATATGATTTTATCCTTTTTTGATAGATCAGAAGGTATTTTTAAATCTTATACAATTTCAGGGTCACCATAACAAACACCAATTAACACAATTTAACTTGTTACTTCCAAAATACAAATGTCATTATTAAGAAAAATGCCAGATTAAGAGAGTGGTCAATAAACCATATTTCGCTGTAACACGTAATATTTTGGAAGATATGTCCCCCTCTTTATATTTACATTTAAAGTATATTATTGAAAAATAACTATTTTAATGATCATGAACCTCCACACTTGACAGCTAATCAAAACACAGTTGCATATGATTTCTCGCCCCCTGCATGCTGTCATTACAAAAGTGGGATTTGGCGTGACGTATGCCTTACTGAAATCTCATGTGACATTAAGAGCCAAACAAGTCAAAGGCCATGTCTCAGACACACGGAAGCAAATCTAAGAGATTTAACGTTTTGTCATAAATCGATTTTCAATCTGTTAAAGCAGGGGAAACTCCCATTCAACTTACAATATTTAAGGAATCAACTAATTTTTCTATATTAACTGAAAACAAAAAACAGATATACTTTGAAAACTATTTGAAGTTATTATGAGTCTTGAGAGAAACATGTTTTTGCAATATTACAGAGGGAAATTTAACTTTCTCTGGAGGATTTGGAAGATTTATCTGGTAACTACTTGATATATTGACTATAAAGTGTAGCTTTTTTTATAAATGGACAGCGCTAATGCAGTCAGTGCGTTCACAGAATGCATTAAACACCAACCAAACTTTAAAGCAGACATCTTGACTGGAACGTATGCATTCATTGCATCCATTATGAAACTAGACATATTCTTAACCTTTCAGTCATAGAAATATTTTTAATACGTTAAATTCCTTTGTAATAAAAAATAATTAGGTGGAAAGCTGATTTGAGGGTGGGAATAGTAAGGACGTTCTGCACATCAAAAGGATGAAAGCGAAATTCTTGAAACTCCTGAAAACCTGAAACTGTTGGAAAACCGCAACTTCTTAATTATAGAATAATGATGACAGAAATCAAAACTGTCACAGAATCAAGAAAGAGCTTCATGAAACCAGTTATCTGGGAAGCAGTTCCGTAAATGTGCTCTCTGCAAGGTCTCCATAATCTATACGTGTTGGAGTTATGGCTCTATTATCCCCATTGTCAGATAAGCTACATATTTCTATCTTCCTTTTCTGAAGCCCATCTTCAAACTATATTTTTACTAAAATATGTTTACAATTAAAAAAATCGTCTTCTAAGATGATGTTTCTATAATCAACTTGAAAAGATGTATTAATCAAAAGTTAAAAATAAAACATGTTAATATTACCATTTTTCTTTTTTCCTGTTCTTAATTCTGTTTTTGAACAGATAGTTCATTCACATAGTACAAAATTCAGAAGCGAATAATATTTTACAAACTTCTATGTGTTGTTGAGACACATGACTATGCCCGAAGCAAGTCCTAAAAATAGTAAACTTCCATTAGTGTCATGTCTTGCTTCTCCTCCACATCCTGTGAAAATATTTCCGCCCTCTCGTTTTAACTCCGTGTTTGTATCTTCAGTATTCTGAGGCATTGCTCTAACCAATATGCAGAATTTCATTATGACGTGCTTTATAAACTGCGTAGCATTTAAGTTCACACCTGTAGACTTATGCCATCTCTTTATTCTAATGCGTTACCCCTTCTGGCCACCGAAATGAGTTCTAAAATAAGTTGCTTCTCCATCCCATAGGGGCAATATGGATAAGGAGTGTAATATAATTATGGTAGGTAGTGCTTTCTTGAGAAAGGTGTGATAATACTGAGAAACATGCCTGGTTTTAAAGTTCTTCTAACAAAAAATGTTTGCCTTTAAAATTTTACAAGCAAAAAACATATTACAAAGAAACCAATTAAAGACAAACATACAGAACGCTAAATCTAGCATATAGTCCAGACTCACCCTGTTCCAGATGAGGAGATTTCGGTCCAGAGAAATTAAGCAGTTTGCTCAAGATCACAGAGCTAACTAATGACAGATCTGAGACTAGAACCTAATCTCAGGACCCCTAATCCTGGTCACATTTTGCTCTCAAAATTATTTCCTTTGGGCCTGCCCGGTGGCACAGCAGTTAAGTTCGCATGTTCTGCTTTGGTGGCCCAGGGTTCACTGGTTTGGATCCCGGGTGTGGACATGGCACCACTTGGCAAGCCATACCGTGGCAGGCGTCCCACATAGAAAGTAGAGGAAGATGGGCACGGATGTTAGCTCAGGGCCAATTTCCTCAAAAAAAAAAAAAAAATTATTTCCTTCAATGCACATTGCCTTTGACTCTCCTGCTAAGATAGTATATATTCAAGTTAGGAATCTCTCACATCTTTTGGGGAAGAAATAAGCGAACAATTTTACGAAGGCATTAGATAAATTCATGGATGATATATTAACAGTAATTTAAGAAAGAAAGTTAGAGATCATTGCAGACTACCAACAAAATCTCCTGCAGATATCCCCTTTCTGCTCTGTTGGAACTGAACGCTCTAGAGTGATGGACACATCACTGAGTTCACCTCAGGGCTGGCTGTCCTTAAAGCTGACTTGCTTGACCCCCTGCCTTCTGTGACACCGCCTTGTCTTGGCCAACTTTTTGATTCCCTTCTTGGCCTCACTCCTTCTCTGCTCCCATAATCATAGCCATTCCTTAGGGCCCTCTGCTGTTCACTTGAACTTTTCTTTCACTGTGATCCACCCATTGTTACTATATTTTTCTCTGTAGACGCTTCCCAAATTTCCACTGTCTGCTCTTTCGTTGACCTTTATCCTGGGTTATATTTCTAACTGCTCAAGGAAAATCTCCATTTGAATGTCCTGCAAGTACCTCAAATTCAAACTTGTTTAATAATGATGTTTTTCCCTTAAAAAAGATCTCCCTCCTGACTTCGAAGTTTCTATTGTTCTTCCAATAAATCAAATTCAAAACCCGGGAGCCTTCTTTGATTCTTCATCTCTGTTTCCAGCGCACATCCCATCCCTCAACTTTGTAAATTGTTTCTGTAATCCATCTCATAGTCCTCTTCTTTCTCCTACCCCAACTACCTCTCTATCATCTATATATTACCTAATGCTGGACTATTACATAAAATTCTGAAATCTTTCTTTTGTCTCCTGCCCTGCATCCCCCTCCCTGACCCCTTGTTTAACAGATGCTTTCACATTACCTCTAGGTGAGTCTGTAAAGGATACTTTAAATCACTTAACATTCTGCTACTCAAATCCTTCAAATTCCTTCGCTCTATATCCAAAGTGTTTAGTCTGGCATTGAAGGCCATACACAGCACACTATTTTCTCATCTTCCAAGCAAACTTTGAACTTTAAGGCCTGCTCCACGCCGCACACCTAATACCAAATAGAAGTGAACCTACAAAAGCCTTGGTCCTGAACCACTTTCTTGACTCATGTCAATTGACTGCCTGCTTGTGGTCCTTACAGCACTTGTCCTTGCAATGAAACTTCCCTAGACCTGATACTCTTTGCCATCCCTCTGCCTTCAACTCTTCAACTATGTCTCCTCAAGCCTCTTATCTTGACTGCCACGTTGAGCCACACAAGACAGACATTTTTGTTTATTCTGGAACATTAAACCTTGCCACAGTGCTTTCACAGTCTTCCTTTTCTATCTACTCTGGGGTTTGCTCTGTCTACTCAAAAATTTTATAGACAACTACTTCGGCCATGAGCATTCATTCCTAAACATACAAGCCATGCAATGTCCCCCATGTAGGCTCAAGCATCTCTGTCTTTGGCTTTAGTTAACACAGGCCTGGAATGTCTTCCCCAACCCTCTTCATTGATGGCAGTTTGTCTCACTTCAGTGGCCGTTAAAGTTACCTGGGCATTATCCAGAAAGAACACTACCTCTGAAATTCTATAGCAACATTATCAAATAGAAATATAATGTGTACCACTTATGTAAGCCACATATGTAATTTAAAAATTTTAGTAGCCATATTAATAAAAGTCAAAATAAAAAGATGAAATGAATTTTAGATTTTATTTTATTTTATCCAACATATCCAAAGTATCATCACATAAACATGAAATTAACATTACAATTAATAAGATATTTTTACATTCTTGTTTTTCCATTCTGAGTCTTCAAAATCCAGTGTGTGTATCTCTCTCTCTCTATATATATATAATTTTTTTTTTTTTGCTGAGGAAGATTTACCCTGAGCTAACATCTGTGCCTATCTTCCTCTATTTTGTATGTGGGTCAACACCACAGCATGGCTGACAAGTGGTGTAGGTCCACGCTAAAGATCTGAACCCTCAAACCTGGGCTGCTGAAGCAGAGCGTACTGAACTTAACCTCTAGGCCACAGGGCTGGCCCAAAATCCAGCATATATTTTATAGTCATAGCATATTGTGATCCAGACCAGCCACACTTCAAATGCTCAATAGCAACATGTGGCTAGAGGTGACCATAATGGACAGTATAGGTCTTTCCTTGTCCGCAGCTCAATCCACAGGGCTTCATGTAGAACCTGAAGGAAGTGACAATGTATCTTGTGTCCCACAGGGAATTCCTGAGAACTGGCCACAAAGTTAGGGGCTGAGGTTTGACAAAACATCTGAGTCCTGTCTCAGTGGGTTTTCTGGAGGTTTTATCTTCTTTCCAATCCCATAATCTTTGGGAGACGTGACAGAGCAAAAAGCTTCTGCATTCTTTCCCTAAAAATAGAGTTTTATGAGCTGACATCTGAAGGAGAGTGAGGTCAGTCCCACTTGATTCATGTTTGAGAAGCCAGAGGTGCCATCGCATCATGTTTAATCATGAGCAGTTCCTTGATTAATCATCTTGATATTAAGATTAAAAGAAAACCTAAAGGAGAACTAGTCCTATAGCTCAGAAATCCACCTACTAAATATGAACGGGAAGCCTAAGAATAGAAAGAAAGACAAATAAAACAGCTATATCAAAGTCCTAAGCTTCCCAAACTTCTAATTAGTTAAGTGTGACAGATAAAGTCATGGAAATGCTGCTACCGTTACTTATTTTTATTTTGCGTCTCCTACACTCCCCAAATCAATGAAAAACTCTCTAATGGCTGCGCTGGTGTGATCACAACAGAAAACAGTCTCTATTTTTGAGTTCCTGCTTCCTATAATTCAGACAACACTTTGGAATTTTTTCTCCACAATTTAAACGTTGGTTGCTGCCCTGTTACTTAGCCAACAATGCATGATTTTAATTGAGTGTGGCTGTATCTAAGAGGGAAAGGGCACCAAACTTTAGAAAGCAAACATCACACCAGCATGGCTCAAGGCTTGCTAGCTGTTTTTCTGGCAGATCTAAGATTTCCACAGATGTTGGAAACTGAATCGTTATGGAATCAAAGTTTCCATTAAAAAGCTCTATTTATCATACTGAATGGATAGGATGCAGTAAGTTCATACTGATTTCCCAACACAACAAATCAATGGAATGTTTTGAAGTTATATATTTAATTCTTTGTTCAGTTTTATCGTAAGTTTATCCAACGATTGCATAATCACTCAATTAGCCTACTGTTCTGGGTCCAGAACTCCTGGGACACTCTCCAACACATTTTTGTCTCCCATCAGGATGGTTTATTACTAACAGGTTATATAACCTAACAGCCTACATGATTATTGAAACAATTTCCTTCTCCATGAAATTTAAAATATACCAAAATTTAAATTTAAAAAAAAAAAGCCTGTTTTTTTCCTCTGAAGACAATAGGCCAGCACTAGTCACAACTCCAATACAGTTAACAATAACAATAGAGACAAACAAGTGTAGATTGCACACTGTTGGAGACTCTGTTACGCAAAAGCTTTCCTTTCATTCTTCTTTGCCAATAGGATCCCATTGTTTTGGTGGGGGGAGGCTTGACAATGAGTCTGAAAGTACACACCTTCTTACACTCCCTTGCTTCTGGGCGAGACGGCGTGACCTGGTTCTAAACAATAAAATATAGACTGAAATTCTTGATGAGGTTTCTAGGAAAGCTATCGTTTTCCTGAATGTTTAAAAAAAGAGAGAGAGAAAAAAGAAGGAAGGAAGAAAGGAAGGAAGGAAGAAGAAAGTAAGAAAGGAAAGAAAGGAAGGAAGGAAGGAAGAGAAAAAGGGAAAGAAAGAAAAGCAAAAGAAGAATAAGGGAAGGAAGGAAGGAAGAGAAAGACAAGACAAGACTCCTTTCCCGCCTGGAGCTCAGGAAAGGGGTGGCTGGCCATGAAGCAACCATTCTGCAACATTGAGATGAAAACCTCTTATTACAGAAGGTGGAACGGGAAGCAAGATGGTCTGTGTCCTTGACAATTCCTTTTGAGGAGCTGTACATCAGTTCTGGCTGCCTCCTCTCAGATTTCTTATTATCTGAAAAAAAGAAATCCCTTTATGTTCAAGGAAGAATGGTCAGGATTTGTGACATTGTGGCTGGAAGAAATCCTCACTGATAAAATAACACTCTATGCGTCCAGGGTGGTTGTATTCACAAGTCCAGAGAGCATCATTTACTTGTATCCTGTACACCCACGTGGCCCTGTAGCTGCCGGATGCTAAACATGTCCTGGGGATTCAAAGATCAGTGAAATACTCTGCCATGTTAGAGACTCTGAGGAGTCCTGTAGCAAGAAAGCTATTTAACTTTCTTTGATTTGTTTTTTAAAATTATTTAATAATAAACTCTTTTTTTCTCATAGGCAGTATCTCTTAATATCCTTGCACGCCAGTGTTCAAAAACACACTTAAGGAAATGCTGTACTAAGTGATTTAATAAAGGTATAACTTTAGTGTTGTGGCAAGTGTTACCTGTGGAAATAATTCAGCCATAGTTAAATTATCCATATATTAGTCTCTTTTCTTTTTTTAACCATCAGATGTGGGTTGAATTCTGTGCCCCCAAAAGAGGTGCTGAAGTTCTAACCCCTGGGACCTGTGTATGTGATTTAATTTGGATATAGGGTCTTTGTAGATTTTATTAAGATACAAATTAAGATGAGGTCCTACCGGATTATGGCGGGCTCAGATCCAATCGCGGGGGTCCCTAGAAGAACAAAGGATACACAGACACTCAGAGGAGCAGGGCAAGTGAAGACAGAGGCCGAGACTACAGGGACGCAGCTGCAAGCCGAGGAATGCCAAGGACTGCTGGCAGTCACCAGGAGCTGGGAGAGCGCCACAGACAGCCTTCCTTGGAGCCCCCAAGAAGAACCAACCCTGCTGACACCTTGATTTTGTTCTTGTGGTCTCCAGAACCGTGAGAAAAGAAATGTCTGTCGTTTGAAGCCACCCAGTTTGTGGTCCTTTGTTAGCCCTAGGAAACTAATACACAATCATACTTCCTATTTGGCTTCGGTCGGTTCTGTTTGTTGGGGGACTAGCTCTTGGTTCTTTCTCCGCAGTCTAGCAGCTGTGGGATGGGAAAGGAAGGGCGTGAGATCCAGAAGAGTTTGGGCCCTGACTCAGCCTCTTTTTAACTCTTTGAATTTAGGCAAGCTCCTCAGATGTTCTGAGTCTCAGTTTTCTCAACCCTAAAATAGAGAGAGAAAGTTTCATTCATCAATTCATACAGTCCTTTGGCAAATATTGATTGACAGTAACTGTCTGCCAAGCGCTGGCAAGGCGCGCAGACAGATATTAAACAGGCAATTACCAAATCCTGCAGAGAAAAAGCAGGTTCTAGGAGAGGGCATAACCCGCCCACATAAGCTACTCTGGGAGGTGGTTGTGAGAGTTAAATGAGACTTGTGTGAATGTACTTTATAATCTGTCCCTCAAAATACAAACAAAACTATTGTTATAAATAGGATCAGATGGGTTAATGAGAATGAATGTCCCTGTTCCCTCTGGTCAAACTGGTAAATATTAGGTTAAAAACTTGTTGGTGGGGTTTCAGAGGACTGGCGGGACAAACTGTTGGAGAATCCTAAGAGGGAATAAATACTGAAATAATGATAATATGTGTTCGTGTAAATAAATACACAAAAGCATATATTCCTGCCTATTTCAAAAAGGTCTTTGACGCTGCTTTTTAAAATATTGTTTATATTGGGGCCGGCCCCGTGGCCCAGTGGTTAAGTTTGTGCACTCTGCTTCGATGGCCTGGGGTTCACTGGTTTGGATCCTTGTCATGGATCTACACACGGCTCATCAAACCATGGTGTGACGGCATCCCACATAGAGGAACTAGAAGGACTTACAATTAGGATATACAGCTATGTAGTGGGCCTTTGGGGAGAAAAAAATAAAAGAGGAAGATTGGCAACAGATGTTAGCTCAGGGCCAATCTTCCTCACCAAAAAAAAAAAGTATACTTTTGTTTATAAACAATATTATTGTTTATAAACAATATTATTATATTATGTATAATAAAAGATAGATGTTCTACTATTCCAGGACTTACATTAAGTCCTATAATATATTACAAATTTTATTAAGTATATTAATTTTTAATATCACATGTTAAGGTTTTAATATCACAACTAACATGTTTCATGGTATAAATTTCATTTTAAAAAAACAAATTGATCTTTTTCACCCATTCAACTTTCAAAGAAGAGTAATCATAGCTCCAAACCTTACTAGCAAAAATTTAAAATAAACTACCTAATCAGCAAAAGGAGAGTCATTTCATGGACTCTGAGGGAATCCTGGTAAACAAGGCTTATATGTTTAAAGGAGCATCAAAAAATTGTGAGGAAAATAGAGTACCATGAATGGTATTTGAGCTGCAATTATATCTACCTTGAATAATGTCAGTTGTATTCATTAATTGTCCGAAAAACATCCCTACTTCGGCAGCTTTTCTGCTCTCCTGTCCTGGTCTCCAGATCCTTTCCCGTAGCCCCCCAAGGCGGTTCTCGTAGGGTTGACCGGCGCAGCTGAAATTGAAGTGGGTTAATTATGGGAAAGATATGATTGAACAATTTGAGGGCGGTACATTCTACTCAGGGATGGCAAATATGTGTAAGAGAATATGGGCATTTAAAGAAATCAGGAGGAATCACACCAGGATCTAGAAAGATCTAGAGACACATGTATATACACAAACACATACATATATACATTCAGCTAAGAAGAGATGTAAATATGATATCCAATTATTTGTTTCAAACTTGATGAGGAGTGCCATGTCCGCACCCGGGCTCCTAACCGGCTGCGCCACTGGGCTGGCCCCTCTTTTCCTCTTCTTATAAGGGGCCAGCACTATTGGATTAGGGCCCCCACCCTTATGACTTCGTTTAACCTCCTCAAAGGCCCTAGCTCCAAATACAATCACAAGGTGGGTTAGGGCTTCAACATATGAATTTTGGGGAACACAAACATTCAGTCCATGACAACAGATGTGTAAACAAGGATGGGAGAGGCAAAGCTGCTTATTCAAGGTCACAGAGAGTGCAGAGGCAGTTGGAGATAGGCAAGCTGAAACCTCAAGAGCCTGTCATTAGGACAGGAGCCTGGACATGGCTGAGCCGGGAGAAGGGGAACCTGCTCTCAAAAGATATCCTCCTGGAAAACCACCTCCCCTCCCCTCCCTTCCGTGGTCCAGTTGCTCGTCACTCTGCACATCACCGGTCCCTTAGGCTTACTCCGCAGTGCTCTTACTGACAGTCCAAGGGCTTGTGTTTGCTTTTTTACTGGAAACCAGTATGGCAACTAACAGTGAATTCCAGCAATTCTTTATTTTGTAAATCCAGCAATTAAGAATACATGCTCATTTTATTTATTTGATTGCTTGGTGAGAATCCAGAGTTTTTTCATTCACTTTTGTTCTTTTTCTCTCTTGTGCATTAAAACATCACATGCTTCAAGGGTAAATGTCATGGAAAATGGGTAAGAACAAACTAAAGTTTTGATTTAAATGCCACCACTAAGGTTTTTTTCTATCCACCACTCATAGCTGTTCTTTAAAAAAGTAAGTGTATTTTGAACTCCGTATCACCAATACAATAAAATAAGGGCCCAGGGCTGTTGTGTGTTGTGGCCTCTTGGCCTGAGAAGTGGCCTGTCTTCTTCCTTTTTCTCCTAAGGCTCAGGCTTTGAAGAGAACAAAGTAGTTCTGGAGTTTCTCTTCCTTCCCCAGAGACATTATTAACCGAAGAGCAAAGAAAACGAAGTGGAAAGTTGCTCCCCTGCAGCACCTCTCCATCGTTCATGCTTGTTTCATCTTGTGGTGGTGGTGGCATTGATCCAGGCCATGGGGAAAATGGGCTCTTACATGGAGCGCCTAAGCAAAGAGTAATTTATTAACACTAACAGAGATGAGTGCAGAGGAACGAAAAGAAATAAACAAAAGGAAGAAACCCTTCAGGCATGCTTGCAGCAACAAAGCAACAACTCCCTGAAGGGCCACCCCAAGAAACAGCATTCTCTCTCAGGCCCCTTGTCTCTCAAATTTCACACCTCCAACTGCTTTTTCTCATAGCCCCGGTTTCTTCCTAGGTGAACTCATCTGTCTCTGGTCAGTCACAACAGGAGACTGGAATCAGAAGTATAAAAGATATGTAATTCACTGAGCTCACATCAGATGTAAACTGCTCCCTGAAGATTATCAAATTCAGAACTGGTTTAGCTTTTCAGCTGGCAATTCAAATTCGATATAGAAATGCCTAGCTGGTGATTTGTGTTGGGTCCACCACCAAGGAGAGAAAATTAGCCCAGCCATTTTTTTTCTCCACTAATAATTATGCTTTCCATACATTATTTTTTATTTTAGCACATTTTAAGTGTAAATCTTTCTAAATGCATAAGTTTCATGACTCTACCAATAGAGTCAACAAACCATAATTTAATTTGATGCTAATCTCAATATCATCGAAGTGGGTCCTGGTCTTCCTGATTAAGACATGTCTTTGTCAGAGCAACATGGCCTCTCCTAAGTGAACTGTGGCAAGCCAGGCAGCTACTAGGTAGGAGCTACCCCTCTGAGTCTGGCCCAGTGGTCATCAGATACTTAGCATCAAGACCTTCAACTGGGGCCCTGACATGACTGTTTTCAGAAGTTCTGGGGCTGGCCCCGTGGCCGAGTGGTTAAGTTCGCGCGCTCCGCTGCAGGCGGCCCAGTGTTTCGTTGGTTCGAATCCTGGGCGCGGACATGGCACTGCTCATCAGACCACGCTGAGGCAGCGTCCCACATGCCACAACTAGAAGAACCCACAACAAAGAATACACAACTATGTACCGGGGGGCTTTGGGGAGAAAAAGGAAAAAATAAAATCTTTAAAAAAAAAAAAAAAAAGATCACGAACCTATAAAAAAAAAAAAAAAAAAGAAGTTCTGGGAAAGAGTCCTATTTAACTCCCCCAGAGCAAAGATTTGGCATGCGACCACAGCTACACCCAGAATTACAGATGGGGCTGTCTCGTGATTCTGTGGGAAGTTTGCTTCTTTACTTGGCTTGTGTGGCACGGTATGTCATTTTCTGCCCACAACTTGGTGAAAGAGAACTTCTCTGAGCTCCTCTCTCAGCATGTGCACGCAATGCAGAAACAAGCCTTCTGAGAGCCAAGTATAACTGGATAAAGGACAAAAGAATAAGGTAATCTATTCTCTAAAACTACCTTGAGGAATGCAACCCAAAGAATGCACCCTACCTTCAAGCCTACGGCTATTTCAAGTAAATTGAACCAAATGGCTAATTAAAGATTATAAACATGTTTTGAAATACTAAAAAATAATTCAGACTCAGTCATAGTAATAATTGTTCTATAATTTGGGCAAAGGGTTGATCTTTGAAGAATACAGATACTATAAATAATTAAAACATCTGTAAGAGAAAAACTAATTAAAACCCCTTCACATACTTGGATATACTCTGCTAGAAATATGCTTTGTTGACAGACATGGATAATGATATTTAAGAAAACATTATGAACAAAGAGACACTTGCAGGGGTTATAATTCATACCATCAAACTTTCCTTTCCCAAGTTCCTGCATTATATACTAGTTTCAATTTTCTTTTTTTATACTAGATGTATTTTACAATACTTTGATCCTCTCCAAAATCCTGTCTTGGCTTCCTTTTCCCTAATGAAGCCCATATGCATTATTTTAGCATTTTTAAGTTTATCCACTCTTCAGCCCCAATTTATCTTTCCAATTTAGTTTCTAATCCTCCTATACAAAATCCATACTCCCACATTATTAGACATTTCATCTTTCCTTGAGAAAACCTTGCACTGTCCTTGGGCCATCTCTAATGTCACCTTCTCCATGAAGCCTCTGTGATCTCTCCAATCAAAAGAGATGGGTCCTTTATCCAAACTTCTGTAGTCCTTTGTACTTCCCATGCGGCATCCACCATGTATTGTATTATTAGCTGTACACATCTTCTCTCTCTTACCAGATTGTACAGTAACTTAAGGGTAGAATATGAGTTATCTGGCCATATGGGTATCACCCACAATACCTAACACAGTGTCTTGCATATACAAAATGCAAGATAATCAAATGATATTACATATGTATGAGTCAAGCCTCTTTCAATTGCAAAATAACAGAAACCAATTCAAACTGGCTTAGTTTCTAAAAGGGGAATTTATTGACTCGTGTACATGGCCAATCCAGGGATGCAGCTGACTTCAATTATAAAAGGATTGAGGAGCTCAAAGAATGTCATTACTGTTCTCTCTCTCCATCTCTCTGCTTTTTCTATTATGTCTTTGTCTTCATTTTTCCAGGGGATATTTTCCACACGGTGGTTAAGAAAGGCAGCAGCAGCCTCAGGTCACATATTCCAGAAAAGACAACCATTGGCTCTGCTTGGATTTCATAAACCCACACCAGATATAAAATGAAAGCAGAGTTCCCTGATGGAACTCCAAGACAGATGATAAGAATCCATGTTGGGCAGTAAAAAACTACAAAGTTACACTACAAATGACAAATTAACTTTTTATAGACTCACATAAGGATTAGCTTTTTCACTTTCAATTTTAGTGAAAATATCAAATCAAAAAGCATATATTATATGACTGCGTATTATGCTCAAGGGATACAAATGATGTAAAAGTCAAAGTTTCAACCACTGAGGAATCATAGCCTGCTTGGTGGTTGACAAAATTTGATGCATGACAAATAAAGAATGTAAGACATGATATTAACCAAGTGTTAAATGTTGCAGCACAGACTATAACCTTAATAATAACTCAGGGAAGAAAGGGTGATTATGGAATAGGATAATCATTGAAGGTTTTATGGAGGTGGTAAAAACTGTTTTGTTTAATGGGAGATTGGTTGTTTTTGAATTGCTACAAGAGGGTGGGAAGGAATAAGGGAGGAAGGAAAGAGAACAAAATGGCCCAGAGGTAAGCATTCTATTCGTAGAGACATAGTTGTAAACAACAGTTCACTTATAATGGAGAATTTTTGTTGGGAATAAGGCAAGATTACAGTGAAGTTAGCTTAAAGAAGATTTAGAATACTGGGTTTATGAGTATGAATTTTATTTAATTATAATTTCACTATACATAGGTTTGAAGAGGAATAGAGAGGAAAATCCAGCTGCAGGTCATGATATAAGAGGAGTTCAGAAGTTGGATCATATTTGTGCTGTAAAATAGGGACCACCACTTCCATGTATGCAGGTTGTGAGCTGCACAACCCTAGTGGGCACCAATCACATTACAGTGTGAATGGTACCTCCTAAGGTACTCCTTGTTCAGTGCACAACCCTTATAACAACGTACGGCCCATCTAGATGGCTTTCAAGAAACAAAGAACACATCAATTTGATGGGAATGAAAGACAGGCAGGTGCTAGGTAGAAGTTAGAGAGAAGATTGAAGAGAAAAGTGAAGACTAGAGTGTGGAGTGCCTTGAATTCCAGGCTAAGGAGTAAGGACTTTATTCTGTATTTAATGCATGGGAGCAATTGGGGAAGCCATTGAAGGATTTTGAATAGAATAGTGAAGTTAAAATCAGCGTCTTAGGAAAATTAAATTTAAGCTACAGGTTTAGGATAGACTCAAGGGGTAGAAATTAGCAAAATAGAGAACTACGCAAAGAGTAGTGCAGAAAAAAAGTGGACCATAAGACAAAGCAAAGGAGAGATTTGGGAGGTTTTTCAAGAAAAAAAGAAAAAGAAAGAAACCAAAGAAGAGGGATTTTGTGCATCTCTTACAAAAGAAATACACACGCTGGACCAATTATTATTATTTAGGTAGAGAACAAAGGACAAAAATTACGTTTCTTTCAAATCACTCCTAATGACTTTACTGCTGGCAGTTATATAGCTCTTTGCAGTTTACACAGTAATTTCCAACATATTATTTAATTTGGATGTAGACGCTTTTTGAAATCATGAAATTGAGAAATGTCCTAATCTCATATAAAAAGGTCACATCTAAAATATAGAAATTGTTATTCATTGCCTAGAATAGCATATAGAATTCATCACATAGAATACAATTTACTAGTGTACCATCAAACTTTCCTATGTTTATTTGGCCCAAAAAGGAATGAATGGGCAGTGATACCAGCACATCCAAAAACAAACTTTTCTTGTTTTCTTGATCCCATTCTTCTTCAGGAAACTTTTTCCCTACTTTTCCTCTTCTCATCACTAATCTTCCCTTCAGCATTTTAGAAAAACATTCTTTAACCCTATTTCCATCCTGGGACATCTCTCCACTTTTCATCAACCGAAGCTGCTGACAGAGTCAGTGTACATTTCATGTCCCCATCTCCTCTGCACTAAGTCCCTTCTCAGTCCATCCCACCTCTGCAATTTTTCTCCCTGAAGATAACACAAACCTTCTATTTGCTATTTCTATTGGACACTTCTCAGTAGTCACTATATTCAACCTTTCTGCCGTGGATGATATAGTTTTCCTTTCCTTCATTCTTGAAACTCCTGCCTTGGCTTCTGGGTCTCATTCTGCCTTATTTTGCTTCTGTGCCCTGGACTTTCTCCTGTCCTTTCATGTTAATAATTCTCCAGGATTCCATCCTTCACCCTCTGCTCTTTCTCATTATAGACACTTTCTCTGGGGAATTTCATCCACTCCCTCTAAAGCTTATATACTGATAGCTATCAGTTCTATATCTCCGATCCAGATCCAAAGCCATATATTTATAATTAAAAGTCCCACAGATGCTCCCCAGCACATGGCCAGCGCTGAACTTCTTACTAGTACCTGAAGTCTGTTCTTCCTTCCATATTCTTTTCAGAATTTATGGAGCCACCATTCATGCAAGAGTCTAAGGTAGAACACAGGGATTTTTCTTTGATTAGGCCTGGATAGAATAAAAGGCTAAGTAAGAAAGAATTCTCTCTCTCTGCCTGACTGTCTTGGAGCTGAGACATTGGTCTTCTCCTGCCTTCAGATGCAAACTCCATCCAGAACTTACCCTCTAGCTTCCCTGGTTCTCAGGCTTCAGACTCAGACCAGAACTTTACCACCTGCTCTTCTGAGCCTGCAGCTTACTGACTGCAAATCTTGGACTTCTCAGCCTCCCTAATCATGTGAGACAATTCCTTATAGTACATCTCCTTCTACAGAAAAGAATATATATCTTGTTGGTTTTGTTTCTCTGGAGAACTCTGACTAATACAGATTTTGGTACTGAGAGTGGTTCTAGAACAGAATTTTAAGGATGAGTTTTCTGAATTTGTTCTGGGGTTTCTGGAATTGGCTCTCCAACCTGATTAGATTGAAAGATGTGAATGACTCTATTTCAGTGGTAAAGAAAGCACGGAGAGCAATGGCATGATGTGGCAATAGAGATGTGCAAAGTATCCTCATTAGATACTTGTAATCAACCACTTATAAGAAGCAAGGAGTTTGGTGACTCCATGTATGATACTTTCGAACATTTTTGGAAATCTAGTGAATGCAATGAGGTTGGTTGGTTGCTTCTAACGTTGCTGGACAAAGTGGTGAGAGAAAAGGATGAGCTCAGGGATTCAAATTCTCAGTTCCAGAGCCACATAAATGCCCTGGACACTTCTACGTGTGCCCTGAAGGAGACCCTTATCTCCTGTAGCCTCAGGGCTGAGACTGCTGAAAATCAAACACAAAATTTTATCCTGCAATCGGCCCTATTACAACACAATTGAGCTCCCAGCTTCGCAGGGTGTCTACTGTTAAAGTGAGGGCATTGACTGGAAAAGAATGGGATCTTGTAAACTGGAATGGAGACGTGTGGGAAAATCCTGAGGAAGCTGGGGACACTGAGCCCCTAAATTCTGACGAGTCTTCTTTCTCAGTAGAAGCAGCCTCCTCACCCTCAATGGTATGAGCCTCTCCAACTCCCCCCCTCCTGTGATGGAGGGCATTTAACTCTGCGTTGCCCGAGGAAACTGTAATGCTCTAAGGGCCTCCTCTGAGGGAGTTGCCAAGCAACACAAAGCTGATTCTCCTCAGGACCCACCTCTACTACTCTTTTCTCTTAGACCTAAAACTACTCAAGTCCCAGCAGGTCCCAAAGGTGAGGTACAAAGTGCAAACTATGAGGAAGTGTGCTATACTTAAAGAGAACTAGGTAAGTTTTCTGATTTATACAGACAGAAATCTGGGGAACAAGTGTGGGAATGGATACTGAGGGCGCAGGATAATGGTAGAAGAAACAAAATTGGATCAGGCCAAAATTATCAACAGGGGCTTACTCAGCAGAGATTCTGGATGTGATGTTGTAGCTTGCAGAGTTGGAAAGGGGTCTGATGTTTGTTTTGGTTGATTGGATGAAACATGGACCACTGTGAGCAAACTAGAAACACTGGACCTGCCTCAGTTTAATGTAAAGAAAGAAATTTAAAGGCTTAGGGAGTTTGGAGTGTGGATTTGTCAAATTAGTGGATTTTTAATTTAAGACCTATTCACCCACATTGAGAGTCCAAGTGACATACCAGGAGACATACCAGAGAGCCAAGAAGACATACATATCTTTCACTGCTACTTTGAGAAATGAATTTGTGAGTGGAGCCCCAGCATCCTTGAAGAGCTCCACGATCACTCTTCTCTGTAGGCCAGACCTTATGGTGGGAACTGCAGTCACTGAATCAGGAAACCTAAATGCAACGAGAGTGTTGGATCCTGGGGTTGTAGGGGCCAAGTGGCACCATGCAACCACTGAAGGCAAGGTGAGCATAGTTACCATGACGGACAGCAGGGTCCAGCAGCAATCAGCAGAGTCATTCAGCAATCAGAATAGTATGAACCACACAGACCTATGGTATTGGTTGTTTGATCATGGTGTTCCGAGAGGTGAAATAGATAGGAAGCCTATTAAATTCTTACTTGATCTGTGTCAGCAGAAAAGTTTTAGATTGAGTGAACGAAAGTCTAACCTGAATCATAAAAAACAGTCATGGCCTCTCGACTGATTCCCAGACTTGAATCAGTTTACAGACCCAGAACCCCTTGAATAGAGAGGAGGCCGGGTCACCTTGAGGCAGGACCCCAGTACACTGCCACAAATCTTTCTCCAAGCCTTTGCCAAAGGGACCTACAGTCTTTTATCACGGTAACCATGCCTTGGGGAAAAGGAAATAATCAGACCTTTTGGGTGCTACTGGACACTGGCTCTCATCAGACACAGATTCGAGGAGACCTGAAACATCACTGTGATCCATCAGTCAGAGGAGGGGCTTATGGAGGTTAAGTAGTCTGTGAATTTTAGTTCAGTTCCCTCGCACAGTTGGCCTGGTGGGTTCTCGAATCCTTCCTGTCATTATCTTTCCAGTTCTGGATTATGTAACTGGAATAGATATAATCAACAGCTGGGAGAATCCCCAAATTGGCTACTTGACCTGTGAGATGAGGGTTATTATGGTCAGAAAGGCCAAGTGGAAGCCACTGGAACTGCCTCTAACTGGGAAAATAGTAAACCAAAAGCAATACTGTATTCCCTGAGGGATTGCAGAGATTAGTGCCACCATCAAGGACTTGAAAGATGCAGGGATGGCGATTCCCACCATATCCCCATTCAACTTACCTATTTGGGCTTTGCAGAAGACAGACAGATCTTGGAGAATGACAGTGGACTATTATGAGCCTAACCAGGTGGTAACTCTAATTGTAGCTGCTGTACTAGATGTGACTTCATTGCTTGAGCAAATTAACACATCCCCTGGTACCTGGGATGCAGCTGTTGATCTGGCAAATGATTTTCCTGGCTATCCTTTAATAAACACCACCAGAAGCAGCTTGCTTTGAGCTGAGGAGGCCAGCAATACACCTTCACTGTCCTACCTCAGGAGTATATCAACCCACCAGCCCTATGTCATAATTTAATTTGTAGGGGCCTTGATCATCTTTCCCTTCCATCAGATATCACACTGGTCCATTATATGGATGACACTGTGCTGATTGGACCTAGTGAGCAAAAAGTAGCAACTACTCTAAACATTTGCATGTTAGAGGGTGTAAAATAAATCCAACAAAAATTCAGCAGCCTTCTATCTCAGCGAAATTTCTAAGGACCCAGTGGTACGGGGCATGAAAAAATAACCCTTTTAAGATGAAGGATAAGTTGTTGCATCTGGTCCCTCCTACAAACGAAAAACAGGCACAATGCCTAGTAGGTTTCTTGATTTGGGAGGCACCATGTTACTCATTTGAGTGTGTTACTCTGGCCTGCTAGTGGATCTTAGCAGAGACTGAAGGCTTAATCAAAGACCACCAAGTTACTGTGCAGCCTGAGCTGCTCATCATGAACTGAGTGTTATCTGACCCATCAAACCATAAAGCTGGCATGCCCGGCAACACCTCATCATCAAATATAAGTGGAATATACATGATACGGTTGCAATTTATCGAGACTTATTTGTCTCAGAATATGGTCCATCTCAGCAAATGGTCCATCTCAGCAAATGGTCCATGTGTACTTAAAAAGAATGTGATTCTGCTGTGGTTGGGTGGAATGTTCTATAAATATCAATTGGGTCATATCGGTTGTTAGCGTTGTTCAGGTCTTTTATATCTTTACTTGTTTTGTCAAGTATTAAGAGAAGAGTGTCGAAGTCTCCAACTGTAATTGTGGATTTGTCTATTTCTCCTTGTTCTGTTAATTTTTGCTTCTTGTATTTAAAGCCCCGCTCATAGGTGGATAAACATTTAGGTTAATTATGCCCTCTCAATAAATTGATCCCTTTATCATTATGAAATGACTTTCTTTATTCCTGATAATATTCTTTTCTCTGAAATCTACTTTGTCTAATATTAATATAGGCCTTCCATCTTTCTTTTGACTAGTGTTCTCAAGGTATATTTTTTCCTTTTTGGGGATTTTTAAAGTTTGTTATTTTGAAATAACTTTAGACTTACAGAAAAGATGCAAAACTAGTTCTCATATACCATTCACCCAGCTTCCCCCAACGTAAAACGTCTTTTCAGTCTCCCAGTTTTGTCTCCTCCGCTAGGGAAATGGCCGTGCCCCACCTGGACTCCTCCTTCTCCGTGCTGCAGCCTTCTCCCCGGGCAGTAGTTAGAGCAGGCATGCAGTTTCCTCTCTCTCTGGGATTACTTTTGTCTGATGTCTTATTTCTAAACCATTGTTTCATATGTTATACAGGTTTTTAGTCATTTCAGACTGTAGCATAAACCTGGTCACCTTATATAGCTGTTGGTTTTTTTCTCATTTAGCACTCAACAGATCACACAGTATTCTTTGAAAACACCAGTTTAGCAGGTTCATCAGTGCTCCACTCACATTTGCATGGATACCTTTACCATTTTCCTCACACACAGGCTTCCAGTGTGCTTTCACGCCCACAGCCAGTACCTGTGACTCAGGCTGCTGAGGCCACTTTGCTCTTTGTGCATGAAGGGCAGGAAAATTCCCGGGAATTTCTTACTGCCAAAGGGAGGAGGTCTTCTACTTGCCACAAGCCAACAGTAGAGAGGTAGGAGAGAAAGGGTTTTATTACAGCTTGCTAGCAAGGTGGAAGATGGGGGACTAACATCTGAAAGAACCATCTTACAGAACAAAGACTACAGACCAGTCATATAGCGGCTGGTCTCCAGGTGGGGCAGACATCTGGTCTTAGTTTCTGATAGTCTTTTGTTTTACTGGATATGCATCACAGACTGGAGCAACGCCCTATACTCTGATTTAGTTTAAAGACAATAAGAACAAAATCTTCAATATGTGTAGTAAACATTACTGTTTACATAAGTGGCACCAGCAAATTTACTCCCCTCACCCCAGCTGTTAACTAATGACTCGATGGAGCAGGAATATAAACATGCCAGCTCCCTTGCTCCTGATGGGAACAACAGTGAGATATGATCTACATTTCTCCAAAGCTCTTCTGAGAGATTGGACAAAAGTTACTTTCTATGAGACTGCTTGTTGGCCATTTTTCCTGCTACTATACTGATTTTTCATAGGAATTTTTCCTAATAACCCTCCTTCACACAAATCCTTTTTTCAGGGTTCCTTTCTGAGGATCCTAAACTAGAAAACCAGATTAAATGGCTGGTGAATATTCTACTCTTTATATACCATTTATATCATAATTTATTTAACTATTTCCCAATAGTTCAGCATTTAGTTGTTTCTATTTTTTCTACAATAAATAGCTTTGTACTGATTATCTTTGCATGCAAAAGTGTTTTCTTGGGTACTAGACTACTCTCTATGAATAGATTCCTAGAAGGGAAATTACTAATCAAAGTGCATGAATATTTTACAGTGCTTGATCTGTATTGCCAATTCACTTTCCAGAAAATGTGTATTGATTCATAGTTCCCTTTGCAGCATATTTTCTTTTTTTTAAAAGATTGGCACCTGAGCTAACAACTGTTGCCAATCTTTTTTTTTTCTTTGTCTTCTCCCCAAAGCCCCCCAGTACATAGCTGTATATATTCTACTTGTGAGTGCCTCTGGTTGTGCTATGTGGGACGCCGCCTCAGCATGGCTTGATGAGTCGTGCCATGTCCATGCTCAGGATCCAAACCGGTGAAACCTTGGGCTGCCGAAGCTGAGCGTGAGAACTTAACCACTTGTCCACAGGGCTGCCCCTGCAGCATATATTTTTAAAAAATTTCTTACCTCATTAAGTCAATCTTAATGTAAACTTTCCAAAAACCTTGCTAATTTTACTAGTGATGAGATTATTAGTATTGTTTTTATTTCTTTGATTACTGAAATTGAATATTTTTTCACATATTTACTGATTCTTTATCTTTTGCGAATTATCTGTTTATGAACTTTGCAATTTTTTGTTAATTAACTTAGTGTTTTTTAAATAATACTCGTACAATTATATAATTTAAAGTCTATGTAATTTATGCAATCTGTTTAATCCATGCAAATATTCTCTGGATGTGTTTGTTTTTAAATTTTTTAGTATTGTTTGAAATGCAACAATTTTGCTTTTCCAGTAATCCAATCTATTTATTTGTTTTCCTTTGTGATTTCTTCTAATGCTTTCCTACTTGGAAAGTTGTACTACATTTAAAATCAGATAAATTTTATCTTACATTTTCCTCTAGAATTTTTTCTTTCTTTTCTCTCTCTCTCTTTAACACTTATCTTGTGAATTCCTCTATTTATTTTGACATAAGGCAGAGATCAAAAATAGATTACATCTTGTGTGCCAAGTTTATATACTCACTCAGGAAAAAGGTCTTCAGTGTTTCCTGTGTACCAGGCACGGCCCTAGACATGACTGGTAGAGGCAAATGGTGAGGGGAATACGAAAGTCACTCAGTGGGAGAGTGCGCTTAATTGATTACTGATGGTGGGAGAGAGAGGCGAGGGGGGAAATGTGTGGAATGGAGCCCAGTGCTTGGGATTTTGCCCTCCTTTTACATGTAGTGTAATGTCAACTCACTCCTTATAAAAAAACAGAACTTATGATCAAGGATATGCTCAACAATGTTAAAAACCACAAAAGAGTAGAAAGTATTATCTTGAGGGGAATTAATAGATTTTCATGAGCTATTTAAAATATCCTCCTTTTTTCCTCTCCATCTAATTACTTAAAAGTAGTAAGATATAACAAATTATTTTTTCTAGAAGTATTTTAACATGGTTGTAATCATATTGTTTATAGAATTTTATGTTCTACTTTTTCCATTTAACATTATGAAACATTTGCACATGTCATAAACTACTTCATAAACATCATATCTAATGGTTATACATAAATGCTTTTAAATGGACCAGTTACTCTTTTCAAAGCAGAGGTAGTTCCTATTCTTAAATAAATAGATATTGTTTTATAGATTCACTACTTGGGATATTATGATATAATCATGCCCATTTTTGGGGGGTGTACACATTTAATCAAAGTGAATTAATACAAGCATACACCACCTTAGGTCCTCAAACAAATTTCTTTTTCAATTAGCCAGGCAGGCTTTTCAATTTTCTTCTTTTTGGTAGCTCTTAAGACCATTGATTCCATAATTTACTAGCCTCTAAGATGGAAAATGAACTATACTAGGGCATTGCCTTAAGGAATAATGTTCCATGCATTCTAATGACTGAGGCAGACTTTTCTTTGCTTCTTAGAAACTATATTTAAATGTAGCACTTTACATCTTTAACCTATCCCTCTCTACTAGCTCCTTTCCATAAATTCTTTAAAAAAAACCCCAAAACCAAACTGTCTCTCAACCTAGTTTCTTCCTCAAGCGCCACCCAATCTATCTTCCTTCTCTGCCAAACACGTCAAAAGCAGAGTCCATCCCGACCTCTCCTCTTCTGATATTTACCTGTTACCCATTTATTCCCCAGCCTACTGCGATCTTCCACCCCATCCCTCATCAGTTCACTCTATGACCTTGTTCTAGGCTTTATCTTAACTTGCCTTCTCTGTAGTCCTATCAATGAACACTTACCTCTCTCTCCAAAGGATTCACTTCCCAATACCTTTGGTTGCCCTGTTACTTCCCTCACAAACCTTTATTGACCACCAATTCCTGTGTTTCCCTCACTATTCATTTGATTGTACAGGAGAAGCCCTTACCTCCACTTAACCCACTCACTGGATGAGGGGAGGCTCTTCCTCTCTCTGTAAATCACTCTTTCCCCCTCCACACTAAAGGGCTGAAGACCCCTGGCATGTAAACTCATCTCGAATTGGCCTGTGCACACCTACGGTGCTGTATGCTTAGCAGAGACCAACGGTTTGTTCTAAAAACTGTTCATGTAATTGCACCTGCTGTTTTAATTATGTAACGATCAAATATTATGTAAACTAGATTAATATGAGAGTGAAAAGAAGAGTTGTTTCTGTGAAAATTAAGATGAGTGCTTTGGAAAAGTTCCACAATGGCTGGTAGCTTAAAGAGAAATTGCAGTCAATTAGGTGCAAAACAAGACCAAGAAAAAAATCCTTCAAATTTAGAGATATTTTATATGGAATCACCTTAGCATGCAAGTGTCTTTAAGTTCTAGCACCATTCTACAAAGCTGAAGCTGAAATCTGAATGATGCTCTATGGCTTAAAAGATGAAGCTGAGCTCCAACCAACAACAGATACACATGTAAAGCAAAGGCCTTGGCCCCACATCAAAAGAGAATTAAAGGAAAGTACATTTACATGTTTCAAAGTGTCTATGTATCACTTCCGTTTTCCCAGCTTTTACTGGCTCTACTGATTAGCTTGTCCCAATTGCCTTGTCTAAGAGGCCTCCTTTTCTAGAAATATCTTGATTGCATCATGAAGCTTCTTCTTTCCTCACTCTGCTTTCTCCTTGAGAAATTTAGTTTCCAACCAGAGCTTCAATTTTGCCTTTAAACAAATAAGTACCAAATCTGCAGGCTCTTCGCAGAGAGGGTCCGTGGTTCATTCATCATCACATCCCCTGCCTTCCACTTCCCTCCCTGCGTTGGGCCTTGCACACAGTAACTACTGACAAAAAATTGTTGAGATTTAAAGCATAATGAAAACATTAGTCCATAATTATAACCCAGGAATTAGAAATCTGGCTTGAATAAGTGTATTACAAGAAAATTCCTTTCTTTTAAAGTCATAATTTACCCCTTCACAACCATGAAAGGAAAGAAGCTCAATTGATAAAAATGATTGGAAAATTATTTTAAATTAGGTAGCTGAAGCTGATCTTTTAAAAAATCAACTATAGTTTTCCAGAAATGTACAAATTTAGGTGAATGACAACAAACACTGCTATGACGTTCAACTTTACTTAAATGAAGTCTGCATTTTGCTTCTCCCTTGAATCCTGTGGGCTTATTCTCTCTGAAGCAACTGTCTCGGAGCTAGTCAGGGCAGACAAGATTACCCCTTCCATTTCATAGATGAGAGAATTAATGGTTCAAACAGTTACTGACTTACTCTTGACCTTAGAGATAGTTCATGACTTAAGTGGGATTTGTACCCTGGCAGCAGGCATCTTGAGTCACCTTTTAAATGTTTCTAACCCTTTTAAACTGGGCAGGAGAATCAGGAACTAATTGGCAAAAAGTCAAATGCTTCTATCCACAGTTATTACTCATTTACTTACCAGGCTGTCTAAGATTATGTCATTAGAGGTCAGTCTTTTGATTTAACATATTTTCCCACAAAATTCTTGAGAGGAATAATAAATTAATAATGCATGCTTTAATATCTTCCTATTAATTAATATATCCAATTTGCTTTCCTTTAACTAAGTGGTTACTTGAAGAAAAGGAAAGGACGGTAACAGGCATTTTCAGGAAGGATGATTTTAGATTAATGTACTTTGTCTTCAAGTAGGAAAGTCTCGTGTGTGTCTATGTGAGTGGGTGGTGGGGTGTGACAGGCATAGTCATAGATGAGGATTCTGGGAAACCAAAGGGGATAACTAGGATGTTGGATGCCAGGAGTTGAAGAGTTGAATTAGAGAATAGAATGAGAAAGAGCAGAGTAACCCAAGACAAATGTTTCTATTTCACAATTTTAATCTGAGCAGGACTTAATGCTGAGGCAACTTGATTCTTATTATTTTTTATTTGAAAGTTTGCCCTACTTTATTTCTAAGTAAACACATTGATAGTCCCTTTGTTTTGACTCAAAATGTTCCTGGAAACCAGAGCATAAAGAATGTTTATGAAGCAGATTATGATTCCCCTTAAGAATAGTTCTGAAATTGAATGTTGAACTTCTGACCCAGGGTTTAGCATTGGATATACCATAAACATGACCAGCCATGTTTCATGGTAATTAAGAAGTTACTATAAATACCTATCATATAACATATTAAAATTATAATACTAACTCTTTAAAATGGTTGTGGATAAACCAAGAATGTCTTTTATACAAAGGAATCCAATAAACTATATGTTTGGGGGGAAACATTAAAAACGTCATGTTTCATTGGCCGCTGATCTTTTCCTTGGTCTCTGCTTACCTGAAGTCTCTGAGTTACTGAAGGGAGCGAGCTAGTGAAAAGCTGCCTGAAGGAGCCAACGGAAGATTTGGGAAGCTCACTTCACTTCTGAGTCTCATATATGGTCCCTTTCTATTCATTCTAACATTCCTAGGAAACTAAACATGCTAGCTATTACAAACATTAAGCAACAAATTCAAAATAATTTCTTGTCCCACCTTAGAATTTGGAAGAGTTTAGGGTATGCTAGATGGTCCTGCTTTAGAAGGTTGTTAAAGAATTTGAAATGATAGTTCCTGTGTCTTTAGTTTAGCTACACATCTTATAGCAAGTAGGGCCTTCTAGATCATTTCTTCCATTATCAATGTAGTCTATGTCCAAAAGATATTTATTGGTGGTGCTGACGGTGAGGTTTCTCTTATTGAAAAGCATTTTACAAATAATGGGTAGTCATCTATTTTCCCCTTTACTCTCCTTTAACTCTGAATAGTTCAAAATGATCAAGTTGGCAGTTTAGAGACAGACCAAAGCAAGACAAACTGAGCGAGCTTCCATCGCTTTGTTGTGCATTCAGCTAATTCTTACTTTGTTAATCTCTTAACAATTATCGCCAGGTAATTAGCAAAATTTTGTGAAAAAGGAGTTTCAAGATATCTCTCACAGAACCTTCAAAAAGACAGAATACCTTGAAGGTAGGTTTCTTTACCCCTCCAAACAGGTTAGGTATAGGTGGCAAGCAGCCAAGAGTGTGTGTTAATTAAGTGACAGCAAATGGTGAAGTGGCAAAAAAAAAACAGAGATAATGAGTAAAGTTTCCTAGAGGAAAAAGGAAAGCTGATTTTAGCAATTTCCACATGAAAAAATTAAAACTGTGGTTTATGAATACTGAAACACCATTTAAAATTTTATTTGTTTTTTATTGAATATAATTGACATTTAACACTATATTAGTTTCAGGCAGATAACATAATGATTTGATATGTTACCTATTTATTGGGAAATGATCACCACAAAATGTCTACTTAACATCCATCACCACACACAGTTAGAAATTTTTAAAAAATTTTATTTAACATTCATTATCTTTTCTTAAGTGTTGATTTCTCTTGCAAATTAAAAAATACTGGATTCAATTAGTTTCAACGAGATTCAATTCAATTCAATTCAACGAGATTTAAATGAAAAATTTCACAGACAATGGAAATTATTTACTCTAGCATCTTGAACATTATTAATTTAAAATTATCTATTTTTACAAATAATACATCAGCTGTATCCCTCAACTGTATTTTTCTTGCCGTCCTCTATTTTGAAAAGGAACAAATCTTACTGAAATGACAAATTTACTGAAACTGGAGAGAATACTAAGGTCCCAAATGTTACCTTAGCCCTTCTCAAATGTAAGACCTTGAATCTCTTTAAGTTAATTTCTTCCTGCCTTAGAAATAAAATATTAAATTGGTGAAATTCCTCACGACTTACAATTTTTAAATTATATCGAGTTAAATATATGGCATATAGGAATATAATTGTCTAATAGTATTTTCAAAGTGATAAAGAAACAAAAATAAAATAAACTTACAACAGACCTAGCAAGACCAGCATAAATAGCTCATCTATCACAAGCTCTACCCAAAGGCAATGTTAGGCAAATTCAGTTTATAGGCCCCGGATAGCTTTCCCAGTGTTGGCCTTTCAAAAGCTCTGTACTGATATTTTCAAGAAACTGGCAGCATACTTCACCTTGGGAAAGTAATATTATAAAGACACTGCCATTAGTGATTTTATGTACTTCTACATACCCTTCTTGAATTTGAAATAATAGATAAGTTCAGGTAATAATTTTTGTTCTCCTTCAAATTTTATGACTAAAATATTGAGTTGTATTTTATGGCCTGTATTTATTATTATTCTGCAGTCAGCCGGCAGCTTTAGGCAAAGAATACCTTCGGAGTCTGCAATCAGATCGGAAAGAAGCAGAGGTTGAAAATGAGTAATCATGTATTCTGGAAGCATATGAATTTCCCAAAGATTCTGAAATACAACTAAATACTGCATACTGTGTAAGATATGAGCAATAATTTTCCAACCCTTGGTACAATTTCTTTTTCTTTTGTGGCTAGGATAACTTTTTATTCAAGTGTGGGGCAGGAACAATTGTTGCTGTAAACCTTCATTTCCTCCAGAGCAGTTATGGTAGTTTTTTTGGAGGAAGAGTTTATTTAGCAAACTGTACACTGACAATGGTAAAAATTTTTAGTTATGAGGAATTCTAGTAAGGTTTCAGGAATTATCCAGTCTCAATTTCTAAGAGTCAGACAGAAAGAGGGAAATTTAAACAGAAGTAGGTTCAATAACGTCAGGCTATATAGTATTAACATGACAGAACAAAACTCTAAAACTTCTTTAGATCTTTTGGTTTTTAAACTTGGTTCTCATTTAATGGACCAGATACAATTTGTTAAATAGAACTTGTTTAAAAAGAATGAGAACCTGGCTTCTATAAGAAAAAGAGATGGAAAGGGGAGAATTCTGACGTGGATTATAATTCTGCTGAGCTCCTAAATTTGTGCATGACCCAGACGGTCCCAGAGCTATCATAGTCACTTTGACAAGATTTGGTGTCTTTATTTACTAAAATGTAAGCCTAATACTTAGCCTGGCTGTGATGAGTGAGACAGTGTATCCGTAAATGAAAGCATTTTGAGCAATATAATGTAAATTATTATTTATTAGGGAAAAGCACATGCCAGGCACACTTAGTTTTCACCGCAGTATAAATGTCACAGGCTGTAAATTCAACTTACTTTATGGTTTTTAGCATCCTTTAATTTCAGAGTCCACTTGAAAAAATTCTGCATCAAGGGCTGGCCCTTCGGTGCAGGGGTTAAGTTTCCATGTTCCACTTCGGGGGTTGGGTTTGCTGGTTTGGATCCGGGGTGCCGACATGGCACCACTTGGCACGCCATGCTGTGGTAGGTGTCCCACATATAAAGTAGAGGAAGATGGGCATGGATGTTAGCTCAGAGCTAATCTTCCTTAAAAAAAAAAATCTGCATCAGGGACTGCCTTGTTTGTACTTGGCTAAACAGCTCTACCCTCATTTTGAGCACTCACTGGCCATTAGTGATAGTGATGACTAAAATCCAGTTACTATATCATTAAAATTATGGAGTATGTAATAAATTCCACACTACTGAGGCATCTGAGAAATTAAATTTACTTTCTGAGAATTCAGGTCAAGGGCAGAAATAAAATGATGATTTATGCATAACCTCAATTTTCCCCCCTCAAGTACACAGAAAGAACAAAAGCACTACAGATTTTCTTTGAAGACGTTTGTGGATATTACGTTGGTTTACTTGTTTTTACATAGGGAATCTTTGCTGGCCTTTAAAATGTAATTTAGCAATGTAACTGACGTACTTTTGCGACCAATGAAACAATACGTATGACAAAATGAATGCATGCTCATTTCAGCCTGTAAGACTTCTTTTTAAATTATTCTCTTAGCAGCCAGGGGAAAAATATGAGATCATTTCTTTCCCCTCTGCCAAAGGCAAACTGATTTCCCCAACCCACGCGGGCAGTTGAGCAGTAAGTCTAGCGTGCTAGCATGCTCGAGTCCTGACTCGCGTCCCGCCATCTGGGGGCACACACGCATCCACCCTAGTACGCTGGATGGGGCAAGACTCAGCGGGCAAGGCATCTCTGGTTCTACTGCGAAGACTGCGCCCACGATGTAGCTATCCCGTGTGTCCGCAGCATCTGCCCATGGATGGGGAGGGAAAGAAAGGGTACTCGGTGGAGTGTACACGGTTGTTCCCATACATCCTCTCCCACGTATAACACTGTAGTGCTCTCCCCACGTGCGCTCCGAGTGCTAGAACACAAACCCACACACACGTGCGCACAGTACCTCGCCCAGCTGCAAGCCGGGACACGTCCCCAGTGCACTCCAACCTCCCCGGCCCTCGCTCCGCCGCCTCTCCCCACCACCCGCACTCCACGTGGGCGCCCCGGGCACCAGGCGGTCGCGCGGCCACGGAACCCCCAGCCGGCGCCCGCGGGGGGAGGGAAGGCGCGGCCCGGGTCCGGACGGACAACGCAGACGTCCAATCAAGCCCGGCAGTGCCTCCCCGAAGGGAGGGAGCGGCGGCTCGGACGGGCCCAATGAGCGGGGAGCCCGAGTGGGACTTCCTCCCGGAATCCCGTTGACCAGAATAGCGGGGCCGTGGGTGACACGTAAGTTGGGTGGGAGGCGGCGGCGGCTGCTGAGGCTCGGGAGCCTCATCAGTGACACCGGTCCGCTGTCCCCCAAACCCGGCCGGGGCGGCCGGCCCCCACCCATCCACCCACCCCGGGCCGCGCGCTGAGGGGCCGCCTGGAGCCCGGGTCTCTTTGTTGGGCGCGCACCCCCTCCTTTTGGTGGCAACAAAGTCGCGCAGTGGGAGCCGCCGCGAGGGGGCGGGGAGCTGGCGGGGCGGGACTCCGGGGACAGCCGGGCCAAAAAGTGGGGAGGAGGGAAAAGGCAGGCGGCGTGCGGGGCCCGGCGCGCGGACAGCCCGCTCAGAAGTATGCGGAGGGCCCCCTCCGGGGCCCGGGCACCCGCGGAGAGCCAGTCTCGCAAAAGTTTGGCGGCGGCGGCTGCCCCGGCGGCGTGGATGGCCGCGCGCCCCGCGTCGCGCGGGGGCTGAGCGGGCGTCACCTCCCCTCCGGCCCCGCTTTTGTGTCTCGAGCCTCCTGCTCATGCTGCGTCCGGCCCCCTCCTGCGGCGGCCGCTGCTGAGCGCTCTCCCGGGCCGAGCGGGGGACCGAGCGGGGACGGGACGGCGGCGGGGCGGCCGCGGCGCGGGGGCCAGGCAGGACTATGGGAAACGGGATGTGCTCCCGAA
The DNA here is from genome assembly GCF_021613505.1 of Equus quagga. Taxonomy (NCBI): domain Eukaryota; kingdom Metazoa; phylum Chordata; class Mammalia; order Perissodactyla; family Equidae; genus Equus; species Equus quagga. The sequence continues at coordinate 51,282,106 of NC_060270.1, forward strand.
AGCAGAAGCGGATCTTCCAGACGCTGCTGCTGCTCACCGTGGTGGTCGGCTTCCTCTACGGCGCGATGCTCTACTACGAGTTGCAGACGCAGCTGCGGAAAGCCGAGGCGGTGGCGCTCAAGTACCAGCAGCACCAGGAGTCCCTTTCCGCCCAGTTACAAGGTACGGTTAACGGGACGTGCGCGGCCAGCGGCTGACTTTGCCCCGCGCCTCCCGCGCATCTGGAAAAGTGGCTTCGGTGAGCCCTTGGCGCTGCGGGTGCCACCTCTGACCTTCAGGGACATCAGAGCCGGGCCGCCGGGCCTCCGGAGTGTCTGGGAGATGATGGGGCCATGACATCCCCATTTTCCCGCTTCCTCCGGAGGTTACGTTTGAAAGTGGTGGCAGCAGCCCCTGGGCCCGCGGGGCGTCGGCCGGCCGGGTGCGTACGGGGCCCTTTACCCCAGCGCTTGTCAAAGGCCCAGCTGCAGTCCGGGCAGGCAAACCGGGAGCCCTCCCTCCGCTCCTGCCAGCCCATCCCGGAGGGACATGGTTTCCTGGTTTCTAGGTATTTGCTTTTCAGTTGACTTTGTCAGTAGCCTAAGAAATGGGGAGTTTGGCAGAGATTTCTTAAACTGGGCTGTTTTTTCAAGGGAAATTAAGCCATGATCCAGCAGCCCAAACTAATGGCCCAGTCGCGTGGAACGTAGACCTGCTAGTTTCTGTTGACTTAATGGGATGAGTTTAGAGATGTTGGAGAAATCCACACCACTGCTGTTTACCATCCTGCAGGTATATTTTGGAAAAAAAAAAAAAAGGGTTTATTCGTCTTCCTGAGTAACTTTTAGTTTTTTTCACCGAGGTAGAGGGGTGTGTGTGTTTTACAATTAGCCCTGAGAAGTCCAAGAGGACAAAACTGTGTTTTTCACTTTGCCAGACACAGCAAACACAACTTGAGCAAGACCTTTAGAAAGACTTAAAGCTCCTCTCCTTCTATTTTTGAATCTCCTTTAATGTAAATTTCAGAAACATAAATGATGCATGACTGCAAAGTAAGCACCATGTGGTCTTGTTAAGAGCATAGTCATGCTATACATATTTTTTGAAAGCTTTTACTTGTACTCCTGGCTAGTTTTCACTTATGCAGCCCTCTCTCCAACCAAAAGAATAATAGCAAAAAGGTGTGAGTAGTGAAATGTTGACGGTCTTTGCTGATAATGCAAATATACTTATTTCATGTTACTAGGAAGATACAAGCTGGATGGATGTTTCTGTCTGTGTATGTGTATACAAATATAAAACAGATGCCTTTTCGTTGCTTCAGCTATTTTGAGTGTTTTCTAGTAAAAGAATTTTTTTAAGTGAGAGAAAATGACGTACGGCTGATTGCTGCTGCTTCTTTGCTCTTCCCAACTTAGTACGGGGAGTATTTTTAGCTTCCTGAAGCTGCATAGCCACAGGCAGTGAAAATATGCGAGCTGGGCTTGGTTTAAAGGGAAAACTTGTTTTGATACCATCTTAGGTTTAAAACTTTTTTCTTTAAACTTGTTGAAATTTACTCCTGAATTATTGTTGGCATGCAAGTATGGATATTTACTTACTTAGAAGGTACCAGCAAGTTTCCCTGTGAAGTTCAGTGCCTTTAGACCAAAGGGAAAACTTGCCGTCTAACTGTAGAGTGGCACGACTGCATTTTCACACCCATGGCTGGAAGAGGTGTGGATGGTGGGTTCTATGAGGCTGGTGCCTCGGTCTCTCAGTTAAGGAGACCCATGAGAGCAGGCGCTGTCACGTTCACCAATATATCCTCAGCCCTGCACAGTGCCTGGCACTCATATGAGTTACTCAATCAACAAACAAACTTAGCCTGAACTTTGAGACTATTAATCCCAAACACTTTTGTCCGCTTTCTCAGGCTTCACTTTTCTGTTTCTGCTTTTTGAAAAAAACCAAAGTAATGACAAAATGTTTTGCCTGAATAACACAGTTGACTCAACTGCCAGTGCTGGAACTCATTGACTGAGGCCCTGATTTCTGAGTCATGGCCTTTATTTGCAGTATGCCATTTGGAAAAATCAATCTAGGTTTTTGTTCTCCTTTTATTTACCTTCTCTTGGTGGTGGTAGTGGGGGAGAATGGTGGTAAATGGTAATAGGAGACCGTTAAAATACCCAAGTAAGCCAGCCCTGATGGCCTAGTGGTTAAAGTTGTGCACTCATTGCTTCAGTGGTCCTGGTTCATTTCCTAGTCACAGAACCTCCCCACCCATCTGTCAGCTGCCATGCTGTGGTGGCAGCTCACATAGAAGAACTAGAAGGACCTAGAGCTGGGATGTACAGCCATGTACTGGGGCTTTGGGGAGGGGAAAAAAAACCACATCTGCTTTGCAGCAGGAGATGAAAAAATATTCTAGGTAGTTTGAATGAGTGGCACGTAAAGTCCGTTTCTTGATATACTCTTTTGCCATTTCCTCTTGAGTTGTGTTGCTGCAATAATTACAGTGTGATTATGCATGAAGTTATGTCCCAAGCAGGCTACAGTTTCTTCTTCTTTTTGGTGGGTTCACGATTGACTTCTGTAGCGTTTATTTTGGATTTCACATCTGCAGGCTATTTAATGAAGACTTTCTGATGGTATGCAGCTTTTGCTTCCCCTTTCCAATGACAAATGACATTTTGCTCAGCAGTGCCATGTACCACCTGCATAGATTTGTTTTTAGGGCATTAGACTCCATTGTTAAGACTTGTTTAGTTACGTGAGATCTCTTGACCCGGCTTGGATTAAGATCAGAGTAAATTATGAGTTGCCTTCTTTAAAAAATATGACTCTTGAAATGTTTAAGTAGTTTGGCCCTATAATCTGAAGGTGTACGTTTGTTAAGTGAACCTATTTAGGTCATCTTCAGTTTAAGAAAGGGTTGTACTCCAGAGAGTATTTTGAAAGTAGGTAATGTTTAACTCTAAGTGCATTTTGCAGTACAACTGTTCCGTAAATAGGAGATGGTGGTCGGTGGGTGACATGGGGAAGTTCCAAGACTAGGCAACCTCCCCTCCACTAAAAACAAATTTCTATGTCTGCCAGCCTGTTTACCTGTTTATTTGTCTCCCACCCATTTGTTGTTGTCAGTGCCATCTGGTTGATTCTGACTCCTAGCGTCCCTGTGTACAGCAGAGCGGAACCCTGCCTGGTCTTTGGTGCCATCCTCTCACCTTCCGGTCCTGTATCAGACAGTGCTCTGCTGCTATTCACAGGGTTTTCATGGCCAGTTTTTTCGCCAGGTCCTTCTTCCTAGTCTATCTGAGTCTGGAAGCTGCGCTGAAACCTCTCCACCATGGGTGACCCTGCTGGTATTTGAAATAACTTGGTGTGTAACTTCCAGCATCACAGCAACATGCAGTCACCACAGGATGACACCCAACAGATGTTTGGTGTGGTTCCCTGACCAGGAAACGAACTGGGGCCTAACCACTAGACCACCAGGGCTGGCTGTGTCCCACTCATACTGTACCTTAATTATTCTGAGGAGTGGGGCAGAGGTTACATACTGGCGGCAGAGACAGTAGTTACAGCCTTTGAACAGCACAGTGTTTAATCAACCTTTACATTTTTTAAAAAACTGCTTTCAGGAGGCCGTGCACCATTTTCTGTGTCTGTACATACTGGTTCTCAGCTTTGACTGCCCATTAGAATCACCTGGGCGGCTCCCAGACCAATTAAATCACAGTCTGTGGGGGTGGAACGCACCTGGCAGTCTCCCCAGGTACTCCAGTGTGCAGCCAAGGCTGAGAAGCACAGCTTTATAATCATAAAACTGAGCCACTTCACACATTCACTTTACCTCCTTGGCAGCAAAGACATTGAGGTTTTTTTTTTTTTTAACCAGAGCATGTGATTCAAATTCTAGCCCTGCAACTTTTTGTGTGAACTGGGGCCTCATTTTTCTTATTTATAAAATGGAGATCAGAATGACCTATTTCATAGAGGTATTGTGCGATACAATAATATCTATAAAGCTCCTAGCACACACCTAGCACATAGTAGGTGCTGCTAATTAAAGATTAGCTGTTACTATCATCGCAGTCCCTGTTTGAGGGAAAATGCTTCATCTCTTTCTCGTCTCAGGTTTGTCATGGGTACAGTGTTGCAGTTGGTGGAATTTGGTTTTAGAGCCAGGCACCTCCTTTTGTTGTACCTAAATGAACATCAAAGAAAATGGGTAAAGTGGCTGAAATCCAAGTACTTTAACCCGGACGAGGGCCTTCGCTGACAATTTAAATTTAGAACTTAGTATGGTTGCTGATTAACTCTCCTTGCTTCACATCAGGTGAGGAGGCAGGTGATGACTAGAGAGGCAGTGACCATGTGTAATAAGACCTGGGAGGGAGAGAGGACTTTTTGAAGTTTAAAAAAAGTAGAGGCAAAGAGCCCCTCGTTCCTGAAACACCGGATTGCATTATTGCAGCCCTGCCCTTGGTCTTCCCAGTGATGACCAGGAACCTTCAAGAAAAGGTTTCTATCGTGTTTCCTATGCTCCTGTTCCAGAGCAGTGTATTACAACTATGCAGAATAAACAAGTTTGATGCTTCTAAGGGCAGCATTGTTATCTAAGTTAGTTGTGCCTTTGCATCGTGTGTCCCTTGCACACAGGATGGCTGGCTAGCCTGGGCATGAACACAGCATATTGTGAACTGGATTCTTCTTTGTTTTCAACCTACCCTAAATTTGCTTTGTTTAAAAACAAAAGTTCTTCGGTTCAGGGCCAGGCTTTTTTTTATTCTTTCTTCTCCAGTTCTTGATATAAAGTGGGTGCTCTATGGTAGATCTATACCTCTGTGATATTTTAATCTGCCTGTAAATGTGCCTCTATGATATGGTGCGCAGTGAAGTGTAGTGGATACAGGCTGAGGGGTCAGAGCACTTGGATTTGATTTCTTGCTATTTTTTTTTTTACCAGCTGTGTGGTCCTGGGCAAGTTGCTTAACTTCTCTGTGACTCCTTTTCATCATATGTAATAATCAGGATAATAGTGCTCATAATAAGTTGTCACGAGGATCAGGAGTGTTAGCTGGTGTACAGTGCTCAGACGAGTGTCTTGCGTTTCGGACTCTTGGGGACCCCCATGTACAGCAGAGTGTTTGCAGACCTCCGTAGTTCAGCCCCACAAGTGCGGGTAGTATGCATTAGGGACAGGCATTTCCAAGTGCAAAGTGAGGACTTAGAAACGTCAATTAGATCCATCTATTAAATGGACATCTTCACTGAAGTACATCTTGCAGTTAAAAGGAGATGTTTATCAAATAGCTGTTTTTATTCTGTTTCATTTAAAAAATGGAACAGAAATAAATTCTCTTTAAGTTCAGTAGTTTTTATTTGTATGAAAATTTGTATGTAAAATTTGTATGTAAATTTGTATGTAAAACCCTGCCTTAAAATTCATTCCCTGAATAAAAAATAATTTTAGATAATTTTCTAGATAATTTTTGAAAATCTGACTTAATGAAGCAATCTGTTAACTGTATCCGATTTACGCAAATATATATGATTCCGCACGGTGTGTCTGCCTCAGTCATCCTTGTAAATTGCAACGTGGCAATATTGGTTGACCGTGAGGAAATTGTTCATTATCAGTGAGCTTTTAGCTCCCAGGTAGCTTGGAAGCCTTACCTTGACATTTTCAAATTCTCTCCTGCCTTACCAAGGCCACTTTTTGTAGGGCTGGGCCACAGGGCCAGGTGTGAATGCCCTAAGGAATGAGTGAGTTGAGTTGGGGAAATGATGACTGAAGCTGCTGTGGACCCAAATGCAAAGGATTTGACAGAAGCCAGAAGAAGCAAGAGAGAGAAGAGGGGACTAATATCAGTTTATGACTTCTCAAAGCTTGGAGAAAGCTTCTGCCTCACATCTTTATGCCCTAAAAGGAAAGAAACAGGGAATAGCGAAGGGAGAGTAGGTTTGGCATCAGGTATGGTTTGAATGCAACTCTCGTGTGTACCAGAAGAGCTATGTAGAGTGGGCAAGTGACCTCTGAACTTGGGCTTCTTCATTTGTAATTGGGGATAACAATATCTGTCTTGCATGCTTGTGTAGATTAGAACTAACACATCTGAAGTGCCTAGCACGAATCCTGGAGCACAGTACAGCTGCATTTATTAGGTGACAGGACTACTGTGACTGGATTAGCATTGGGCCATCGGGCTCCTTTTTGTCTTGCCCACAATTTACCACATCAAGTAGGTAATAGTGGGATTAGTTGTGGCCCAAATGTGAGCTGTGTGCCTAACTTGGCTGAAACTTGTATTTGATTTAAGACCCTCTCACTGTCTTTTCTACCCTGTTGACCCTTTTTAGGGAAGAAAAGATCTGAAAGCGCTTTATGTGGTAGCAAAGAAGAGTTACTATTTTTCATTTTGACAACTGAGTGTTCTCCTTTTATCATCGAGGACAGAATGGTTTTGCGGACAGAATGGTTTTGCGGCTTTCGTCAGTCAGTGGTTTGTGGGTTTTTGTAGCTTTGTTTGGAAGTGAAAGTTATATATAATGTAACTTTATTATAAAAGAAAAATGGCAAACTGTGTTTTTCTTTCAAGCCACTGGTATGTGAAGTGAATTTCGTTCAATGGAATTTTGAGAATTTATTTGAAGGAATTGAATTATTTTAAATACATAACATTTCTTGAGCATCTACTGTGTGCAGGTGTGGCATGAGGCACGTGACGTGCATTTTCTCAGCTAACGGGGACACCAGCACTTGAATGTGGATGAGCGATCTGAGGCTCAGAGGGGTTACTGAACTTGCAGGGTCAAGGCCAAATCTAATGAAACTGGGCTTAGAACCCTGATGTGCCATCCCAGCCCGTGTTCTTTCCATTGTACTCCATTGCCCTCAAAATTATTTTAGCGTCTCTCATGACGATATTAATGGTTTTGAAAAAGTAGGTTAGGTGGGTCGTATGAGGATTCAAGATAAAATTTAGAAACAGAAGTAACAGGTGTGAGTATTTTTTGCTGTAGCATTTTTGGAGTGTAGGACATTTGCTGCTGTTCCAGAAGGTGATTTTGGTTGACAATGCAGTTGGTTTTAGGTCGTATCCACATGCTGCATAAAATAGCATTGAATCACGTAATAAAAAACTTAACACCCTTTTGCATTCCCTTTCAGTGTTTTCTTGACAAGTCAAGGAGGGACTCTCAGTTTAATGCCAGAATCTCTTTCCTAGATATAGTTGCTCATTTGTTTTTCTCAAAGAGAGCAGACTTCAGGCAGCCAACAGCCTAACAGCTAGAGTTTTAATAGTTGTTTCTTGTTTTGTTGCATTTAAATTTTGCAGTTACCATCCATTAATGCCATGTAAGTCAGATTTTTATTTACAAGATAGTAGTTAAAGTTTCCTTTTGGGAAGTTTATTTTAGGGGAAAACGCGAGTATTTGGTAGCCCATGGTCCCTGTACAGATTTTGCATGCGTAAAGGAAGAACTTGTGTTTGGAGTACCTGCATGTCCAAAGTTTCGGAACACATTAACTGCTCATATCTGATACAGACACTAAATTTTACAGCTAAGAGAACAATCCTGAAGTGGATGAATCACTCACCATGTGTCTCAAGCTGAGCACGGAGCTTGCACCTCCGGACTTCCAGGGCAGCGCAGCATCCCGCCCCTGCGCTCGCCGTCTCTAGAGGCCAGCAGCACCGGCTTCTCTGAGCAGAAATGGGCGTTGCTATTTTTAAACAATGTTGTGTATTTCTGAATGTCAGATTTGTGTTCTTTGTTTTCACTGGCCTGTGAGTGCTTATCCAGAGGACATGCCAGTGGTTGCCCTTTGCTAGGGAGCCTCACTGAATAGGCTCACAGCCTGGAGGGACATGGGCACGAAATAGATTGCTCTTAATAACAGTATGACATTTAAAAAAATATTGCTCTAACTATTTTTCATATTTAAAATGTCACAATAGGATAGATAGCGAATAGAAAAGTAAAAGATGTGCTGTCGTTCTGAAGGATAAGGCATTACAGACCATTTGAATGACACCATTTCCTTTCTTTGAGAGTAAGTGAATTTAAGAAAAATATATAATCATTTTAGGAGAGTCAAACATCCCATTTCCCATTTCCCATCTCATTTAAGCCCCTCTTTAAGTGGAATTTTGTTACAAACAACAAAAAAATCTGTAAATCAGGATATTTAAGAGTGCTTTAACATTGCTTGTATGCTCTCGACAATAGCTATGATGCTATAAAATAAATATTCTAAACATAGATTAAAATTGGGCAGCTGTTAAGTACTTGATTCGTTTGTTTAGTGTAGAACAATTTATTGTTTTACATTAGTGAGATTCATTATTATAAATCTATAGTTCATGTTCATCTCAACCTATTAACAAACATTTAGAGGGAGGGTTTTTTTTTGTTTATTGTGTTTTTTTTTTTGCTGAGGAAGATTCACCCTGAGGTAACATCCATGCCAGTATTCCTCTATTTTTTTTTAGTATGTGGACTGCCAGTACTATGGCCGCTAACAGAGCAGTGTAGGTCTGTGCCCGGGAACTGAAGCCAGGCTGCCAAAGCAGAATGTGCTGAACTTAACCACTAGGCCACCAGGGCTGGCCCAAGAGAGAGTTTTTGAAAAGACTTTATATCCTTTTTAAAGGTTTGATGATATAAAATATGTTAAATTGAACAGATGTCAGACATCACTTTTATGAGATGGTGAAAAATAAATCCTCTTGACTGTGTAGGTGAGCATCAGCTCAAAATCCAGGAGTCATCCACGTTTGATCTGGGTGTTGGTGAAGCTCCTAGAGTGTAATTCCTCAAGTACAGCTTCTCACATACAGCTCTCTTTCATCTGTAGATCTATGAAACTAAAGAGTCAAGATACCTGACCTCAACACAGCCAACGTACAACAGTGGTACAGGTATAAGATGCCTAAATATTCTTGTTCAAAAAGTGGAAAATACACGGTATGTAGGAGACACTGGTCCATAGCAGTTCTGAAATCCATCTAGACACATGCTTCTTGATGAGGTCTCCAGGTGTAGGAATAATTCTCCACAGCTCTTTATTCTACCTTTTGGGCTATTTGTTCTATTCTCTGAGTCACCCTTCCTTTGTCATGAAAAGGAGCATGTGTTTGCAGCTGGGTTTTCTCAGCCTGCTTTTTGCCAGTAGAATTTTTGAAATCTATGGCCTTTTTTCATTTAGTACCATCTCAGTCCCTTTCAGTCCAAATTGACAGTGTTCCTGCTAGTGAAATCCTCTCGAAACTTTTGTGGATCTCCTCTGAAACTTGTTGGGGCTCACTCTATTGGACAAAAACCACACCCACATATTTCTTGGAGAAAAATCCTTCTCTACCTTGGGCTTCTGCTGAGATAAGGGAGAGACGGTGCCCTTTAACTTCCGCAAGTCCTATTGAGAGGATCTGTGAGTCACATCCCTAAACTTTTAGAAGATCCTATGATCTGACTGAGTAGTACTCTGAGACACCACATCTCCAAGGTCTTACCAAGGAGTTCAGAAGCCGCGCCTTCAGTCTCAGCTTTAGACCATGGTTTTCTTCTGACAGTTCCCTGAAATTGATTTTTGCTTGAAAGCTGTTTCTTAATTTTAGCATTGTTTGCTGTCTAGAAAGGCTGAGAATTTTCAAAACCATCAAGTCTGCCTCCTTTTGGTTTAGTAGTCCTTCTGTCAGTTTATCTCCTCACAGTTCGCTATATACAGCAAGAAGAAACCAGGTAGCACCTTCAACACTCTGTTGGAAAATCTCCTTTGCTGAATCACCCAGTTCATTCCGTACATTTTTTACTTCTCGTGTAACTGCACGTGACTGCAGGTCATGTAACTATACATAAGTGCGGGTATTGTTAAACCTTCTGCCCTACATAATTTCCAGTTTCCAACAGAATTTTCCTCACTTTCATGCATGCCTTTACTAGCAATCCCTTCAAAGTCCAAAATTCTGTGAACAAAGTATTCAAGGCACTTGGCAGTTTTACTCTTCTTAAGGCCCACTATGCAGTTCCAGAGTCGCTCCCGCCTTTTAGATTTTTTGTTACTGCAGCACCCCACTTCCAAATCTGTCTGTTATCCTGTTGCATAGCAAAATATCCCCGAACTGAATTGGCTTAGAACAACATATATTATTTCCCCGTTTCAGCAGGAAAGGAATCTGGGCTCAGCTAGGTGATTCTCTCAAGCTCTCTCAGGATGTTGCAGTCAAGCTGCTGATCAGGATTCTAGACATCTCAAAATTTGACTGGAATTGAAGGATCTGCTTCGAAATTCACTAATGTGATTGTTGGCAGGTCCTACAAGATCTGCTTCCAATCTCACTCATCTGGGCCTTTCCATAGGACTTTCCACAGCTCCAGCATGGAATTTACAACATGATAGCTGGCTTCCTCAGACCAAGAGATCCAAGAGGGAGCTAGAGAGCGTGCAAGAACCCACGATGAAAGTGAAAGTATTTTATAGCCTGATCTTGAAAGTGATATCCCACGACCTCTGCCATATTCTGTTCATTAGAATCAAATGGCTAAGTTCAGCCTGTGCTCAAGAAAAGGGGTTTGTCGAGGGCATGCATAACAGAAGCTGGGGATCATTGGGGCCATCTTGGTGGCTGCCTACCACAAGGTGAGAATGTCATTATTCTCATTGTTAGCATACTTGCTATATACCAGGCACCGTTCTAAATTATTTTCTTGGATTATCCAACATAATACTTTTGTAAAAATATTTTACTACATTTAAAATGCAATTTACCATTTAGTTTGAAGTATATTAGCAAGAAGTGGCATCTGACCTGGAAGAATTAAAATTCAAAGAGGGTTCCAGGTAACTCCGAAGCATAAACCCAATCAGTCGGCTGTCAAGGGAAATCCCAAAGTGGAAAGCATCGTGTCCTTGGGGAGTTTCAAAATCCATTGACAATATGTGAAAATTTCCCACCCCCACAAGTGACTATTTGGCAAGTAGATAGGAATGCAGTGTAGTGTGTTTGTACATAGAACATTTTCACTTGCTTCTGAGTGTTCCTTCCGACTTTATAGACTGCAGTCCTTGGTAATGATCTTGTTATTTGATAATCAGAAGATAGGTTTTTTTTTGTAGAGTTATACTGGTCTTAGATAAATATCTTTGATTTAAAGAAAGAGCATTAATCGCATGACTGGTAAGTTCAGCTTACTCATCCCTACTTTGAAAGTCAAGTTTAAAATATTGCAATGTATGAGTTTTCTTTTGTGATATTACTAAAATAAAAAATAGAGCATAAGGGCATGTTATGAAAAAGTCATTAAATGTTTTCTAACAATTGTCATTCCAAATTCATAGTATGACCTCCTTCTTATAAACAAATTTTTGTAATTAGAAATATATGAGATAAATATTTCTATTTTCTATTTGACTTCCATTGTACTTTCTTAAGCATATTTCTGTCAGAGATTGGATTGGGAAGTGGATAGAGAGTATTTTGTCAAAGTATATTTGAGACCATATTCCGTTCAAGAATCAAGGAGAGTTCTGTGCTTGTCAGTGAGAACTTGCTGCTTAATTTCTGTAGACTCAGTGACTGTCTTCCAGCTGCACTGCTCTCCGTGTGGGTGCCAGATTGCTGCCATGATATTCCCTGTTACTCTAGGTTGCTGTGGACTTCTCCCTTGGTGATATTCACATGAAAACCGTTAAGTCCCTTGTGACATGTGGCCCTGTTCTCTGCCCCAAAAACCCAAATGGGAAAAATGCCATACGTGTTCTACAATGTAGTGCTAATAGGCACAGTGCGGTTCTTAGGGAGACTTAGACGTTGCATACTGTGTTTTTCTCATATACCTGTTGCTGCCTGGGTTGGTTAGGATCCATATGGATTAAACTAGAGGATGCTGTCTTCTCTTGAAACTGTCCAAGGAAGCAGGAGCTACTAACCCAGTTAGCTAGAATGATGGTATTTGTGAGTGCATGTGAGACCCCTTATGTAGACCCCAAGAAGTCTTCATCTGAGGGTCCCACAGTAGCAATACTTTGAGTAAAGGCTGAACCTTTGCAGAAAGATTGCTTTGTTTTTATTGTAGACCTCCAGCTGTTCTCAAAGCTGCCTCCTGCCCGGCAACAGCTCATTCCTAAGACCACACTGTGTGTCTTGTCTGTGACTTTCTCTTCCTTAAGGGTGACATTTTCAATTTGGGATCTATGAACTTTCTGAAAATATATGTCAGTTTTGCCTTTTTCCAAGACAGGAGCCGTAGCTTTTATCAGAGACTGAAAGCGTCAGTGACCTGAAAAAGGTGAAGACTATTGCTCCAGGGCAACTTCCTCCTTCTGAGGGCCTTTCAAGTCCATCTTGGAATTTGACCTCCCCTGGTCCCACTCCATGCACCCTCTAGAAAGTGGCTGAGTTTGTAATGAGGTAGTCACTGCTCACTGCTGTTCCCCTAAAGCCCTGACCCATGCCGGCCGCCTCAAACCTAAGAAGAATCCTGATTAGATGCTTAAATGGCATTTAATAAATTGCATTCCTGGAATCCATGAGTAATTGCTTAGTAAATAATAAAGAATGCCTTGCAATTGCATGAAGAATTTATACTTTTCAAATTGCTTTATATTCATGATATCCTGAAAGCAGCCCTATGATGTAGAATAAAGCAATAGCTATATTATTACCCTTTTAGATTTGGGGAAACAGAAGTCACACAGCGAGACAGTGACACACTTGAGGTGAATGCTCCAATTGCTTGAAGCCTAACTCACAGCTCTTGCTAATCCTCAGCTTCCCAGGCTACCTCGCCCTGGAACTAAGATGAAGTTTTAACAGTATTCACGAAACAGTGTGTCTGACTTTGCCTCCTCGGAGGGAGCTCCCTCCTTTTCAGATTCTGTCAAACAGTTAGACATATTCCCTGATGGTGACTCACCTGGACTTGAGAACTGATCTCCTTGGAGTCGCCCTGTCACCCCCCACCTCTTCCCATCTCTGTGTCCACGGGAGGCGCGATGGCTGCCCAAGCTGTTACTTCCTGCTTCGCTTCTGCAGCTGTCCACCATCAGGGGCACTCTTGCCTGGTTCCTTTTCAGGTCTCATGTGCCCTGGAGACTCTCAGCAGGCTCCGTAGGGATTGGGTCCCTGGGCAGTGAGGGTGACAGTCACTGTGGTGAATTTGGCCTCATCCCCCATTCCATCTACATCTGGTACATTGTCCTGATGCAAAATTAGGGGGTGGGCTGTCCCTTAGCTCAGGATGATTCTGTTTCAGGCTCCTCTGCATGCTGGGATGTGGATAGGGCTTCAGCTCACACTGGGATCCTGCTAACTTGCACCACGGGCTGTCTCCTCCTGATGGCGTCGTAGCTTCACCTTGACTTCACACAGGGGCTTTGAAGCTCACACCTCAACTGATTCTCTAGCTGTGTTTTTTAGCTTCCAGATGTAATAGTTAGATCACTCCTAACTAAATCATAGACTGGGAGAGTAGGAGAGAAAGCTTGTAGAAGCCAGGTTGCAAACAGCAGCATATGAACATGTTTTGATTTGACCACACAGGCTCTGAAAAATTTCACGGTAGTTGTGTACATAGAAAAAGAGTTATTTTATGTAAACATCCAGATTTCCAACTTTGAAGTCATGATTCCTCATTACTGGGCTGCATTCCTTCCTGGTGAATGATACATGTTGAATGGGGCATGTGGGCTTCAGTGGCAGAAATTGCCACTGGGAGTTCCTAATAACTTCTTTAGTTTATCCGTGAAGAAAGTGAGCCTCAGAGAGATTGAATGACTTGACAACTGTGCTGTCCAGTGTGGTAGCCAGAGGTCTTTTGTGGCAAAAACACTTACAATGCAGCTACTGTGACTGAGGAACTGAACTTCAAATTTTAACTAAATTGAAGAGTTAAAACTAAAACATTGTGAAATATTTTTCTGTTAAACACAGCTTTATTGTTTTGGTGGCCCTACGTTTCATTTAACTGTTGTGTCACGTTAGATGTTAGTGACATATGACAGTGCACATAGACTTTCTACTTTTTAAAATGCAGCTGCTAGACATTTAAAAATTACCATGGTGGCTCACAGTGTGTTTCACTGGACAGCACTGACCTGACAGAGCTCACGCAGCTTGTTGGTGGCAGGTCTGGAATTTGTCAGTGGATATCCACAGTGCTCACCATATTTTTTCTCCATTACTAAAGTGTTGCCTGACTTTTCTTCTAATTCTCAAAACCTCTTCATTATAACGTAGGATCTCATCCTGTAGGAATTTGTTTTTCCTTATTTTTCCATGGTACATAATACAGAAGTGATTTTATGTAAAAGAAAATTTAGCTCCGTGTATCATCAACAATTATATAAATAAAGGTAATTTTAAAGATGATAAAACCAATATTCATGATATATAAAGACTTTTTAATTTTTTTCTCATTTTGGGTGATACTGCCTGTTTAATTTTCTCTGAATTATTTGTGTAAGCAAACAATTTTTAACATTTTTAAAATAACATTGTGTTTGATTTTGGCAGAGATGTATATTAAAATGAGTCTAAAATTAATTCTATCTTTTAGCTTTAAAATGGGACAAAGTTACTTTTAGATCTGATAGATTGAGTTCTTACATTTGACAAGGTAAGAATCGAATACTTCACAAGTAAAACATTGGGCATGTGAGTAGCCCAGTCAAATCTAACCTTTACCTTTTTCTTTGACGTTTTAGATTGAACTATGAATTATAACATATGTACATAAAAGTGCACAAATTCTAAGCATACAGCTTGATGAATTTTCACAAACACATTTGTGTAAGCAGCAACCTGATTGAAATACACAACAATACCAGCCCCCCAGAAGTTTCCTTGAGCCCCTTTCCGCATTTGCTCCCCCCCCAAGGGTAATCACTATGGATTAATTTTGCCTGTTTTTGTACTTTACATAAATGAAATCAAACAGTGTATACTCTTGCATCTGGCTTCTTTTGCTGAACATTTCATCCAAGCTGATACATGTTACATAGATAGTTCATTTCTATTAGTATGCCCATGTGTAAGTCTGTCACAGTTTATCCATTCCACTGTTGATGGATGTTTGGATGATGTCAATTTCTGCTGCTATGAATGTTCTAGTTCATTTGACTTTTTTTTTTTAAGGACTAGCAACTTCTTGATGTGTTTGATGACGATTTTGAGTAAGATAATGCAACTTAAGACTATTTTGGTGCATTGGCAGAATTGTCTTATTATTGCCTCTCTGCTAGTGTTGATTTAATATCCTGTCTGTATGCACTGGACTATTACCAGTACGATGAAAGCAACTAAAACCTGATGTTCAGAATACAAGCATTGGTATCATTGTTCAGCCAAGGATAAGCTACCCAAGGAACTGCCCAGATATGAGCCGGCCTATCTGGTCTCTATTCACCCTCATTCATGTTCATTTGGTACATTCTTTTTCCATTTGTATTGTGCAAAAGGGTCATTTTTAAAGTAATTTATTTAAAAAGTAGAAATTATAACAAGCTCAGTTACTGCCTTTTGCTAAATTAATTTCCTGAAATGTATTCACACTCCCTCTGGTTTGGGAACATTGCCTCCCAATGGAAGCGTCCAGAATATGACTATCTCAGCATACAGGAGGAATGTTATGGATTAACTGAAATATCGGGTGGGTGGTTGAACTGTCCTTAAGATTCTTTCTCAACTACAATTTTGTGATTTTTATATTCTAAGATACTTGCTTAAGTGAACAATAATGAAAATAATAATTACTTGTAGTGACTTATGCTCAGCAATTTATTAATACACAGTAAATTTTCACAGTATAGTTTTGCTTTATTGTATATAAATGGCAAAAAGAGCAATGATGTTCTTAGAGTTGATCCGTGAAAATCTCATTAATATTACTTTTATAGCTTGTGATAATTGAACTTTTATTAGGCTACAATTTGTCTTCATGCAAATTATGATAGAAAAAAATAGTAAAATATTTGTGTAAACAAAAATCTATCCCGCTTTTTAAAAGAACAGATTTCTAAATCACTTAGGAACATAAAAAGGAAAGATATCCTTCTAGCCAAAGAATTAACAGATGATTTCCATCTAGTGATTCAGGCAGACTCTCCACGTATCCGTTTTCAAAAGTAATAAAATTGCACTCACTGAACTCCTTTAATTCAAGATTTTTACTAATTCATACTGGCTCCTCCTCCCAACACTAGTTCACACCAATGAGTGTTTGAAGGGAAGCTGTTCGGAAACTGTTCAAAGAACCAGACAAGGGGTTCTAGAGTGGATCAGATATTTAGGGCAGCGCTGTACTTTTCCAGTTCACTTAGGCAACTGCTGCTTAAGTTGTAGAAACACCGGAGGTTACAAAATTATAACTTGGGTTTCTTAAAATACAGTTTATTCAGTATACTATAGTTTATTTCTGGAAATCAGACTTTAGTTATAAAATGAATGTCTTTCTGTGACAACTTTTTCATAACAAGTTCCTGTGTTACAAAGATTTCTAATTCTGTTCTCTGAAATAAAAGATAGCCAAAGAAAACTATTGTTAGTTTAGGATAGATAAATCAAGAAGGCGTGGTTTGATGTGACTAACCTTACATGAGTAGAAAGAGACTTGAGCATCAATATATTAGTTTTTGTTTTGTAACAATTCCAGAATCTCAGTGGCTTACAATAACAAACATATTCCTGTTCATCGGTCTGCAATTTGGTTGTGGTTTGGCCATCATGGCTTGGACTTGGCTGGGCCTGACTTGTCTGGACCCAGGCATAGACAACAGGTTTTTGGTCAGTGTCAGGCAGACTCTGACCAGCACTGAAAGGATTTCATCTGCCTGGGGGTGTTCTTCTCAGGGTGGATCACTGGAGCACAAGAGGGCAAGTGTCAACATGGCGATGCCCCTTAAAGCCTTCTCTTGGAACTGGCTCGCTGTCATTTTGTCCGCATTCTGTTGGCCAAGCAAGTCACAGGGTCATTCCCAACATTAACGGATTGGGGTGCGGAGGAATACTCTGCCCATAGCATTAAGCACTACAGGGTCAATGGCAGGCTGTGGGTGTATAATCACAACAGTGAGGGGTGAAGAATTTGGAATGATGACCCCATCTACCATAGTCAATTTCAAAATTGGTACAGTGTGAGGTAAAAGAAGGCGGTTTCTTTTGTTTGAAGAATTATTTTACAGCGATTTGCTGTAGACTTATGAAAAGACTAAATAACATAATTTTAGTCATAGTTGTGTTTTCTTGGCAAAGGGTATGAGTTTATAATGAAGCACTTAGCATAAATTTTAAACAAAAGGCAATAAGCAAATGTGTTTTTTTTATTCAACAAACTTTTCCTGAAGCACCTACTCTCCACAGGCTTTCTTGGAGGATGTAAATTTGATTATGCAGCTGCTGGCATCAAGAAAAAGTGTAAATGGAGGAGCCTTTAAAGCTGAAGGCTTTTCTCTTGGATCTTTGTGTCTCTGCTCTTGCAGCGATGTAGACTGAAAACTTCTCCACCGAAGTATTTTAACATTTAATACGCCGATTTTAGCAGCAAAAGCAGATATGATCAAACAGAGGATTTGCTTTTATACACTAATTTATGTGGGTAATAAAGGAACTAGAACAATTGAGAACGTGGATCTATGGATCAGTTTGGTCATTTGAAAGTTTCTGTAGACTTCCTGTGGACACGTAGTCCCTTGCTTTTTAAAAAATTTTGTTGTGCTGGGATTCTTTTGTGCAAAGAAAAGGAAAAGAATTATGCCAGTAGTGTTTACTTGAAGGTTCTAGCGCCTACTATGGCAACTCTGTATGTTTATACTCAAGGGCTTGGGAAAAAACTGGAAAATTCATGGTCAGATGCCCTTTTTGTCAGTCTGTCTTTCTGACTTTCTTTCGTCTTTTTAAGAACTTATCTGATTTTAAGCATTTCTTTAAAACACCCTTACTCTTCAAGTTGCACATTTATTAATTCCATCCATTTAACGTGAGATTGTGTATATATGTATGATTGTATATATGTGTGTGTATGGCTGGTCAGTTATTATATTGGCCTTCTTTAGTAAGATAATCCTAATAGCAATTTATATATACTTTTACTTTTTAAAGCTTGATTCTTCATGTCTCCGTTTGAGAATATCAGAATTTTCTACTGAAAAAGGGAAGCCGAGGGCTGGTCCCTAGATAGAAAAATATGGCCTCAATTTGGAAATGGATATTTCCTGTGAGTCATCCCGACATGCTTTTTGTGTGTACAAGAGAAGCAGCAGTAAGAAGAGGCAGGGTATTTTTGACAAGTTCATTTCTGTACTTTTTGTGAACAATACCTGCTCAGAAAATTTCCAGAACAGGGACATGTAGATTCTTGTTCAGCTCTAATGAGTGAGGTTCTAATGCTCTCTGAAACCAGTGAATAGTGGGCCAGTAACCAGGGAAAGTATTTGTTCTCTAACTTAAAGTACTTCTTGTCGTTAACTTTGTTCCTTTGGAAGTATGTTGCTCTGGAAAGAAAATCTGGTTTTCTTTTTGGTCTTCCTCATCTCTGTTTTATTACTTATTTTTTGTTTTTCAGTTTGCTGGTTGATTGCTTGAACACTTTTTTTTAACAGTCTTGTTAGCACCAGTCAGAACAGACACCAAAAAGAACATTTCTCTTGACTGCTTAATTATTCTATAAAGGGAAAAATCTTTCTTTCCAGGCCCCATAGCGTATTAACTATAAGAGGTTACAATTTTTCTTATTTTATTGTATTTATTTATTTATTTTTTTTGAGGAAGATTAGCCCTGAGCTAACTACTGCCAATCCTCCTCGTTTTGTTGAGGAAGACTGGCCCTGAGCTAACATTGGTGCCCATCTTCCTCTAGTTTATATGTGGGACACCTGCCACAGCGTGGCTTGCCAAGCGTTGCCATATCCACACCTGGGATCCGAACCGGTGAACCCTGGGCCGCTGAGAAGAAGAACGTGCGAACTTAACCACTGCACCACGAGGCTGGCCCCGAGGTTACAATTTTTCACCACCACACCTAAAATTATTTCTTGACTTTTGAGTTACGTTTCAGTAGGTCATATCTAGTTTCCCCTCCGTCTAAGTCTGTTCCAGTGTAATCCAGGTCACTCAAAAAGCAGAACCTATTGGCATGGTGGAGGCTACATGGATAAGTTTTTTATGTAGTTGCCTTGACTCTACCTTCAAAATACATGTCCTGAATTTTGCCCATCTATAATATTTCTATTTCTAATATCCTAGTCTGATTTACTGTCATCTGTTGACTGGACTAATTGCAGTAGGCTTCCACCTGGTTTTCCTGCTTCCACCCTTACCTCCCCCATAGTACCCCAATAGTTTACAAATTATTCGTTGTGCAATATGAATTAGGTAATGTTATTTCCCTTCTCTCTTGGGAGGAAATTTTAACTCTTCCCTTACCTTTGTTTTACTTCACCAACAAGATTCCAGCCACATGGGCCTTCTGGCTGTTTCAGGGACATCCCAAACTCACACCTTTCTCAGAGCCTTTTTACCTGCTATTCTGTCTGTCTAGAACGTTCTTCCCTGAGATCTCTTCATCACTGGCTCCTTTTTATAGTCATGCGCTGCATAATGATATTTCAGTCAAAGACGGACCACATATATGATGGTGGTCCCTTTAGATTAGTACCATGTAGCCTAGGTGTGTAGTATTGTAAGTGCACTCTGTGCTGTTTGCACGACAACACATTTCTCAGAACGTATGCGCCTCGTTAACTGACACGACCGTATTAAGCGATGCATGACTGTATTCAGGCCTCTGCTCAGATTTCAACTCCTAGAAAGGCAGCTGTATTAGTTATCTATTGCTGCATAACAAATTACCCCAAACTTTGCACCTTCAAGCAACAAACATATAAACATTAACTTTTACACGCCGTTTCGTGAGGGTTGTGAATCCAGGAGCAGCATAGATGGATGGTTCTGGCTCGGGATCTCTCGTGAGGCTGTAACCAAGCTGTTGGCTGGACTGTAGTCATCTGAGGATCAGCTGGAAAAGGATCCACTTGCAAGCTCATTCACATGGTTGTTGGAAGGCTTCAGCTCCTCACTACTGGCCAGACACCTCAGTATTTTACTCTGGAATGCCCGTCCATGGATTGCCTGTGTCTTCATGACGTGGCAGCTGGCTTCCCATAGAGTGAGGGATCTAACAGAAGACGAGCCCAACGTGGAAGCCCCAGTCTTTTATAACCTAATCTTGAAAGTGAGATAACATCACTTGTGCTGGATGCTATTAGTCACACAGACCAGCCCTGGTACAGTGTAGGAGGGGAGTACACAAGGGTATGAGTACCAGGAGGTGGGGGTCCTAGGGAGCAATCTGGAGGCCTTGCTGCTCCAGCAGCCCTGCCACCCATGGGGATTTCACTGCTTAGTTTCGAGAACCCTGTACCTTTCATATTTGTCCAGAGGTAATCTGAACAATCTGTAGAAGTCTTCTCTTCCTTGATATGAGGGAATACTCTGCGTAAGCAGAAAGATGGTCATAGTTGGTACCCAAGGGCTATCTATCCTGTTATCCTACATTTTTATCTTATTTACACTGAGGACTGTTGCAAATCTCATGTTGTATCTCCTTATTGTCTATCTTGTTTGTCTGTCTTCCTCTATGAGATTTTAAGACCTTGAATTCGGAAAACTGGTATTTCACATCCGCTATTTTAATCCTTGAGCTTAGAACAGTGCTTGAAATATAGTAGATAGTTATTTGATAAATGAATAAGTAGGTTTGCCTTTTCAAGCCCTAGAAGTTTTATTTTAGCCACTTTATATGGAAGTGTTTCTGCGTGCATCCCTGTGTTCTGAAATTGAGTATACGGAACATAAATTTCATTAGTTCAAGTAATATTTGCAGAGTGTACCTTATGTAGAAGGCACTGTGCTAGTTACAAACACAAATAAGTCATGCTCCCTACTCCCGAGGAGTCCTCTTAGTCAGGAAGGGCTGACTCTGGGATGGGCCATTTGAGAACAAGTGAAATGAAGGAGAAACTACAGGGCGAGGGGAAGGGTGAGAGGGGGAGGAGGCTGCCCAATGGGACACCCTCTCGATGTCCTGGGGTCAGTACAGTTATTTTGTGCTGTACTGTTGTGTTCTTGTAGCATGCTTGGAATGTAAGAAGGAGAGAAACCATATTTTTTGAACAACAGAAAAATTAGGAAACCTAGTCTACGTAAGTAGAAATGGTAAATTATTTAGTTATATGTTTTTAAAAATCGCCTTGCTGAAATGACTGAAGATGTATGAAATTGCGTTTCGTTATATGTGATCATACGTAGGGCAGTGGCCCGTGCGGTAAGCGGCTCTGGATCAGTGTGTCTTTGGCGTTGGTTCTCATGGTAGTGATTCTTTTCTATAGTATGCTTCGCTGCTGTTGTCTTCTCACTGGACACATTATCTCCCTCTCCTTAAAGTTGCCTCATCTGATTTTGCTGTGGACTTGAAAGCCCAAGAACCAAACTTGATAGAATTATGTGTTGTAGGAGTAAGTCAGACTGAAAAAAGTTTTCAAGTAATTAAGTTTTAAGGGAGATTTTACTTCTCGCTTAGCCATTTGTGGCCCATCTTTTACTTCTTTGTAGTACCCACCAATGTTTTAAGAATTCTTTTAATAGACAGGATGTGACTTTACTCAGGTTTCCTCTTGAACTTTTTGTCTCATTCAATGTATCATAGTTGGCTTTGAAGTCAGACTGACTCATAGGTCTGCCAAATTTTGTTTTATGTCCTAAAATAAATTGTTGAATCTTTCTGAGTGTCATTAAAAAAAAAAGCTCATGTCTTCCTTCCAGTGTTAGTGTCAAGAGTGAGTGACTATGTTAAGGACCTAGAATGTTACCTGGCAGTCTCTCTCCTTCCCTCCTTTCCCCCTTCCCCGTTCTCCCCACCAGGTTGACGGGCTTCACACTCTATCACCAACTGCCTGGTGGCAAATGCCTCAGTAAGCGGCATCTGTAACACATGCCACTTGGCTTATCTCCAGCCAGCAGTGCAGGACTGGACCAGGAAGCCCAGTCCTGCAGGCACCTTTTTTCCTAAGATAATCAGCACAACTTGGGGAGTGATGCCATGTTGAGTTTCATTGCAGAGTGGTACCAGTCACTTGGCTCTGTGGAAAATCCAGAGTCCAAGACTGGCCATAAAAGTAAACTTGCTTTCTAGGTTTCCTTCAGAGATTTGATACCCACAAGGCAGGTTTAACTGCTACATGATATTTCATGCCCTGCCTGGGGTTTCCAGTAGTGGAACTCAGAGGCATCTCAGCCTTTGAGAAGAGTAAGACCGTGGGGCTTTCATAGGGGGAGGTATCAGTCACTGTAGATGCTCAAAGTTAACAAACATTCAGAGCAAGGAATTTTTTAATTAAGGTAAGTTCTACAACGTCCGTGTAATTATTTACATTCTTCTACTCCCTCACATATTTTCTCAGCTTACCCACCCTTGTGACTCATTCAGTCAGAAAATCAGTGAAATCAGCATTCTCTTCTACTCATCAAGCAAAAATGGGTCATCTCCGTGGCCAACTGGATTCTCTAGTGTGTCCCAGAGAATCTCATTTCAGTTTGGGCCTCTTCCTGCCACCATGTCTCCTTGTTTTCCTCTTGGGCTGGTTTATATCAACCCATGGCCAGCTCCTTCACTCCAGGTTGCTGTCGTCTAAATATTGCATATCTTATATTCATTCATCATCCATGCCTTGAAAATCCTACTAAGATTCAGCCTTTTTCTAGTTTTAAATTCAGCTGAAATTCACTGAGTACCTATTATGTGCCATACATTGAATTAGGCCCCGGTACTTACGTTAGGGATTATAGGAATGAGGTTCAGAAAGATTGTGTGTCCAGAATGACGATGGTAATGAAAGATAGAAGGAATTTGAATGCAAATCTGCTGACTCCAAATTCAGTTTTCTTTGCAATTTAGCATAACTCCCCTTTCCTCCAGGCGTGCCAAGACATTGAGAAACACTGATGATGTGAGCTGGAAGGCTTGGCTCCTTTAGGTCATGCTTGAGTCTGTGCCCTCTGCTGACTCGGTGACTGCTGGCAGCAGTGTGTGGCAGATATGCCCCAGGCACCATTTCTGGGTCCAGTTTGACTCTGTAACGCTGGCCTGTAGGATAGACAGAAAGATGTTATCTTCACTGTTGATCTTTTTTAAAAAAAGGACTTGTCTTAAAAGTAGATCTAGCGATTTAGGATAGAAAACCTGCACTCACTATGAAGAGTGAGCTTGTCAGTAAATGTGAAGAAGTTGGGGGAACTCTCCGACTTCAGTTTAGTCAGAATATGGATTTAATCTTTACTCAGAAGGGTATTTTATTGAGTAAGCTTTCCCTTTCAAGTTTTGAAGCCTCATGCCTCTGTCTAGACAGGTCACAGACATTGTTTTTTCTTTTTTTTTTTAACTTCAATAACCTTATGAAAGTGAAGGTGGTTTCCATGAGTTGAAAAACAGGCAATTACTGATTTAATTATATTATTGGAAGAGAATATTAAAAATAGCTCATTTTGGGTCTCCTAATGTGTATTTAGAGCTTACCTTTGAATCTGTATTTGATGAGGTAGATTTCTTCAAGGACTTTAATGAAGCCACATTGTGAATACCCAACTCAGGAGGATGGGAAAACTATGCACCTTCTCAAAATCTGGAATGAGTGTAGACTTGCATTCAAATTGGATTCCATGATTAAACAATTGGATGACCTTTGGCAAGTTACCCAGTCACTTGGCCTATTTCATTGCCTGTTCACATAAGAATTCTGCTTGCTTTCTGGAGTTAATGAGTCTAATGAAAGCATCTATACTGTGCCTGGTGTGTGTTCGATATTTTGAAAAAGTTAGTCAACCCACGCACCATTTTAATCAGTTGAGAAATTACAACTTAAGGGAAAAAGAAAGTATTTGCCTTAGTAATGGTGAGTTAGTAACTTCATCTTTATATACAAAGGCTTCATAGTTGAAAACTTGCTACATTATCTCAAAGGTTTTATATAACACTAACTTAGAACATAAAATGGAGATGACATAAAGCTCCATTTGACACCCTTTTAAGATCTTCATTAAGGAAAGTAAGTTTAGCGTATTATGAGACATGATTTTTTTTACATTTCTCTCATGAAGTATATGTTGGAATGATCTTTGAAAGGCTGCCATTTCAATGGTTAATTCGTTTTACTCAGAGACTATGAACATCAAAGCAGCAAAACTCAGTTAAGTGAACTAGTCAGGAGATGGAATATTCTGGTAAATTTAATTGTCAATGTGAAATAGAAAACTTATTACCTTCTCTACTCATATGGTTTCTGGTCTCCATATTTAAATCATTCCATTGAATTTGAATTTGTATTGAAAGCTCTGTACCAAGTTTTTTTTTTTTTTCCTGGTAAAAGAGAAGGAAAGCAATGAACAGAATTCCTTTTTGTTTCAAGTTATATTACTAAAAAGCATTCCAAACTGTATTAGTTGCTTCATTGATAAGAAGGGTCATCATTAGAAACGTCAGTTCTCTTCTCGTACTAACAATGTAGATCAGATCTGAGGAAGATTCAACTGAGTGTCTACTGTCCCTTGGACATAGTAATGAACTAGCCTTATCAGTAAATTTTGATCTTTCCCTTTCTTCTAGAACTTGAGTGCAAAAAAAATCCACTTATTTAAGTTATGGTGAAATGAGCATCAACATAATTAATTGATATGATATAGGCTTAAAAGAGTAGTTTATGTTTGTGTACAAATGTGAAAAGTACAGAAAATTTTTAAGAGGCGAAAGGAAAAAGTCATTCATAATCTCAAGAACCGGAGCACTCTCCATACAAGTTTAGTATTTAATCTCGTCTTTGTTTACAGAATCAAAGGCAAATGGATTTGCAGTTTTTTTTAACTTGTTTAAATTTTTTTAAACCTCACTAAGTTGGTGTTTTGCTTTATGTATTTTTATTTCCCTTTTAAGTTTTAGGGAAATTATAAGGAAAAAAATGGATGAAAAGAGCAGAAATAAAGCTTCCCATTATGGTTTAAAAATTTAAAAATCTGTCCTTTACTCAATCAACATTGCAGTATCTTCTTGGGTATGCAGGAAAAAATAACAGACTGTTTTTTTAAAGTTTTTTATTCTGCAAGAAGTTGATATGTAAATAGTAAATCACATACTTCTTTCAGAATTCAGGAAAAAAAATTGCTCTGGAAAAATAGAACCATTCAGAAAGCAAATTTTGAGATTTTTTTTCTGCTTTGTTTTCCTACTTGGAGTGTTGAATGAGCAATTTTTATCACAGTAATTTTTTGTTGGTTTCCTTTCAGGGTTTTTCCATCACTGTAAGGAATATAAGCCTAACAGAAAAATGTATCCATGAATTATCAATATTTGTTTTATCTCACATAAATTAATTGCTGATCAGTGACTTTGTAAGGGAAATCTTAGGAAAGTTATTTTAATTCTATAATGTGGTATTATCAGATATGTATTTTTATCAGATATATATCATATATAGTGATATTTTATAAACTCATTTAAATTCAGATGAGAACTTAAGCACATAGCATCCTTTTAGTTCTGAAGTTAAGGAATTGTAAAATTATTTTTGTATATTCCTAGCGAAACACCAGGCCAGAAAATATTCATGTTCTCTGGTTAGATTTCATGTATGTCCTTTTCAGATTCTCAAAACTCTGAAAGACAAGATGATGGAAATACCCACTTTCTGCACCTTGGATAAATGTCATGTCTATTTTGCATATTGATGATGTAGAATTGTCCTTTCTGCCTTAAGGAAATTTTTTGTGAATCTTGGCCTTTTCTTAATTTCTCAAGTGGCTGTGTTGTATTCTCTGATGCATTTAGTATGGGGCCGGTTCACTGAGTTCCCTCAGTACATTGGCAACTACGTTTAGATCAGAGGGATTGTTTTGGTTTTTGGTTTTTATATGTTGTGTGTGTGTGTGTTTGTGTGTGCTAGCTTGGGAAGAAAAGCTAATAACTACTTAGTTTTATTTTTGTGTTTGCCTACATGTACTGCTAATTATCTATTTAGGCAACTGCCTAATGTGTATTCCTGGGTTTATTGCTTTGGATCAAGGGCTGGAATTCTTAGTTCATAAATTTTTGGTGTTGAAGGAATAGGCTACTTGTAAGTACTGTAGCTGTTAGTCTGTCATGGAGTAAGTAATGAAGTAGCCACAAAATTATCTTTATTAAAAGTAACACTCAGGGGCCAGTCTGGTGGCATAGTGGTTAAGTTCACACACTGCTTCAGCAGCCCAGGGTTCACTAGTCTGGATCCCGGGCGTGGACCTACACACCATTCATCAAGCCGTGCTGTGGCAGCATCCCACATAGAAAATAAAGGACGATTGGCACAGATGTTAGTTCAGGCACAATCTTCCTCAGGCAAAAGAGAAAGATTTACTACAGATGTCAGCTCAGGGCCAATCTTCCTCGCCAAACAATAAAAATAAAAATAATAGTAACACTCAGATGTGGTTTCTTTAAAATGTTAAAAAAATTTACCTAGTGTTTTCTCAAGATTCTAAAGTAAAGATGAAAGAATGTGGCATGAATATTAACTAAAACTTGACCTAATTCTCCTATGATAATTCATATTCGGTAGTAATTACAAAAAACCTTTCTTTTGTCTGTGTACTTATATTCATATCGCTTTATGGGGGGAACTATGTTGTATAAATGATTTTAAGGTAAATTTAAAGAGGATCGTCTCCTTTCTTTCTCAGTCACAAAATTACCTTAATAAGTGGATTCCTTTTCTTATGAACTAACTCTTCAGAAATTCAGAATAATGGAACAAGACCATATTAAATCACCAAAAATTTTAATGCTTCTTCAGTCAATGCACTTTTAAATACTGTACTTGTAAGATGAGCTAATGGCTAAAGAAAGGTCACTAGATCTTCTAATGAATAGATGGGAGTAATTTCTAATTAGCACCCTGTTCACCCACAAATTACATGTGAATGGGATGTAAAAGCTCTTTGTATATAAACTATAAAGGACTATAAAAGCAAAGTTTATTATCATTGCTGCCGAAGTGGGTTTTAAAGGACATTTTCTCCCCTGAATATGTAAACAGTCATCTGCAAAGATATTTAACCTCTTAGTGACAGGTTTATCTACAAGGTGATAAACAATTGAACCGAGATCTTTAGTGAAATAACTGTTTGCTCTTCCTGAGAAATTCTGATTTACACTTTGTCAATGGGGAAATAACATAAAATCAGAGGTGAAGTATCTAGTATGTTAATTAATCTTGTTTTAAGAGCTATGGTTATAATTAGTTTTATTCTCTGTTGCTTGAAAATCAATATGTCGTATAATAATAAACATCAGTTATTCATGTGCAAATTACTATAAATATTGAATTGGTTGAATCTGGAGCTAGTAAGGTTATTCTGTGCCTGAACTTCCTGTTTTCACCTACCTCCCAATTACTTTCAGCTGTCAAAATAATTTTAATCACTTTCAGATACTTTGCAGAAGAAAAGGGCCTAAAGCCCTTCAGCCAAAAAGATGCTGTCCCTCCTTTTCCCATCTTCCTTTATAGCCCTGCTGGGTCCTTTTATTCTGGTCCGGCCGGCGTTCCTTCTGAACATTGCTATTACGCTCTAAGATCTTAAACATGTATCCAGGTCATTCACGATTCTGATTCTGTATCCTTGCCTGCTAAACCACATCAGAGAATCAGAGAATTTCAGAGCTGGAAGAGGCCTTAGAAATCAGTTGGTAAGCCCTTTTATTTTACCAGGGTGAAACATATGACATTAAATAAATACTTTTCAGATTAAAAATGAAACCCAAATCTCTCGACTTCTAGCCTTTTGGCTTGTTCCACCATGATGTGTGGCCTGTAGAAATAAGCAAGTAGACACGCAGAAACCTGCTTCCTCTGAAGGAGCTCCCAACGCCCACCTTCTCCCACCGCTGTGTCCAGGCGGTCCCGGATGTGCTTGGTTATTTCCCAGTATGTGGAAGAGTTACTCTGGGGAGAGCAGATGGAAGCACATATTAGGCAGAGAAAAAAACGAGCAGACACACCCCTGAGACCCACTTGCAATTAGAGTGGCAGCTGTATTCGTATGTACTTTACTGCTTTTATTATTCATTCAGTGTCAGAAAAGGATAATGTGTTTGTATTTTTCACAGTCGTAACTATAGAAAAGGAGATCTCCACTACAGGACACCTTAAGTGTAACATAGGGCCTTAGCTTATATTTAATAGTTCTCACCTTTTTGAAAATCAGAGGTGACAGATAAATCTGAAATAGTATTCTTTTGTCAAAAGCCTTTTCCTAAAAAATCAGAGATTTTCCTAGCATTCTGCTAAACTGAGTCTCTCCTCTCTTATTCAAATTTAAGACACTGAGAATATTCAAAACCAGTTTGAAATGATTTATGTATTGCCCATGTCACTATTCTTCTCCTTTACCATAAATATGCATATTTAGAATTTTAGCATTGGAAGAACTTCCATGACCCATCAGCCCAACAACTTCATTTTATTGCTGAGGAAATGACCTAGAAGGTGAAGTTTCTTCATTGTGAGCACAGAACTGGTTACTGTCAGGCAGCGTGCAGCTCAGGAATCTTGGCTCAGGCCAGTGTTATTTGCCCTAAATTACTTGAAAAATCCTCATTAAGTTATCTCTTGGCCCCATCTGTTTCTGTCTGTATCTCTGTCAGTCTGTTTCTTTTTTCTTTCTCTCTGTTTTTTCTTCTAGGCTAATCCATCTCAGACCTATTTAAGTAATTTTCAGAGGATTTAATCTGAATTCTAACTATGGAAATGGGTTGAAAAGAAAAATCAGAAGTCTGACTCTAATTAGAATGCTGATATCGTTAAAGATTTGTTCTTTCTTTCAGCATCCTGTCATGCACCTTTCTACAGGTTGATTGATTTTACTGTGCTTTCAAAAATCCCCATGTCCTTTGTTAACTTTAGAGGGTACCAACGAATTCTTATGCTTATACTGGTGTAAATGCGCTGTATCAAATTCAAAGTTTCCTTAAACTGGACTCTTGGAAATCTACCTTGATATGTAACCACTAAAGTTTTTCCTGCATAAGTTTTGTGCTAAGTGATGTGAAGAGTGCATGGTTAATGTCATGTGCCGCCTTGGATTCAGTCATTCGTTCGTTTGTGTTGGTTCAGTCACTTAATAAACACTCAGCAGGTCCCCACCTTGTACCAAACTCACGGCTAGTGCACAGATTGTAAAGAGACCAGCCCTCTCATAAGTGGTCCGCGATGGAGTGGGAGTGACACATGCACGTAAAGTGTTAAAATGGGACCGTGGGTGGAGATGTGCCCAGGATCCTGTGGGAGAACAGAGGAGGGGCACCCACACTACCTGGGAGGCCTCTGGGGACCACAGGGAAGGCAGATGCTGACCTCGTGTGTTGGGTGTCACGTTGTGGGTGACTTTATTTACGTGATGCAGGCCAGTAGAATGGAAGACTCTCAAGGCCTGCTCACCAGAATAAGCTTTCACGAAACCCTCTAGAGCCCGCCACATCACATCATCATCGTGTCTCCCATGGTCACCCTAGAACCCACACTTCCTGATAAGTAGGGTGCCCTTCCTTTAAGGATGAAAAAGGCTAACGCTTTTGTTTGACCTTTGAGGGGCTTCCCCAGTGACCCCAACCTTCGACTTTCAGGGACTTTCACATGCTGTGCGGTGATTGGTGATCAAAATGGAACCTCCCCAAATCAGGCAGGTCATCCCACCGAGCGCCACGGGTGTTCTTCCTAACAAACCATCAGGAAAATACTCATTTTCTGCAGCAAAGATGAGGAAAGAAGAGAATTATCCTGAATTATCCTCTTGTCCCAAAGGAGAGCTTAAAAATGAATGTCCGAAAATGAAAAGAGAAGCAGGATATCACTAAGAATTCCGATAAAACTGATGAAACAGGTTTCAGACAACCAGTGTCGACTTTGTCCCACAGTCTCTTATCCATCTGAGTTCCCTCATGGTAACTACAGGTAGTTAAGCAGTGTGGTGGAGGGACAGAAAATGTCAGGGAGAGTAAGAGGTGGTGGTGGAGGACAGGCTGGGCCTTACTCAGAGGGCTCCTTGTGTTGGGCTCTAGACCTGAATGTGATGGAGAACTAGACCTTCCCAGCAGGGATCCTCCAGCGACCAGCAGCATGAGTGTTTCTTAGGTTACTCTTTATACTTCTCTGTGCTGTCTCTCTTTTCTTTCTTTTCTGCTGGGGAAGATTTGCCCTGAGCTGACATCTGTTGCCAATCTTCCTCTTTTTTTTTTAAATATGAGCCTCTGCCACAGCATGGCCGCTGACAGATGAGTGGTGTGGTTCTGTGCCCAGGATCCAAACCCGGGCTGCTGAAGTGGAGCATGCTGAACTTTAACCACTAGGCCGTCGAGGCTGGCCTTCTCTGTGCTATCTTGATTATCCCCATCAAACATTACCCACGTCCAACGTGGGATGCGTGATGTGCCCACCCCCTAGTCCTCCTTGGTCCTGGATTCACTTTCACACAGTAGCCTAAGTCAGAAATATTTGTCCCATCCTTGGATCCACCTTCTTGGTGTACTTTAAATCAATCATTCAGGCATTTTGATTTTGTTTCCTTAAATATATTTTGCTTCTGTGCACTCCTCTCTGTCTGTCAAGTGATTATTGCATATGCTTGAATATTATAAGGCAAGGATCCCTTCATACTGCAAAATTATCCCTCAGGAAAGAGGGGGGCTTTTTGTATTGGAGTCCGTACAAAGCCTCTGCTATTACTGGGTGCTTTCCCGACTGCTTTATTTTAAACAGCAGAGCACTGTGTGAGCAAGACACATTAGCCCAAAATGACCTCGTGTAGTGCCGTCAGATATTTATAGAGGGCACTCGACAAAATCTTTTTTTTTAAAGGATGGAGTAGCATTTAAAATAATGTGGCATTTATTTCCCAGGAATGTGTCCTCCAATTGCAAATGCAAAATGTTTTTATAAACAAGCCTTTTCACCAGTCCCCTCTGCCCCCCCCCCCCCCCCCAAAAAACACCCAGTACTTTCAGGAGTTAGGGATATAGAAAGCATGAATATGCACCTACAGGACAAATGAAAACAGCAGCTATCCTAATTTTTACCAAATATCTGTGGCTTAGGACATTTCCAGTGATGGCATCAGACAGAGATGCCACAAATGCTGTATCTGCAGTGAAGATGGGTGTGCTTGAGAAAACCGTCCAAGGACGAAACGCTGACCCGAGGTGATGCAGATACACGTGTCAGACACACACATGAGGAGTTTGAAGCAAATTGTTTGGGGAGATGTGGCTTGAGAAACAAGTGACATTTCTAAATGTGTTTTATATTTCACTATTAATGTAACCAAAAATAACAAATACCATGATCTTATATAAACAATTATACATTCAGAAAAGTATATGAATTTTAAGTATATAGCTCAACGAATTTTCACAAAGCAAACAGTGTAGCTGGCGCTCAGACCAAGAACCAGAGCATTGCCAGCACCCGAAAACGCCCCCTCCTGCTCTCTTCCAGTCCTCGCCTGCCGCCTCCCACCGCCATATGCACAGTGTGAGCAGTATCCTGTCTTCCGTCACCACGGATTAGTTTTGCTTGTTTTTGAAGTTTTTATAAGTAGAATCATTCTGTAAGTACCACTTTGCTGTTTGGTTCTGTCCTCAACATCATGTTTGTGAAATTCATCTTCTTCTTCCATTTAGTTTGTTCACATTGCTGAGTGATGTTTCATTTTTTGAACAACCACAGCTTATCCATT
Organism: Equus quagga; assembly: GCF_021613505.1. NCBI lineage: Eukaryota > Metazoa > Chordata > Mammalia > Perissodactyla > Equidae > Equus > Equus quagga. The sequence goes on from NC_060270.1 coordinate 51,313,881, forward strand.
CTATGATAGATGTTTGTGTCGTTTCCAGTTTGGGACTGTTAGGAATAGTGCTGCCCTTAAGACTCTCGTGTGTGACCTCTGGTGACTGCATATCAAGCATTTGGTTGGGTACATGCCTAGCAGCGGGATTTATTGGCCACAAAGTATGCCTTCGTCAGCTCTGGCAGATAGTGTCAAACAGTTTTCTAAAATGGTTCTACCAGTTTAAGCATCCATCAGCAAAGCGGGGGAGTTCCTTCCTCCACGTTCTTGCCAACTCTTGGTATTCTCTGTCTTTTTTAACTTGAGCCATTTTGGTGGGAGAATAGTGACAGTGCATGATTTTGATTTCATTTCCCTGATGACTGATTTGACCACTTTTTCATACATTTAATCACTATTAGAATATCTTTAAGTGCCTGTTCATTTTCTTTTTCACTTCCCACTCTTTTTTGCTGCCCTAAAGTTTGGTGTATTCCTGTGGGCAAAAAGAAAAAAATCAACTTTTATTTATTGGCAGAACTGGAGATCATCTTACATTTGGTCAATATGGAAGTTTAACCTTCACGTTACTTTCTTTTAGGTTATTGCAATGACTTCCTAAGTAATCTATCGGCCTCTACTCTGTTGCATTCTCTATCTTCTACACTTCCCATAAAGTGGTTTTTTATAACCACGCAGATCGGCCAATTCAGTTGCAGCCGCGTCTCATCCATTCTCTCCTCACCCTGATTCCCCGCCTTCCTATCAGCCCCATGCTAAACACAGTGTTTCCAGATCCCCCTGTAAAACTTCATGGGGGAACAGGAGGGGCACACTTGCTGACTATTCAAGTTATCCAGCATCTTCCCTGGAAGTTCTGATTGAGTAGATTCAGGTTGGGCCCCAGGAATCTGTGCTGTTAACAAGCACTCCAGGTTACTCTTAACTTCAGGGAAACCTGAGAAATACTGCCAGCAGGTTGTTGCTTTTCCCACAGTGCTCTTGCACGTTCTCTCCCCACTGTCTGGATTTTTCTTTGTCCTTCCTCCGTTGTCATCTTTTACCATCCACACAGATGTTGCCTCTGGGACTCCATCTTGACCCCTGCAGGTGGAGTAAATCACTGTGCAATCAGTAAGTGCCTATTCCTGATCTTCCTCACAAACCTATCCCACTAGTGGCCTTCCCCCTCTCAGCTGACAGCACGCACTGCCGTTATGTCAGGGTAAATGCAGAATCTGCCACAGCTTGCACACTGCTCCTCTTCTGTTTTACCTCATGCCTGGATGACTGCAGAAGCCTGCTAATAACTAGTTTCCCTGCTTGCAGCTTGCACCCTTGTGGTCAGAGTGATCGTTATTTTAAAATTTAAGTCAGCATCACATGTTCCTGCTCAGAACCCTCCAAAGGCTCCTCATCTCTCACAAAGTGAAAACCAGAGTCTTCAGTAGGTCCCGAGAGGCCCATCGCCATCTGCCCTGTCCTCACCTTCACCCTTTGACCTGCCAGGCTCCCTCTGCCTCAGCAACACGGGCCTCCCTGCTTTTCGTAGAACGTCCCAGGTGTGCTCGCACTGGTTGGCTTTTGCATTGCCTGTTCCTTCTCTGGAACATTTCTCCCTAGATGTCTGTAGTACTCACTCCTTCACTTTTTTCAAATCTTGCATCACATGCCATCTTCCCAGTGAGTCCTGCCTCGACCATCCAATTTAACAAAGAAGACTGACCCATCCTTCCCTCATCTCAAGTCTCCTTGATTTGTGTGAAGTAGCTTGGCCCTGAGCTCACGTCTGTTGCCAGTCTCCCTCGTTTTGCTTAAGGAAGATTATCACTGAGTTAACATCTGTGACAATCTTCCTCTATTTTATGTGGGACACCGCCACAGTGTGGCTTGATGAGCAGTTCTAGGTCTGAACCCGGGATCCAAACCTGCAAAACCTGGGCCCCCGAAGCGGAGCACACGCACTTAACCACCACGCCACCTGGCCACCCCCGCCAATCTCTTTTACTCTGCTCTTTTTTGCCTCTGTGGCATTCACTAACTTCTAATATACTATTAATTATGTTTGTTATCTCTCTGCCAGAATATGAACTCCCCTGAGGCAGACGTTTTTTACTGTTGTGCTCATGATGTATTCCCAAATATCAGAACAATGCCTAGCACAGAGTAAGTGCTCAGTGAATATTGTTTGATTTCTTGAATGAAATATTCAGGATGCAATAGATAGGAGACCTTAAATAGTATCTCTTTGTAAGGAAGATTTTCATGAAAGCTTTTCCAAGATGCATTCCATATTTTCACATTTTGAAGTGAAAACTTGACGTTGGGGGTTCGGATGAAGCTGGGGTTGCTTGTGTACTGGTGCGATGATTTGAAGGAGAAGCCGTTTGTAGCCTGGCTCACCTGCCTTAGTTGTGGGTATTCTCTGGGGTGTAGGTTTATTCAAAGTAAAAACCTCTGAGGGGTTGATACCTGAGTACTGAATTTTCGGTTGTTCTCTCTTTGGTGACATTACTTGAAGTGTCCATTGAGGCAGGTTCCCATGAAGAGCTCATAAAACTTATGAAGATTAAATGTCTTAAGTTTGGTTCAAACACATCAATTTTGAAAAGTATTTGCAGAAATTCGTAGTCCCATTATAAAACCAATGTGCTTTTGCATATTTTAGCCCATTTGAAGGACATTCGTATACATCCTTGCATCAGTTTGGGGCGACCAGAAACCTAAGCCTCTTTCTCTCTTTTTCTGTCTCTCATGCATCATTTCCTGAAATGCTATGATGCTGTCCTGCTGAAATCTGACTTCTGGGTAAGAAGAGTATTACTAAACAGGGTCTATTTATATCCATCTAATTTGGGGATACCGTCTGCTTCTGTGAGTCCTTAAGTTTCCAGTATATATGCATGTATACTTCTACGTGTCATTTTTGCTTTGTAGAGCACAGCGTTTTCATGGGACAGGAGGCTATTTTCCTGTCGGCTTGCAAAGGGATTCTGTGTGAAATCTGCGGGCTCGGCAAGTCATTATGTCATCCCAGCTCATCTAACCTTTGGTGACCTCTGATTGTCTTCTTACTGTTTTACCTGTCTTGGCCTCATCTCACAGCCTGAATTTATTGACTATAAGCTTTTTTAAGAGTCAGTTCTACACTTTAGTGTCTCCCAAGGTGCCTGGCACACTGCTGGGCTGTGATATAATACCTCTGAGCAGCTGAGAGAAGCATCCTTTCATGAGGGGTGAATAGATTTCATCTAATAATAAGAGTGATTACTAGTGGCTCACCACTTGAAAGAATGCCAAAAGAAGACTTGAATGAAGAAATATATCTTAAGTCAGCTAATATAATACGTGTTTGAAAAAGCCAAATCTCAATTAGATAGTGTCATAAGGGAAAGCCTGCGTATAGTTTTATCCAAAATAGAAAAGGCAGTTAAGCACCAATTCAAATCATGGTTAAAATTTCCATTTAAACAGCTTCATAAACTGTGTGCATTAGCAAACTTAAAAATAGACTCTTGTGTGAACTATTATAGGAACTTTATTGTGCAGTAAAAAGAATACTTCAGTTGCTATGCAGTAGAAAAATACCTAATCAGACTGTCCTTTTTTCTCTCAGCATTCTGAAAGCTTCTACATTTCAGGGCTAAGATTTAACTAACACTAATCTTATGAGCCTGTACATCAACAGGTAAATTTATATTTAATCTCTATTCTGTTACTGGCCTCTTCTCTGGGATGTGCGAGTTCCAATGATCCAACAAATGTGGAAATTCAGTTTAAAAGTGCTGGGACATAAAGAATGGCAGGCAAATGAGGAAAAGAAGGAAATGTCTTCTAAATGTGCTCATTCACTTAACAACTATTACTGAATATCAGTAGATACTAGAGCTGGGGCATTGGGACTGATGTGGTAGTGAGGGTTTGGGTTGTAGAAGAGAAGGAAAAAGGAGACAGCCAATCTGAGCCTTCAATGCTCTTAGAGTTCATTCATTCATTCATTCATTATTTATTTATTTATTGACTGCCTACAGTTCAGTGTACCGGAGATACAGTAGTGAAATAAAGCAAACCAGAAATTCTTGCTTTGACTGAGCTGGGATAGAAAGGCAATAAATAAGTGAAAAATACGGTAGCAAGTGTTGAGTGCTAAGGAGAAAAATAAAGTAGAAAAGGAGACTGGAAGTGTTGAGGGTGGGAAGGAGGTTGCAAGTTTAGATGGGCTGGCCAGGAAAGGGCTTGGTGAGAAGGCGTCTTTCTGGTCGGGATCTGAAGGCAGTGAGGGAGCTGGTCCTGCAGGTCTGGAGGAGGAGCGGTGGGGTGCCGGAGGAGGCGGGCTGAGGTGCGGAGGTGAAGGTGTGCCAGGCGTGCTCAGGGAATGACAAGGAGGCTGCGGTGGCTGGAGGGGGATGAACAATGGGGTGAGGCCTGGAGGACTTGGAGGTTTGCTCAGGGTGTGGAGGGAAGCTGTTGGAAGGTTTCGCCCCCAGGCCTGGAAGGTGAATATGTAATTTAGTAAAGGGAGCTAACCACAGGGAAAGGTTAATTAATAATTAAACTCAGCTATAAATGGTCAGGCAGACTGGAAAGGTTGAGGTGTACTGGGAGATGTGAAACTGGGGTGGAGTTGAGAAGTAAAAGCTGGACTTAACGGTTTAGTCGTCTGGGAGAGGTCGGAGTGAAGTCATGAAGATGGACGCGGAGCTCAGGAGACTGTCAACAGCGGCTGCTGAGACACTGAGGACAGAGCTTTAGGGGTGCCCTTCTCTCCAGTCTGGTCCTCAAAATGGCAATAGTTGTCCCCCTTCTTTTTTCTTTTATTTACTTGTTTTATGTGGGTTGTTTTCTATGGAAGGCTCCTGTATTCTTTCTCAGACTTCTTAGGAGGTAAAATTATGAAAGAAGGAAGGAGAGATAATTGGAAACTGCATCTGTGAGGTTGTCTTCATGTTATGTACCAACTCATTGTTCTCCAGAGCGGGGAGTGGGCAAGAGGCTGGCCTCCACCTGCTTCTGGCAGCTTAGAGCCACCTCTGGAAACTGTTCCTAAAGACTATGAGAAATATCTACGATTTTAGGCCTAAAAGACAAAAACAAAACAAAACCTCAAAAGTGTTGTGTTCTGGGCACTGTATTGATTTTAATTTATTTTCCTTTTTTTATCTCTCTTGCTATCCTACTTGAAAATCTTCAGCCACAATTATCAAAAGCACAAATTTGTTCATCTTAACTTTTATCATATGTAAAATGATAAAGGTACTTGGAAATCTTAATATTTTCAAAAGTTGAATTGTGTGCTTTCATACCAAGCCTCAGTTTTTTGTGTTTTAAATAAAGATAAAACCTTATGTTATTGTCAGGCCTGAAAGCAAAATTTCATGGGCTGTTGCTTCTGCCAAAGAAACATTGCCCTCTCTTGGCTTAAGGTGTTAAAACACTGAGCAATGTTTTGTGTCTATTTTTAAGAGGGTTGCTTTCTAATTCTGAGTTGGAGCAGTTTGCCCTGAAATGTCATAGATATGTATTTTGCCCATAAGTGGATGTAAACAGCTAATTTCTCTTGTGACTTTCAGATGGAAATCAGAGTTAGAATGGAAAATTGCTGTAAGAAGCTGGCATGTTTTTAAACTCTTGAGTGCTTTAAGGGGAAATAAAACCTCTTTCCATTCTCAGCTGCATGGAAAATATTAAACTCTTTTTCGGTAAACAGAGGAGATGCTGAGTATTGTGGATTTTCATCTTTTTCTCATGAGGTCTTGTGATTCAAATCCTGTCCCCGTTGCAGGGTTATGTCCCTGTTGCAGTGCTACTCTGCGTTAAAGATTCTGAATGCTGAGATTGAACCTTTATTTTTATACTTATTTTTCCTGAAACTTGTTTGGTGCTTTGCGAATATTCATTATAGACCTTTTCAGTTGCAGATGTTGTATCAGCATTAGTTCATCTTGACCGATGCCCTTGACTTCAGAGTATAAATAGAAAAATAGAGATAGGTGACAAGGATTGATTAGCAATCCTCCTGGTAGGCGAAACAGTAAACCTATCTAGATAAATCACTAGCTTAGAAGCCTGGAGAATGCATGTTTAAAGAATTAAGGGTAGCGTGAGTGTGTGCATCTGTGTTTAATTGATAGGGAAATTTTCTAGAAGAGCTACAAGGACATAGAGATTCTGTCTGGTCTGTTTACTGTCCTTGAGTTTTTATAAAAAATAATAGGCTTATGCGTTTTACTAAGCTGTTGGAATGATTATTTGCTTTCTCTTTTTTTAAGGAAAATTTTTTTTAAGTAAAAGAAAACAGATGAATATTTTATTGCCTTTTTGAGTGTCTGTCTCTCTCTTTCTCATTACTTTGTTACTATTAGACTTTAATTGTAGGGTTGAAAGGGCTCGGGGAATCACCCAGTTCTTTGACACTTTTAAGCCATCACAGATAGGTGAAACAACATTTTAGTATTTTCTAGCATTTATTTTGTGCCAAGCATTGTTCTAAGTACTTGACATATATTAACACGTTTAGCCCTGACATCCTCCCAAAGAGATGGCTGCAGTCATTATCCCCGCAGACCGTGTGGGAAAGTGAAGTACAGAGAAGTTGAACAGCTTGCCCTGGAAGCAGCTGGTCTGGGATGCGAACCCAGACACCAGAGTGTGTGCTTTCCACCATTCTGTCACCACCCACCTCTTTCCCTCTCCCCTTCTCTTTAGGATTTCTAATTCCAAGGGTTAATTTTCACTCTCACTTTCCTTTCCCTAATAGGGTTTTCTCAGCATATAGTTTAAGGCTCCTTTTTGGCTTGTTTTCCTTTTTCTGAGCCTAATGAAGAAGAACACTTCTCCAACTTTCCATCAGCCACTGCCGCTCCATTCTCTCATCTTCCTCCTTGGTGATTCTGTCCAACCCCAAACCATTTCTGCATTCTTAAGTTACATTATATCAGGACTAGAAGCTGGTCTATAATAATGGCTTGACCAGTTCTGAGTAAGATAATAGTATGATTACCTCATGGTTTCTATATATATCCTCTATTCCTGTTTACCACATCATTTTTTTCTACTACAATTGCGAAAATGCATTCTTGCCTTAGATCTTGCTATTGGTGATGCCATTTTGTGTATTCATGAATATGTCTTAGATTTCCCAAGACCTTGGAATTTTGACTATAATCCACAGCCATGTTTGCCTCTTTGTGGACATCATATGGCATCTATTCAGGTTATCTGTGAAAGTTTATAACTGTGATCTCCTGGCTCTTGAGACACACTGCTATTAATATATTAATATGTCGAATGTGTAAATTCGCGTTGAGGGCAAAACTGTCAAAGACAGTGTGTCATTCAGTTTGATAAATGGGTACTTTGGACCAGTTGTGGCACATTGTCTTCCTGACTGAATCACAGAGAAGAGACTAAAGAAGGGAGCACCATCTCCTGCCCTCCCACACCCCATCGCCCACTCTCCCTCTCTCTTTGGTGTAATCCAGCAGACCCTCCACTCTTAGTGAAGATGAATCCATGCTGACGAGTTTTATGGTTCCTAAACCAAAGATAATCATTACATCATTACTGAGTACCGCACAACATTGAGTTTGCAACAGTGACTTTACAGTGATTCTGCTATATTTTACTAAGTAAAGAAGAATTTCACAGGATTGTAATTTGTAAATGCAGCCTTTCCCCTCTGTGCTTACCCTTCCACGCTAATGTTTAACACTTAGAGTCTGAGGTGGCTGGGGATGGGTGATGAGCAGTCCTCTTGTGTAGGTCTTCCTGACGTGTGTGTGTGTGTGTGTGTGTGTGTTTTATCATGGGTGTTGCTAGGCTGGAATTGTTTCCCCCTAATGAGCCTGACCTCTGCAGGAGCCCCCTAACTCGGACTCCCGCTGCCACTTCAGTTCCATTGGAGCATGATGGTGATGACTCTGCTGGTTCCTTTCTTGGAAAGTGAAGCACATGCTTGCTGCAGTCGTCTATAATGTGTCCAGTTCGTCCAGCAAGATTCCCTTTTAACTGGCATGTTTACGTTCCTGGGGCCCTCCACCCAGAACACGGGACCTTTGGCCGGTGGACTGGAGATGAGGGAGTGTGTTTTCTCCCAGCTGGGGAGCTCAGGTGGTCCTATAGCATTCTGTCCCTGCCTCTGTTATGTCCTGACAGCGTTGTAATTTAGCTGTTTCCTGTACGTTTCCCCGACCTGCCTGAAATTCCCAGAGACTGAGCCACAGTTCAGGGCTTGGCATGGTGACGTTCTGTAGCGCTAATCCTTGTTTTTGCTGCCGTGTTGCAATCATCATTCAAGATGGTACTGATAGTACCAATCCAAGGAACCTCTTGGTTTTAACAGGCTTTTAGAAATTGGCTCAGTGACTTATATACCGTACATGTATATGTTTTAAAAAATGTGATTTCTCAACAATGGACTGGAACTAAGCTTTTTGGAAAACAGCTACGTTTAGTCCAATTTCACACCTCATTGCCTTTGTCCCTGGGGTGTCTTCCAAGAGTGACTTTCTCCTCTGGTGCCCCTGTCTACCAAGTTGGTCTTTTCACTCTCAAAACCAGCCAGGAGATCACCACCTCTGAGAGGTCTTCCTTCACCCCTCTCCCATCCAGAGCTCTCTCCCGTGTTAGACTTGAGCTTCTTGAGGCCAAGGCCCACGTCTATCCATTTTGCATTTCTACTCGTGATACGGTGCCAGGAACATAGCAGGGGCTCAATAACTAGAGTTGTACTGGATTCCTTTATAATAATAGCAGTGGGGGGAAAGAGGTCATCTGGCGCATAGAATAGGAACCCAGGTGGAGAAGGGGAATGGGGCAGGGATTATTGCAATGATTAGTAGGGGGGTGAGGATGAGGGAAGAGATGAGATTGAGGCAGCTATGCCATTAGGGGACAACACTATACCGGTTTGGGTGGTGGCAGACATTCTAGGAGTTGTGGACAGAGATGATAGCAGAGGTGTGAGCAGAGGTAGGGGTGTGGTAGTCATAGATGGAGCCCTGGGAATGGGTTTATATGGGACAAGAAGATGAGAGATGCAGTGTAGGGAGAAGGTGGAAGACCCAGGAGATGATGGTTGTGTTAGAAGGAGGACAACAGTGGCAGTGGGGAAAGGATGAGAGGAAGGACCTTCAGCAGCAAGAGATTGTAGCAGGTGTAGGGAGGGGAACTGCTGTGACCATGGCAACTTTGGACGACCATGGGGGGATTTGTATGCTCAGTCCATGATTGATGATGAAATTGTATCTTAGGCAGTCGTGGGAAGCTGGAGACTGGTAAAAGAACTAAATGACTTTGACAGATTTGGTTTAGTTTGCCAGGGAATGAGATCATATGTGACCATAATGTTGAACCAACAGGATTCAAAGGGTCCATCAGAAATCTACTTTATCCTCTTCTCCTCTCCTCTCCTTGCCTATTCAATCCATTCTGTGGGGCTGGGTTTTCTGTCCCTGGATGAAATCTAAGACACACTTGGTTGGTTCTTGGCTTCTCTCAGATTAAAAAAAAAAACCTTTCAATAGCTTTTATTCATAAACACAGTCTCAGTTTAGTAAGTATCATGTCTGGTCTAGTCCGGTGTAATAGGTACTTTATTCGTTAAAGGTGAACCTTCCCCTCTCTTGCAGCCTCCCTTTGCTGTAGATGTGGAGCCTGTAGTGGGGAAGAGAGTTCTAATAGGCTTCCTCTCCCTGCTTGCCGCCAACACATCTGCTCTTCCTCCTCGACTTGCCAGGTGACTCCGGCTGCTTCCGAGTAGACTGGCTAGGTAGGGATGGTGACGTGCAGGGAGGTCTGACAGAGTGACAGCAGTTTGCCATTGTTTCTTCTGGCCAAGGCAGATGTAAACCTGACTTGTTCTTCTCTGGGCACTTGTATAGGTTCTTTGGAGAGTCCCTCCCTCCTTCATTTCCGAGGCGCTCTCACGTGTGTTTTCCTTGACACACGGGAGTGCACCCTACCTCTTTCATCCCAGTGGTACACTACGGAGGTTTCCTCACTGGTCCAGGCAGCCTTAACTCAGATTCATATCATGTCGACTTGGCAGTACGTGTGGGGTATCAGTATGGAAACAACGTGTAGGCTTTAGAAAATGTTCTTCTCGTGCCTAATAGAGAGGTGGAAGTTGGCAGTATAGATGTGGGGTAGATGCTGTGCCAGTGGTGGTTGAAGTCATGAGCGTGGACACGGTTGCCCAGGGAGAGACGTGGAACCTCACAGAGACGCTTGAGTTTAAGAAGCAGGAGACGGAAAAGGAGCTGGCAGAGAAGGTGGACGCCTTTTCTGGAGTCTTGGTTCTATAGAGGGGCAGACTCCATAGGAGTCAGTGCAGAATGATGTCTGTTATTGCGTCTGTTTTTTACTGAATGTGGAACTTAGAATACATCCGTTTTTATTTTGATTGTGAGAAGACCTTAAACTGTTTTCCTCTTATTTTGAAAATTTTACTTGAGAATTTCTGATTCTTTGAAGACAAATTTTAACTCTTTTGTTTTACAGTTGTGTATGAACACAGATCAAGATTAGAGAAATCCTTGCAAAAGGAAAGACTTGAACATAAGAAAGCAAAGGAAGGTAAATAAATAATATGATTGTGTTCTGTGTTTTTGCCGTGTCTTCACTGAAGCATCATGCATTTGCTTTACTGTTTTTTTGCTGAGAAATCTTTCAAATCAACCCAAAGTCAGTTTTATAAGTGGATAGAGAAAGAGATGTTAAGGATTATGCTCTGCACCATGCAATAAAATAATTCCTGCTCAAGATGGCATTCAGAATCTTTAATTCAGTTTGTGCCGCCTTGAGATACTTATATTGTGTCTACATATTGCTTCAGAAATAAAAGCTTTTCATGTGAAGCTCACACACATGTTACTCATACCTGGAACTTCTGACCACAGATATCTAGAAAGTAGCAGCATACATTGTTCGGAATATGACAGATTTTGTATATATACGTGCAGATACACGTACACACACTCGCATTTATAACATAATGAATTGATCACATTGTATAGTGTCTTTTAAGTTATGCACTTGTTTTTTTCTTGGGAAGCCTTTTTTTTGGCACAGCCAATTGGTTCAGTTTGAAAAATTAACATGTAGCACAGGTATTAGGCAATGCTATTGATTTTTATTGGAATTTTTCTATAAAGCATAGGCTTTATACAGCTCGTGATTTGAAGTCATCAGCATTCATTTATTCGTCATGTTTTCTGATAAATCTTAAGATTTCAGGTCGGTGTTCTGTCTGATTACCCCGGTATGGGTAGGAGGAGGGGGAACAGGGAGGCCAGTATGGTTAGGATGTCATACTGACCCTCGAATGAAGCCTGTGTGGGGAGTAGAAGTTTACTGTCATAAAAATGCTTCAACAGGATTTGGGTTTTCGTATCTTGAAATGCAGAGTGATTTTACAGGGCCATCTAGTGGATAGTAAAGCTTTAAGAGCATTGAAGATGGTTTCCACGGCTTGATGCGTCTTTCCAGGTCCTGCGTGATTTTCGTGTGCCATCTAGTGGATAGCAATAAGTCGTGTCTGTCTTTAAGTGTGCTTCATGGTTTTTTCTCCTTAATTTCAAGGAGAGTGAGTCATAGAGTGCACATTCTCAATGCACTTTTAATCAACTAGTTGATTAAGATTTACAGCTTTAAGGTAAAGAGGAGAATTATACAATAGTTTTTTAAAGCATTAAGAGGCAAAATAAAGTATGTAAGGCACCAAGTAGATTCTTTTAAACCTAAAACATTTTTTAGAAGTCTGAGTAAAGTTTGCCTGTATTCTTTTAGATGTTTAAAAATTCCACAGTGAATTAACTTACCATCTGTTTTCTTCATTTGGTATTTTCTAGATTTTCTTGTTTATAAATTAGAAGCACAAGAAACACTAAATAAAGGAAGGGTAAGTTTTTTTTCCTTAATTTTTTAAATGAAACTTAAAGGAGAGGGAAATGTAATAGAAAAATCTTTTACTCTGTTGATCATTAGGATTGTAGGGCTAAAATACGCTTTTCTTTTTTACTGCCAAAAAATTCCAAGAAGAAGACCTCAAAGATTGTTCTTTTAAAGATTACCCTTACTTATCATGTTATTGATGATAGTGATACGTTAGGAATGGCCTTATTAATGTTCAACAGTAAAGAGAAGATTATTTTTATCCACTTATTTGTTCATTTGTGTGTAGTCTCTCTTTTCTATAGACTGCAATATTTTTTTGGTTTGTTACTGTGTAGTCTGACACAGTCCCTGGCTTAGAGTCCACATTCAAAAACATTTGTGGAATGAATGAATAAATAGATGATATTGGCATTTAAAAAAGTTTTTAAAGTCCAAATTAACTGGAGAAAAACAAGTCTTTCTTTTACTCTAGAGAAAGAATATAAGCATGAGTTGAATAAAACACTGGCATTTTGGGTATTAAAACTGAAAAGAGTCAGTTCCTTGGGCGCCGGGAGGCCCTCAGCCAGCTCTCAACTCTTACTTGCTTTTACAAGCCCTAATCAAACTGTGTGCAGCCTGGTGTGCATTTTATAATGTAATTTTCTTATAAATTAAAATAGTAAAGCAATAAAGTGGTAAAGCAAAAATGCAGTTCATTTTAGAAGTTGTAAAAATTTGGAAAAAAGATATGATTGAGAGTGTCCTTGTGCTGGCGGTGGGGTAGAGCGAGGATTGTGGCCCGTAAGGTAGAACAAGGCAGCCTGGGGAGAGAACCTCCGGGCATCCTTTGTACTGGTTATGGCTGCCCAGGCCTGTGGCAATGTGTGAGGTCCACGGGTGAAGATGCTCCTCCGGGCAACAAAGATGTGCTACAGGAACATGGAGGTCGGCTTAGGCTTAAGTTCAAGTTTCAGTCCTGGCTCTGCTACTAAAGGAAATGTTTGCCCCTGGCCCCTTCCTTATCCTGTTTCAGTTTCTCACTCTGTGCAATGGAGTCTTACTGAGGTAAAGTAATGTATGTAGAATTTCTTACCCACTGAAGCTCAGGGAAGGAAAGCGCCTTTTTTCTCCCTCCTTGAAGCCATGCTAGGCTTGTGAGGCCTGGTCCTAGCTGGTTTATGCCCTCGTCCCCTTGGAGCACAATGTCTTAGCCATATGTGGTGACTGTCTCAGGACAAGCTCCTCGTGCGTCTGGGCCTCGGTTCTCAGTAGGAGAATGGAAGTCAGTCATCTCCACCGGCCCTGTCAAGCTCTGTTTTGTGATTCGATGTCCTGCTTTTTCATTACTAAAATCTAGCAAACTTAAGGGAATGTTAAAACCTCACTTCAGCTATTCTATAAAGAGATGGCCTCAGAGACATCCTGGTTCAAACGTAGAATTCATTTTAGTTACACAAGCGAAATGAATGAATTCTTCTCTTAAGAGCTTTAAGCTGTGTTTAGCAAAAGGGACAGATTTTTCATCTTTGTCTTAACTATTTTCTTTTTGATTTACAGCAAGATTCCAATAGTAGATACAGTGCATTGAATGTGCAACATCAGATGTTGAAAGTGAGTAATTTAAAGTTGTTCTTCATGAATGAATGGAAGGCTAACTAGCTTAAGTGATTAAGGAAAGTTTGCAGAAAGTTGATTTGTATTGTAATAATGTATATTAAAGTCATATTTGGCTAAAAACGATGTATAGTTGTAATGCCCTATCATATACATCACCCAATTACAAAGAACATATTTACCTTATCACATTTTCTTATAAATCAGGCTCCCTGGTCAATGAATTTTTAATGTTGTTCCTCTCTTTATCCTTTAAGGCTTTTTGTTTGTTTAATTTCTCATGGTTGTTTTCCTTAGATATTTTGTTTTCCCTTAGACACACTGGAGGCAGTAGAACTATTAAAATGCTTCCTTCGTGTTACTAATATTTAATGCATCCTTTTACCGACCACAGGAAGGCAATTTATATTTAAAGATTCTCCTTCCTTGGTTCTTGGGTAAAACCCATTATTGTGTGTCAGGAAGACTAAAAAAAAATAGAGAGAAAGAAAGAGATTCCTTGATTCTGTGAAGCTGGAGGAGATGAGCAGCTGCCATTATGCATTCTGCGCTGCAGGAAGCCCGGGCGGTGATCTCCACCCCAGCACCCAGCTTGGTGTTGGGATTGCCTTTCCTCCTGTAGCAGTGGGGCGTGTGCTTTTTATTGAAACCAGAACCTTTCCTATTATCAAGAAAGCCATACGTGAATTAGAGTAGACCATCCTCTCACAGCAAGCATTTAGAGACTGGGAAATTTATCTAGATTGTGATGACAGCATGGTATTATAATCAGGAGTGAGATAAATAAGAATCATTCTATAAACAATAAATTTATTACTTCCCCAAAAGAGAAAAGAGTCTTTTTCTTTCTTCTCCTTTAAACCAGGTTACCAGGAAGGCTGGAAATCAAAGAAGGAAGATCAGAAACGTTGCTGGGCAAACATAGATTGAAAGAGGAAGTCTGGAGCACCCGGGGAGGGATCATTGTTCCATTAGCCTTACTTTTTTCCGCAGTAATTTGAGTCCCTGGGAATTTCCCCCAATCCCTCTCCTTTCTATCTGTCATGCGAATTTCTAACTTCTGCTTGTTCACATTAATGTTAAACATTAAGGAGAAAATTCTCTTTGGCTGTGATCTCAAACTATTCGTTTGGAATGTGAGGGAAATGGAAGGGAGCTGCACAAATTAAAAGCGACCAGAGGAAAACGAAGCCTTCTTCACTTCTTCACTGGTTCTTACTTTCTTGCAAGAGAAAGGTTATGCTGTCAAGAAATAGACTCTAATGGAATTTAGAGACTGTCCATGTTTGCTCAAGTTTTCATCTTTGCAGAGTCAACATGAGGAGCTAAAGAAACAGCACAGTGACTTGGAAGAGGAACATCGCAAACAAGGAGAAGACTTCAGTCGGACATTCAATGACCATAAGCAGAAATACCTGCAGCTGCAGCAAGAGAAAGAACAGGAGCTTTCTAAGCTAAAAGGTATTTGGAAATCTAATTAGCCAGTTTATATGGAAATAAGTGCTCACATTAACATTTCAATGGAACAGTAGACTTTTTGTTGTATTTTGATTTTTGCATGGTGACTGATGTACATTTATCATGTGGTCCTTTACCAGCCACTTACTTCTTTGTAACATTTCATATCTGTCCTGATCTCTGGGTTTGTTTAGGGAATCAGAATAGAATACTTAGTGTTTCTCAACAGGGCACACTGGCCGTGATGGGCAAGACAGGGCTCTTTATGTGTGTTGCAAGAACAATTTAGCATCTCTCACCCCTACCCACAAAATGCCATCAGTGCTCCCCTGTCATTGTGATGACCGAAAATTGCCCCATGCATTTCTAGATCTCCAAAGGGGCAAGAAGACCCCCTGTTGATTGCTAATAGTAGCTTCAGAAAGCCCAGGCTCCCAAGTCAGGCTGTCCTGGTGAATCTTGGCCTCTTCACTTACTGGTTATATGACCATAGGCATGTTGTGTGGTCACCGCAGGCTTCATTATCCTCATCTGTGAAGCTGGGAAAGTCATAAAAAGTATCAACCTCGCAGGGTTGGTGTGAGGATTAAATAATTTATGTAAGCACCTAGAACAGTTTCTGGTACATGGTAAACCTTCAGTATACACTAACTGCCGTCCGTATCAGCAGCAGTTATTTTCATAGTAATATGGATCAAAATGCATCACTTCTCTGAGTAGATGTGAGTTCTGGAAAAGAGAAATAGCGTATTCTACAATCACCTGTTCAGGTGCTAAGTAAGTTTAAAGTGTGAAAATTGCTTTAAAAAGGCACGTGGTGCTGGGAAAAACAATAGTGAAATCTGAGTAAGGTCTGTAGTCTAGTAAATTGTACTGTGCCAAACAATTTCTTGGTTTTATGTGAGGTGTCATCACAGAAGGAAGCTGGGTGATCTCTCTGTACTTTTTCTTGCAATGTTCTATCTATAAGTATTTCAAAATAATAGGTTACCAGAAAAAGGCACATGGGAGTTAAGTAGCCATTAAGGCGGTCTGCAAAGGGTTGAGGTGGCCTTGATTGAGTTGGTCCAGGTGTCCTCAGATGATATCCAAGAGATGTGGACATGTGGGGCCTTGGCTTGTTGGTGATGTGCCAGGTGGTGAGGGGTCATTGAAGAAACAAACAGAGAAAGGAAGAAAGACTGAACACGGAAGGTCCTCACAGAGGCAGTGTAGAGGAGGAAAGGTCTCCAGCGTCAGGGAGCACTTGCCGGGCCTGGGGAAGCTCTGCTGTGGGTGGTGAGGGAGGAGACACTGGGCTTCTTGGATTCACTGTTTAGCATCTGCAAACCTGACCTGAGCTGAGTAAGTACATTCAATTATACTGATACCAAGTAGATTTGTTAAGGAATGAGAAAGAAAATTTTCTAGATATCTGAACTCTGCATGGCATACTTTACATAGTTTAGTTCATTTAATTTTAGCAATAGCCCTGAAAGTCATGTTTTCTTATGTCTACTCTATATTTACTCCTTTCTTTAAAACAAAGTCCATGTATAATAAAATTTTAACAAGAAATCAGAACCACAGAAAATAGGGGGACACATGTATGTGAGTTCTGCGTAGTGGGATAATTCAAATCTTGTAACTTGGTCTGAACTTCCTGGCACCCAGGACAAAAGAGGAAATAGAGTAAGTTATAGGGCTCTTGTTATCAGAAAGAGAGAATATACTAGTATCATGGGGGTGAGGGAGAGACAGAGAGAGAGACGGAGACAGAGAGTAAAAGAGAGCGAGAAAGAGAACAGTATTTCTGGTACCAGTTAATTTTTGGAAAGCATTTCTCAGACCTGAAACAACAGAGTATGACAGTGCTTTTGATGACACTTTCATAAGCAGTTTTCACATCAGCACTTTTGTTGATTATGGTCCTTGATAAAAGCTTAGGATAGTAAGCGAAAGCATATTGTGAAAGATGCAGGTCAGTAGTGCAAACTGTAAGGTGTGTAGTCTAAGTAGTCTGTGGTGGTTGCATGTGATATGAGGAGAGAATTTAGAATTTAGACTATGTCTAGCGATGAGCTGATAGCATAGAAGCTTACCTAATTATCCTTTTCATTATTGTTATAAAAATAGCTGACACTCAACAAATGTTTACCATGTGCCAGTACTCGGTGAAACTCCTCATGCAATCTTGTTTCATTCTCATAACAACCTGTAAGGTAGGCCTTATGTTTAGCCCAATTTAACAAATGAAGAAATTGAGTCCTACTAAAGTTAAATAACTTGCTCAAGGTAACACAGCAAAGGCACGGGAGCCACTGCTGATAAGTTTATAATCTGAAATCCATTTAAAAGCTAGCAAAGTTTGTGTATTTCAGGTGTGTGTGTGTGTGTGTGTGTGTGTCTCTCTCTGTCTGTCTGTCTGTCTGTCTAGACTGAAGCCCCATGCAACCAACAGCACACTTACCGTCCTCTTGGATTGGCAGCGGCATCCTGTTTTGACCTTTGAGAAAATCCATCATTACATGCAGGTGGACACTAGCCACATTTCCCATCTTGCTCTTGATCTCTCCCCTAAACCCATGACCAATCCAATGCCCAGGGATTAGGCAGGGACTAAAAAGGAGTGAAAGGGACAGAAAATACAGTGAGAGATGGTGCCTGGCACTTTCCTTCAGCGCCGAGTGCCACGCTGGAGAGGTAGGATTTCGTCTGCAGAGGGCAATGCCACTCAGAGACGGTTTGCCCAGCGCAGGCAAGGCTTACCCCTGCCGTCTCAGCATCCACTTTCATTCTCGAAAGTACCTCCCATTGAAAAAATGAATCACAGTGTCACCCTGCCACCAGGCAGCTTCTGCTGAGTGTTGTCACAGAGAATTGGCCTTGTGTTACCAGACCCAGATTCCTGATTTTTAAATGGTGACAACTATTCAAATGTGGA
Organism: Equus quagga; assembly: GCF_021613505.1. NCBI lineage: Eukaryota > Metazoa > Chordata > Mammalia > Perissodactyla > Equidae > Equus > Equus quagga. The sequence continues at coordinate 51,331,714 of NC_060270.1, forward strand.
AGACGCTGTCTAAGCCAACACTGCAGGGGCAAAAAAAAAATGTTTGTGATTTGGATTCAGCCCAACGGCTACCAGTTCATAACATCTAATGTTCAGATACAGGGAGTGTGAGAAAATTACCAAGAGGGTCACAGAGATGCGTCCCGAATCTTTAAGTCACTGAGGCTGTTCCCCGAACAGGAGGGTGTGAGGGTGGGGAAATTCTGGGACGTGGCTCTGACTGCTGCAGTCTCACTGGTAGTCCTGGAAGGAACTGGCCTGTAGCTATTGGAGGGAGAATTCGGATCCATCAAGAACTCAATGGTAGGAGAAAGAAAATATATTTAGAACTTTTCAACAGGTAAGTGGGGTTTTACTCTCTTGTTTTATTTCTTTGAGTTGCCTTCATAATTGAAATACCTTTTGGGATCTGTGGAAATTATTCATGCCATAAAAAACAGAGTTTGTACTTCTTGATAACTTAAATTTGTAAAGAGACTCAAATCTTAGACCACCCCTGCCCATGACATTTTATTCCTGAGGACATGCTTTATTAGCAGATATTTCATTTTTAACTCCTGAGTAATTAAAAATCCTTAACTTCTTCTCCATTGTGTAGTTTGTTTAAAAGTATTTAAACTACTGAACCAGATCGTATTGTGATGTCCAGCCCAATCCAGACCACATCCCAAAATGATACAGTTTCTGTTGATTTGGAATATTATACTGTCAAAGTTCAAAACAAATCCTAAAACAAGTTGTGTGAAGCTGTGGATATGAAAACAGTGGACTCAAAAAACTGAAAAGCTCAAGGCTTTATGTGTGATTTTTCTTGTTCTAAAATAGAAACCGTGTACAATTTGAGAGAAGAGAATAGACAGCTAAGGAAAGCGCACCAGGACATGCACACACAGCTCCAAGACGTCAAGGTAAAGAAAAACTGAGCTTCTGACTCTGTGCTGTTTGCCTACTGTACTTTGTAGAATGGCTGTAAAAGTCACTCCCCAACTGACCTGCTTTCCTAATCCACGTTATCATTTTGGGCTTTGCATAAACTGGAATCCGCCCAATACTTCTATCACGTCTGCATCATAAGCCAAAAGATGATCTGAAAATCCAAACATGTTCATTAGTACAGAAATGATTCTTTTGCTAGGTGGCTGCATTTTCATAAGCTTTTTATTTACAAAGGTTTATTAATGATGAAATATTTTTTCTTTTTGTTTCGATTTCATTGTACGTGATTATGATATTCGGGTAGCACGTTTTAGATTTTGGAATACTACATTAATCATAGTCTGTTCTCTACAAAGACTTTTAAACTTAATCAGTGCTGCCAAAACCACAACAGAGAAACACGCAAGCGCTATGTGGGTGCTCACACCACTGTCAGCCAAAGTGGGATTTGTCTTCGAATGTTAAAACTCAATGTGTAAAATTCTTTTTCGTGTAGCAACAGCATAAGAATTTACTCTCCGAGCATGAGCAGCTTGTAGTGACTTTGGAAGACCACAAGAGTGCGCTGGCTGCTGCGCAGGTTAGAAGGGTCGCAGCCTCTGGGTTCTTTTTAAAGTCTGCTTTAACATTTCTGAATTCCTTTCTGCATGTAGCCTCTCACCACCCAACCTTCGGTGGGTTTCTTCGGACAGCGCTATCCTGATCCTGAGCATCGTGCATGCTTTCAGAATTCAATCAAGGGAATATTAAATAACCTTCCGTTGTTTTTTGCACTAGTAGTTGGCTGCATATGACTATTTCTACCTTCCATCAGCCCCTACATGCAGTAGATTAATACTTGTTTAAATCATAGAAATTATCCTATAAATATGGTCTTTGGCCACTCTCTGACCTCTGTTGACTCCTGCTATATGATCTGTGGGATTTTATGATGCCAGCGACCTAAGCAAATCATTGTCATACTTTCTCTTCCGCCCCTCCCGCCCTTGCTCCCAGCATCGCAGCCCACACACACTCCTTTTGGGACTAGGCTCATGTGCTGTTGGTCAAATTACAGAAAATAAGAAAAGATCTCATGTCAATAAAGAACAAAAAATGAGAATTATAAGCTCCATTTGTTCAAAGCCTAGAACAGTCCCTGGCACAAGGCAGGCCCTCAGCAGATATTTACTGAATGAACAAACGATCAAACACAAGTGTTGGGGAGCTAATTACAGCAATATCATGCTGAGTGTTGTCCTGCTTTCTAGCGGAAGCAAAGAAATGGAAATGGTGGGCTTAGTCACTGTCTTCTTAGCCACTAGTCTTCACTTTTCTTCTCTTGGAAGAATTCAGAGGAAAGGGCAAAGGAAAACCAACTTTATCTGTACTTAGCAGGAGACCAACTATTATTTTTTGTTGTTATAAAATTATTCAAAGTGTCATATGCTGGGCCCTGACCCATCTCACAGGGTGTGGCATCTGTGTTTGGGGGACCCCATTTCAAGGTTGTCATTGATGGGGTGTCTCCCTACGAAACTGCAGCTGTGTGGTGATTTTTTACATGGGTATAAATCAAGTTGACTTTAGAGGAGATGATTTCATTCAAAACTTTATAAAATTTTTGTCAAGTATTATTATTTTTATATGAGGCTATTTTCCATACTGAAAAATGTGACAAACCAATTGAATACTCTATGTGCTACAATGGCCAAAAATATTAGACTAAGCAACAATTTGCAAGTTCAGAGAAATATAAGTGAAATAGCTCATTTAATGACCAAAACCAAATTCTGTAGTTAATACACTAGGAATATTACTGACAGGGTTTTGTATAGAAAAAATATATATACCTTTATAGTTTTCTATTTCTTTAAATATCTTTTTGGCTCTTTTGAGAAGGGGCTCCAAGTTTGTCCTGCCCCCTCCCTTTTTTTGGTAGTTATGGCAGAACTAGGCACAAGACTTAGCGTCCACGTCTAATCCCGTATTAAAACTTCTCCTGAGTCTCCTAAGAAATCAAGTGCTGTTTCAGGCCTCTGCATTTTTCATGTAAATCATCGTAAGAGATTCTGTCTAAGAAAGCAAGAACAGAATAGAATTTGAGAGTTTACAATTTATTAAGGATTACCACAATAACCTTATATACAAAATTTCTTTACTATTCACAACGTATTGAGTTATATAATATTGTACCCTTTTTATAACTTAATAAAGTGAGGTCCAAAGGAATAAGGTAGCTGGCCCAAGAACCAGGCTTGAAGCTTAGGTCAACCTGACGTCAGAGTCATGCTTCACTCTTAAGCCCACCAGTGTTTTTGGAAATTTCCCCACATCGGTTCCCTGGGCCTTGCCCCAGACCCGTTGAGTCATGATTTCAAGGTGGAGGCCCAGGAACCTGCATGTTTAACATGATCCTTCTGTGATTATTAATGCACACTATTTGAGAACCACCACGTCACTGCCTTCTAAGATTATACATAGTAGAAGAAAGAAAAAAGGCTAGAAATAAGGTTTGTGTATTCCTTCATATTTGTCTTATTAAAAGTATCATCCTGTGGATGTCATTTCTTTTTTCCTTTGACCTCCAAAGTTAGTTTGCAAATGTTTTGATAGATTTTCGAGCTAAGGCCTGCTGTTAGCCGTATGGCACACCTTTGTACACGTTATAAAGAGGTACTCCCCTGAGACAGATTTGGCAAGCACTTCACCTTTGTGTGAATTAAAAAAAGGCAGAAAGGTGCCTCTTCCTGGGCTGGGTGCACGGATGTGGCAGCGGGAGCGCCGGCTGGATTCCAGCCTCTGCTGGCAGCTCTGCTGTGCACACTGAGGGAGGTGGCCCTGTCTGGGAGGCTTGTTCAGAAAAGGTTTCTGTGTTCTTTGTATGTGTTTATGTAAATGTGTGTTTGCACACAGCATTTCTGTCTTAGGAGAACAGTGTTGGTACATATGATGTGCTAAGATAAGCAGTGTCTATTGATTGTCTTAAAGTATTTGATTTTTTTCTGCCTTCTTAGCTTCTTGTATTAAAAATATTACGTGCACACAGACACACACACACTCCACCACATATACATAGATACACCAATATGAGTATATTCTAGTCCTATACCCACATTAGTGCCTTTATGCTGTATCAGAAAAGGACATTGAGGAGCAAAAGTCCAGCCTCATTTCACACCTATGCTCCTGCTTTCCAAAACCACACAGCACAATACTAAAAGTGTTCTGGAAAGTAAGGGACCCTGTTTGAGCACAAGTGGCCTGGGGCAAGAGGGTGGCCTGAGTGATTTAATATATAGATTCAGTTACTTATTTTAAACCTATGATTCCTTTCCACTGAAGAGTGTTACTCAGACTGTACTGGTAAAAGATATCTGCACCTGTATTTATATAATTGTGGAATTTTTTAATAGATTTTTTTTAATGCTATAAAACTGACTACATAGCTGTCTTACTTTTAATAATGGTATTTATACTAGAAAAATTATTTATAAAAATTCTGACTTTGTTTAATGTAGCATGGGAAACTAACACCTGTCTTAGATATTTTTTCTCTGTTCCCTTTAACTCTACTTCTATTTTGCATGTGCTTAAAAATGGTTAAGCATGTCCAAGTAAGTATAGCTAATGCATGGAGACAATCTGCATATTTTTCCTAACTTATATTTAGGTATAAATTTTTTGTCTACTTTTCCAGTGAACCATCCATGAATGATATCTTTTTCCCTCCCCAAATTGTGCAATTTGCATCCAATTGTGCAATTTATGTGCAGACTCAAGTTGCAGAATATAAGCAACTGAAAGATACTCTGAATAGGATTCCAAGCTTTCGAAAACCAGAACAGGCAGAGCAGCAGAATTTTACCCAGCTGGCGCGTTCTCCACAAGGTGACAGCACAGCAAGGAAGAAGTCAGCTGGAGAGCCGCGGGAGGTAAGGGGCGTGAACCGCTAATCTGTGGCCCACTGCGTCACTCTCCCTGTTAAGCTGTCATCAGGTGAACTGCTCAAAATATTGCCAACTCTTCCTGTAGAACAGTGGTTCTCAAATTTTAGTGTGTATCAGAGTGTCCAGCAGGGCTGTTAAAACACAGATAGCTGGGCCTCAGCCCAGAGTTTCCGATTCAGTTAATTTGGGGTGAGGCCTGTGGATTTGCATTTCTGACTCAGCTGGTCTGGGGAGGTGCATTTTGAGAACTACTGCTCTACTGGCTGTGTCTTTATTCGTGGGTTTATTTGTTTGAAAGGAGCTGTCCTGTCTGAGCTTTTTAAGGGTTTTTTTTCAGGGGGTAGAGTGAGAAGGTTAAATGATCATGAGGATATTATGTGACGGTCAGCCCACTGTTATATTAAAGCTGATAATATAGTTAAAGTTAATGCAGTGCTAGGTCCCCCCCAAACATGCCAAAACTTGTATTAGGAGACCTTTTAAAACTACTATGGCTCTAGGTGCTAGTGTCTCCATCCACTTTTTGTATTCTTCATAAAAATTAAGCCTTGCTTAAGAATATTTCACAAGTGGAACGTCACAAGTAGTGTCACCCTTATCCCGAACAAAGTTGTTTTGCAATCACATGTGTAGCAAGTATGGTTATCCAAACCCTGACAAGGCTGTATTTAACATTGTGTTTGAGAACAATGTTTGAGAAAAGTTGCCCCAAGTTACCGCCTTACGGGAGTAAATAAGTTGAGATGAGTGGAGCTCATAAGAGTCTTCACTCCGTGCAGAACATTCCTTCACAGACAGTTCCGTGTCCTCGTGGGTGCTTGTCCTTCGTCTGGGTCTTCGGCTAGTACTGGCTGAAGAAAACCGACCACATCCCTGGCCTGGGAATCCATTCTATTCACTATCTAGTTTGATTACCAGTTTACTGGGTTAATCTTTTAATGGGGCAGACGTTTAGTTTTTCCATCTGTGAGGTAGAGAGAGAGTAGTTGTCTGCTCTAACCTTTCTCACAGGGGCATTGTGGAGATAAATGACAGGTGTTTGAAAGCACATAGGGCTCTTCAGAGAAATATTTCATATAAAGCCAGGGCAGTGTAATGTAAAACTTGGCAGGTAGGCAAAGACCCTGGTAAGATGTCCATCTCCAAAAGTTACCCTCAGATGTCTGAGAATGGACTTTTCCCCTTGGTTTATTTATTTATACAGTCCAATTTCTCAGTTATATTTCTGCTAATTTAAGAAGGCTTCACTTTTATGTCAATTACGGGAGAGCAATCTGACCAAAGAAGTTATTTTTCGCATAAAGCAGGTTGGGGGGAAAGTGACAAATTTTCCTGTTGACATTATATCATCTCTTTTTAACCCCTCTTTTCTAAGTCATGAAGACCATATAGAAATCTCTGAAACTGCAAGGAAAACTGGTTTAAATCAACCAATTTGAGAAGAGGAGTAAAAGATGTCTTTTTTCCATTCAGAGTTTATATTAACAATACAAAATATTTACCAAAGACTTTCTCTAGTTCATGAAGAAATACTACTTTAATACATTAAAAAATGTTTTATTGTATCTGGTTTAGTGGGCGCTATTTTTAGCTAACCACGGATGTCCATTAGTAGTGACATTTGGCATTCTTTTTCTTTATTAGCTAATAAAAAGTGAACCCAACTCATCCTCACTTTGATCTTATCTTTTCAAATAATTCTTGAAAACAAAATTTACATTGAGGAAAATTATGTAAACATTCATCACGAAGTTTGAGGGTTTTTTTTCCTGTTTTTTCTGTGGGAAAATAGCAGTTAGATTGCTTGTGTGGGAAGGGTCTGCTGAGATGTGGTTACGCCTGAGCTTTACTTTTAGGTCATTTACTGTGATCTGAGAGGACGTTTTGCTTATGTTATCTCCATGTTAGAGGTGAGATTACACAGCGGGGAGTTGAGTGGCTCCACTGCAGCCATACTTCTCAGTCACGAGTCTCTGTTCTAGAATCCAGGATCTTGCTTATGTTGTAACCCCACAGACATGATAATAAAGAAATTCTGTCACTCCTTTTGAGATGCAAGAGTGTCATTTCCGGTGACGTGCTTGGCCTAGGTATCTCGAAATAGTGATGTGTGGCAGGACCATGAAGCAGTTCCTGGAAGAACAGAAGAAACAAAACCGTATTCTCCCACCCAGAGGGAGGCGGAATTCCAGGCCCCAGCAGATCTGCACCAGCAAGAGGCAGAACGTAGAGGGCCTGAGGAGCGTCAGGCGGAAGAGGAGCACAGAAAGGCCCTCGAAGAGGAGGCCATGGAGCAGGTCGGGCAGGCGGAACACCTGGAGGAGGAACACGACCCGTCCCCAGAGGAGCAGGATCGGGAGTGGAAGGAGCAGCGGGAACAAAAGGAAGAAGCCCACCTTCTGGAAGGGCACGCTCCTGCGGAGGTGCGAGGCCATCCACGTCAGGTCGGCTGGGATTGTGTCTTGCTGGCTGGAATAGGGAGTGTGGCTTCGTTTTTAAATATTAAAGAAAGAGCCCCTCCCCATTTATAAAAATCTCTAAACTAAAATTTGAGTGATATTACTAAATGTTACATGCCCATATTGAAGTTTTCTAATGTAATATTAATAGCATAGCTACTTACATCCCTCAGAAAGATGACTGGGGTAAAGAGGACGGGCTGTTGTGTATGTATGCCTTCCCTTTGTCCGTAGTGCCCAGGAAGGGAGACACACTCACATCCCTTTAACAGTAAGAGAAGAGCTGAGCACCTGATTCGGCACCTTCCCGGTTTGTGCTCCGGTCCTGGGGGCATCTTGAGGCTGAGAAGTGTCTCATTTTCTATCGTCAAAGGTCCTCTTCTCCCTGTTCATTTACTGTCGAATTGTATGTTGGCTTTTGCACATTCACTTGCCAGGTGGTTAGTAAGTTATCTAAAAGCTGATCTTATCACTTAAGGCTATTCCACTAGGTGGTGTGTTTAACCAGTCCCTGCTCAGGCTTCCACGTCTGAGCACTGCCCTCTCACTCAGTGGCATAGTGGTTAAGTTGGCACGCTCCTCTTCGGGGGCCCTGGGTTCGAGAGTTTGGATCCCGGGTGCAGACCTACACACCACTCATCAAGCCATGCTGTGATGGCATCCACATCCAAAATAGAGGAAGATTGGCCCAGATGTTAGCTCAGGGCCAGTCTTCCTCACCAAAAAAAAGAAGAAGAAAGGAAAAAATATCCTTCATTATTATAAATGATACTTTAGAAGATCTTACAGCAACACTGTGCATAGCTAGGTACCTTTCCTCACTGTCTCTAAGCTGAAACCCAACAATAGGCTACCTGGCCTTTACATAGATGCTGTCAGCTTTTATTTCTAACTCTGAAGCTTCGTTTGGCCTCAGACTTTCCAAGACTTCAAGCTGCTTGAGGCTGTAGGCTGAGTAAGTCTGAAGGCCTCGGTGGTTGCATTCTTAGGTTGTTGCAAAGTTAGCACTGAGAGGCCTCTCCCATCTTGTGTCCTTCATCGCTTTCTTCAGAAGTCCTTCGCGCCAGTTTACTTCCCCTCCACGTGCACCCTGTCCCCTTTGTGAGAACCCTGTGTGCTCGTGTTAGTTGGGGGGTGGAGGAGAGAGTGGTAGATTGTTTAAGGAGAAGCAGAGTTTAAGAATTCCTGTTTTTCCTTTAATCAGAAGGTACTGTCTTCTCACCCATTCTTTGTTGCTTTGAAGAAAATTGATTCTCTGCTTTTCCATCCTAATCTGAAATTTGACCCTTTTTTGGCTGTGCTTAGCCAGAGATTGGTATATTCGTTGCTGGAGTTAATTAGCATCCCTAGGTTGTTCACTCTTCATGGAAGGCTTTAGCCTCAGCACCAGCTCACGGAGTCCCCGATTAGGATGAGGTTACCCATGCCGGCTCGTAGCAGAGCCTTCTGAACACAGGTTTTGTTAAGGTTTGAAACTGGTTTCTTCTGTTGTGTCCTCTTCAGTTGAGAGGGAGCACATTAAAAATCTGCCTCAGTGCCAGCAAATTGGGAAGATGGGTTGCCAAAAGACGCCCAGGGCGAGTTGGGAGGGAGCTGGGAAACAAGCGTTCCAGCGCCGGGTGACCTTGGACCTGATGTATAATCACAGTTCACCTGACAGATCGGGGTTAATAAACCACCTCTGACTCCCGAGTTTGTCGTGAGAAACAAATGAAGGGAGACCAGGGGACCTGGCTGCTCTTGCTCAGCACCCGCTCATTTTTTCCCCAGGTGTATCCTTCCGCCAAGCCGATCACCAGATTCCGATCACCGTATGAGGAGCAGCTGGAGCAGCAGAGACTGGCAGTGAGGCGGGACGAGGAGGCCCAGCGGCTGAGACGACAGCAGGAGGCCCTGCACCAGCAGAGGCTGCAGGGACACTTGTTGCGGCAGCAGCAGCAACAGCAGCAGCTCCTGGCCAGAGAGACGGCACAGCAGAGACCGGCGGGGCCCGAGGAGGGGGAGGGGCCGGAGCAGCGCCCGCAGCAGCCACGGTAGCCTGATGCGTGTAGATTTCAGAGGCAGATTAAAACAGATCTGTTATTTGTCCTCTGTGAACTTGAGGGGCTCGGATTGCTCATGTAGCTGAGGCAGAACAACCACCTGAGAAATTCCAAGGACTTCAGTTTAAAAATAATCAACATTTTTTTTTCTGCTTAAAAGTGATAGTTGAAGTCTCAAAATAACCTAGCAGGTCTTGCGCTAACTTTATTTTAGCATTCGAAATATGTTTTATCTTTTTTTAAGGTATCTTTTGAAAGTATATCTGGAATCTTTATCAAACCTAATCACATAGTTTTTTAAAAAATTAGTATGGCTTTTTAATTTTTAATTTTTTTATTTGCAGTAACATTGGATTGTAACATTATATAGCTTTCAGATGTACATTGTAATATATTTTGAATTCTGCGTAGATTACATCATGTTCACCACCCAAAAACTAATTATAGTCTATCCCCTCACATGTGAGCTTAATCACCCCTTTTGGCCTGCCCCCTTCAGCTATGGTAACCACCAATCCAATCTCCAATGCTATGTGTCTGTTTGTCCTTGTTTTTATCTTCTGCTTATGAGTGAGATCATATTGTATTTGACTTTCTCCCTCTGACTAATTTCACTCAGCATAATATCCTCAAGGACCAACCATGTTGTGGCAAATGGCCAGGTTTCATCATTTCTTATGGCTGAGTAGTATTCCATTGTGTATAAATATCACATCTTCTTATGGCTTTTTAAAAAATGTTGAAAATTTTGTTTAACTGTCTTTAAAGATAAATGACGTACGTCAAACTGTGCTACGTAATTTGTGTCACCGAGTGGATAATGTTTGTGTCCCTTGCAGGCAGCAAGCTCATTACGATGCTATGGATAATGATATTGTTCAGGGAGCAGAGGACCAGGGCATCCAGGAAGAGGAAGGAGGTGGTGAGACTTCTTAGATGATGAATGTTTTAATAAAATTGCTTGGTAATTTGTAATATCAACTCTGAGTTATATGCATATCTGAGTACACACAAAGAAGATTTGTGTACTGTGTTTATGTTGTCGTTGTCCTTGTGTTTTCCTGAATCCTCCCAAACAGTGCACATCGGTAGTCAAAATTGCCCAAGATAATCTATTTCCTCTCTAAAATTTTAGAATGGAAAGGAGATGGTAATTTAAGCTTTTTTTATACTAAATAGTTATTTCTGACACCTTATCATAGGACTGTTATGTTTTGGGCAACTTCTACATTTTCTCCTTACCTTGGAGGCTTTGGGTCATTGCCTTAGAAGTTTTTCATGTTAAGTCGATGGTAGCTTTCATTTAAGTGCGTATCTAGTATGTAATTTATGAAATATCGCTGACTGTGCTAATAGAACTAGAAAGAAACTGTCTCTCTGGCAACACTAACACTTAGATATGGATCCTTTTCTAAAGAGTCTAAAGGAAGATGATTACCCAAAGCCTATTCTGATATTTTATAGCCCTTACAGTCAGAAATTGTTTTCCTTATGTCCCCCCGTGCAGCACTTTAAGCTCTTCTGTTTCATTATCAGTAAGACTAGAGAACGGTTTGTTCCCTTCTCTATTTAATGAATCCCTTGGTGCACTTTGAAACCTAATGGTAAGTTACCCAGCGTCTCTGTTTTCTGTAGGCTGAATGCTCAACCATATACTTAACCTTTCCTCTTATGCCTTCTTTAAAAATTAGTTTGTTTTTCTCTTTGTCTCCTCTTATCTAAATTCTCTTTGTGGAAATTTTTTTTGAAAAGTGGCAAGTGCGTGTCTGTGTGAGAGTAAATGTGGGATGTCTCTGAGTGTGGCAGTCACCACCGCCATATCAGAGAACACAGGATGGCCGTATTTGTCTTGAGCTCCACAAATGGGGTTGTTCTTTCCTTCATTTCCTGAAACATTATCCATTTCTTCTTTTGGTACTTGCTGTTTCCTCTGATGTTACCAAAAATTAGTTGATAATTTTAGCAATGTCCACCTGACTGGGTTTTCTTTTGTTGAGAAAGTGTTGTTATTTTTTGCATAACAGGGTAAGAATTGCAGCTTCTGTTATGAACATTTGTTTTAGAGGGTTAGAATGGTGTCACTCACCTGCCCGGTCTCTTTCAACGCACGGTCTGGGAAAAAGATGTAACTTTATTTGGGAAAGCTGAGACTATGCCTGACGTTGACTTACCCTCGCTGGAGGAGAAATGGGATGAGGTGGTCTTAGGAAAGCCCACCGGTGGCTTTTCTTTGAGTGAAAGGGAAGAATCCTGTCTGGTTCATCTGGGCTGATGTTAGTTCCTTTGATTTGCTAGCCTATGAGAGAGATAACCAGCACCAAGATGAGGCAGAAGAAGACCCAGACAATGGACGTGAACCTCGAGAACAAGGGCCTCATGAAACTGACCCAGAATCGGAGGCAGATGTAAGTGTCCTCTCTTCTGGTACAACACCTGGAAACTCACAAGGCAGAAAGGGAACCTGAAGGTTTGCCTGACCCCACGCGTCTGGCTCCAGATATGTCTGCTGTTTCATCAACACAGAAGGAAGGTGGCTTGCATTATCATATGATGTGAGCAGGGTTGTTAACTATAAACCACGGCGGGGTGCGGGGGGGGCGTTGCTCTGGGAAAACAGCAAAGGAGTTTCCCTCTGGTGACTTTTAGATGAATAAAATTAAAACTGCGAAAAGCAAAATTGAGAGGCATTGAAATATGTAGTAATTCTGAAAGATGAAAAATAAAACAAGTGTGGGAGTTGGAGAACCTGAGAAAGGAAATGAACCATTATGGAGCATGGCGAGCAGTCTGCTAGGGTGTGATGTATGTCCTCTGACTCTGTAATCTCCCAGCAGTCAGTGACCATTTTAATAAATACATGGATAAGGATGTGTGGTTTGAGAAATGAAAAAAATGGCTCAGGTACCGTGATGCTATAGAAAAATTAGAATATATATAAGTAGAGACCTCATAACCAGGAATGTTGTTTGTGTTTACCAAGAAAGGACCAAGACTCCCAGTTCAGCTGGGTTGTCTGGGGCTGTGCCTCTGCCTACAAGTAAGGCAAGCAATGTTGAGTGAGTGTGTTCTTGTGCTTTTGTATAGATGATTTTTTCAACTTACTTTAGCTCTCCTGTCATCTTCTGCTAGTAAGTGAACCACCCAGTGTATAGAGTTCAGTCTGTGCTAGCATGTGGGTCCTGTTTGGGTGGATCCCATGGGCTGGACGGAGGATCCACATCCTGCCTTGATAATCATGGAGAAAGTCTTCCTGATAGCTCTTTAAAGCCGCCTTGATGGAAACGGCTTTTCCACTTAACTTGCACAGAGATGTGGCAGCGCGTGTTCACCTGCCAGCCCCTGAGTTAGCATATCTGAAAGTAGCTTCAGGGATCCCAGCCCTGAAATATTTTCTGGAAAGAGCAAGAGCTGTAGAGAGTCGGAGAGTATGAGAGAGCCGGAGAATATGAAAGAGCCACGGAGTGTCCGTAGGAGAACAAGAAAGGGAGTGTGCACAAGCCTGAGGGCGTGCCTGAGAGCATGCCTGAGAGCGCCCGACAGGGACAGGGAGAGGGCGAGTGCTCAGTCACTGACCTTGGGGAGGCGCTGTGCACTTTTGTTCCTTGACTGTGCAATCCTCTGTTCTCTTCTCACCAGGTTACTTGTTCTGGAGAAGTGGCCTTTCTACCGTGCCTTCTTTTCATTAGAAAGTGTTGCCGGCTTGTCCTTCTTTGTCTCATCTAACTCTTTTAGTTATTTATTTATTTTTTAATTAAAAAGTGTTTTGTCCAGCTTTGTTGAGGTATAATTGATCATCTAACTGTTTTATCTAAATGTAACAGTCATGCCTGTTAAACCTCACTGCTTGTTTCTTGATGAGAGTTGAAGCTAGTGTGTACATTTTTATGAGCTTTTACGAAAGCTTTTGGCATCTTTCTTCTGAAGAAGGTGTGTTACGCTTTTCGTATATTTCCACACAAAATATTGATCACACACAAATAGAAATCCATATGACAGGACATTGTGGAGTGATTGGAGTTCAGCGTGAAGGTGACTGTTTGTCACGCTCTGTATTCCCAAGAATAGTGTCATTGGCACTTGAATGAAGTCTCCAGCCAGGATGTGCAGACAGTGGATCAGCCGAGCCTGCCCGGAGCTCTTGAACGTGTTCAAGGCTCGGAAGTGCACTGAAGTGGGGTCCTGCGGTCTGGAGCACACCCATAGAGACTAAATTTACTCTGAGCACCCCCGTCTCTGGGGAGAAGCATTTGCTGCTTCCGTTAAGTGTCCTATTGATGACCCTGGAGTGGTCGGAAAGCTCCTGCAAGCAACTCCGTTTCTGCCCAGCTCAGGCTCTAAAATCTGAATCTTTATGAGGACGTGTGTTATTTTAAAAGGTGCTTTGGGAGCTTAAGTGGAAAATCGAGATAATTCTGAAGCTGATAATATATGAAGGGCATTTGCTGAGCACAGTAACTGAGAACTACCTTGGGAGGTGGGGTGGGGGAGATGCTTTTCAAAATATATCGCCATGATTGGGTGAGCTCAGTTCTTTTTCTCCTGTCCCTTGCCAGTGCAACATCTCAGGTTCATGGTAGTGTTTCCTATAAAGAAACTTGCTCCGTACTAGAAATTGGTCATTTACTTTTGAATGAGGCCTCTTCTTGTCTCCTTTGCAGGCAGGCCCTCTTCTTGGGTCCTTTCTGGTGTGGGCTTTCTCTTTCTTCAGCTGCTCTTCACCCACTTAGATATAAAATGTTGCTTGCAAAGGAAAGCTCATCTGTATAAAAATCATCATACCAGTGAAAAAAGTTACTATTTGCCTATCTAAATCTCCCATTTTAATTATTTCTCCTACTTGGTCTTTTGGCTTTTATTAATTATTTTTTTTGTTGTCTGTTTGGTTATGCTCACTACCTGTGATATCATTTTGAGGACTGTTTTGCAGTCACTTGCAGAAAATAAGTGCTACTTGTATGTTGTGATTCATCAGCCACTGACAAAGCAGGAGTTCTATCTTTTGACGGTGGGCTGTGTCCTTGTGAGTCTCGGCAAGGATAGATCTGAACAAGCTGGTGAAGGACAAGTTCATTTTCTGCCAGTGTGTGGCCTTTCAAATGAAATTAAACTTGATCCTGGATTTTGAAGTGGCGGTTGATTTTTATTAAAATTTTACAGAGGGCTGCTGTAGAGGATATAAACCCAGCAGATGACCCTAATAATCAAGGCGAAGATGAATTTGAGGAAGCCGAGCAAGTGAGAGAAGAAAATCTGCCAGATGAAAATGAAGAGCAAAAACAAAGTAATCAAAAGCAGAATGCAGAAATGGAGGAGCATCTGGTGGTGAGCAGATGCCACAGCGGAGGGTGGTGGTAACCTGGGTATTTTCATAAGGGCCTGGTATATGCAAAAAGTTAGTCAGAACCTCCATTGATGAAAGGTTTGCCTCTTTGGTTGGTTTTCAGACCGTTGCATGAAATGATATGCCTGCTCTCAGAGGGAGAGGGTAGCGGACATCCTGGGCTTTGTGCTGAGAATGATTATTCATCATTTCCTGGCCACTGATGCATTGAAAGTGCGCTTTTCACGGGGCGTGCTTGTTCTTTGTCCCAGAGTTCTGTAAAACGCGTCTCCAGTGACCAGTCACCCGAGCCCCCTCTTTTGTTTCAACAGATGGCAGGAAATCCAGACCAGCAGGAGGACAATGTTGATGAGCAGTACCAGGAGGAGGGAGAGGAGGAGGTAGGAACTCTGAGCGATCTGCTTGTCATAGCCCTAACCCTAAACAAACCTCAGCAGCATCAGCTCTGACAGGCCCTCTGTAGAAATGTTCAGAAAGACTTAGGCAGGATAAGGAAGACAGTTTCAAGAGGAAATGGACCATGGCAGTGGAGACATTTGGATAGAAGATAAAAACGGGGTAATAGAATCCTCCTTGGTTCTCACTAGAAATTTTGAATTAAGAAATTTGGCCTTTCAGGAATGTGATTGAAGTGATCTTTCTAAGAATATTTTCTTCTATCTCTTTCCCTCATAAAAGAGAGAAAAACCTCGGCAGGTTGAGGGAGTCTGGACTAACCCTTGTGACTTTCTCTGGAGATGTCGCCACAGGGCCTGCCTCTGAGGGGTACCCCAGAGTGTCCATCGTAATACACTCAGCACCCTCCAGACTTTTAAAAAAATTTATGGTCTCTACTTTTTTAGCTTCTTCCCTCCTGAGAATTTAAGACCTAAATTAAATTTAACAATAAAAGGAAAAATATAGAAGGAGCTCAGTTGGAGAAAATGCATTTGGGTGGAATTTCTTAACGTTTCATTTTAGTTTGCTTTTTATTGTGAACTTCTAGCATATAATTGTCATTGAAGTTTATAGATGTCTCTCGTGGTGCCGCGTTTGCGTGACTGAGCGATGAGTGCTCTTGGTCGTAGCTGGTTAGTCACAGCACTCTACTGTGTGGACCACTGAAGCTCAGGACTTGGGAATATGATAGGGATGAGGCCAAGGCCCCACGTTTAGTCTCTCTCTGGACCAGTAAATGAGCCATTGCACTACAATCCTGCTTCAGAGGTGCTTCTCGGCCAAGCGTCCTACATATGTGCGCCTTTGACCCTGAAGGGAGCCACACAAGAGGATGGACAAATGGCAGCCTGAACAAGCACCCCCTGCTGGAGACTCTGCTCAGAATACGCGTGCTTCTGTGCTCACGTCCACAGTTCCCTTGACTAGGTCCGCTTTCTCATTTTTATTGCATTTGTCAGCCTTTCAGAGCTGATGCTAAAATTTGTGCTTATACCAGGAAAACAGAAAAGGATGTTGCTCTCTGCAGCCCTTGGTGACCTACATCGCTGGTCACGTGCCTCTAACTGACTGGATCGTTTTGCCCTCTCTCTCTTCTCTTCCTGCTGTTCATCCTAATCAAGACCCTGAGCTGTCTTATCAGAAGAGAGCATTAGAAAACCAGCAGGCTTGGATATTAAGACATTTGGCAAGGAAAAGATATTCATCTGGATTTCTCTTGTAACAGGATGTCTAGACTAATATTACTTTGTTCCATTCTGTCAGATGCCAGCAGTCTTTGAGGGATTAAAAGAGAAGAGAGTCACCTTGGCTGCTTTTTAAAAATTCAAAAGGGTAAACATAAAATTTTAATCAGTATTTACTGATACTTCTTACCTCTATATTATATCAGCTAAGGCGGAGGGAGAAATCCTGTGATCCATGAGGGATCAGGATGGAAAGAAAAGACAGAGAGGCAAGAGGGAAGGAGAGTGGTGACAAGGTGGAGGTGAGCGCCTGACACTCCGCAGCCACTCCCTCTGGCCCCTGCTCCTCCTCCCTCAGAACCCCGCCCCTCCTCCCTCAGAACCCCACTCCTGTTCCCTCAGGCCCCTGATCCTTCCCCCCTCAGGCCCCTGCTCCTCCTCCCTCAGAAACCCGCTCCTCCTCCCTCAGGCCCTTGCTCCTCCTCCCTCAGAACCCCGCTCCTGCTCCCTCAGAACCCCGCTCCTCCTCCCTCAGGCCCCTGCTCCTCCTCCCTCAGACCCCTGCCCCTCTTCCCTCAGACCCCCACCCCTCAAAACTCCACCCCTCAGAACCCCACTCTTCTTCCCTCAGGCCCCTGTTCCTCCTCCCTCAGATCACTGCTCCTCCTCCCTCAGAACCCCTCTCCTCTTCCCCTGGGGCCCTGCTCCTCCTCCCCCCTCAGCCCGCTGTATTGGGTCTTCCCACCCCTTCCTGTTGTTCCTAGTTCTTCCCTTGAGGAGGGTGGTTCCCCAGTACCCTTCAGGGACTTGTGATAGTCGGAGAGGAGCTGCTCAGCGACTGCAGCAGAGGGAGACACATGCGAGCACTACAGCAGGGGCGCACGCGGGCTGTGCTGTGTATAAGCCACGTGTGTGTGAGACAGCTTTTGCAGGGCCCTCTGAAAACCCTCGAAGGCTGGGTAATGGGCGTCGTTCTTCCCTCCATTAGCCTCAGAGTCTTCCGCTGCCGCAGCTGGCCCCCGAGTGTAAGGCCCATTGCTGCCCTCAGTCCCCTCCTGCCTGGCCACAGTCACCCTGACTTCTGTCGGCATTTGCTCCTCGGGAGGGACAGTGTCCTGCCAGGACTGTCCCTGTTCTGAGATCCAGCCCATCAGGCTTGTGACTTAAGCTCTGAGGGGAGAGGACCCAACACAAGTGTGATGTTAGGCGGCTGGCACTCCCCCTGCCTTCTCTTGTCTTAGCACAGCAGCGTTCTTAACAAGCACTCCCTCTTCGTTGGGGGGCTTGTTCCAGTGGAACGTGTCCACGTGGTGATGCCATCCTCCTGTTGCCTACTTTCCAGATTTTGTGTCTACTTATGAGCAAACAAGGCAAATTATGACTTTGCCAAAAAGTGTTATTTGTGCTTTAAAATTATTTGAATGTTCAAAAAAATATATAGATTCAGTGACTGCTTGAAAAATCTGAGTGCTCTGTCTCCCCGGTATAACTGACAACAGATGGATCGGAAGACCCCTGAGAGAGCGAGCGTGGTTTATTGACCCGCCTTCCGTGGTCCTGCGGCCTGTGAATCACCACGTCAAGAAGCTGTCCGGATGGATGGCAAAAACTCTCCTAGTAGACATCTCGCAGCAAGCAGTGGTGTCCATCGCTGCAGCTGACGTTGCTGAAGGCCCTTCCTTTGTCCCATTCCATCCGCCTCTTGGGATCTCCGCGTTCTTGACTACTTGAGGTTCAGCCTTCTAGTTCCTGTAACATCTTTGATGTGTAAAGAAAGGCATTAATACCTACAGGGATGGGGTAGCTGGCCTATGCCCATTTCAAACTCAGTAGACCTATTCTACTTGGGGTTTGGGCTATTTATTAAACTTGCCATATCGCATATGGACCATTTCTAAAATGCCTAAAACATTATATTTCAGCGAATAAAAATGAGTAACGAGGAGCAGTGCTGGGAAATCTTGGACAAATGTTTGCATCAGCTTGAGCAGGACACTAAAGAGGGCCGAACGTGGAAGACATAACTGGTGTGTTTATGTCACGAGAGGGAAACTAACATTTGGTTCTGGTGATTAGTCTAAGCATATTTTAAAGTTAGAAACTCCATATGATTTTGTTCCTCTTCAGTAATGCCTTTAAGATGAGTTTAAATTACTTTTGCCCCAAACATGAGGAATATATTATTAGAATAATAAGGAGTATCTGTAAATCTGAAAAATTACAAAATTTTCATTTGTGGGTTCCCTAAATTAAAGAGTAATTTAATTCAGTGCTTCCCACTTCAAAGTATATTGACAACTGGGAAACCACCTGAATTTTCTACAAGAGATCCCAAGAGAAGTGAAGAAAGAACTAACAAAAGGGTATTCATCTCTTCAGCCGGAGACATTATTAACCTGGCGTCCGTTGTCGCTTGGGCAGGTGGTGCTCAGTCTTTGCTGTGGCTGAGAATCCCTTGGAGGGTGTGTGAAAAATACAAATTCCTGGGCCAGACCTTAGCTTAGAGGTTTTTATTTTATCTGTGCTGGGGCCTAGAAGTCAGAGTTCTTCACAAGCCCCCAGCTGATGCCAACATTTCCAGAACACACTGTTTAGAGAAGCAGTATAGGACCTGTGGCTGCGGGTGGACTTGGGGAAGTCTGAACGTCCTGAAACTTCTATGCAAAATAACGTGTATCTATGCCCGTTTGCTGAAGCCTTTCTTACCAAATCCTTAAAAGGGTTCACGACCCCCTACCACACACACACACACACACACAGAAGATTAAAAATCAATGATGTTTACCCATCCCTTTTATTTTACAGATAAGAAATTTGAGTTTCAGAGAGGTTAGCTAAATTTTCGAAGGTCTCACAGTTTGTTATTGTTAGAACCATGATTAGAGCCCACCCAGGTCTGATTTTAAAGGCCACCATAATTAAGTATACCAAGCAAGATAACTAAATAGTTGATGTGGGCAAGTCCTTCTTTATAGAAGTTAGGTGAATACAGAAGGAATGATGGAATTAGAAAGTTACTATTTTTGTGACTCTTAATTAAAACTATTGATTTCAGAGCACTCATCAGTGGATGATATCACTGGGTGAATGGAGGTCAGGGAACTTTACCATGGAGCGATCAGGCCGTCACCATCTGAGCTCACTGACCAATCTTAGCCCCACTGAAAGCCAGACAAGATCTGAAAGCTACCACATGACCTCTGAAACCCTTGCTTTGCAAATTGAATCTGAATTCCTTCACGCCTTTAAGCAACCTTCCTTTTACGAGAAATGTGGGGGCTAAAGGAATGAGTTAAGTGATACCTTAAAGAGGCAGATAAATCCAGAATGCGGGTCATTCTCCAGGGCGATAAATCAATAGCAATAAAGAAAAACGAGAGGAGTGGAACTGATGTGTGTGCGGCCTTTGGATCATGATTAGAGCAAATCAACTGTAAATAGACATTTTTAAGACAATCAGGAAAATGTAGGTATGAACTAGACATTAGATGATACCGTGGTATTATTTATCAGGATGCTAATGGCATTATGGTTATATAAGAAAAGTCCATGGATGTTAGAGATGTATACTGAGATGGGTGAGGGTGAAATTACATGATGTCTAGAATTTTTAAGAATAGATGATACAGTGTGGCGACACTGAGATGACTTTTGAAGCTTGGTGATGGCTGTAAGGGGTTCCTTGAATTATTGTCTTTATTTGTATGTGCTTGAAAATTTTCATCATAAAAACAAATGACCTCATTGTTTATATAGCCAGAAAGTTGGAGACCCAAGGTTTTGTCCAGGTCTGGCTGACTGCGCAATCTGTGTGAGGGGCTGGCAAAGTGCCAGCCTCGGCTTCTTCTGTAAAGAAAGTCTTGTTGGCACACAGCCAGCCTGCTTTACGCAGCATCTAAGGCTGCCTCTGCCCTGCAGCGGTGGGGCTGGGTAGTTTCTGCAGAGACCTTATGGCTGAGAAGGCCTGAATATTTACTATCTGGCCCTTTACAGAAGAAGTTTGCTGGCCCTGATTTATGTATTCTTTCCACCATAGTGCTTTCCAGGCAGTTCCCTCCCCACGCCAATGAAACCACGTTTGGTGTCCTAGTATATTTTCATTATAGAGGCTACAGAAAACATGTCTTCGTTTACTGAAATCGACCAGGACACAACAATTTAACTATGTTTCAATTAGCGAAACATTATTAGATCCTGAAATAAGTGCTTCCTTGTTTTCATCCTAGAGTCCTGGGGCTGGTGTTATGAGCTTCTGTGACTCAGGGCAGAAGAGATGTCCTGGGCCACCAGTCTGCTGGTGAGACAGGGGTGTCTTCTCTTTAGCTCGCCCCACCAGGACATGTGAATACAAAAGATGCTCTATCCTCTGTCCTCAGAAGGTATTTGGTGCCAATGGAGTTTAGGAGTTGTGAGTCCAGCCGACATAGGGCTGGTTAGAAGAGGTTCGTGAAGGCTGGGCTCTGTCCAAGGGCGTCTTTGAGGGTCGTCTTTGTAGGCTCCGAACAGGCCAGCCTCCCCCTACAGCTTGTCTGGCAGGCCCCTGGACTGGACACCTTGAGGCAGCCCTTAATTACAGCACCCGCAGACTTTCCTTCCCTTGCCCATTTAAACCCCCCCCAAAAGTATCAGGTCATTTTGTGTGTTGTTCAAGATTATTCAGCAAAAATATTTGGATGCTTGCTTTGATTTGCATTTTGAAAAAATAATGGAGATCACTGACACATAACAGTATTAGCTTACATAACAGAAAGCTCCTTAAAACAGAACTACTGTGTTAGAACACTAAAGAGATGTAGGGATTTGAGGCACTTTAATAACTGTTTCATGAAGAAATTGAAATGATTGTGTTCTACGTTAGAGATATTTTAGCCAGAGGAGTTTATTCCTAGTTATAAAAATATAGATACACTTTTTTTTCTCAGTTTTCTACTGCGTTGTATATAAGTAATGGTGTCTGTTTGCTGTTACAGAGCAGATTTTTTTTGCATTGATTGATTGATTCATTCCTTGAATATTTATTAAGCAATTACAGTGTGTCGGGTAAACATCTAGGTATTAAAGACAATTAGTTGAGGAAGCCAGATGGTTCCTGTCTTTGTAGAGCTTACATTGTGTCAGAGCCTTCAGACGTCTATAGTTCTCCCGTTTCGAAAAGGGGAATTTTAAATTTCATCAGCTGAATTTCTTCAGGTGTTACACTTGGGGTGTTAACCCTTATTCAAATAAATCAGAAACTCAGTCTCAAAAGTCCTAGGTTCTGAATCATTCACCCTGATTTTTTGTAGTAGGTGTGTTACACATTTCTTCATAGCTGATAGACAAGTCACATCTTTGACTTTTATCTTTTTTCAAGTTTATTTTTAGTTTATTTTTGTTCCTGCTACTCTGAATGAACTTTTTGGAAATCAAAATATGTTGCAAGTGTTTAAATGATAAAAGCGTCACCCAGTATCTCTGGTTTGTTTTAGGTTCAGGAAGATTTGACCGAAGAGAAAAAAAGGGAATTGGAGCATAATGCTGAAGAGACCTACGGTGAAAATGATGAAAACGTATGTGTAGGATCTATATTTCTGCTGCGTGTGTGCGCATGTGTAGGAGATCTGTCTGTCTAGTCGGATAGATACCAGCAGGTGCCTCTAAGGTGCCATGGGGTTTAACAGGCCAACCTGGAGTTCAGAAAATTTGTGACAACCTTCATAGATTGGGAAAGACTGCAGCAGTGTTGCCTATTGGAACATTTTTCTTCACTTGTTTCCTTTCTCCAAGAAGGAGTACCATCGCACCCTTTACTTTCTAGAGGGAGTTAGTTACATCACCAACCCCACACCCTCTCTCTTAGTTTTTCTTTTCTTTTAACTTTAAGGCTGATGAGAAAAACAACGATGGAGAAGAACAGGAAGTTCGAGATGACAACCGCCCCAAAGGCCGAGAGGAACATTATGAGGAGGAGGAAGAGGAGGAGGAAGACGGGGCTGCTGTTGCTGAGAAGTCCCGGCGACGAGCTGAAATGTAACGGTGCCGCCTTCACACAGCGCTCAGCCAGCGGCTTCTGTTCACGCTGCTCGAAAATACATCTGCCTACTGAACTCTAGGATATTTAATTACAAAAATTAAGAATTTAGACATTTTTTAACTTTTGTATTAGAAAAGCTCATACATTTATACAAATATATTTTGATAACCTAGGTTAGAGCTTCTTTTATATTCAAACTAAACATGAGCAGGAAGAAAAACAGTAAAGCAAACCTTAGACTCTGGAGCTGACTTTTTATAGACTATGTGGTGTTGGGAAGGATGTCGATTTTGTACATGTTTCAACTTTCCTATCTTCTAGTTTCCAGGTGATCTGTTGTTTGCCTTTGATAAAATACAGGATTTCTGAAGAGGGAACACTGCAAGGTGCCGTGCAGACTTCCAGGAGAACGGCCAGTTGACTCCCGTCTGCCCTTCCCAGGGTCTTGTGTATAGTTCTGATGGGATTGTCACAGTCTGTCTCGCTCTCAAGTAAGAGCCACGTACAGAGTGACATGCAGTTGGAAAGACATTTCTCTTGTAAAGAACTTGTTTCCAACTTTTCAGATCAGTTAAGAAAATGTTTGGCTTTACTTAAAATCACAGCTGTTCTTCGTGAAAGGAATTAAATTTACAAATGGAATAATACTAAAACTCACGTCACAGTATTCTGGACTTAGATATTTCAGTATTCGACAAGGTATGACACATGAGTGTATTCGCCTTTTTGAAGGACTGACTCCTTGTTTACTGACTAATTTAGTGTGTATGGGTGGTGTTTTCTATGTGAGCACCTATCCTGTTTTTTTCCTGAAGTCACCTAGTGAAATCCTTGTTTCAGTATCTAGTTCTCTACAGTAATATATATTTCCCCTATAAGCTCTGTGCCTCAATATGTAATTACTTTGGTGACAAATCTGAATATGAAGGCATACCAAATTGTACAATTGAATAGGATTATTTTTTGAAAACTGTACGGTGAAATACACGTGTCGATATGACAGACTCTCATGGCTTTTCTGTTTTTTGCTGGGACTGGGCCTGCATTCTGCCCACATATAAGCATTTTAGTGATTATGAATTATAACAATCCTTTAAAATAAAAAAAATTAAAAATCAAAAATTTCCCTTGAGATAGAGACATATTTCTGTCTCAAGCATAGATTTTTAAATATGTAAAATTAGGTTATATAATTCCTATGTGTGTGGTTTTATAATAATACTCTCAAATTAATAAAAACAAATTTCAATTTCTACCATTGTATGAATGTAATTTTATTTTTTAACAACCATACTCATGTATGGTTTGATTATCCCAGTTGAGTGATTGTGTATGTGTGAATAGGGATGTTTTGTTCAAATGTATTTTGGATTTTCAATAATCATAAATCAAATCTTACATTTGTGTATAAAAACCCTTTATGTAATGTAAAATGTATAATATTGTACATAATATTCAGAATACAATTATTTTGGTAAATTAGTTGTATTTTTAATGTCCCAGTTGCAGTATTTAATTATTTGAAGCATATTGAAACTTGGTAATAGTCAATAAAGCTATAAAAAGCAAGTGGTAAATTTTTAAAGTATGTGATTTCTTATTAGTTTCTGATCTTATCCCTCAGTTCCTTTTCATAAAAGGAAAACTTCTAAGAGGTATCAATATATATTAATGAATTATAAAATGCCTCTCCCAACCTGTTCCTGATTCCTTATCTCCTTCTCTACTTGGATTAGTATGTGATTTTTTTTTTCCCTTTCCTAAAGAAAGAGCTAAGAGTTTTTATTTTATTTGAGCTGGTTCTGGGGGAAGAAAAAACAAATAGGTACAGAAATGTAAGAGAGTCTCATGTGGCACACACGTAAAATAATGAAACGATTAAACTCACCCCCAGGAAAGCAGCAACCTCAACCCATTCTGCTGTCTCTATGGCACAAAGTTATAGGGCCATGTCAGCTAATGTTTGGAGGAGAACTAATCAGCCAGAGCTGATCTACATTAATGAGGTGAACAGAAATAAAATGTCACTTGTTTATCCTGCAAATTAATCCGTGACTTTCGGTGCAACCAGTAAGTTAAAGAATTTGGTACAAGTGGCATAATCAGAAGAAAAAAAACAAGGCAGTTTATTAGGGACAAGTGCAGAAGAGGACAAAAAAAAGAAATGACTGGATATTTGTAAGAGTGATTAAAAAAGATCAAGGAGTAAGTATAATCTGAGCCACGTGTAAGTCATAGCGACTCACTTTTATAAAGGAAAATTGTTGACGTTTACTGAATGCCTTCACAGTATAAAGAGTGTGTGAATAGGACCCGCTTTATTCCCACACTGCTCTTTTAAGGTTGTTAGAATCCCTCTCTCACAACTGAAGAATTTTGTCCTCCTGGAGCATTTGACACCGTTTAACCGGTTTGAGTTCATTGTTTCATTTTTAGTTTTCTTATTACACTATGATACATTCATACTGTGGCATGTTGCATAGCTATTAAAAAAAATAAGGTCAATTTCTATTCTGGAATCAGCTTTTGTCTTTTTTTGTCTGTTCCTAGTTTTCTTCTTATCATCTTGGCTGCTCTTTCTTAGTCTTTTGCTGGTTTCTCTTCTTATGCCTGTCCCTTAAATATTAGTGTTCTTCAGCTTTTGTCAGTTGTGTGGAGAAAATACTCCTCAGAAGTAGAGAACAGACCTAATCCACAAAGATAAGCACAAGGCAGAGGCAGAGATGAAAAGAGTTGTGGCATTTTTTCAGTCCCCATACCTTCCCATCCCTGATGCCAGCCAGGTCTACCCGTAGGTTGATTAATGAGCCAATAAATACTACTTTTTCATTTGAGATAGTTGGAAATGGATTTCTGTCACTTGCCACCTGGAGATTCCTGAGTAATACTTGACTAACATTCGGTTCCTTTAAATCATTATGCTTTGATATCATGGTATATTTGCTACCTACTCTCCCCAGAAATGCTGGTCAATCCCTATTCTCTCTCCTCTTCTACTTTGCCTGGCTCGTTGCTTTAGGTCTCACCTCAGACAGCATTTCCTCTAGGAGGGGTCTCTCTCCCGTTCACTGCCACCCCACCTTCAGTCTAGGTTGCACACCTTTTCTTTGTCCCGCAGTAGCATCCTGTATTTCATAGCAAAGAGCTTACCACAGTGTATGGAAACAGCCTATGAACTTGTCTGTTCTCTCCTTGACATACATGTTCTATGAGGGTAGAGACCTTATTTCTCTTGTTTATTTTTTGCATCCCAAGCACTGATACCTTCAGTAACTATTTACTAAATGAATATCTTACAGTCCTCATCTGTAAAATGGGGATATTGATTATTTCAAGATCATACGACGAAGTGGCAGAGCTATGATTTCTTCCTGGGTGAATCAGATTCCAATATGAATCTCAAATATAGCCGGGGTTATGTGGCTCACTATCCAGTGTAACATTCTGAGTTTAATACATTAAGAAGGTATGTTCAATTTTGCAAAAACAAATCTTAATGGGAGTCAAAAAAAAAAAAGTGAAGTCTCAGCCATAGGATCTTGAGGAGGAACCAAGAAATTGGTATTATTTGACCTGAGAAAGACATAGTCAAAGGAAGATGTAACATTGTATGTCTGTCTTCTTCAAAGCATCAGTTGTAGCATCAGGAATAAAGAATTTCTTGAGAAACAGGTGAACGGAGTTGTGAAATCTAGAGAGGTTTTCAAATCCGAATGTATTAAAGAATTAAGATTTACAAGAGCCCTGCCTAAGCCGAGGAAGAGATGCAATATCCCCTTGGAATTTTCTTGGGTCTTGTGACTATCTGTTGTGGGACGGCCAGCTGATAATGGTGGAGTAGTCTAATGTGTTCATCCACTGGTGGTTCTCTTGTCTGCACACCATTTCCTCTTCTGCTCTTCATTTGTAGAAAGGCCTAACCCTATAACCGCAGGGGTGGCCCCAAACCAATCCTTGTATTCCATCTTCTGCAGTTTCTGTACTGCGGCCAGTTAAGAGAAATGCTCTCTGGCTGCTCTGGTGATGGCAGGAAATGTACATCTGGAGCTGCCGGGAGTCATCCTCTTCATGATGTTGAGAAAACCCAGTTGTACCAGGAAGGAATGAAGCCAACACAGAAAGAGGGACGGGATTATTGTATAGTTGTGGGGGGGGGGGGGGGGGGGGGGGGGGAGGGGGGAAGAAAAGTGAGAAAGGGAGAGAGAGAGAGACAGAGTCATAAAGAAAATGGTGTTCAAATTCCCAGGTTCTGACTTTCTTTGATTTTATTTGCCAATAAATCTCCCTTTTTTTCCCTTAAGCAAGTTTGAGGTTCTTTTCTAGCACAGCCTAAAGAATACTGACTGACTTCAGCACTATGTTTTTCTTTATGAGGCAGAACAACATTAGGGTGGGAAGAAATACTTTTCATTAACTTTTAGTCCTATTGCCCTAAATGTAGCAAGTTTTAAAAAATAATGACATGCTTTTTGCCAATATCTTGATCGTCATGTTTTCTCTTGGATCAATCTTTAAGGCCCAGAGAACGTGTAAAAAAACCCTAGAGATTATTGTAATAAAGTTAAGAATACTCATATATCCCCATTCTTTAGTCCACACCAAAAATTGGCAAACTTTTTCTGTAAAGGGCCAGATAGTAAATCTTTTAGTTTTTGTGGCCATAGAGCCTGTTTCAAAATGACTCACCTCTGCTGTTGTACTCTGAAAGTAGCCAGAGACAATACATAAAGGAGTGAGCATGGCTGTTTGCCAATAAAACTTTATTTAAATAAACAGAAATCATGCCAGATTTCACCTGCTTGCTGTAAAAACAATTATTTCAACAGACAATACAAATATTTTGAGATCTTTAGATAGCAGGGCTTTCTATTTCTTATAATCCCTTCCATTTTAAGTTGGCAAGCACTCAACGTTATCTTAGCTGCTGCATTTGTACACTAAGTAATTGGAAATGGAATACTTTTGTCCTTTACCATCTTGGCTGACTTTGTTCTCACTATTCCCTGTATGTTACTAATGGAGCTTGAAATTAAATGTCATTTCTGTTTATCTGTTAACACATACACAACATTCCCCATAAAATGCATGTCGTTTAAAGAACTGATTCATTGGAAAACGTGGGTTTGAGCAAGATGAGATGACTTCTTTTGGGTTGGTGTGTTCTTTCTCCTTTTAGGATTTAAGGTATGGGAACCAATTACCATGGCTGCACATTAATACATTAACAATAATCAAATTTGTGATCTCAACTCCAAGAGTTTTTTGGGTCCTACGGGTGTCTGATTCCTGTTAAGTTTTGCATCCTAGTGCAATTAGACTTTTTTTCCATAAAGGCAATTCAAGCACCTTTTATATTCCCCTAACCCTGACCAATTATCTTCCATGCTGGTTTAAGATTTGTCCATAAAATCTTTGATGGTCTTCCTTTCAAGAGGTGGAGTCCAATTCCTCTTCCCTTGAGTATGGGCTAGACTTAGTTACTGGCTTCTAACAAATAAAACTAAAGGGCAGTGATGGTGTGTGACTCAGAGATTAGGTCATAAAAGACAATGTGGCTTCCTCCATGCTCTCTCTTGGAAGTCAGCCAGAAAGTCATGAGCATCTTCAAACAGCCTTAGGTTGACACCTACATCTCTGTGGCAAGAAATGGAAGCCTCTGGCCAACAGCAAGTGAGGACCAGAGACCTATTGCCAACCAGCCCCATGAGTGAGTTTGGAGGAGATCTTCCAGCTCCAGTCAAGCCTTCAGTCTACAATTTGATTGTAACCTCGTTAGGAACCCTGAGCCAGAACCATCCAGATAAGTCGTTCCCAGATTCATGGCCCATACAAACTTGATATAACAAATGTTTATTCTTTTAGGTTTTGGGGTAATTGGTTATAGAGCAGTAGATAACTCATACATCTTCTAAGGGGTGTTTATGTCTCAAAGTGGAGTGACCAGTGGTGAAGATGATGTATAGCTGCGTGGTGTAACTGGGCATCTAGCCAGTTGCTGTGCTGGAAGCCAGACCTAGAAGTGTTGGCAAGGGAGGATGGAGTTCAACTTAATGAGTTGAATAAATTTAAGACAATTTATTCTTTCAAAATTATTAGATTATTCTTGGCAGATATTAGTAGCCTCGAATACAGTGGTTCTCAACCTGGAGAATTTCCAAAATAGTGATGCCTGGGTCCCACTCCTAGAAACTCTGAACTAATTGCACCAGGGTATAGTCTGGGCATCAGGATTTAAAAAGTTTCCCAGGTGATTGTAAGGTGCAGCTGAAACTGAGAACTGCTGCTTTCCAAGTGAGAAGGTGGAAAGAGTAATGTTGCCTCCCCAACATCTCTCTGCCAGATGGTAAATTACAATGAAAGCAAGTCTCAGACCAAATTTGCAAAGCAAATATTTACAGGCAAGCAGAAACAGACGTTAAACTTTTCTGAAGTCTCAATAAAGTCACGGATCCCTATCCTTTTAGGCATGCTAGACAGGCACGGGGCATGAAGGATTTGCTTAGGACAGATGCTGTAATATTCCAGGGACAAAATTCAGCGAAACTTCTGGTCACATCCTGTGCCCGCCAGTCTTCCCTTAAGAGGCCCCGGCCCTTCTGCAGTGGGTGCTGGGCTCGCCAGGTGCTCAGCCCTCTTTGTAGAAGCGGGGAGGTACCTGTGCAGGACTCACACCAGCTCCCCCACATATTTTGAGCACCATTCATTTCCAGAATGGAAAAAAAAAATCTTTAATATTCATGATGCTGTCTAACAAAACACTTAGTGCTGATTTAAGCTGAAGAGAGTAGAAGATCTTGTGGCAGCAGCCTCTTAAGGATGGGCATTGACGAAAGCCCCAGTTTCTCAGCCCCGGATGCACATAGAGAGCCACTGAAGAAACTTAACAAAGACCCCAGCCCCGTCCCCAGTCAAATTAAATCAGAAACTCTGAGGATGGAGCCTGGGCACTGGCAGTTTTTAAGAGCCTCTCAACAAATCACGATTGCCAGGGGTTAGGGTGGCGGGGAGGTGTGACCCTAAAGGGATAGGATACATGAGGGAGTTTTGTGGATGGTGAAACTCTTCTGTGTTCTGATTGTGAGAGTGTTACAAAAATCTATACATGTATTAACACTCAAAGAACTGTACAACAAAAGGGGAGAAATGGTTAATCTTGTATGATAATTAAAAAAATATCACAACTTTTAATTCTTTTTAAAAGCCTCCGATGATTCTAGCATACAGCAGGGTTGGGAGTCACTGCATTAGATTCTTTCAAGAGCTGATCCACCATCTCTGGGATGTTCCTGCACAGTTGGGGCCCTGTTAGTGTCATCTTCCTAAGTTAACAACCTCCTCTAACCACACATATGCACACATCCATGTATAGAATACACCATATTGTCAATGCTGAAGTCTTTCAAGGAAAATTATGAATACTGTTAATAGTGAGATATGGCTTCCTCTCAGATTCACAGTGGGGGAACTTCAGAAGATTGCAGTGGGCAATTGCACGCATCAATACTTCTATTAATCTCTGCTCTTGGAGAAAAAACTCACAATGCAATTGTTTTGCCTCAAAACAATGTTTCTCAAACCGATAAAGTGTGGTTTTTATAGGATAACGAAGAATCCCAAAAGGAGAGTAATTTGGCAGTTTAATTGGTTTCATTTCTGAGTAGGATCACAGGAAGCAATAAATACATTTTATTTCACAAAACAGTGTGCATGGATATGTGTGTATATATCATATAAATGAAGCAGAAGTTTCAAGAAGAACTTGTGCCCTTCCTATTTTATTCTATTCCATGGCAGTGTTGGTCCTGACTCAGTATCTCGCTATCATAATGCATATAATGGTGAGAACATCACAATTTGAATATTCTGGGAGAATCCCAACAGGTGTCTCTGCTCCTTCCCGCCATGAGGCAAGGAGACAAGGAGATGGATAGGAATTCGTCTCTTGGCTGCACTATTCTCTAACTTTCTGAAGTTAGGCAGGTTTCCTGATCTTTATGTGTTTCCATTTGCTCCCTCGTAAAATGGGAATAATGGCAGCAGCCTTCAGGCTGTGCTTGGGATCACCGAATCCTCATCAGACGTGCACAACTCCTAAGGTTCTTTTCCCTTCATCCACATTTAAGACTCACTGAGGAAGAGGCTGGACATGGAAGCCCCGAGCTGTTTCTTAGCTCGGAGGCCAGAAGACTAACCCTGAATTTATTGTCTTTTTCCTTTGAATGATGTTGCGTGGTAGGCAGGTCTTACCAGAACTTTCAATATATGAAATATTCAAAGAACTTAAAAACAGTATAAATTCTTTAATCTCCAGTGATTTGGGACACTCTGGCTGGAGGCAGAAGAATAAAGTAAGCAGTTGTCTGGCCAACGGGAACTGAGAAGTAATCCAAGCTGATCTGCCCTGTCCACAGCCTGACTTTAAAATGATCAGGAGAGTGTCACTTTTATGGATTTGCCTTGTGGAAAACCAACAGCATATGAGGAAAATGAGACGATTATCTTCACTAAGAAAAAAGTTGTGCAAACAGTCTCAGTGCACAGGCATGGCCACACAAACACATAAACAGCCCTGGTTGAATTTCTCGCCATTAACCCACGTCCAGGGCATCCCAGGGCATCTGGGGACCTAGCAAACTAAGCAGCGTTTATTCAGATATTCACTAGGGAACTTTCTAAAACTTTAGAGACATGGAAACATATGCTCTATGTACAGACATGTAAATCGTGCAAAATGCAAGTGAACACCGAGAAGTCAACCACAAGGCAAAGCAGCTACTTCGTTCTGCCTCTCGTTTCTGTGATTGGGGCGGGGGCCCTGGAGGGCGGTTGTCTCATGGCAGCCAGCCCTGTTCTTTATTCGCAACCTGGACAGCAGTTCTCATTCACGAACATGTGCTATTTAGCCCAAGACCAGAAGTTTTCTATTCAAGCCAAGACCAGAAATTTTCCAAGACATGGAGGAAAGCACAGCGACCCTGATGCAATGTTTGTGGTTAAATTAGGGTAGTTCAATTGATTTAAGTCTCCGGGATGGCTTTTAGATTGAAAAGCCTGCTAATCCTGAGAGTAAAGCAGGTGTTGGTTTGCAACCCAGGAGTTCCCAGTTGAAATCCGAAACTGGCCCCCGTACACGGCAGGCAAGGACAGACCCATGACAGAGGCAGGCCACTCCAGATTGGTAGGCGGTAGATTTAATAAGCAAGGGAACTGACATACAAGGCTTGTCTTGGATGGCTACAAGATGAGGAGGTCACCACACCGGCTCCACAGAATCTTAAAAGTTTATATAGAGGCCTTAACTGGGTTGAGCCATGTATCCTGTCCAGATGGCCTCAACGCCTTACTCTCTCAAGGCTGTACCCTTGAAATAGCTCCTAGTGTGGGAATGGTGGACAGAATGTACCTTCCAAGGACAGATGCGGGTGTGAGGGACCCCTGCTTGCCTGGGACCAGCTCACAGATCAACCAGCGGCCACATCCCCTTGAAGACTCCTCCAACAGCAGGAGAAATATGTTATTTGAAGTGTGACAAAATTCCTAAGGTGGCTAAAGAGTACAATCCATGTTTAATAAGAAGGAAACTGGATCGGGAGGAAAATCAGCTATAATGTACCTTTAGAAAGGGAAGAAATGCCAGTGTTGAACCTAGAAATATAGGTCACGCAGGAGGGGACTGCAAAAGGAAATCTTGGCTTCTCACTTTGAGAATGCATTTGAATTTAATGTGTACACTCACATTGAAGTTTTGACTCTTGCATACTACCAGTTGGTTACACCACAGGACAGCCCAGGTCAGGAGCATCTGTGTCTGGATGCCCTGGGGCCCTTTTCCTGGCCTCTGGGAGTATCTCCAGTGCAATATCTCACCGGGCTGCTGTAACTTCAATGAACCATAGAGGTACTTCCTACTTGTTCTTTTCCCGTCTTGTTGTTATTGGTTTCTTCTTTTTTTGCTAACCAGCTTTCTAATATTCGAAATGTCCTTACCTGAACACTAGAACTTGAAGACCTGAAGTCCTCAATCAGGAATGAACGATTTGGCACAGGGTTCCGGGTGGGTGAAGCAGTTCATCCACCTCCACAAAATCTCAGGTCACTAACGTGCATATTACTGAATCTGCTGCTGAGTAAGAGCCAGAGGATGCTGGCTGCCTCGGGGCTGGGGAATGAGGAAGGAGGGCTGCAGATGGATTTGCCTAAAGCCCGCACATCTTGTTTGCCTTCAGCTGTGAGTAAAGTAAAAAGCATATATATTGCGTTCAAAGATTATGATCCTTGCAAACCTTAGGAGTAGCTACTTTCATCCCAATAGATTGCTGACTCTGATTTCTTAAAGGAGTTGGTAACTTTATTCTGTACCCCAACTTTGGAGTGGGTTTTAACAGCCCTGGGGAGCCTCTTCTGTTCTCCCTTTTCATAGGACCTTGGCCTCTATTGCCTCGGAGCTGTAGGAAGGCTCATGGGCACCGTCAAGGCTAACGGAATGGAGACCATGACTGCAGCTCTACATCTATAAATATTCCCGGTTTTTGAGGACAGACAGCTGAATTCGTAAATAGTGTGCCTATGCACATGGCACAGCAGAGGCATATGTGGCTTTAATCCTTTGGGTGTTTCCCTGTGGTCTGTTCTCAGCTTTTGAACTGATGTGTATGCTCCGTGTTTATAGGCAAGCTTGGCCCCCTTGGCTGTGGTCCCTTCCTCTGCACCCACCAACCATTCTTCTTATACCAGCAGCCTGGTAAAGTCAAGATGCTGCGAGCCAAGATCCAGGCGGAAGGACCAGCTGGCCACTGGCCAACATCCCATTCCTTTTTTAAATTTGATATCATAAGAGTAAAAAATAAGACAAAGTTTATACTAAGCCAGGAACTGGCTTCTGAAAGGAATCTTAATGTTATACTTTTTGTTTTCAGATAGCTTTGAAAAGAAAACATTCTATGGCTGGATATGAGTAATAATTTTTATATAATGTCTATGTTCTAAAGAGTGTCCTCATTTAAAACGGAACTCTCAATAGCCATTTAAGATGGCCATAGCCATTAGGAAATATATTCCATGAAAACTTCATAGTGTAGCATTAATACTATGTGTATGAGAGCCTGCTATGAGGATAGGGTCTGTCTTCATGAAGAGGTAACTCAGCAGCCTCATCCACATATAAAATTGATGAATTAAGCGGGACTACAACGTTTACTTGTATATATTTCCTAGAACACAATTTGAGTAGAAATCCTTCAATTATTATACTGCCTCTCGAATACTTCTTTTTGTGCTTAGAAACTATAATCTTGCCTTTACCTTACGTATGAAAAATTAATGAACTGTTGTTCATGTTTCGATGGCTAGAATAAAGAGCTAGTGAGCACCTTCATCTCATACTCTTCTCTCATGTCTTTCTCTATGTTATTTCCCCAGGGATGCCGTTCCAGGATATGTGTAAACGTATAGATGATGCCAAGAGCAAGTAAGCTTTTTTAGTGATTCAAACACACCTAAGTCCCAAATGTAAAATTTGAAAAATATTGCAACTGTAAATATTACTTTTGGACTGATTGAAAATCACATATTTCTCCCTGTTGCTTGGAAATGCACCTAGCTTCTTAAGTGGTATTTCTTAGAAAGCCAAGATATTGCTAAAATAGGAAAAAATTTAGTAGTTCTAGCCTTAATTAATGTTGTCACTATTGTAAAGTATATCTGAATTACATTTTCAGAATTTAATGCAGTCGCCAAGTGGTATCAGAAGCAAATTCTAAATACTAATAATTTTTCTTTGTCCTTCTTATTTCAAACTGAAAATATTCCTGGGTAAAAAGGAAGGGATTTATGTGAGCAAATAAAACAAATAGTTAAATTATTTTTGTGTAATTACAAATGGCTTCATATAGTCAGAACTGACTTTAGCAATTTTTTTCTTTTGTCAACTTAGTGAAATTATTGCCAAATTCATTATTCAATAATTTAACATTTTATTAATGAATGGATTGAATGTAGCTTTTAAAATTATTTCCAAAGCTGTTGCATTCTCTTTATGAACAACCAAGAAGGAAAAGCCGTCATTTTGAAGAGACAATGGGAACAGCTCTACCTTGCCTTTCACTAAAGGTTCTACCAAATTGATTGTACAATATGAGAAGCCTACACCATTATCTGTCAGGCAGGAATGAAACAATCTATTGTTAACGTTAATGGAGAAAATATAGTATTAGTTTCACATCATGCATAGCAACAAGTAATTAACTGGCAGAGATTAAGCTTATTCAAAAGCTTAAACAAAATATTTAAAAACTGCTTTGAAAAGTGATGATTTTAAATAAATTAAGACCATGTATGTTTACAACAGAAATACGAAGAGTGATAGTTATAAAATAGTTTTTCTTGCTAATGTCTAAACAATCATGGCAACAGCAAATTTCTAGCTAACAATGAACAAATATTAAAATTTGACGTTAGTGTCTCCATTAGTTTAGTTTCCTTGGGCTGCCATAACGAAAGACCACAAACTGGGTGACTGAAAACAATAGGAATTTCTTCTCTCACAGTTCTGGAGGCTAGAAGTCTGAAATAAAGGTGTCTGCGCTTCCTCCTGCTGGTTCTGAGGGAGAATCTGTTCCATGCCTCTCTCCTGGCTTCTGGTGGTTGCCAGCAATCCGTGGTGTTCCTTAGCTTGTAGACGCATCACCCCAAAATCTACCTCTGTCTTCACGTGGCGTTTTCCCTGTATATGTCCATTGCCTTCTTCAAGGACACCAGTCATTGGATTTAAGGCCCAATCTAATCCAGTATGACTTCATCGTAACTAATTACACCTGAAAAGACCCTATTTCCAAATATAGTCATATTCTAAGGGTCTGGGTGGACACAAATTTTGGGGGGACACTATTCAACCCAGTACAGTGCCTTAACCATTGCAAAGAAAAAATTAACAGTTAAAAAGAAAAATGGCTCAGAATCTATTTTTGGTATTCGTGTACTTCAACTGTCAGTTGAGCAATTTTCTTTGGGAAGTATTTTGTTTAATTTTTATTGAATTTTATCCAACTAAAGAATTAGGAAGCAACTTAATGATACTATTTTAAGGAAATGCTGGCAGAGTCTCCGCACAGTTTATCAGAAAGAATCAACGAATATTTATTGAACTTTTCCTATGCCCTAGGCACATCTTTGTGGAATACCGGTCTTTCATTTATCTGAAACATGATTAGTATTGATTAAAATATTTATCACATCCATTCTTGATTGCTTGCAGTATGTAAGGAAGGGTATGAGATGTTAGAAAAAGGAAGACAAAAAAGATATAGTACTTTTCCTCGAAAGATTTCAAATAAAGATATACCATATTACAAAGAGGGAGGGGCAGTGTGGTAAGTAAGGGCATGACAGACTGCTACTTACCAGCCAGGTTAGTAAACTTCTCTGCATCTCAGTTTTCCCATCTGTAAATGGGGGCAGTAGTATTTATATCTATTTCCAAAGACTGTTAGGAGGATTAAATGTTAGAACTGTGCTTGGACACAGGAAGCTTTGTATAAGTGTTAGCTATCGTTACAGGGAAAACTAGTGCATATAAATATTTAAGAATGATATGGGACAATATTGGAAGGTCTTTTTGGGGCCCGAATATTCTCCAGAAAATGGTTTCCAGAGAACACTGGGTAACTTATTAGTTACAAACAAATTGTTTGAGATGGTAATTGGTTTTCTTATTGTCAGGAATTGTCTATTTCAGTGTAATCAATGGTTTTTGTTTGGCTAGTGTAATGATTTTCTCTGGAGTTGAGTTTGCCATTAAAAGTAGATCAGATGGAAAAACAAAATATTTGAAGAATTTGAATTGTAGTGATGTGTCTTTGATATTATGTGGGTTTGTTTCTCTCTGCAAGGTCCTCTGACAGTGATCATGATACAAGTCTGTCTTCCTCTCTTTTATCCCATCAAAAAGGACACTGGCCTGAGCAAAAATGATAGTCACCTTGAGCATCCCCTGGTCATGTGTTCTTTTCTCCAAAGAGGAATCCTCTGCTGCTGTCAACTTCTCAGACCAACTACACTCCCTGGGACATCTACTGCCACAGACAAAAACCCACCACCCTACAGCAGTGGAATTACCCTGATTTTGATGTTGTCTTCCCTCAACCCAGCCAAGGCCAGTGGGGAATTGAAATGGAGGCTGGGTAACCACAAAGCTTGTGTGAGGGCAACTCCACCACTGGCTACTGGGCAGTGCTTTTTTTTGGCATTGACCAGCAATATTTAAGGGTGATAATAGGTGGTAAGCAGTGGGAGGAAGTGAATTTAGGTCATTAACGTAGGGGCGTGCAAACCCTGCTGCTATGGATTGCAGCCATAATCCACCCAGTGTATTTGTTAAGGTACAGCTGAGATGGGAAAATTGTGAGAGGCCTGGTTCCGCCACTCATGGAAGATGGTAGACCAGATACTCCATAGCTACGGTTTAACAATGTCCTCAACCCAAAAAAGATAGGCCGCACTGGTTCCTTCTCCTATGTACCTGACTGTGTCTTCATTTCCTTCTGCCACACTTACTTCCTGCAAGTGATTTTTGTGGTTGCTATGAAAAGGACAAGGATTGCTCTAGGCAAACGTGTGTATGGTCGCCCAATTCACTGTATGTCGTATTAGAACCTTCGAGGTGATAGTGAACATTTGCACAGGAAGGAA
The DNA here is from genome assembly GCF_021613505.1 of Equus quagga. NCBI lineage: Eukaryota > Metazoa > Chordata > Mammalia > Perissodactyla > Equidae > Equus > Equus quagga. The sequence continues at coordinate 51,368,741 of NC_060270.1, forward strand.
ATAGTATACAATAGTATACAGTATCTCCAAAGAACATGTTTGGAACATGTTGAGAGTCTAGATGGAACAGTGTTTGTGAAATGTTTTGTAAAACAGAACACATGTTTGTGAAATGGTTTTAAATATGTACTTAGAGACGATGGATCCTGCATCCCCAGCCTCATCTCAAATTTAAAAATAAACTGCGTAAAAACCAAAGGAGAGAATTATTGTTTCTGTATAAATTTAAATGCCTATGAATGACGTTAAATTCTTTATTGAGGACCTTAATTATGTAATATAAATCCTTGGGATTAAAGGTTTCCAGGGATGGCTGATATCCTGTTAACTTTTTAATAATGTTATAAATTAGGAGGAAATTAGGTCTATCGCTAAAGATCGTTAGAACAGACTACCTATTTTGCCTACATTTTCATCATGGTGACTTTTGACTCCAGGAGTCTTTTACGGTTGTTTCAGGAAAATGGTTTCTTGTAAGTCCCATTCATTTATGGGCATAAATCATTTAGTGCAGATTTTCCCTTTGCTGGAACTAACCCTCTTATAACTCTAGCAAATGTTTCTAAGTTTATAAAATGATAATGAGAGTTTAATGGCTCTCTTCACCCTCAAGGAAAAATGTTTTCTAACACATTAGAGATATAGGGACTTTGATTTCTCTGAAAAGACGAAAAACAAAATTGACCCCAGTTCTCAAGTTTTACTCCTCCCATGGTTAATTGGATACTATTCTTAGCATGTTTCAATCTGTTTTCAAGGGGCCCCAAACTCACAGCTTAAAAGCTAACAAGGGAAAGGAAAGAGCACAGAATCATGACTTGAAGCATGAAGAAAGTAAGACATTGTAGTTCAAAAGAAAATTAACCATCTTTCAAACAATAGAATAGTGTGAATAGACTTGTGTTGTTTGATGTACCTAGAGCGCCAGCTTGAACTGGGATAGTCAAAGAAAGGTCACGAGGGTGGTGGGAGGTGGGAGCGTGGGAAAGGTACAGGTTGCCTGCGCAGAGTGAAAGGCTCAGGGAAGGCTCAGCTTGCCTTAGAACAGCAGCTGAAACACTGCAGGCACCCAAGAAACAGGTCAACATTCAGTGAGCATTTGTCAAAGGGCTCGTGGTCATCAGATCTTCCCTCAGTGTTTTGCTAATGCTGACACATTGATTAGGAAATGCTGTTCGAATATAGAGATAAAATGATAATTTAGATGGTTCTTTTTGAGATCATAAAAGAGAAGAAGAAAATCTGTGCACAGCCTTCCCTTTCCTTTGAGTAAATCACTGAGATGCAGATTTTTCCAGTTTTTGAGATGATAATATTTGCTCTACCTTCCTCACCTGTTTGAGGATCAAATGAGATGGCTAATAAGGATGTATTATACACCCATATTGGATTATTATTTTTTGAAGGAATATCAATGATTTCCTTTAGAAGGCTTTTTCTCATCCAGCAAGTGATCAAGTGTCTACATACGGAGAAGCAGATGCAATGCAGAGATGCATGGCTGCTGCGTGTGTACATGTTATTAATGGCATAGCATGGATCAGCGATTCTGAACTTCTCAGTGTGCATTAGACTCACCTGACAGCTTTGACAGCAAGCTTGTGTCTACATCTTGTTCCAAGAAATTCTTACTTAATTAGTCTAGATAGAGCCCAGTCATTGGCATATTTTTAAAGCTCCCTAGTTGATTCTATATGTAGGTAGATTTGAGAACTACTATTGTAGACCAAAGTTGGGGGTGAGGAGGGAAAGAAAGTGGAGGAGATAAAGCCTATAATTTTTCATGTATTAATTCAACAAATATTTTATATTATATGCCAGACATTGTTCTAGGGTACATATTGATGATCACTATAGACAAAATCTCTATCTTCCTCTTGAGTTTTACTTCAGGCTGGGAAAGAAAGACAATAAATAAATGCATATTTCATTGATTGTAAGACACATACATTTTCCTTAATTTAAAATCATTAACCAGTTTACAACAGATGTGATGAGAAAGCATTGCAACATATAATTATTAGACAATTTTTTTTCTTAGTGGTAAATAGAGTAATCATACGTCTTGTAATCTTTGAGATCTTAAATTCAAAAGAGTATAATAATATAATTTCAGTAGAGTCAAGAAAAATAGGGGCCAGCCCGGTGGCGCAGCAGTTAAGTTTGTACGTTCTGCTTCTCGGGGTTTGCTGGTTCGGATCCCAGGTGTGGACATGACACTGCTTGGCATGCCGTGCTGTGACAGGCATCCCACATATAAAGGAGAGGAAGATGGGCACAGATGTTACCTCAGGGCTAATCTTCCTCAAAAAAACAAACAAAAAGAATCTCTCCATGATCAATAAAATGTAGTCACATAATCCAAAACTTAAAAACCTCAATTAACAAAGGAATCGTTAACAAATTACTCTCCTAGGTAAATACTATGATCCCTTAATTAAGAGTTTGCTTCCCTGGATCAACACTTTAGATCCCACATATTTTACTGAACAAATGCTGTGAAATTTTTCAAAGTATATTATCAGTTTTGGGACACAATTCTCCATGCGTGTCTCATATTTCTCCATATCTTGAGAAGTGAGGCACTGTCTGTTCTTTGTTTCAACTGTCTTTTCAAGGTTACCTGTATAGCAAACAGCCTTGGAAGGTAGAGATAGTGTTTCCCTCCAGAGTAAAGGGCAGGCATGCTTACTGTCTAGTATAATAAAGATAATGTCTCCTTCGAGGAACAAAGGACAGGCATCTTGTTGCCCATTATAAAAGATTCAGGTTCCCTAAGCTCAGAGTTCCTTTCCTATAACACATCCTGCTGCATATGCAAGTATCATCTGATTCCCTTTGCATTACCCTTTGGGAATTGGGGCTTAGGAAACCAGCACAAAAGTTGCTGATACCCTGGCTACTACTGCTATTGCTGTGAGTAATAAACTGTCTTATTTCTTTGACCCCAAAGTCTTGCATCTTCAACAGGCATTCATGAAATTGTGGTTGGGTAACTAGTTAGCTTACAAGTAAGGTAAAGTCTCAGACCTTTCACAGTGCTTGTCAATCAGTATCCCTTTCAAATAGCCTTTTTGAATTTTGCTAATTTAGGAATATAGAGAGTTATGAAGATGATTAATAGAATATAGTATCTTAAGGAGAAAGACAGGTAGCAGCCAGCATAGATATTTCTAAATGTGCACAGTCAAGAGAAATCAAAGATAGTCGGGAGATTGAAGGAAGTCCCTAATAAAAAGTCAAGACCGCTTGCCTAGTTTCCAAACAATGAGCCTGTTTTTGAACCCAGAACCCACTTAATGAAACAGAGGTTGAGTTCCCGGGAGAATGAGCAGTGAAAGCCACACGGTAATGATTCCCCTGTGCTTTCACAAAAGGACCTACAGAGTAGCAACATAACTCTCTTGTTTGAGTATGAGTATTTGGGAGTCAGACAATAAGTGGAATCTTGGCCCAGGTCCTACTTATAACGATCCACAGAACCACCAGTGATCATTTTCCCATTTCTAAATGAATAATTGCAACAGGCATACTCAGCAGTTGGAAGAACCTCCACATTGATTCCTTGGTCTGTGGAATAAGAGTTACCATGAGGGAGAAAGCCAAGTGGCAGCCTCTAAGACTGCTCCCATATCCCCTACCAAAATAGTAAATCACAGTTCCCATGGGGAATGGCAGAGATTACTGCTGCCTTAAACTGAAGGATGCAGAATTGGTGGTCCCAATCACTTTCTATGTAAACTGGACAAATCCTGAAGTATGAGAGTGAACAGTGCCAGATGTGGCATCTTTGCCAGAGTGGCCTAAGGTGTATAGTACCCAGCCATTGATCTGGTGAATTCATCCTTTTCCAACCCTATCAGGAAAAGAGACAGAAATAGTTTGTATTCACTTGAGATTGATAAGAGTAAACATTTATGGTCTTGCTCCAGACCTCTGTCAGCTGTCCTCTTCTGTCATAACAGTCAGAAGGACCTGGACTATTGAGATGATCGGCAGAACATCACATTGGTCCGTTAAATCCATTATATGTTAATTGGACCAGGTAAGTAAGAATCTGCAAGTACATTAAAGGCCAGAAAGGAAGAAATAAACCCTATGAAAGTTCAGGGTCTTGTCCTCATCTGTGTAGGTTATAGGACTCCAGTGTCGGGGGCGTGTTGGGATATCCCCTCAGAAATAAAGAACAAATTGCTGCGTGTTGTACCTCCTGCCATTTAGAAGGAAGCACAGTGCCTGGTAGGCCACTTCAGCTTTTATAGGGAGTATATGCCAGGATTGGAAAATGATTCTAACTCATTTCCCAAGTGACACAAAAGGCTGTGAGCGGTGAGGGAAGCATGGCGTAGGAAAGGTTTCTGCAGCATGCCCAGGCTGTGCGACAAGCAGCTCTGCTGCTCAAGCTGCACCACCCACAGTCTCTTCGGAATTAGAGGGATCGTCTGTGGGAAAAGAGAGTCTTCTCTAAGGAAACAGCTTTTTTTCAATAATGAGTAGGAGAAGGAAGAGAGGACTATATCAGTGGCATAGCTTTCAGCACCACAGCAACACGCAGCTGCCACAGTATGACAACCAACAGACTGGGTGGTCCTCTGACAGGGAAACCAAGCCGAGGTTCCTTCGCGGTGGTAACAGCGCTAAATCTTAACCACTAGCCCACCAGGGCTGGCTAGATGTATTTTATAGACACCTGCAAACTTACCCGAATGGTGTACTGAATCCAGAGGGCCAGGTCCTAATGTCTCTAGAGTAGCGCTTTAGACGTCATCATCTGCTCCAGCTAGAAGGAGAGCTGACCCTTTGCCTGGAGGTGAAACTTCCAAGAAAACTGCTGTGAGGTTCCCTAAAAGAGAGAGAAGTGGTATTCCTGATTGCCGCTGAATATTCGTGTGTTTGACAGAAATCACTCTGGGCCTGTTCTCATTGCTCCAGATCCCCTGACAGCGCGGTAGCTGGAGACGAGTCCTCATGATAGATCACCAATATTCACCCGAAAGAACGTGACAATTGTGAGGACATATATTCACTTAGGTCAGATCACAACAGACAAATATCAATATTATCCCCATTTGATAGATGAGCAACTTAAAGCTTAGAGAAATAAGTGATTTGCCACAGTGACAAAATCTAGTCAGAGGCAGAGCTGGGGGTTTGAATATCATTCTAACGTTCCTTTCCTTGCACCTAAAGCTGAAGAAAAGGTGAAAAAAAGAGATGCCAAATTGCATTATGCTAACCATGGGGGAAAAATAACACCAGAAGAAAAATTATGCATTAAAAACCCAAAAGAAATTGTACCAAAAATATTATTAATAGTTAGTGGGATTATGGGCAATTATTTTTCTTTCCACTTTTCTGTACTATATAAAGCTTCTGCAGCTAACATTTTTGCATTTATAAAGAGAAAAAGACCCTAAACTTTGTTTGATTTTCTAAAAAACGTTTCTGGCTGAAGCAAACCATTCCATCAATGTTCCTCAAAATAGAATATGCAGAGATAAAAATACACTCATAAGCCAAATAAAATTCTTCTTGTGTCATAGTCCTAAAATATATTTATGCCATTGACAGGATTTTTGAAATACACAGAATCCCAGCCAATGTATTATTTTTCTGTTATTAATTTAAAAATTTTCTATAATTCACTTCTTGAAAACAGAATATTGATTTTATTGACTAAAATATGGTGTTACTCATTATTTCAAAGCCACATCAGAAGAAACGTTGAAAAGGAGTAGAAATAAATCAACGTCTATGTTGTACTTTAAATTTCCTTTTGCACAGTTTATGTGAATATAATAATAAAATGCATTGCAAATCTTGCTAAGGACACCCTGGAAGAGAGAGGAGGTTGTATTTATGTTTCCTCTTGTTAATAATGGGAGAGTTCTAGTGGGTTTCACTTACATACTGTCTAGGTTTTTCAAGCTGATGAATTGGAACATTATAAAGATGTATATGACTGACGCTACAGATGAACAATGCCAGTATAGTGACAATAATTATCCAAAATTGTTTTCAGCAGAGCAGTTGCTCGCTGAGTTTTGTACTAAGTTACTTTTCAATGTGTGAGATATTTTAATATGTAGGCTTTTGGTTATGCGGAGAAAAGAAATGTAATTCAATTTGACAGTAGGATATTGTAAAGTGAGCGGGAGGGGCCGTGGAATGACAACCTCTGTTTCTTCATCCTCCACTCATATATGTGCATAATTATTTATGTTTACATATGTGTGCTTGGACCACATTTTTGCATTATTTTGATTTATTTCAGTAAGTGTACTGTCTAATGTTTGAGACACGTGATCTTGGTGACAAAAATCAGCAACGAAAGTGTTATAATACCAAATGCTAGAATTGTATTATGTTACGTAGGTAATGTCATTTGGACTATTTCTATTTCTTCAATACGAAAGTAAATTAATAACACTGATTATATTGTTAACCTAATATATTAACAGATGTATGAAGACCTATTTTTTTTTTTGTGGCGGTTATAAAATACGGAAGAGCTCATTTGAGACAAACAGAGAAATGAATGAAATTGCCTTTGGTCTCTGCCAGGGAGGGAGATAGTGGCCTCTGGGGTGGTTCACCTGACTGAGGAGCGTCGCTCTGGCCAAGATGGGGCCACTGAAGGAAGTCTCTACCAGAGCTTAGATTCCAAGGATTCTAAAGCTGCCTGTTCTAGAATTGGGGAATATAAACCATGGGAAAGGCAGTCTTTGGCCTGTTAGAGCCAAGAATATCTGCTGGACTGCCTGGGATGGTAAATAGCTTCTCGCCATTTCGTCATAGCGTCACCCTTTGAGGTTCTTCCACATAAAGCAAACTACCTTATAAACATTGTCACAGAGCGCTGGGGGGTCCGCTAAATGCCACTTAATACTTACCCAACCCCAAAAGAAAAACCAAAAAAATGAGATAAATTTTATACCAGAAATGAAAGGTTAATTTCTGTTTAAATAACTATAGAAGAAAGTCATTTTGTCTTCCAGATATAAATTTATTTAATGAGTTTTTGAACTAACAATAATAATGGGCTGGTTTTCTGTTTTATTAACGTTGGAAGAACTTTCAAATTATAACTAATTTGTATCTTGGGTTCTCTTTTAGTAAAACTAATGCAATTTTGAAAATGTGTTGTGTTTCTTTCGTTTGCTTTTAAGATAGCTTTTGTGTGTGTATTTCATTATTTGATTTAAAATATTGTTCTCCAGTTCCCCAAGCATTTCTTAGATTGTATTGTGTCATAATTAGTTTTTGCATATTTCTTTCTGAGTAGATTATAAATTCCTTGAGGGGAGAGATTATTTCTGAATTTTTTAACCTCTATAATGCCAGTGATAGAGTCCTGAACATAGGTGGACTTCAACAAATACTTGCTAAATTGAGTTGAATTTATGCATTTAAAAAGAAAGAAATGAAGGAGAGAGAAAGAAAGACGAAGGAGGGAGGAAGGGAGTGGGAGAGAGGAAAGTTGGAGAGAGGCAGAGAAAATCAATGAAGATATTAATAGGGAGAAAATACCCTTTTAGAAAAGGCCAAAGGAACCGGGATTACTTTGCTTGTTAAAGAAACATAGTTATAGGTTTCACATGTAAAAAATTAAGATGGACTTCCGGTGTAGCAGGCAGAATTGGCCTGAGATGATGAAGAATTTCTAGACCAGAAAAACTGCTGGAATAATAGCACAAAACAAATAAAATGGCAGTGCTCTCTGTGCTTTTGACATCCGTGAGCAGTTAGGGAAAAAGTTAAATCAGGTGCAAGAGAGATGACTTCCAAAATGGGAAGAGAGAACAGGGGAGGACTCACAGAGAGGAGGCTGTTAACATGGGACTTGAAGAATACTACAGACTCGAGCCCTCAAAGTGGAAAAAGAAGAAGCCTTGAAGGCAGAGGTTTCAGCATGAGCAAAGGCATCGTTGGATGGCAGAACCTCCCAGGGCTGTCAGCGTTTTTAGAGACCACCTGGTTCTCCTCTCTCTTTTCAAAAGTGTGCCCATTAAAGCTCAGCAAGGTTAGAAAAGTTGGACAAAACAAATAGCTGGTCAGTGCCAGAGCTAAGCCCAGAGCCTGGCGATCTGCCACAGGCTCCAGGGGTCTTTCTTTAGGGAGGAGCACAGTGGTGTCATGTGGAAGAGCTCAGGTTGTAGAAGGCAGACAGGGCTGGATGCAAACTCTTTCTCCATTGCTCGTTACTTTGTGAACCAGGAAATTTCACTGAACTACTGTCAGCTCTTTAAAGAAAATTTGTGAGGGCCAGCCCCAGTGGCCTAGTGGTTAAGTTTAGCGTGCTCTGCCTCTGTGACCTGGGTTCAGTTGCTGGGTGTGGACCTACACCACTAGTCAGTGGCCATGCTCTGGCAGCACCCCATGTACAAAATAGAGGAAGATTGGCAGCAGACATTACGTCAGGGCCCAATCTTCCTCAGCAAAAAAAAGAAAAGAAAATTTATGATAACAGTGTTAACATCTTTGCCTGGGGGTGAAACTTCTGAGAAAATTGCTGTGAGGTTACCTAAAGAGAGAGAGAATTGGTACTCCTGATTGCCACTGAATATTTGTGTGTTTGACAGAAATCAGTCTGAACCTTGGTCTCATTGCTCCAGATCCCCTGACAGTGCAGTAGCTAGTAAGGAGTCCTAATTATGATAGATCATCAATATTCACCCAGAAGAACCTGCCAATTGTGAGGATGTATATTCACTTAGGTCAGATCACATCAGACAAACTTATTTGCCCCATGGGTTTGTTTTGGTGATGCAGTGCTATATTATAGCAGGTAAGAACGTGATGAAGTTCTTAAACATTCGGTGCCTTGATACCCACTAAGGAGTGTATCTTTGTCCTATAAACTGAATGTTTATGTCCCCTCTCCCCGATGTGAGGACACAGTGACAAGGTGGCCATGTATGAATCAAGAAGCCAGCTCTCACCAGATGCTGAACCTGCCTGCACCTTGATCTTGGACTTCTCAGCCTCTAGAACTCAGAAACAAATGTGTGTTGGTGAAGCCCCCAGTCTATGGATTTCTGTTATAGCAGGTGGAACTGACTAAGTACTTACTCATAGGATTGTTGTAAGGATTAAATTGATTAATTCTTCAAAAATTATTACTCCGTGGAAGAATTTAGGACAGTGCCTGACACATCATTACTGCTCAAAAGATCTTAGTTATTACACCCATCATCATTATTGGGGCAGGATCTAGGCTATGAATCCTCCGTTCACCACTTCTTGTCTCTATGACATTGGTGAACTTCTCTGTGCCTCAGTTTCCTCATCTGTAAAATGATGATAAAAGTACCTGCTTAACAGGGTCATAGTGAGTATTAAACAAACACAGAGAGCAGAGAGCTCAGCGCATGCCTGGTGTGCACGGAGCCCTCTGTGATACTCTTGGCTGCTGTTAGCTGTCTGAGAATAACCAAAGGATTGCTCTGTGGTTGTCCTTTTATATCTAAGAGATAATTTTATGGAATCTACAAAAACTGTAGAATGACAGGTTTAGAATGAGTTTTAATGTAAATATTGAAATGAACTAAGGAGAAACACTGAAAACACAAGGGTCCGAATAGAGAATGATGCGAATCCCAACTGCTGACTATATGTAGAGAGAAGGCAGTTTTGAAAATGCTGATCTGATACAGTTAAATTCTAGTTGCCAGTGAGCGCTCTTTCTGAGGAACTAGTAATTGCCGTTCATTGTCCTCAGACTCGAAGCAAGTGTTGCTTCAGGGAATGTGGATGCTCCAAAGAACAAAGAAGTAATTGTTCACTTGGAAGAATTTTTAAAATTTACATGTGCATATTATTTAGAAAAAAATATATTTAAAAAAATTAAACAAATGTATTTTTTTAAAGATTTTATTTTTCCTTTTTCTCCCCAAAGCCCCCGGTACATTGTTGTGTATTTTTAGTTGTAGGTCCTTCTAGTTGTGGCATGTGGGACGCCGCCTCAGCACGGCTTGATGAGCAGTGCCATGTCTGCACCCAGGATCTGAACCAGCAAAACCCCGGGCTGCCAAAGCAGAGCACATGAACCTAGCTGCTTGGCCACGGGGCTGGCCCCTAAACAAATGTATTTTTAAGATCAAAATGTATTATAGGTATTTATAGGGTTTATGGTCACATGGTTCAAAATTCAAGAAGTATAAAAGAACATCTAGTGAAATTTCTCCGTCTCTTCTAAACCTTATTCAGCCACTTCCTTCCTGCACAATCAATAGTCTTGGTTTTGGTGTAAACCTTCAAGATGTATCTTGGAGATCTTACAAATCAGTACATAAAAAGCCACTTCATTATTTTTCATGCCCTCATAATATTCCATTATGTGAATTTTCAGTCATTTTTATCTAACCAATTTCATAGTGATGGTCATTTAGGTTGTTTACAGTATTTTACTATTATAATCCCACAATGAATAACCTCATAAAAAGGCTATTTTGTGAGAACGTGATCATATCTGTAGTCTAAGTTCCTAAAGGTAGAATTGTTAGTCAATGCCATGTGTATTTAAAATTTGTTAAATATTGCCAAATTATCCTCCATAGAGGTGGTATTAATTTGCACTCAAAGTGTATGAGAATTCTCCAAACTAGACTTCTCAAAGTCTGCAACAAATAGCAGTGTTTTGGCTTCCTCGACTTGAGTTGAAATTCTGGAAAGGCGAGTGGTGTTCTCAATCAGAATTTCCAGTCTGGTGCTCACTTGCCAGCCGTTTCCGGCAGATGCGATGAGGCTCCAGAAAAGTCCCTGTTTGGTGTGCCTCTGCATTCCGCATGGCCTGGTGGCAGTAGCTGAGCAAGGGCAGGGAGAGTTTCCAGAGCCGTGGGTCTGAGAGCAGCTTTGGAGGGCCCCCTCAGGCCCGGGAGGCACAGAAGAAGCCGCTGAGAGTTTCTGGGGCCCACGCAAGGCTTAGAAATGCTGAAAGGAGCGGTGAGGAGAAGAGGACAGGGTTTGGGACCAGGAAACTGTAGAGGGCAGAGATCTTGTCATCAGCAGTAATTGCCGGGTCTGCTGTTATCAGTAGCAAGTGACACCCAAGGACTAGATAGGACCTGACAGCCATGTAGAATGTCTTCTCCTGGGCCAGGTGAGGGGGACAGAGGACACAGAAGGATGAGACCAAGTAGGATGAGACACCTGTCTCCTCCCTAATGACAGAATAGTATCTAAACTTGAATCCCACCTGGGGATGGGACAAGGACCCCGTACTCTCCTCTTCCCCTCCTCCTCTTGGATATTTCTTTCCCAGTTTGGATCTCGTGTTTCACTGCTTCCTTAGATAATTTACTCCTACTTGCAGACCACAAAATCTACTCCAACTAATTTAAAAGTAAAAAGACTCATAAATGGGGCTGGCCCGGTGGTATAGTGGTTAAGTTGATGCATTCTGCTTCAGTGGTCCAGGGTTCATGGGCCCGGATCCTGGGCACAGACCCACACACCACTCATCGCTCCATGCTGTGGGGGCATCTCACATACATGATAGAGGAAGATTAGCATGGATTTAAGCTCAGTGACACTCTTCCTCAAGTGAGAAGAGGAAGATTGGCAACAGATGTTAGCTCAGGGCCAATCTTCCTCACCAAAAAAAAAAGATGTAAAACATTATTGGGAAACTCACAGGAACTCCAGGGTTCCTGGGGACAAGGCTGAAATGTAAAACCAGCAGCAGTGCAGCCAGCTGAAAAACCCAGGAGAAACCACAGTCACCAGCCTCATCACTCAGATTCCAGGATGCTTGGGGAGGGGTGCTAGGACCTCCACCACAGCTATCCCAGAAGACCCAGGGCCTCTGCCACCATGCCTTCCCGTGTGAAAACGACTTCTTTCCGTGACTGGCAGCTGCCTTTTTTCACTGACTGTCACATCAAAAACACACACAGACTGGTTGGAACCAGGCCACACGTGGAGCGCTAGTCAGAAGCATGCCTGGGAAGCGACTTTGTCTGGGTTCCTGATCTACAGCACAGGACCATCAAGGTATGTGCCGGAATGCGTGCTGCTTAAACCAAACCAGAGCATCTGCCTCACGCCACATTTCACCTGGGAGCTTCCTGTTGCAGAGTTCCAGGTCTCTGTGCATCTAAGGCTCAGCGCTGCGTCGTCAGCCTCCTGCTAGCCGAGAAAATGACTTGCTCACAGTGTGGAAGCAACACCTCTTTTGAAATAACACTATTTTTTTTAGTGATTTTCTCTCTTAAAGCTAGCCTTGTCCTCTTATATTTAGCATTTTTGGATGAGGTCTCTGGAGATGTGTTCTCACCACCCGTTTCTGAGTTTTTATTTTGAGCAGGTCTCCCTGAGGTGCAATCTTTCTGCCGAATGCCGACGGCGTGGTTACTGGGCTTCAGCTGGAAATGAAAGAATGAACAATTATTTTTTTTAAAGAATAGACATTTTGATTCTGAATCAACACACTAAACCTAAGATGATTAACTGTTTAATGCTCTCCTCCCCCACTAAACACAGACCTGTATATTTCTTGTGGTTTTTCTCCGTAGGAGGATTTACAGCCTGGTGGTCCCCTGATAACACACAGCAACAGTTCCCACTGGGTCTGATCGCTTTTCTAGACTGTCCTGTTCACAGCCTCTGTCTACCAGTCATTTCCTGGTTTACCATGTCACTTTCTTCTCTTTCTGTTTTCTTCTCACTCCTTTCTTTTCATTGACAGGTGTTTGCACATTTCCTCTATCCATTGTTTACTGTTCTGCTGTTTTATGAGGTGAGACAAGAGCATCTGCCTACACACTATATATAGTATTATTCACTGTATATCACTGTATATAATATATATACATATGAAATATATATTATATTTGTGTCTTACAAACAGCAAAAGTTTACTTCTCATTCGTGATACATATGGAATATGGGTCGGGGGGGCCTCTGCTCCACTTAGACACTCAGGGACCCAGGCTGTGGAATTTCTTGTGGCAGGAAGACAGCTGGAGGGCCATTCATTGGTCTTCTATGCTTCAGCCTAGAAAAGATGCAGAGCTTCCTCACAGCGCCTTGGCCACATCTGTTCACATGGCTCCACCTCAGTACAAGAAGGCTGGGACACGTGGAGCGCCGTTTGGGGGGCAGCACCATTTATGCTTCAGATCGTGTCAGAGGGGATGGGGGAAGTTAGAATTCCTAGTAATGCCCTCCAACCCTACTCTCCTCCTTTTCACACACCTGCACAAGCATAGAATCAGAGATCCACGGGGTGTCAGATCTAGACAGGCCCTCTATTTACAGATGGGGAAACTGAGGCAGCGAGAGGCCTTGTAGTTGGCCCAGGTTCCACAGGCAGCCCCTGCTAGGCTGTCTCCACCAGCTGCTGTCCACGCAGCTGTGACCTCCAGCACTGTGCCCCTCGGTCTCTCCTGGCTCCTTCTCCCGTGTAATGTTTATTTCATTATTCTCCTCCCCTCACTCTCCCTCACGACGTATTTTTACTGTGAGCTTTATGTTGAAGAGTTCCAAATATACCCCTGTATCTGAGCCTCAGACTTGCATTTCCAACTTCCTGCTTCTGAATTTCTTTTGGTCGTTCAGTTGCTCCAAATAAATTTTTATAAATGCATTTTTATACATAGCAGGCAGGAAGGGAACACACGCTGCAGTGAAAGGAATCTTTAAGAGACAGGTGTAAAGGAGACCTTTGCCCTGAGGACCATGCATTTCCAGAGTCCAATGTGCCAAAAAGCCTGATTATGAGAATCAACGGAGAGAGTTTTAATTTAAACATATATGGAAGTGCATTCAGAGGCAAGAAATGGACCAGCTTATACCAGCTGATGCTGGGTGTGTCTTTGTCTCTTTTTTCATTTTCATAGATACTGCAGACTTTCAAAGCACTGAATACGGTTGAATCAGAGGCTTAGGACCATAACCTAAAGGCTACTGGCAGTTGTGAAATATTGACTTTTCCTGCTTTGCATTTCTTCTTATTTCGTTTAAAGAAAATATTGTGTATCTTTTCTTTGTTTCCTGCCTGTAGCTTTTGAAAAGCTTATTCTAACAACTCCATTGGCATTTTATCTGCTTGAGGTCTTCAAGTTAAACAATACTTTATGAAATGCAGATTCTCTCTTCTTTTTAAATTTTCTTGGCTAACGTGCACTTCAACCTTGACTATTTAGTAAACTTTGTGAAGAATTATTTAAGGCCTTTGGGCATTAGAAATGGTGCATTAATTATTTTATTTTCAAGAAACAAGGCTTTTAAAAGAATGGAACATGAGTAATTTCCACTTCTCATTATTTTTTAAAGCTTCTCTAGAAAACGCTCTTTTCTCCTTAGGCACAGAAGCTTGTTGTTTCAAGCTGCAAGGGTGAGTGATTTTATTTTCACTATGGGATTGCTCCTGCAAAAGCCAGATATTGATTCTTTTGTTAGATGTACAGTAAAGTCATTTTTAAAATCTTGTTCCTTCTTTTTCCTTAAAGATGAGCATTTTAAATGCATGTTCCTGCTCTTTCTGATAAATCGTTGCCTAACTAAAGTTCTCTGTTTCATTTCATACTTTTTGTGTGTGTGTGGCAATAATGAGATAGAAAAGGAATTTGGAGAAGAATACAAAAAAGGTTTCTCTTGTGTCAAATCCTATGAATTTTTTTCCTAAGGGTTTTAAGTGAAGCCGTTTTTGCACAAAACACTACTAGTGAGAATAGAGCAGTTGCAGAAGAGATTTTTAGTTAAAGAAGGCTTTTTACTTAATGAAACAGTAGGGTTCTGTATCTATTCTGTATTTATTGAGGAATAATAGAAAACTGTATTTCTTTCTAACAAAGAACAATGAGTTTATCTTGACTATATGATAGGATGGTTATGAATTTAATTATAAATGTTTACTTTATATACCACTGATGGGAGCGCAAACTGGAACATTTGTGAAAGACGATATCACATTCTCCATCAAAATTCAGAATACACATGCCTTTAGATGCAACAAGTCCACTTCTGGGCATTTATTCTGCAGAAACACTTGCACACATGTAAAATGACCAATGTACAGGCTGATCACTGAGCATCACGCCATCCCAAGTTGGAAAACAATCTACATGCTCAAATGTTTGGCTAAATAAAAATTATGGTACATCCATAGAATGGATCACCTTGCTGTCAAAAAAAAAAAAAAAAAAAGGGAAAAAAAAGAATGGAAACACTATGCACCACTGTGAAACGATCTCCAATGTACTTTGTTAAGTGAAAAACCAAGGAGCAGAAGAGCATGTAAGAAATCTTACTATTTGTGCCACAAAGGGAGAAATAAATAAATGTATATATTTATTACATTTAACATATTGTTGACGTATGCTTAAAATATGTGTAGAAAGACATCCCAGTAAACCCAAATAATATTAGTTGCAAGTGGGGAGCGAAACTAGGAGGCCAGGTAGAAGAGTGAGGAGGCAGATCTTTCTCCAGTGGCGTTCTGGTAAGTGTTTAACAGTGAGGTGGGCGTGGAGGGACTTGGCTTGTAGTATTTGCCAATTTCTGTGGTGTGAATACTCCCACCATGTCCACTCTCAAGATACCAACGTGATGTCAGTGAGCACAGAGTTGGGAAAAGTTGTGTACAAGAGCGCGGGTGAGCCACTGACAGCCGTCTCCAGCACAACCCTGCCTTTCGCTGTTTCCCATATTGCAGCTCTCGTATTTTGAACCATGTGAATTTATTACCTAATCAAAAAAATAAGTAAAACAAAAAATCTAAGTGTTCATGCTGAACTATTTGTTATCTAGTGACCAGATATTTTTTTTCCCCCCGAGGAAGATTAACCCTGAGCTAACATCTGCCAATCCTCCTGTTTTTGCTGTGGAAGACTGGCCCTGAGCTAATATCCGTGCCCATCTTCCTCTACTTTATACGTGGGATGCCTACCACAGCATGGCTTGCCAAGCGGTGCCGTATCCGTACCCAGGATCCAAACCTGTGAACCCCTGGCCGCTGAAGCAGAACGTGTGCACTTAACCACTGTGCCACTGGGCCAGCCCCATGACCTGATATTTTAAAGGTCAAAGCCAAGGTTTTGTAAGAGCAAGAACAAGACTAACGGACCTAAGAAAAATTATGCATCTTTTCATGAAACTTCAAATATTGCTATTAGTGCTGCAAAACAAACAAAAGAAGTAAATCTGAGCAGAGTTTTGGAAAGTTTGTGAGATTTTTGGTTTTAAAGTACTTAACATCTTTACTAAATTACTTAAGTATTCATCAGTGTTTGTTTGACATGTCAACAATCCCTGCTCAAATGGAGAGAATTAGCTGAGTGGGTCAGTCAGCATGGAGCCCTTTCACGTGCGTCTCCTCTTCCATTTCTTGGCCTGAAGGCTGGCCCTTCCTGGTACTTGATTACTATTTCCTCTTTCCAAAGCTATTAATTCTCAGCCCCACACAGAGGGAGAAACAGCGATTTAGAGGGCCTCTCCCACACCCCACCC
Source organism: Equus quagga (assembly GCF_021613505.1). NCBI lineage: Eukaryota > Metazoa > Chordata > Mammalia > Perissodactyla > Equidae > Equus > Equus quagga. The sequence continues at coordinate 51,385,193 of NC_060270.1, forward strand.
ATAACCAACTCCTCTCCAACCCCTACTTTGTAAGCTCTCTTCACTAGCGTAAGAGTACAAGTAGGGTCGTGTCTTTTTTCTTTTTTTTAAGGAAATCATCTGAATCCCTTATATAATGGATTTTCGTAACGTTTATTGTCCCTTTCTGTTCTCCAAATGGATCAAGAACCCCAAGGACTTACTCAATCCAAGGAAGCCAGCCTTGCTTCCAAATGTCTCAAGGAGAGACAACCAGAGAAACTGACCAACCCAGTTGGCCCCAGTTTGGGAACACCGTTGCTTCTGTTGTTGCCACACTGTGCTAAAATGCATTAAAAATAGTTCTGCATGATATAATAGATCCTTGTTCATTCCTGAAACAATACTTATGTTAATCAGACTCATGCCTACCCCAGACTTGTACCATTTTTGGGGCTTCCAAGATTACAGCTCTGTCATTTACACCTTCTAGTGAAAGCTGTTGGGATCTCATGTACCCTTTACAAGACCGGTGTCTGCACCCTACAGCTCTTGTGAGTTTTGGCTACTAAGAGCTCACAGCTGCAACCTTCTCTAGAGACTGACCTTGGAGCAACAGGAGCATCTTGTCTAGGAGGCTACACTTGCTCCATCCAACCCTGGGGTAACCCATAGCCCGTCACTGACTGACAGTAGAATACAGAAGGCTGGCCCCCTTGCCTCAAGATGGACTGACTCTGGAGCCAGCAAAAGGCCTAGTACACAGTAGACATTCAATAAATATATATTGATGAATGAATAAATAAGGAGATACTTGAATATACACTGAAGTATACACAAAAGTATTTTATGATGACACTGTATATTTTCTTCTTTGGTTTCTAAGTTGCAAAGCATGGTAAAGAGGATTTCCTATTGAAAGCTTAATAGGTTTTATCCATGTTTTCTTTGAGGACTTTTGAGATTTCTTTTTTTTTACAATCAATGCACACTTGAGTTTTTCACTGTTGTCGCTAACTTAGGTCATTGCATCACCATAGCTTTATATTTAAGTTGTTATGTTCTCCAGATTTGAAGCCAGCTGGAGCACAACTTAAACTGAGAGCACGTTTTCTTTCCTGGAGGTGGAATCGGGCAGTGGTGGATGGGTGGGAGCTAATCTATGTTGCATTGCATCAAGAATTCCTACAGAAGAAGATAGAATTTAAGCAAGGATCAGTTTAAGCTTAAAACTATCCCATATTTAAAAGAGAAGGAGGCCAAAGCAGGAACTTTTTCAGGTAGAGAGAATTGTATTATATGGACTCTGATTTGGGGAGGAGCAATGAGTATTTTAGAAGCTGAAAGAAGTCCAGAACTGTTATGAGTGTAGATGATACGAGGCTTGAGATAAAGCTTGTGAAACAAGCAGGGGTCAAATCATGCAAGGCCATAGCATGAAAGGCTAAATTATAGCAGGGGCATGGCAGCCTTATTTACAATAGCCAAGACATGGAAACAACCTAAGTGTCTACTGATGATGAATGAATAAAGAAGATGTGGCATGCAGTATATAAACAGTGGACTATTATTCAACCATAAAAAAGAAGGAAATCTTGCCATTTGCAACAACATGACATTATGCTTGAGGGCATTATGCTAAGTGAAATAAGTCAGGCAGAGAAAGACAAAGAATGCACAGTATCACTTATATGTGAAATCTGAAAAACTGAATTCACAGAAATAGAGACGAGATTAGTGGTTGCAAGGGGAAGAGGGGTGGGGGAAATGGGTGAAGGCGGTTAAAGGGTACGAACTTCCAGTTATAAGATCAGTAAGTCATTGGGATGTAATATACAGCATGATGATTACAGTTAGCAATACTGTTTCGTGTATTTGAAAGTTGCTCAGAAAGTAGATTTTTAAAGTTCTAACCACACATACAAAAAATTGTAACTATGTGAAGTGATGGATGTGTTAAGTAACCTTATTGTGAAAATCATTTAGCAATATATACACATATCAAATCATTACATTGTACATCTGACACTTTAACAACGTTATATGTCAATTACACTCGTGATTGCTTAACGACGGGAATACATTCTGAGAAATGCATCATAGGCAATTTCGTCATCGTGTGAACATCACAGAGTGCACTTACATAAACCTAGAGGGTACAGCCGACTGCACACCTGGGCTACCTGGTGTAGGCTATTGCTCCTAGGCTACAGAGGTCTACTGCATGTACTGCACTGAATACTGTAGACAGCTGTAGCACAGTGTTAAGTATTTGTATATCTAAACACATCTAAATATAGAAAAGGTAGAGTAAAAATATGGTATAAAAGATAAAAAATGGCACACCTGTACAGGGCACTTACCTTGAATGGAACTTGCAGGCCTGGAAGTTGCTCTGGGTGAGTCAGTGAGCGAGTGGTGAGTCAATGCAAGGGCCTAGGACGTTACTGTACACTATGTAAAATTTATAAACACTGTACACTTAGGCTACACCAAATCTATAAAAACTACTTTCTTTTTGATAGTAAATTAACTTTAGCTGACTGTAACATTTTACTTTATGAACTTTTCTATTTTTCTTTTTTGAGGAAGATTAGCCCTGAGCTAACATTGTGCCCATCTTCCTCTGCTTTATATGTGGGACGCCTGCCACAGCATGGCTTGATGAGCGGCGTCGAGGTCCACACCTGGGATCTGAACAGGTGAACCCTGGGCCACCGAAGCAGAGTGTGTGAACTTAACCACTGCACCACCAGGCAAGCCCCTCATTTTTTAAATTTTTTGACTCTTGTAATAACACTTAGCTTAAAACACAAACATATTGTACAGCTGTACAAAAGTATTTTTTCTTTATATCCTTATTCTACAAGCTTTTCTCTATTTTAAACATTTTTTAGTTTTCTTTACTTTTTAAAATTTTTGTTAAAAACTAAGACACAAACACACACATTAGCCTAGATGTACACAGAATCAGGATCATCAATATCACTGTCTTCCACCTCCACATCTTGTCCCACTGGAAGGTCTTCAGGGGCAATGACACGCATGGATTTGTCATCTCCTAGGATAACAATGCCATCTTCTGGAATACTCCTGAAGGACCTGCCTGAGGCTCTTCTTGAGGAGGTGCCACTCTTCCCAGAAGTATGTCCATGGTAGTTTGCTTGGTTTGTTTCTTTCTGTCATCACAGATTTGCTTATAAGCAGATAATGCACCATGAACATTCCTCTCTATTGATGAGTACCTTTCAGTGTTGGGGCCCACCAAATTTTCCGATTTTTTAAGGAGCTTGTTGAGGTCTGCCAAAGCTTCTGCTAAACCCTTCACTATGAATTTTCTTGAAGGTTCTTCTTTTTCTTCTCCAAGTTTCCTTTTCTCTTGCCTCTTCTTCAGTTGTGCGTTCCTTTCCAGTTCTAACGATTTTTCATTAGTTAATTCCTCAGCAACCACCTCTAGGAGCTCCTCATGTCATCCTTATCCACGCCCAGGCTAAAGTTGTTTGCCGTCTCAACCACAGCCTTGTTGATTTTTGCAGCCTCTTCATCCTTGGCAAATCCTTTGAAGTCAGAGATGAACCTCTTGAGTGTCTTCTTCCAGATGGCACTCGTACACTCCTTAGCGACCTCACCCCAAGTCCAAGCAAGGTTCTTGAGGCAGTCATAGATCTTGTAATCCTTCCAGAATTGCACCAGTGTCTTCTCAGTGTCTTCCTTAGCAGCAGCAATAGCCTTAAAAGCTGCCATAACTCCTGGATCCATTGGTTGGATCAAAGAGGTGGAGTTTGGAGGGAGAAACACTGCTTTGATATTGGAATGAAAATCACCAAAGGAGGATGTCTGGGAGCATTAGCGACAATAAACAAAATCTTGAAAGGTATGTTATTCTCCAAACAGTACTTCTCCATTCTGCTGGCACAGCAGTTCAGAAGGGCATCTTGGATGAGGAGCTGGATCATCCGTGACTTCTTATTGCTCCTGCAGTACACTGGCAGTGTGTGCTTCCTGATATGCTTGAAGGCCCTGGGCTTCTCACCGTGCCAGATCATAAAGGGTTTCAATTTGTAGCCTGGAACATTGCCCCTAAGCAAGACTGTTATCCTGTCCTTAACACCCTTGAAACCTGACATTGACTTGGTCTCCTTATGGATGAAAGTCCTTTCAGCACTTTCCAGAATAGGGAGGTTTGATCACTATTGAGTATTTATTCTGACAAATAATTTTCCTCCACAATCTGCTTATCTAAAGTTTTAAAAATTCTTCAGCTGCCTTCACATCACCACTCACTTTCCATTAGGTAATGAAGAATGATTCTTGAATTGTTTAAACCACCCAGAGCTAGCAGTAAATTCAACATCCTAGTTGGGTCCAGTCTTTCCTTTGTTTTTCAAATTGCAAACAAACTTTTTGCTTTGGCCATGATGCTGAGAGGGATATGCCTCTGTGTCTGGTCTTCAATATGGGTCATTAGAAGTTTCTCCATGTCTGATATAGGCCCTCCTCAAATTTCTGTTAGTCTAGTTGCCTTCAATGAAGCAGATCCTTTGACAGCTTCCATCACTTTGTTCTTGTTGTCCAAGATCATAGCTATAGTGGAATGGGACATGCCTGACTGGTGAGCAATAACCATCACTGAGTTTCTTCCTTCACAGTCCTTCATCCCTCTTAATTTGGTTTCCAGGTCAATCACTCATTGTGGCTTCTTACTGGCAACATTAACAGTGGATTTTCTACACTTAGAGGCCATGATGAACAAAATAACATGAGCCTAAATCAAGCATAAGAGAAAATGATGCAATCAGGAGATGTGGTAAAGATGAGATGCATGAGGCTGCTGTCAGTGTAACAAAGCATGCAGTTTTACAGTAAACTTTTTTTATAAGTAGAAAGAATATACTGTAAAATAATGATAAAAAGTATGGTATAGTAAATACATAAACCAGTAACATAGTCATTTATTATCATTATCGTGTATTATGTACTGTACATAATTGTAGGTGCTGTACTTTTATACAACTGGTAGTAAAGTAGGTTTGTTTACACCAGCATCATCACAAACCCATGAGTAATGCATTGCACTACAATGTTACAATGGCTACAACATCACTACGTGATAGGAATTTTTCAGCTCCATTATCATCCTACAGGGCCACTGTTATACCTGTGGTCCATCATTGACCAAAACGTTACCCTGTGGTGCACAACTGTGCATCTCAGTAAGCTAGGGATAAAAAGTGACATGGGCCTATTTGAACCTAGCAAATGGTCTAGCTGCTTTGTAAAGAATTGTGGGGGATCAGAATTGGCCACCCCAAAATGTGTTTCTTTGGCTTGATTATTTATTTATTTATTTTTCAGTGAGGAAGATTTGCCCTGAGCTAACATCCATTGCCTGTCTTCCTCTTTTTCTGCTTGAGAAAGATTAGCTCTGAGCTAACATCTGTGCCAATCCTCCTGTATCTTATATGTGGGATGCCTCCACAGCATGGCTGATGAGCAGAGTAGGTCTGCATCCAGAACCCGAACCTGCAAACCTGGGCTGCCGAAGGGCACCGTGTGGAACTTTAACCACTCGGCTCGCCACGGGGTTGGCTGCTGGCTTGATTATTTTTAGAAAGAAAAGACTCTGAAAAAAGCTTTGACCGCCCCCTCAACTTCCTAAAAGAATTTGAAATAGAAGGGCCTGTTCCAGGAAGGAGCTAATACTGTAAGATAACTATAATGTAATGTAAAATGTGTCTCTCAAGTCACATTGTGTATAGTTGGTACATTTGCATTTCCATCTCCATGTAAATTGCCTTCCTCCCCCTTGAAGTCCCAAACCTGCCCATAACACCCTCCTCTGTCTTTAGATCAAGATCATATTTAAGATGACAGCTTCAGCCATTCTGGCTGAGTTGCTCAGTTTTCCTGGGTTTCTCCCATGTACACTTCTTATAAAGCCTTGCTGATTTTCTCCTGTTATTCTGTCTCATGTCAATTTAATTCTTAGGCCAGCCAGAAGGACCGAGAGAGGGTAGAGGAATTGTCTGCTCCCCTACAGAATGAACCCGAGTAAGGAGAAATAAAAGCTGGAACCAGGGAAGTTCATGGGAATGGAGGATGTATGAAGAGTGTTGGCTCAAAATAACCAATAACCATTCTGTAGATAAGAGAGGTGAGCAAGTTTTACTTGAGCCAGAGTGAGGATTCTAACCCGGGAAGGCCTTTCCCAGAAAGGAAGGAAGCATTCTGGAGAAGAATGGTTTTCAGCACAGTCTTATACCGTTTTAGAGCGTCAAACACACCCAGAATACATATTTATCAAAGTTTCAAGAGGAATTCAGTTGCAAATTAGCAGGTCAACATGACCCCGATGTCAGGAAAGGGAGTAAGATGGTCATTACCGATAGGGTGTAGGAGGGAAAGTATGCATTCTTATTTTAAGAGAGTGCATTCTTTAGTTTAATGGTTAAAGCAGATGTACAAAGGATGTTTGATAGGCCATAAGTCAGGTTTTTTTAGTTCAAGCTGAATCAGTTTCGAACCCAAATAGTTACTCCATATACCTCAATATATGAGCATCTCTTGTCAAGATTTAAATATTTTTGTTGTTGAGAACAAGAAAAAAAATTGAGCCTGACTTCATTGTAAAAGAAGGAGGAAGGAAGAGAAGTAGGAGAGGAAATTTGTTGAGTACATTTGGGGCACGTGATGTTTCGTGGTGCCTGTGGAACATCTAGGCTATTTGGGCTGTGTGGCAGCCCTTCAGAAGAGAGGATAAAGGAGGAGATAGAAACCTGGGGCCCATCTATGTAAATATTATCCTATGATAGCAGTGAGAGGAGTTCTCCCAGAGAGAATGAATATAGAGAAAAAAGAGAAAAGGCTTCAAACAGATTCTTGTGGATCTTTAATATGCAATTATAAATTGGAGTTTCTGTGCCTTATTTCTAATATGACTAGCTGATAAAATCTGAATATTTATTTTCCAGCTTTCCAATTTAAGCAGAAAGGAGAAATAATTATTTTAGACTGCTTGCAGTTTGCAACACGATTAGAAATTAGTATATTTATGAGATGTGGATGCTTTGTTTTGAGAAATGCAGAAAGCAGGTCAGACAGAATAAATATTGCTATAAATAAGCACATACAATACGCAACCCCAAAGCATCCTGATTTTGGAAATCAAGCCATCAACCATCCAATACTTTTGGCAAAAAGAGAGGAGGCTAAGGCCAAATGAGAATTGTAAAGAGCAGATGGCAGTCCTCAGGTGACAAATATTTAACATGAGCCATAGCAGGCATTTCTCAGTAGGTTGAAAAGATCTTAATGACCTAAAATTTATTTGGACTTTCTCTGCTTCAATGAAAGGGAACCCCCACCTCCTCAGGCAGTTTATCGTGATGGATAAGGCTTTGCAGATAAAACACTGACCTGAGCTTTACTGACAAGGTAGAAGGGGGCTACAGGGCAGAGGCTCCAGAACTTTCTCTGTTCATGGGGCCCTCAGTGTCTCAGTATTTTTTTCACAGTATCCTTAGGCCAAAAGAAATACCTGACAGTTCAGTGTATTAAGTAGTTAGATCCAAACAACTTCAATAAGTATTTCTGTCATAGCAACTTAGTAGCCATTTGAAAAAAAAATACATGTAAATCGAAAGAAAAAATTTATCATTGTTGAATAACCACAATTGCTTTCTAATAGGATGTGTGCACCTGTTGGGCACTGCACAATTTGTCAAACATTGGAATCAAATTGGATACCACGATCCTCACTTCTTGTTCCCCATTAATTTTTGTGCAGTACTTGCTTGTTATCACAGCAACTACACAAAACCCAACTTCTAAAAGTTATGATGTCATCCAAAAGAATGTTGTGAGGTCTGAAAATTACCTCAAGCTTGTAATTCATGGACTGTCTGACAGATGCCAAGTATCACTGTGTTTTCTTTAAAAATATAAAATATCCGCAGCTTCCCTGTGAATTGTCTGCACCTCCTTGAGACGACTTGGCACTTAGTTAGGGAACTGTGGCTTTAGGGGACTTAGAGATAATCAGAAATCAAAACGGGATCAGGGAACAGAACATTTAGGAGATTATCTCTTTGGATAACCAAGTGGTTTGCTCACTAAGAGAAACTGATTCATTGAGTTCATAAGAGGCCTCATAATGTGCTCGCAGTTATGCATCAACATGAGTTTGCATAACTCCCTTTCTAAAGAATATAATTAGTTTTCAAGTTAAAACAATAACCTTCTGTTCCAAGATCCCATCAAATTCTTGAGTAAAATCAGATCAGACTAAGTCAGTAGTTCAGTGGGCAGAATCCAGGAATCACGGAGGTCTGACAAGGTGCCATTTGTTTTCCTGTTGGGGTCTACTGAGCTGTTCCTCTGGCACTTTGTTAAAGGACACGGTCTCAGAGCTATTATCTATTCAAGGGGCCTGGAAATGACTTTGCATATAATCACCACTCAGCCTGGAGATATTTTATTAGATGAATGAAATATTAGGCTCCTACATCACCTTAATTGTGTTCCAAATTGGATCCCAAAATTAAATCCTTGTTTTCTGTCTCTTATTACTTAACTTGGTATTTTTTTCTGGCTATGACAACATATTCATTGTAAGTTATAATTTATCAACCGTCTAGTGTCGTCATTAGGAAGAACAAGGTTACCTGTAGCTCCTAGGACAATTATGAAGAAAACTCATTTCCCTTCCCCTGTTTTCCCCTGAATCACCCTGATTCTGGAATGGGTCATCTGTGAAAGAAAGAAGAAAAGAAAACAATCATTTTTCTCTAGTGTCTATTTCATACTATGCAATTTGGCTACCTTAATGAAGATAGAACTCACAAAAACTCTTGAAGTACATAAAACAGTTTCATTTTTTACTGGTGAGGAAAATCTCCCTCAGAATTAGTAAGTGCTAGAGTGGAAATTCAGACACAACATCCGTGTTCTTTTTACTGTATACTGTCTTTTTCTCCCTCTAAGACACTTGGACAATGTGACCAGATAAAGCCTATGTCTGATCGGTGTCCCTCCATTCTAATATCACAAGTCCAAAACCAAGGCAAGTTAGGATTATAGTTAGGACCACAGTTTGGGAATGTCCCACACCAAATGTGCCAAAACCATTCATGTTGTGCTTCTTCAGATTCCTGAGGGCGCCAACACTTAGAACCTTCGCCAAAGAATCAAAAGAAACATGGATTCAAGGAAGATGAGTTTGGTACAGGGAGACGCCTTAGAGATCAGTTAATTCAGTTCCATGATATCATAGATAAGAAAAGGAGGGCCAGAGTAGTTAAACTACCAACCCAAATTAGTGAGAAGCTAGGTTTAGAAGCCAGGTCACCTGACACCAAATCTAAGGTTTTTTCTGTTTTGTCACAAAGCCTTTTGTCCATCATGGGCTTTTTTCTTTTTTTAAAATAGTAAGATAATATACGTTTAGTATAGAAATATTGGAAAATATAGATATGTAGAAGGTAATAAAAAGTAGAATTTGCCCAGAATCCTACCATTTAAGATTAACCACTTCTGTTAAAACTTCTTTCTATGCATATATATTCACATATATTTTTAAAATGTAATTCTACTATGTATGGTGGCTAGTTATTTTTTTAACTTACTATTTTGTAAATGTCTTTCTATGTCAATAAATATATCAATATCATAGTTTTTATATCACAGCATAGTATGACGTACAAAAACCTTTTTTGTGGATGTTTAGCTCCTTCCTAATTTGTTGCTATTATAACAATATTTCCATAAGCCTCTCACTATGTAAAAGCCTCTCATTATGTAAAAGATATACATCTATCTATCTATTTGCATACTATTCGACTAATTTCTCAAGATATACTCCTAGAAGTACAACTCCAAGAACAAAGTCTGTGTACTAGTTAGGGTTCTCCAGAGAAACACAGCCTATTGAATGTATATATAGAGAGAAAGAGATTTATTATAAGAAATTGGCTCACAAGATTGTGGAGGCTGAGACAACTCAAGTTCTGCAGGGTGAGTCAGCAAGCTGGGGACCCAAGAGAGTCAATGATGTAGTTCTGGTTAGAAGGTCAACAGGCTTGAGACCTGGGAAGAGTAGATGTTTCAGTTTGAATCCGAAGCATGAAACAACTGATGCCCTAGTTGGAAGCAGTCAGGCAGGAGGAATTTTCTCTTACTCAGGGGAGGGTCAGCCTTTCTGTTCTATTCAGGCCTTCAACTGAGCCTTAGGGAGGATGATCTGCTTTATTCAGTCCACCAATTTAAATGTTAATCTCATCCAGAAACACTCTCACAGAAATACCCAGAATAATGTTTAACCAGATATCTGTGTACCCTGTGGCTCATTCAAATTGACTCATAACATTAATCATAACAACATGTGAATAATTTAAAAGTCCTGATTCATATTTCCAAGTTGACCTCTGAAAATTCTGCCTAATTCAGAAGGCACACTCCAGCAGTGAAGTGTGTCCACAGTTCCCCATCCTTGCTGACGCTGGGCTTATCATTCTTTTGAAATCTTTATCAATACACAGTCGATCTTCATTGTTCATAAATTCTGTATTTGCAAATTTGCTTATATGTTACACTTTGTAACTCTAAAGTCAGTACTCGTGACACTTTCCTGGTCGTTTGTGGACATGTGCAGAGTGGTGAAAAATTTGAGTCACGTATTCCCAGTTGAGGTCAAACAAGCTGATGCTCTGCCTTCTTGTTTCAACTCTCAAATTGTAAATAAATGTCTTTTTCATGGTCAATTTAGTGCTACAATTTTTGAATTTTTGTGCTTTCATTGGTGATTTTGATGTTTAAAATGGCCCCCAAACATTGTGCTGAAGTGCTGTCTATTGTTCCCACAGGTGAGAAAACTGATGTGCCTCCCATAGAAAATACGTGTGTTAGATAAGCTTCATTCAGGCATGAGTTATAGTGCTATTTGTAACCGTCCCTGATGCAGGAAGGGTTAATAATCACTGGAAAAGGCTTGCCAACAAACTGTGACCTGGAAGTGAGAAGGCGGGTTAACCAATGACAGGTAAGACCTCCAGGGGGAGGCAACCTAAGCCAGGCACGGTGGCCCAGGGGCACAGATGGAGACACGATATGGGGAGCAGGAGGGACCGTTGCCTAGGACGCCTTGCCTGCTCCGAGATAAAACTGTATGAGCACAGCAATAACATGATAATATCAAAACAGAGGGCTCCTTGAGAAATCATTAAGAATTCTTGGCATCACTAATTACTTTGTCCAGAATACCTGTGTATGTTTAACAGATGTAAGCTATGTATATATTGAAATGCTGGTTATAATAAACTCAGAGTGGCCATCAGCCCTCTCTGCATCTATCCTGGTATGTACATTGGATTGTGACACCGACACTATTGGCTGGGAGTTCAACATTAATGAATCTACAGCATGGTATATCCAGAAGAAGGAAGAGGAAATTCACTGATCTGTACATGAGGCTGTTCTGGAAAGTGTTAAAGTAACATGCACAGTTCATGGTGAAGCTATGGAAAAGATGGAAAGATAGCTAAATCTGTGGATTTATGAAATGACGGCTGATTAAAAAAAGTATAGTGGCATTGTTGTGAGGCTGAAACCCAAGAAATTTGTGGTCACATTACCCAGGATCAGTATAATGTTAAACTTATAAAGTTATTATAAAGACGTACTGCATATAATTAGACAGTTATATATTTATCAGTTGAAAAAAATGTGACCAAAATCTCACGGGAACCTAATCCTGTGTTTCCCCTAGGAGCAATGGTTTGGTATTGACTAATGCAGTGTTCCCAGCGACTTTATAGAACCTAACGACTGGGAATAACAAGAGTCAGCTGTGAACTGTGATTGCCTCCTATTGTTTAAATTTACAAATCTTTCATTGTACTTAAAATTGAGCTTTTCGTGTTTGATAACCATATACGTTTCTTCTTTGTCAAGAGGCAGTGGAGCGTAGTAAAGAACATGTGCACTGTCTGCAAGGATGTCCTGGCTCCACTTACTTGATATTGAGAAATCTGGGTTTTAAAATTTTTTCTCTCTTATATACATGATTGCCTTTACTTTCTGAGCTTTGCTTTTCACTTACAAAATGAAGTTATGAGTTTTTCCAATTCTATGATTTTTGATTTTATAATCTGTAAAATGAAGGTGTTATATCCTAGATCAACTCTAAATTTATTTCCATAATGTACATTTTGGGATTCAATGACCGTTACAATCTTTCCGGAGGCAGAATGCAATTGATGGGATGATAGCTACATTCTGTGATTCTGTCTTGAGGGGCTGATTTATCTGAAGGATTTTGAGTGATAATATTCCTTGGAGTTGTTGTATACGTGGTTTTGGATTGTTGAGCTAGTCTAATTTCTTGTCATTATGTTAATTCAGATTAGTAAACAAAACCTAGACTCATTTAATCAAATAAGAATTCGAATTTTTATTCTATATTATCATAATATTATATTATCTATGTTGTTTTTAACGTCCTCTGTTTCTCCAGTTGCTCATGGATTACCCTGAGTTGAATCACTACATTTACCTCTTAATATTGCTGATTATCACGTAATTGCTGCTAAGAAGTGAAGTAAGTAATGATAATTTTAGCTAAGAAAAATACAATCACCAAAATTTGAACTTAAGAGGCTCAATTTTCAACTAAAATAAAAATAATATTTAGTGTGTAGCATGTAGAAGAGATAAAGTTAACAGCAGACAACTGTTCTCAGGGCAAAATTTGTAACCACTCTTCAAGATCTTGAGTTTTATCTGGTCTTACACCTCTATTCATGTAACCAAATGTTTCTTACTCCTCCTTGGTTGCTTGCTTGTACTTGTTTTCTTATCGTCAGGCCCCAAGAATCTACTAACATTCTTTGTATAGATTGTGCTCACATACAGCTAACCTACCAGGATAGATAATAAGCTCCCGAAGTTGCCAATCCAGAATTATAACATTTGCTTAGCTTTTTCTTTTTTTTCAGAATTATCAATGACACTTGCATTTAAATGGTCAGATATTAAGGAAATAAAGTATACATTCTAGGAAAGAAATTGACTTATCTATGTGTAACAAACATTGATCATTTGTGGCTGTCTGGTATCTTTTGAATACCTTCTCTGTATTTTGATAATCTCCCGCACTCTGAGTTTTTCCTCTCTAAAGCAGAATCCAGGAAATTCACTTTTCTAGACTTCTTTGCCTCTAGACTGAGGACAGGAATCTAGATTCTGTCATTCACACTCTGGAAGGCTCATTCAAAAGTGAGCGACCTGAGTATGTAACACCCATTTTTCTGGAGAGGCTGGTAGGTGGGATACGCGGCTTTTAGTGATAGACATTTCTTGGTCAAATGTCTGTGTTCCCAGATGCTCAGCCTCCTCCCCTTCTCACTAACCTGCCTAATGAACCTATGGGTCCCTTTAACAAATTCTTTCCCTCCTTAGGTTAAGCAGAGCGTATTTTGTTCTTTGTAAATTTTAAAAGTATTTAACGGTTTTTACCAAAAATCCACATAGTTTCGAAAAATAAAAGAGTTATAATAAATATCAGCTGCCTCTTCATCCTCATTTCCAATTCCATTACCCACGGACATTCACTTTCGACAACTTTGGTTTGGTGTTTTCCCCTCCTCCATATACAAATGATATGTGTATATAACTTTTTCTTTATTTATCACATTTAGTTATTACCTATTCACTATGGATTTCTTCTTTCATGTTCACCTGTCTTCCCTTCCTCTATCTTCCCAACATCTTTATAAAATATTTGCTTAAATAATTGGTCAGTGTTTACTATGTAGATACTGGTCACTGATAAGCCAAGTAGTATATGTTATTACATTTTACTTTTCTCAGCCTTTTGCTTTTCCTGGAGCCAATAGTTACCTTGCTCCTCCCTTGTTTGTTTGATTTTCAATATACCTCTTCAAATTCTCTGTCAGATCACCCAAATACTCATTATTAACATTTTTTCAAATAAATCTGATAATCTGGAGACTCCCCTCTCTGTTTCAGTCTGTGCTGGCTGCTGTGGAGATGAAGGCACGGCTGTCCTGGTGGGACTGCACTTTGCGGCTTTCTTGCGTTGGCTCTTCTGTCTTCCAGGCCCCAGTCTGCCTCTTTCTTGTTTGACTGGCACACTCCGCTAGAGCACATCACACAGTGTCTTTCTGAAAATGGACAGATGGGATTTTGAGTCCTTGCGCTTCTGTAAATTCTCTATGCACTCCTCACACTTGATCATTTAAGTCTAAAATTGAGTAATTTTTCTCATAGCATTTTTCTATAAGCAGCACTTCCCTTTTTAAAAGAATCGTTTTTCTGTATTGTTTTCTAATTGTCATTTTCTTTAAATTAATTATTAACTCATGGACATCGCTAAAGTGAATATAGAAGGTATTTGCATTTTTAGGTGGATATTTGCATATCTGAATATATTTTGCCACCATTAAAAGGAGCTCAATATTTTACAAAATGAAATTTATAAAATATTTTATGTATCATAAAAATGATGTGAATGATGTTAATTTATAGTCCTCTGATTATCTTCTTCAAGACCTAAGAAAATTTAGTGAACTATAAGAACAATTGGACTTATGTCTGATATCTGTTGCCAATAGGGAGGATTAGAACTCTGGAATATTATCATTTCTAAAGAATCTACCAGGTAAATCCTGAGATTCATAGGTGTTATGATGATTTTTTTATGCTTCTGTTTACTGCCAGAAATCCTGGCTTCTCCCATTAATCCAAAGAATTTTTGAAATGAAAAGTCCAAAAACATAAACCCTGAGATTTAAATATTAAGATAAAAATGATATAAAAAGTGTTAAGTAAAATCTAACAGGTAGTTTCTATGAAAGTAAACTTAGATCCTCTAGAAAATTCTGAGTCAAGCTGTATAAGCATCTCTATGAGAAATAGCAATCTCTAAGTCTCCAATATTTTATTTTTAGGTATTACATCGCTTCTGTATTCTGACATATTGTTATGCAATATTATGCCTACAGAAGGCACTCAATAAATAATAGTATGTGGAATAAATGAATAAATGAGAGATGTAGCAAATGTTTAAATAAGAAAGTTCAAAGAGTTTTTTGCAGTGGAACACATGTAATTATTATGTAAATTCTGCACTAATGGTAAATTAGGAACTTTCAGTGTGCAAAGATTTCACTGTCTCCTCCTCCATTTTTTCCTCAACATCTTACTCAGGTACTGAATTATATGTCTTGTCATCATCACTGCCACTTGATTGGGAACTTTAGGAGAATAAGGTTTGTGATTAATTCATCTTTGTATTTACCTCAGCAGCCACCATTTTCCTTTGCACACAGAAGGTGTTCAATCAATGTCTAGAGAGTTGAGTCAGTAGTGCATCTTTGGTTTACTATCCACCAGGTTCAACAACGCGACAGTACCTTTCCAATAAAGGAATGAGAAATGGAAGTTGCGTGAAAAAAAGACACTAAGGTAAATTACAGGACAATAATGTACAGAAAGCAGGGATAAATATAAGGACGTTTCTTTTAAGAAATTCATCTAAAAATTTCACAGTAATTTAATGCCTTTGAGATCTTTGGCAGACACTTTTAAATAATACAAAGAGGATATTGATTTCAACCAACAAGGGACTTGATTAGTACCCTGCTCTTGTTAGGATTAAAATAATACCTTAATAATAGCCATTCAAAGAATTTGCTTTCACAAAAGCCTTTTTAAAGAAACATACAGCCGTTTTGAATGCAAATACCTCCATGCAAAAATCTCCATGCAAATACCTGAGGTTAAGAAGCTTTAGGAAGTTGGAAGGGTAATTTCTTTTTCTGACTAGAGAAAAAAGGAATGAAGGGATCTGAGTAAACATAAATATGTTAATCTGGGGAGGAAGTTAAAAATCGGAATGCTGAAGGACCACCTAGGTCTTGGATCCCTACATTGGGGAACTTAATTCCTGTGGGAAACCTAGTTGAGATCTGCCAGCTCTTTCGTCATCTTGTTGTGTTTGCTCATCAAAGGAGAGTATTGGCTCATTATAATTTTTTGTAATAAAACACTGATATGAAGCATCATAAAATGCACCTCTAGATACAAAGCCAGCTCAAATTTCCAACTTTTCTTGCTGACCTCTTTCTTTTAACGTCCTTGGCTGCCAGGCTAAATGCAGATTCCTTGAAGGCAGGACTTTCTTATTTTGCATAAGCTTAAAATCATGCCATGCACACTTGGCATTTAGGAGTATTCTTTGGTGTTGATTAAAGTGAGATTGTTTTCTATTCTTTACAGATTTCCTATTCAATTACTGACAAGCTGCTATAATGTAAATCAGAAGTTCAGTGGTTACGAAATTTTCTTAGTTTCTGAACTGTTTAGCAGACAGTGAATGTTGTCCCTGAATCAATTAGTTCAGTTAGAGGGCAGAGGCAATGATGGAAGGTCCAGATCCATTACCGTTATTGATTTGTTTTCCCTTCACAAAGGGAATCTTTGTACCCTGACATAAACTTCACCCCATTTCCAATTAGGTGGTATGCAAATGTACATGAGTGGTTCAGGACAATTTATCAGCAAGTCTGATAAGCAGCTCCAATATCATGACTCTGAGTATAATTTTTGTAGAAGGATAACACCTTACCAAAGCCATGATAACACTTAATGAGCAAAAGGGTAAAGTTTAAAGCTGAATAAAAAATTACCAACTCTTTCTTTAGTCTACTGGCTGTTTACAAACTTTCCAAATCTAGAAACTAAAATATATTTTGACAAATAAAAATGGCAAGCAATAGGATATATTGGAGAATATGAGGAAGCCATTTGGTATAAACCTAATTCGGCCTGACCTTGTCTTTCCAAAAGGGCCTGACCGTGGCTGTTGAGCATGCATTGTATATCTGCTTTAGATTTTCCCTATGGCAAGAACAAAGGCCCTTGAGATAAAGGTGCAACTTCCCTCCCCCTCCCAACGTTGGCGTCTCCTTAAGGATTAAGCATCTTTCCTTAGGCTAGGAACTGATTGCTGCTCTCACCTGTGACCACTGAGCTCCAGACAATAGACTTGCCTCTTGCTGCACCCTCTGAGATAGCCGACCCACTATCTGCTGTGTCCATCAAGCGCTGTGCCGACAGGGTGATCTTGTGACTATTGTGGGAGGGACATTTCAATCATATGTAAAGCACCCTCTTTGGGGGTATATAACCACTCTGTACACCTCATTTCTTTGGTGCCGTTTCTTCCTTCGGGAAGAAAGGCCCCAGGCCATGGTCCTCAGATTTCAGCTCAGACTAAACTCACCCAAATTTTCATTTATAGATTGGTTATGGATTATTTTTGTCGACATAGAAGTCCAGGAAGAAAAGAAATGTATTAAAATTTTAAGAGTACACAAAATTGTTGACGAAAATAATCCATAACCAATATGTAAATGAAAATTTAGGTGAGTTTATTCTGAGCTGAAATCTGAGGACCATGGCCTGGGGCCTTTCTTCCCGAAGGAGGAAAGGGCACCAAAGAAGTGAGGTATACAGGTGGGTTATATACCCCCATACAGGATGTTTCACATATGATTGAAATGTCCCTCCCACAATAGTCACAAGATTGCCCTGTCGGCACAGCGCTTGATGGACACAGCAGGTAGTGGGTCTGCTATCTTGGAGGGCGTAGCAGGAGGCAAGTCTATTGTCTTGAGCTGGGTGGTCACAGGTGAGAGCAGCAATCAGTTTCTAGCCTAAGGAAAGATGCTTAATCCTTAAAGAAATGCCAACGTTGGGAGGGGGAGGGAAGTTGCACCTTTATCTCAAGGGCCTTTGCTCTTGCCATAGGGAATCTCTAAAGCAGATATATAATGCATGCTCAACAGCCATGGTCAGGCCCTTTTGGAAAGACAAGGTCAGGCCGAATTAGGTTTACACAAAATGGCTTCCTCATATACTCCAATATATCCTATTACTTGCCATTTTTATTTGTCATCTACTAAAAGGGTTAACTGAGTGGCAAATATGTTTATTGGTTAATAACTTATCATTAATCAGGAATCATTTATTGTAAAAAGCATTTCTCTTCACGCCACTCTGTGCAAATTATAAGGCAATACCAACTTTGGAAAAGTAGCTAAGCCTTTCTTCCTGATTTCTCTGCTTCAGTAAGCATGCTGTAAGTTTCCTTTTGGTAGTAAATTGTTGATAGACATTGCAATAACAATTTTTAAAAATTAAATACTAGAATAACTTAAATGAGTGAAAAGAAGAGTGTTATAGTTCAAATGATATCTGTCATTTTCAAGTTTTAGACTTAAATTATTTTCCTAAGATGATCAAGGAAATAAAAACTAATTTTCTTTTTAATCATGCTTTCTTCTGGTTAAGAAAATAAATGTTGGTTATAGAAAATTAGAAAAGCAGAAACTTATAAAGAATAAAACTAAATGACCTACTTATAACCTGTGATGAGAATATAACTTGGTATAACATTTTTGGAGATCAATTTGGCAATATCTATTTTTAAAAGCATATAATCTATAACCTAGCAATCACCTTCTAGGAATTTAAGAAATAACTGCCTTAGCAAATGAAGAAATATCTATAAAGACAGCCTTGAAACATTTCTCTTAACAGCAAAGAACACAAACAAAAAAAGTTCATTAATGAGAGGATAGTAAAACAAGTTATTAGTTTACATTATTTAGAACTTGGTTCATTCAACAAATATTTATTGAGAACCCACTATATGCAAGGCCTGTCCTATGCACTTGGATCTAGCAGTAAAGAAAGAAATCCTGACCCAATGAAGCTTATGTTCTAGGGGAGGAAACAGAAACTAAACGGAATAAATTAGTAAATTATACAGTGTGTCAGGAGGTAAGTAGTGTTGTGCAACCAATAATAAGAATGAGGTGGATATATGTGTATGGACCTGAAAATATGTCCACGGTGTATCTGTAATTCAAAAATAAAAATAAGTTTTGTATGCATATATCAGGACCCATTTTAATAAAAAACCAAATATATGCGTGTGAATGTACATGTAAATATTCACAAATATGTCCATGTAAACTTAGGAAAACATCTACAAAGACGTGTCCACAACTGTTAATGTAACATAACAACTCCAGCATGAGATGTGGGAGGGCAGAGTACACATCAATGTATATATACATTGTGGAAGATCTATCAGTAATTTCTTTTTCTTTTTATATTATTTAGTATTTTTCAAATTAAATAAAAATAATGAAATGACTTTTATCACTACTCCAGATAAAATAATTTTTAACCCTTTGATGGGCTTCTTTTCAACCTTTATTTAAATCTCTGACGCAATGTAATAATCTGATAGTTGTTATAATTTTGGAAACTCAACATCATTGAGTATTGAAGAAGACCTGTGGGCTCTTGAAAGAAGCTTATGCACCCAAAAGGGGGTTACAAGGATTAACTGATTATTTGAAGCATATCTGGTTTAGAAATGCTGCTACAAAGTAAAGAGACTGATTTTCTTTTTAAAAACAAATAAATCCCCAAACTTTTATATATATATTATAGTAAGGCCATTTAAAATAATGATATTTAATAATAAATATGCAAGTCAAATTTATATATATTTTTTATGTTTGGAGACTATACTCTCAAATATCTATCCATGCCAATCAAGTTTACTCAATCTTGACTAAATATATCAAAGTAGTTCTTAATGGGCCAGCCCAGTGACGTAGTCGTTAAGTTCACACTCTCCACTTTGGTGGTCCAGCGTTCATGGGTTCAGATCCCCAGCACAGACTTATACACCGCTCATCAAGCTATTCTGTGGTGGTGTCCCACACACAAAACAGGAAGATTGGCACGGATGTTAGCTCAGGGACAATCTTCCTCAAGCAAAAAGAGGAGGACTGGCAACAGATGTTAGCTCAGGGCCAATCTCCCTTATGAAGGAAAAGAAAAGAACAGAAAAGAAATAGTTCTAAAGTCATTCTGAGTCTTTTAATGTGGAAAATCACCCCATCCTTTGGTATATGGAGCTGTGCCCTATATCATCATTCAGCTATCAGGATTGAGTCTGGATGTGATTTATTGATATGTCACTCTGTTCAACCAGCAGTGTATTTTGAATGTGATGGGCATATAAATAATCAAGATGCAAATTATATATAGGTAAAATAACCTTGTAGTCAGCACTCCTTTTGATGATAAGCTGAGGTGTTTTGTAAAAATAATGAATAAACCTTCCTTCCAAAAATCAGTAATGTTTCAAGGATGATTGAAGTAAGAATGTTTTTAGGATTCAAAATATAAAAGGCAATAAGAAATGACTCCAGTGAGTTAGAATGGATTTATATCTAAGGTGAGGTGAGTTGAATAGACTTTAGATAAATTTTAAAATTAATTTTTTTAGCTAGAAATGTCAGTTATTGGAAGTTGTTCATCATAGGTGGGTATTAATCCTCTTGATTAATTATTTTCTCAAAGTTGTGTCATAATCTCAAAAACAGTCATATAGTTTAGTGACAGTTTCACTTTGCAGAGAAGGTGTGTTCCAATTTCATTTCCTCAGCGTTTTTATTTTTGTGCAAGTTTATTGCAGATCTGTGGGTCTCTTCGTGAGCTGTGTCATTCTCCATGGCTTTGATCATTCAATGGTACATTTCTGCTAGTTCTAGAGATCTTAAAATACTGGTACAGTTTTAAATTTGATAGGATGTGAGGATCAAGGAGTAGATGCAGCCCTTACTCCACTATAAAGGGGATTAATCCACAGAAATCTTGGTAATATCATGAAACATAAATGGAAATTAGCGAGTGCTTGAAGGAAGGGAGCCTAGCCTGATATTACAGGGATTAGCAAGTGCTCTGCTTCGTTGCTCAAGACGAGTGCCACCTTGCAGTAAGGGCTGCTTTGCTTTACACAAGCACGAGGGCGCGATTGCAATCAGTCGATTTTAGAATATGGGTATCAGCCATGCTGACTATTAGCCCATAGCTGGGATTAGGTGACACAAAACCATTCAGTCCATTTTTCAAGCGTGACTTTATTCAGGGGGTTGGTTGGTGTGTGTCATGAATACCAGCTCAGCTCTGTTAATTGGCTGGAGTGTTTCAGTTTTACAGTTAACATATGAAATTTTAAATGCCATATTCAGGGCACACTGACAAGCGTGTTACCTGCTGTGTCCATCATTTCCTACCCATCCTCAGAACTAGACAGGTGGCCTTGTGATGAATACTTTAAAAGACTGACAAAGTTATCTTTCACTAAGAAATGCCAGCATTGGGATAAATCAGGTTTTGGATAAAAGCCAAAGCTTTAATTATGGAGAATATTAGGATTACTATTTATATCCTTGGTATGCCAAAATAGCTTCCTTGGCATATCAATGAATAAATTAAGTTTATTATGGGTTTACTGGAGAAAATTCTGATTTTGAGATTTTGCTTTACCTTATCTCAGTAACAATAAGAATAGTAATGATAATGAGAGCTCACCTAAATTAAGCAAATATTGTATGAAAGGCTGCTGTTTTATATGATTATTTGATAAGGATACACCACGTTATGAGGTAAATAGTGCTATTATTGTTATTTTCTATGTGAGGAAATGGATACTCCGTGTTAGTTTTCTATTGCTTTGGAATATATCACCACAAATTTGCCAACTTAACACCCATTTATTTGCTCCCAGTTCTGTAGGGTGGAAGTCCGGGCAGGGCATGACTTCGTTTCTGCTCCGGATCTCACAATGCTAAAATTAGGTGTCCGCTGGGCTGCTTTCTCCTCTAGAGCCTCTGGGGAAGAATCCACTTTCAAGCTCATTCAGGCTGTTGGTAGAAGCCAGTTCCTTGAGACATGGAACAGAGGTCCCTATTTTCTTCTGGCTGTCAGCTGGGGCTCCCAGAGGCTCCCACGTTCCTTGCCATGTGGCCTCCTCTATCTTTAAAGCAGGCAATGGGAATGTCTTGTGTCAAATCTCTGACTCCTTTGTCTCTGACCTCAAGACCCAGGTTTAACCGGCTCATGTGGTTATCAGGTCTAGTCTTTCTTAAAATCAACTGTGCCACATGACATTGCCCAGTGATGGGAGTAACTCTCCTGTCACGTTCACACTCTCGGGGGAAGGCATTATAGAAAGGTTGAGTCACTGCAGATGATTCTAGAATTCTGCCTCCTACACCCTGACAACATAAATTACTTTTCTAGGTAACACAGCTAAAAACTGGTGGCACCAGGATTCAAACCCATGGCGGTCTGACTCTAGAACTTTGCCCATTTTGCCGAATAGGCCCTGTATATTGAATTTAAAACTACAGCTTAGTGGAGGATGTCTGGCCATTGTATTGTCATTGAATAGTGCTCCTCGGAGGCCTGCAGAGGCCCTGACTAGACCCTATCATCTCTTCCCTCATTCTAACCTCATATCAGTTTTATAATTTTTAAATTTTATCACCATGATACATGCATTTAGTTTGAAAAGTCATAGGGTGCCATAAAGGTTATTTTTATTTTCTATTTTGAAATCAAGCTGGCTTATAGAAAAGCTTCCAAATTTAGAAATCTCATATACCCATCACCCGAGTTCCCTAATTGTTAACACTTCACCGCATTTACTTTACTGGTCTCTCTCTATATGTGAATAGTATTTATTAACAGCTTTATTGAGAGATAATTTACATACCATAAAGTCCACCCCTTAAAAGTGTAAAATTCAATGATTTTCAGTGTATTTACAGAGTTGTTCAACCATCAGTCTAGTCTAATTTTAGAAGACTTCCATCATCCCCTCAAAAACCTTATATCCATTATCAATCTTTCCCCAGCCAACCACTAATCTACTTTCAGTCTCCACAGAGTTGTGGTTCCGGGCCGTTTCATGTAGACGGAGCGTGCTGCTGCTGACTAACTCATCACGGCATTAGTTCAGGGATGAAACCCCACCAGAAGGGGTCCAAGCCCCAGTTTAACCAGGAATGTAATATTAAAACATTTTCTAAAGAATTCTTTGAAATATAATTCCGGGGACTCCTAGGTTTCTAGAGTTGATACATTAAGAATTTATCTACTTCTCTGACTTCAACAAATTAGTAAATATCTTCAAAGTTTTAATAAATTTATGTATCTTTTTCAAAAAAAGCTTAGTTGGTTTTCCTTGGGTGTCAATAGATTTTATTGTTCTAAGGAGTAATGAGTTGATGACAATTTCCTTTTTTATTGTCTCTTTAAATATAAAATGTGTAACAATTCTTTATTTTAAACATTTAATTAAAACACAAGCTCAAAAAACAATGTGGTCTTTAGTGACTGGCTTTTTTCATTTAGCATGATGTTTTTGAGGTTCATCCCTGTTGTAGCACCTATCTGTACTTTGTTCCTTTTTGCGGCCAAATAATATTCCATTATATAAATATACTACATTTTGTTTATTCATTTGCCAGCTGATGGACATTTGGGTTGTTTCTACTTTTTTGACTATTGTAAATAATGCTGCTGTGAACATTTCTATATAGTCATGCGTCACAACAATGGGGATACGTTCTGAGAAAGGCAATGTTTTGCAATTTCATCGTTGTGTGCATATCACGGAGTATATTTACACAAGCCTACTACACACTTAGGCTATATGGTACTAATCTTATGGGACCACTATCGTATCTGCAATCCTTTGTTGACCAAATGTCATTATGCAGTGCGTGACTGTACTAGTTTTGTGTGAACACATGTTTTATTTCTTTTGGGTAGATGCCTAGAAATAGGATTTCTGTATCATATGGTAACTCTACGTTTAACATTTTGAGGAACTGACAATCTGTTTTCCAAAGCAGCTGTACCATTTTACATTCCCACCAAACAATGCCTGAGAATTCCAATTCCTCCACATCTTGTCAACACTTGCTATTGTTTGTCTTTTTAATTGTCGTTTTCCTAGAGTGTGTGAAGTGGTGTTTCATTGTGGTTTGATCTGCATTTCCCTAATGACTAATGATATTGGTGTCTTGTAATGTTCTTATTGACAATTGTATATCTTCTTTGTAGAATTGTCTATTCATATCCTCCGCCCATTTATAAATTGTGTTGTCTTTTGAGTTGTAAGTTCTTTATATATTCAAGAGTTATGTTTGAAAGTCTCCTTTGAAGAACAACATTTAAAAGTTTTGATGAAGTCCAATTTATCTATTTTTTTTTCTTGATGTCTTGGTTTAGGCGTCATATCTAGAAACTGTTACCTAATTCAAGGTCATAAAGATTTATGCCTTCACAGGTGATTATAGTTCAACTCTTACATTTAGTTCTTTGATTTATTTTGAGTTAGTTTTTGTGTATTATATAAGGTAGAAGTCCAACTTCATTCTTTTGCATGTGGATATTTAGTTGGTCCAGCACTGTGTGTTGAAAAGATTGTCCTTTCTCCATTAAATTGCTCGGCACCCTTGTTGAAAATCAATTGCGCAGAAATGTTAAGGTTTATTTCTGGAGTCCAAATTCTACTCCATTGATCTGTATGTCTATTTTTATGCCAATACCACACACTCTTGATTACTGTAGTTTTGTAGTACGTTTTAATGTTGGGAAATGTGAATCCTCCAACTTTGTTCTCCTTTATTCTGAGTCCCCTGTATTTCCATCTGAATTTTAAGAACAGCTTATCAATTTCTACAAAGAAGCTGCCAGATGGGGTTTTGATAGGCATTGCATTGACTATGTAGATCAGTTTGGAGAACACTGCCATCTTAATATTGTCTTTCGATTCACGAACCTGGATGTCTTTCCATTTATTCAGTTCCTTTCAACAATGTTTTGTAGCTTTCAGTGTACCAGTCTTGTGCTTGTTTTGTTAGTTTTATTCCTAATATTTTACTCCTTTTGATGCTATTATAAATGCAATTGCTTTGCTAATTTCATTTTCAGATTGTTCATTGCTAGTTTATGGAAATGCAGTTGATTTTTGAATATTGACCTCGTATACTGTAACCTAGCTGAATTCATTTATTACCTCTCATAGTTTTCAGTGGATACCTTAGGATTTTCTGTCTAAAAGATTATTTCATATCTGCAAATAGAAATAGTTTGACTTCTTACTTTCCATCTGGAAAAACCTAATTTATGAGGCTAGAAACTTCCAATAATGCTTTTCTATCAAACATTTTTTCTTCTGATCAAAGATTCAATCCAGGATATGTGCTGCATTTACCTATAATAGCTTGTTAGTCATCTCCAATCTGGTCGTTTTCCTCAGTGTTTTCTTACCTTTTGTTTCTTTGATATTTTTGAAGAGCACAGGCTTGTTGTTTGGTAGAATGTCCCTCAATATGGGCTTGTCTTATGTTTTCTCATGATCAGATCTAGATGATGATGTTTGGTAGAAAATCCACAGAAATGGTTCTGCGTTCTCTGTGGGACACATGATGTTGCTTTGCCCCATTACTCATGGTGTTAACTTTGAACATTTTGGTAGAGTAATGTTTACCCAGTTCTTCCGCTGGAAAGTTTATAAATAAATATGCATATCTTGTTATTCAACAAACTTTTATCCATTTGGTTTAGCATCTGTTGGTGATTTATTCCTAAATCAATTATTACCATAATAGTTGTTAAATGTGTTGTGTTAAATGTGTTAAATAGTTGTAAATTCTTTTAATTATCATTCCTCCCAATTATATTAGTTGGCCTTCTATTTTAATTTAATGTATAACTTTCCTTTCTTCTCCACTTTAAAAAAAACTCAGGGGTTAGCCCAGTGGCATAATGGTTAAGTTTGTACGCTCTGCTTCAGTGGCCTGGGGTTCGTGGGTTTGCATCCCAGGTACAGACCTACACACCACTCATCAAGCCATGCTGTGGTGGCATCCCACATACAAAATAAAGGAAGAGTGGCATGGCAATAGATGTTAGCTCAGGAACAATCTTCCTCACCAAAAAAAAAAAAAAATCACTCATACACTCATTTTTTTATATCAGTATGGAATCATGGATTCTTTTCTAATTCAATGTGTTGTATTATTAATATCATTATTTTTTTGATGCTAAAACTATTTTATATTTAGGGGCTAGTGGGAGCCCCTTCGAACTAGCTTCTTTGCTCTTTTGACAATTCTTCAGCAATGGTTTAGCATCTTCTGGAAGGAAAAGATGTTCCTGACTTGTTTTGTACTTTCTCTGTTTCAGGCCTCTTATCAGCCATTTCACCAAGGAGTGCAGAATCTTTTTATTAAGAACGTTATTTAAAAACAAAAATCTAAGTACTAGATGCTCTCGTTGCTACTGAGGTATTAATACTTCTGGGCCTCTAAGAAGATAGAGGTAGGAAATAGATTTTCACAGGCACATATATATACATACACTTACGACTGTATCTATTTCTGTATCTATATTTTTAAAAATGAGTTTACATTGATTTGTGAAATTATAATCCAACATTACAGGCTTCATTTTCGCCTTTATTCTGTCTTTATTTGGACCTGGTTCCACAGGATTTGCTGGTCCAAGACTCTTCAAGAAAAAAGAAAGAGGGGCTGGCCCTGTGGTCTTCTGGTTAAGTTTGGCGGCCCAGATTCAGTTCCCCAGTGTGGACCTATACCACTAGTCAGCAGGCATGCTGTGGTGGTGACACACATACAAAATAGAGGAACATTGGCACAGATGTTAGCTCAGGGAGAATCTTCCTCAAGCAAAAAGAGGAAGATTCATAAAAAAAAAAAAAAGAGGAAGATTGGCAATAGATGTCAGCTCAGGATGAATCTTCCTCAGCAAAAAAAAAAAAAAAGAGAGAGAGAGAGAAAGAAAGGTAACCAATAAATATTTTTTTTTTTAAAGATTTTATTTTTTCCTTTTTCTCCCCAAAGCCCCCCAGTACATAGTTGTATATTCTTCGTTGTGGGTCCTTCTAGTTGTGGCATATGGGACACTGCCTCAGCGTGGTCTGATGAGCAGTGCCATGTCCGCGCCCAGGATTCGAACCAACGAAACACTGGGCCGCCTGCAGCGGAGCGCTCGAACTTAACCACTCGGCCACGGGGCCAGCCCCAACCAATAAATATTTTTAAAGAGAGGAAAAGAAAAGAAAAGGGAAGGGAAGGAGGAAAAGCCCATGAGGGTTTTGATAAGAACTGTTGTCTGTGCAGCTTCTTCCTGCCCACAGTTCCTCCAAAGAAAATTACTTTCAACCCTTGTAGCTGTTTCTTACCACATTTACATCCATGCTAATACTCTTTTTGTCTTCATTAAAAAAAATAATCTTATGGGGCTGGCCTGGTGGTGTAGTGGTTAAGTTTGTGTGCTCGATTTCACTGTCCTGGGGTTTGTAGGTTTGGATCCTGGGCACGGACCTACACACCACCCAGCAGACCACGCTGCAGCAGTGTCCCATAAACAAAGTAGAGGAAGATCGGCAGGGATGTTAGCTTGGGGACTATCGTCCTCATAAAAGAAATTAAAAATAAAAAATGAAAATAATAATAATAATGCTAGATATCACCTATAGCCGTCCCACTGAGGAGACTATTTCCCTCTTTTACCCCTGGGCTTTCCCTCCTCCATTCTCACAACATTGTTAAATCATGTTTTTTCATTACCTCAGTTAATATTGTTTAAAATATTTACGATCATTTAGCTGAGTCACAAGGAATACTATTATTACATTTCTTTTCTTGCAAACATTTTGATTTCCCTGGAGTTACAATAATTGTCTTATTTTTAGTTTATCTTTCTACATACCTATTATTAAATTCAATGTCAAACTCTCAACTGAACCATACATTTTCTCTCAAAACATTCAGCCTCTCTAGGTAGATTGGCAGTTATCTTTATTTTTCTTCATGATAACCCCCTTAGTGGTCATTGCCTGTTTATTCCAATATGCGCCAGTTGCTCAGTAGGCTTATACACCATTGTTCCTTTGGGACCAGTGTCAACTGTAGACCTGGACAGCCAGGACCCCTGCTCTACACTTTTGCGAACTTCTCTCTAGTTGAGCCCTTCCCACAGAGAGAAGAATCTGGGGGGGCCAACCAATAGGACATTTTCACCCAGAGCCTGGGTACCCCTTCTGAGCCTTGTTCCAGGTATGTAGGACTTCAGAATTCACTGCCCAACGGGCCCCAGGTTGTTATCTGTGGCCCGAATAATTCTCTTCCCCAAGTGCGTTTTTGTGAGGGCAGACTGTGCCCTTTGTGTGTGCCCATCTGAGGATGGCCAAGGGGCAGCAGCCGTTTGCTGGGGCAGGCGAGGGCGATGGGAGGCAGTATTGAGTGACACTGGACCTGCAAGATGAGTGCAGGTGGTGAGCATTGTTTGTTCCTTTGTCCTCCTCCACAATTGTTAGAGTGCATCTTCTAGGACTTTCCTTCACTATCTATGGGAATTTGTTTGAGTGTTCTTCATTGTTTGATTCACTGTTTCTTGGAACCATACTTATGGAATATTTTGTCCCTTCAGATCCATTTTCAAACTTTTTCCAGACCCTTCCCTGTGCCCTAGGATACTGACCTTTATGGATTTGGTTGGGTTCTGCTGATGAGGATCTCTGGCTAGAGCCTGGTGGCGTGGAGGAGAGTAGGTTTGAGGCATTAATCCTCTCACCTTGTGCCCTGAGAAGTAGCTGCAGGTTGGCTGCGTTCTCTGCCAAAGCCACAGCTCCTGCCAGATAGCTTTCCTGGAGAGCTAGTATCTTTGGTAATTGCTCCCTCTTTTTGTACCTTTGGGAGCAGGGGCTGTGACAGCTAGCTCCACCATCCCTTTATCAAACTCATCTCAAAGGCCCAGTTTGAGTATGAGATCTCTTCTGAGGTAGCACTCTGACTAATAAATTATGTTTTCCCTTTTTTTGGTTTACACCCTCATTTTGGTAGAGCACAATCAAATTCTCCAGTATCTTTCTGAGACAGGATACAGTAAATTTTTTTTTTCTTTTTCTTATTCTCCCCAAATCCCCCCTGTACTTGGTTGTATATTTTAGTTGTGGGTCTTTCTTGTTGTGCTATATGGGACGCCATCTCAACATGGCCTGATGAGCACTGCCATGTCCGCGCCCAGGATCCAAACTGGTGAAACCCTTGGCCACTGAAGCGGAGTGTGTGAACTTAACCACTCGCCACGGGGCCACCCCCCAGATTTTTCATACCTCTGATCTAGAAGTTTCTTTATTTTATCCTCACACCTGGTTAAGTTTAGCTGGACATAGAATTCTAAGTTACGTATATTTTTCCTCTTGAAATT
The DNA here is from genome assembly GCF_021613505.1 of Equus quagga. Lineage (NCBI taxonomy): Eukaryota > Metazoa > Chordata > Mammalia > Perissodactyla > Equidae > Equus > Equus quagga. The sequence continues at coordinate 51,414,347 of NC_060270.1, forward strand.
CTAAAAAGATATTTTCCATTTTCTTCTAGATTCTTATGTTGCTATTGAGAACAATGCCAGGTTGACTTCTGATTTTTTTAATAAAATAATTTAACAATTCTTTTTCCTTCTTTAGGCTTTTATGCTTCCTTCTTTACTCCTAGTGTTCTGGAATTTCCTAGGTCTGTGTTTTGTGTGGACCTTTTCTCCTTCACTATGTTGGGTACTCAGGAGACCCATTCCTTCTAGAAATTTTACATTAAGCTTTCTCTTTCTGGATATTATTATTTTTGATGTCAGACTTCTTATACCATTACTCTAGTTTTCATTTATCTCTCATAATTCCTTTCTTCTTTGTCTTTTTTAAGCTATAACGTATGAGATTTCCTCAACTTTATCTTCCAGAACTTGTATTGAAATTTTAAGTTCAGATAGATATATAGTGATGGTTAATTTTATGTGTCAACTTGACTGGGTCATGGGGTGTGCAGATATTTAGTTAAACACTATTTCTGAGCGTGTCTGTGAGGGTGTTTCCGGAAGAGATTAAGATGTGAACTAGCAGGCTAAGTAAAGCAGGTTGCCCCCTGCAGTGTGGTTGGGACTCTTCCCATCTGTTGAAGACTTGGATAGAAGAAAAGGCTGAGTAGGGAAGAGTTCTCCACCTCTGCCTGACCGGCCTCAGGCTGGGACAGCGGCCTTCTCCAGCCCTTGGACTCGGACTGAAACTACACCATCGGCCCTCCTGGGTCTCGAGCTTGCCAGTTGCAGATCTTAGGACTTCTCAGCTTCCATAATTACATGAGCCAATTCCTCTCCCTCTCTCGTTCCTATTGGTTCTATTTCTCCGGGGAACCCAAACTAATATAGATTTAATTTCTAAAGCTCTTTTCTTATTCTCTCAATGTCTCGTTTTAATAGCTTCTTGCTCTTGTTTCACAAACACTATATTTTATTTTATATCTCTGGGGACTTAATTATATCATTTTCTTTGACATTTTCTTCTGTTCCCCAAATTTTATCTCCTTCCTAGACTTTTATTGTTCGTTTTGGCTTCTTTGTTTTTTTTCAAAGGCCCAAATGCCTGATAATTCTTTGCTGTCTGCTCATATTTAAGAACAAGTCACCAGAATACTGATAGAAGTTCTGCCTGCGTGGTTGGGGCTTATCTCCTGGTGAGCTCACTGTAAGGTGGCCTCGAGGGGCTCTCCAAATATCTGTAGGTCTTTTTTCTTAGGCTCCTCAGATTCCCCAGAAGGGCATCTTCCTTGCTTAGCCCTTGGTGATGAGGTCTACTGCCGTTGTTTTGAGAGCCAAGCGCTGAAATGGATTAGAGGGTATTACGTAGTAATATGTTCTTATGGGGAAACGTTTGCATCCCCCCAAAATTAATGTGTTGAAGCACCAATATCCAATGTGACTGTATTTGGAGATAGGACCTTTATAGTGCAATCAAGGTTAAATGAAGTCATAAGTATGCAGTCCTGTTTTAACAGGATTAGTGTTCTTATAAGAAGAGACACCAGAGAGCTCTCTTTCTCTCTCTCCCACATCAGGATGTAGTGAGAAGGTGACTGTTTGCAACACCGAAAGAGAGCTCTTACCAGAAATTGACCCTGCCAGACTTTGATCTTGGACTTCCAGCCTCCAGAATTGTGAGAAAATAAATTCCTATTGTTTAAGCCTCCCCATCTGTGGTATGTTGTTATGGCGGCCCAAGCAGACAGAGGGGGGCCTCCCTGTCTTTCTCTTAATGCTTGTTGTTGATGTGATGCTCTCATGTCTCACACATTGCCTTGGCTGTATCTAGTGCCCCTTGAGTCATAGTCTTATCTCTGCAAGACTGAACTTTGAGTTTTCTACCGAAGAAAGGAAGCGGTATGTGCCTGGCTGTGCAGGGTGTGGGAGTGGATGTGGGGGATTCACATCTGAATACTTTCATGAAATCCTCCTGCTTTCCATCCCACCCGGCACCCTTCTCATCAGACTGACAGCTCCAATTTGTGCTTGCCTGGGGTTTCACAACTTGAATTATCTTGCTTCTTGCAAAATTTGTTACCATCTTCTTTTACTGTTGTTTCCTGTCCTGATCCCATTTTCTTGAAAATGTCTTTTTAAATTTTCTAATTGTTTTTTAATTGACATTTTCTAATAGTTATGTTAACAGGCTTCCTTCTAAGGACTGGACACTGAAAGATCGAGAGGTTGATCAGTCCTACCAGGTCCCCCATCCTAGAGAGGCACTTATTGGGACCCCAGCAGCATGAGGTTGCAAGAAGGACAGTTTGCAGGGACCGAGGAAGAGGTCAAACCCAGACCAGAACTCCTACACCAGGGAAGGAAAGAGGAAGCCCACACCCCATGATAAAGCCAATATTTAGACACTGGCCTCTTGTGGGAATCAGTTGGCCAGGCGATGTTAAGAAACAGTGATAAAGAACAAAAAAGGGCTGCCATCTGACTCTGAGCCATCATGTGTGCCCTCCCTTAGCACGCCTCCTCCCCAACGTCAGAGAAAAAAAACCACCAGGAAGGTGGAAGGGAAATGTGGGAAATGCAGATTATACCTCTTCTCCAAGCCACGTCTGAAATAGACAGCCTGCAAAGGGGAAAAGGAAAAGAGCATTAAATGAGATAATGAGGCAGGATTCTAAAAATAATTGATGCTGACTCTTTAAAAGTTAAAATGAGAGTATTTGAATAATGAAAAGGAACAAAAGGATTATGGATTCTAGAGAAAATGTGTTTAAGGGAATCACTATCCAGCAGGAAAGAGAGACTCTACATGGCTCCATTGGAGGCAATTAGTTTTTTAATATTTTGTTTCTACGTGAATAAGTTGAGGCTAATAAACAGGTTATGTGGTGAATATAGCTACTCTGCAGTTTACATGTATTTAGATCAAGAAAAGAAACTGGATCATCGAGGCGCTCTAAACTCCAGTCTCAAAGACTTAGGACAAAAGAGCTGGGCCTGGAATAGGCTGGCTTGGACCATATATCTACCCATAGTCCAATTAGGTAGAATGGGAGGATGAGGAGCGAGGGTATGTGCTGGGGCACATAGTTTAAATATTACTCTGGGGCCATTCTTAAGACGGTTCTCAGAGTAGGTGGAACATGGGCTTGGAAGGCATCTTCAAATTAGCGCTACAACTAAATGCCCATCAGCTTGGCAGCAATGATCTCATCAGAGCTAAAGGGTCAGGTCTACCTGAAACCAATATACTTTTCTTTCCTTGTGCAAAGTAGCTGTGTGATCAAAGAAAAATAACTTAGTTATTTGCTCCAGGAAATAATTGCTACTGCAAGCTGAAATGGTGAACCAACTAAAATAGCTTACTTACCAAGACTAATAGTTTACTCACCTGTGCTTTAAATCCTCACTTCACTGTGCTTTCCATTCCAAAGCTATCGTGGCATAAACTTCGTCCAATCTCAACCAGTTCAGCTGACATGGAGTGCCATGATTTCTGGTATTTCTCCTGTTTCAGATTAATTTCCACATTTATTACCACTTGCTTCCCAGAGGAGTTATATGTACTCAACATTTGCAAAGCAAAAGACATCATTTTTGCAGAAAAAGATTTATTGGTGACAGCTTGTATCCTTAAGAGGGATAAGATATTCTGAAATAAATTTGACTGAAACTAAACATTAGACAATAGCCAAGTTTACTCAAAATGTTAGTCACCCTTTTAGTTGAAATGGAGGTTGAATATTCAGAGGCATAACAGCAGTTGAACAGAGGTGATGAAGAACCACTCATCAGAAATTTTGCAGCATTAATATCAATGGTTAAAGAACCATAGTAATCAAAAGCTTTGCTAATATTGCCAGTCTTCAGTCTAATTTCCCATTTAAATAATTTTTTTAGTACATTTTCCCCAGCATATTTTTCTATTCCTCCTAATTTTTGACTTCCTACCTACTAAATATTAGTAAAGGGAAAAGTCTCTGTAGTTTTAAACTTTTGAACATGGCACTTTTCATTTTTTACATATCTCTCTACTCCTACGGCAACACTGAACACAAAGTTCAGTACTGTGACGCTGCCTCCATCATAACTTCATCTTGATTTTTACTAAACATAACTGTTTTCATGACCATATTTCAAATCTGATGCTAAACAAGAACAAACAGGATTGGCTTCAGTTGGAGTTAATATTGGGCAAAATTTCAGTTTTTTGTGCATATCCAAGGGAGAAAGCTGATGGTATTGTTTCCTCATCATGTAGGCCACTATCAGCAAGATGAACACAGGAAGATGTGTGGAGACTGGTTTTCAAAACATCTTTCGAAAGCATTAACTAAACCACAAAATGTCACTCTTTCTAACCGTGGCTGTACTGTAACCGTGTCATGCACTGTTGCATTAAGTGTTACTAGGACGCAGGCACCAGGGGATATTTAGCAAAACTTTTTTTAAACCTCAATTTATGGTCTCTGGTTGGGTGACCTTGGGCAGGTGAGTGAAGTTATTTCTTTTCAGCCACAGTTACCTTAATCGCTGTGTGTGAAGAATGATTATCTGCCTTGCAGGCTGTCAGGAAGATGAGGGAAAATATTTTACACCCGTGCCTAGCTCTTAATAAATGGTAGTTGTTGATAATCTATTTAATACAAAAACACAGTAAAATAAAATTCAGTATACAGGCACACAAAAACTCATAGGGGTTAACTCAGCTGCCGGTCAAGAATATGAGAAATGAGTTATAAACCCAGAAGAGCTGAGTTAACTTATGAAGAACAGAACATCTGTAACTAAAAGGCAAAAGGGAAGAGTTCAGCGGCCTGCTCAAGCCGAGGAGGCTGGGTCCTCACGCCTCTTTTGCATCATTCATTAGGAGATTCTGTCTTGGGAACTTTGCAAGTCAAATTTGGTATGGTGTGACAGAAAAGGAGATATCAAGTTTGAAACCTTTCTTTTTGCTTTGGCCTTTAAATATTACCAGCATTTGTATGACTCATGGGAAGAAGATAAAGCGAAGTCTAGAAATATAATTTTTAAATTTTATTCACGTAGGACACATAGGAGGAACTTTTTGCAGAGGAATTTTTTCAAATTGAGAACTTTTGGGAATTAAAGACCTCTAATGGAACCAACTTGTCAGACCCTTTGTGACTCACAAGATTGAATTTTCTACTGAGATGGCAAGACACGGAACACACTTGTCTTAAAAGCCCAGGGAGGATAAACCAGTCTGTTACTGATTTGTTGAAGGGGGTGATGGTTCCGATTCAACCTGATTATGTGTGTAGCTGGGGTGCCAGGCTGATCTGCAGCTGGGTGCACTGCTGGAGCTAAAACATGACCAGGCATGTCTGGAGGACAAGTGGGGCTGGTTCACCAGAAATCTATTTATGTTAGGAATGAAGTGCCTCTCAGGAGATCAGTCATCCTAAGGGGAAGGGAGTCAGAAGCATGGGGTTGGTGCAACAGGAAAAACTTTGTACATAGCATGGTTTATGGTACTTAGATTCTCAGACTCCCTCCCAACCTTCCTCCAATTTCCTGGGATTCATGAAGGTTTAGGGGACTACAAATCTTCTATTTTTTAATCACAAATTTGTTTGTCTTAGCAGCTTTTTAAGTTACCCGAGTGCAAGCAGCCCTTTTTTGTTGACCCATGTGTCGTAGTGTAACCCCAAAGAGTGAGAGGAAGAAGGATGTCCTGGAACCCCATCCGCCCACCTCCGCTTCTGCATGACACATAGACTATGTTCACTGAGCTGAGCACTCCGGGAAACCAAGATCCCTTTGGCCTCTTGAGGGTCCTAGACAGTGCTGGGATACCTGTGAAGGTGACAGTGGTGACCATCAAGAGCTGAATCAGCTGTGAGCCTCGGATGCTGTCAGACGTGAGGCAGGTTCCCCTGGCTACACAGATACAATACAGGCCTCAGAAGGAAAAGAGGAAGAAGATGGCTGACATTCACTCACTCCACAAGTAATCATTGACGAATTGACAATATTCTTAGAATACTTGGATGCTGTGCCGTGGGACAACTTTGCAAGAGTCTGGAGGTCCTTCAATAGACAATGGAAAGCCAACGCCTGTGAAATATGCACTATACTTCTTAATACCAACTCCCTGAGGTGAGGGTTTTATCTGTTTTAATTACTACGGTATCCCCAGAGCCTACACTGGGGGCAGATACGTAATAGGAGCTAATAAATACTCGTCAAATTTGTTGCATGACTGTGATACTTTGTATGTCGACTTGTCTCAGCCACAGAGTGCCCAGATATTTGGTTAAACATTTCTCCGGGTGTGTTTGTGTTTCTGGATGAGATTAACACTTGAATCAGTAGGCTGAGTAAAGCAGATTACCCTGCTCAACATGCGTGGGCCTCGTCCAATCTGTCGGAAGCCCGAACAGAACAAAAAAGACAGAGCAGGAGAGAATTTACTCTCTGCCTGATGGTCTTCAAGCTGGGATGTTTGTCTTCTCCTGCCTTTGGACTTGGGCTGGAACTACTCCATTGGCTTTCCCGGGACTCCAGCTTGCCAGCTGCAGATGGTGGGATTCTTAGCCTCCACAATCACATGAGCCAATTCCTTATAATAAATCTCTTTACATCTAAAGAGATGGGCTCTGTTTCTCTGGAGAAACCAAACTAATACACAGGATTATATGTAGATTATGCAAATATCTACTGTAGAGGAACCTCGTTTCCTATTGCAGAGTTCTTTGAAGTCAAAGGAAACAGAAGCCAAAAAAATTATAGCGCAATTTCATGGAAATAAACAATTTCAGAAGAGATTCACAGATTTTGATGACTAAGAGCTATGCTTTGAGATACAGTGGCTGTAACTAGCACGAAATCTTCAAGTCCTGTTGTGTCATTCTGTTTCAAGAGGTAATTATTGAGTGAACAGAAATTATATCCACCCTCTGAAACTTGGAAACCCCTTCCCTCTGGGAAGTATGTTTTCTTTCAAGACACTGATGAGATCAAAACAGAGAGGACTTTACCTCTTAAGTAGTGATGTCGTTTCTGGGTCAAAACTGAGATGTGTCCTGACTGAGCAGTCCTCACATTAAGTAGTGTGTTCTCTCTTCTGTTTTCAGAAAGAGTTTGTGAAGGATTGGCATTATTTCTTCCTTAAATATTTGATAGAATTAACCAGTAAAGCCATCTGGGCCTGGAATTTTCTTTGTGAGAAAATTTTTTAAACTACTGTTTTAATTTCTTACTTGTTATAGACATGTTCTGATACTCTATTTCTTCTGGGACATGTTTTAGTAATTTGCGTTTTTTAAAGGAATTTACCAATTTCATCTAAATTGTCTATTTTAGTGCATAAAGTTGTTCATAATATTTCCTTATAAAATTTTTAATTTTTGCACATCTGCGATGATGTCCTTTGCTTTATCCTTGATTTGGGTAATTTCTGTCTTCTCTCTTTAATCTAGTGAAAGGCTTACCAATTCTTTTGAACATTTCGAAGAACTACCTTTTTGATTCTTGGAGTCTCTTTATTGTTTGTCTATTTCATTGATTTCTGCTCTGATCTTTATTATTTCCTTTGCTCTGTCTTCATTGTGTTTAATTTTTTCTTATTTTTCTAACTTCTTGAGAAGCTTAGATTATTGACCTTACATCTGTCTTCCTTTTTAACATGAGCATTTAAAGCAGCAAATTTCCCTCTAGCACTGCTGTAGCTGCCTCCTACACACAATTGAGAAATTGTATGGAGAAATAAAATTAATGAAATTAAATACCTACATTTGCGACTCTACTTACAAAAGAGAGGACAAAAGGGGAGAAAAATACCATATTTATTTGAATAATTCACTCTTTTTGGCTAATAACTAACTGTTCAAATAAGAGGGGAGCAGTTAGTGAGCCATATTCTCATACATCAGTGGTACTGATAACACTACAAGCTAGCGCGTGTGTTTTCTTCCAGGACCTTGCCGAAGTTATCACTGTTTGTCCCACAGCAACAGTTCTTTCAGAGCCAAGTCCCTGAAAAACCAACTAAAGAGTGAAAATAGAGTTGCTCACTCCTGTCAACAATACAGGCTACGGCGTTTGTATGGGCAATAAAGGCAGTATTGGTGGATCAGATAGAAGAAGAAAGAAGTTAACACAACATGAAGGAAGAATGGGAATTAAGTGATGAACCTTCCTTTTATCACATGATTACTTCCCCTTGAATACGGACCCACGCAGCTGGAGTTCGCTGGGGAAAAAGCCATTTTGCAGTCACCAGAATGACCTTTTACCATGTATGTCAACTTATGTCACTCCTCCATGCAGATCCCTCCAATCCCTCCCACCTCGCTCAGAGGGAAAGCCAGAATCTTTACACTGGTTCACCAGCCCTGCCTGACGGGGCCTTCCGTCACCTCTTGAGTTTCACCTTCAGTTCCTCTTGCCTTGTTCACTCTGCTCCCAGTGCCAGGGCCCTCTTTGCATTTCCTCCAACATGGCAGGCATTTCCTCAAACTCGGGATTTACGCGTGCTGTCCCCTGTGCCTGGATTATTTTCCTTTCACACATCCACACTGCTTGCTTCCTTAGATCCTTCAGGGCTTTATGCAAATGCCTTCTTCCGAGAGTCTCTTCTCTGACTGCCCGTGAGACCTAATACTTCACAATCCAGTGCTGAATCTGTCTCTTTAGGACTGATTACTCTCTAACATGCTCCAGGTTACGATTACTTGCTTATTGCCTAAATTTCTAAAATGAAAGTTCCACAGGCTGCAGAAGCTACTGTCTCTTTGGTTCCCAGCTATATCCACAGCACCTAGAACAGTTCCTAGTACATAGAAGAAATCAAATAAGCTTTTGGTGAATAAGCGAATAACTAAATGAATACTAGGAAGATCTGTCTAGGAGCTGAATGTGTTGAAATTGCTTGTCAGAAAGCCAATAGCATTACAAAGCTTTTGTAAATCTCCTGAATGTGAAACTTGTTTGCTGGCTGTTGTTCTATAGAAATTTGAATGTGTGGTGGATATTAATTTGCAAATTCTGTAGCTCTTTCGTTTCTCTAAATTGTATTTCTGCTCTGAGCCAATATCTGGCTGAAATGATAGGAAAGTCATTATTATTCATCACTGGGCCTCCCTCTCCTTTGCCAGGGTTGTGTAAAGGTCCTGGGAATCTACTGAGGTGAGGTCTAGAAAACTTGGCAAGGGCCTCTGGTTTCTTTCCGCTGAGGCGATGGCTGCTGTACTTGGTGCCGCTTTGGAGGCTGTCTGCTCTGCTCCGTCCCTGCCAAGCTCTGACGGCAGAGACTCTGCCTAGTTACCAGCCGTGGTGTCTTGGATCCAAGCTCCCTACGTTCACCGTGGCGTCACGCCTCTTGCAGCGTTGCTACCTGCCAGGGTTGCAGCAAGGGAATGGGGGCTCAAAATCCAGGGGACTCGTTTCTCCCAAGGGCAGCTCCCCCTCCTCCTCTCCTCTCTGGAGGAGTCTTGTGTGATCTCCATTTAAAAGCCTTTAAAAAGGTAAGGTTGGTCTCGCTCGTGCAGGGTGGGAAAAGGAGACGCTGAAGCAGTCAAATTTTCTATTTTAAAAAACCATTTTGTAATAAATGATTTTCTTAGTTTTATTAAAGGAAAATTCTGAGGTGAGGTTAGGGGTTTCGCCAAGGGCTGACCGAAAATTACGCCAGGACACACTTTCTGAAATAAAAGAGAACATTAGGGTTTGAATAATGACAATGGCTAAACAAATCTGATTCAGACAAAGTTTTCTGAGAAAATATATAATGAGAGGTCGTAATACAAACAAAGTTTAAATCGCAATAGAAAACCAGGTATTTGTAACATAAAAGTAAATGTATTTTAAAGGAAAACACTAGTAAATTGTTTTAAATGAATAATTTGCTAATTAAGTGCAAATGAGAAATAATTTTTAAAAAGATCATGTTGAGGCTGGCCCAGTGGCCTAGTGGTTAAGCTCAACATGCTCTGCTTCAGTGGCCTGGGTTCAGTTCTCCATCACAGAACTACACCATTTGTTGGCAGCCATGCTGTGGCGGTGACCCACACACAAAATAGAGGAAGACTGGCACAGATGTTAGGTCAGGGTGAATCTTCCTCAAGCAGAAAGAGAAAGATTGTCAACAAGACAATCAACAAGATTTTTTTGAGAATATTCATAAAATACTAAATATAATGGGGAAAGATGATGCTATATGTAGACTTTTTTGTTTTAACATCTATGTATTCAGCTGTGTCCCAATTTAGTACAAATTCTCAGCATTTGCTTCATTGCAGTCATTGGATTGGGTGTAAAAGAATAATGATGATTATTATTACAATATTACAAATTATTACAATATTATTACAAATTCTTCATGAGAAGGGACAGTTATTGAAGAGGAAACTTGCCCAAGGCCACACACCTAGTAAGTAGTAGGACTGAATCCCATCACACACAGTCTTACTCCAAATCTTCCCAGCTTGAGCATTGCAAATATATCTCCACATACTTGTTTCAAGGCCACTCTGACTTGGTGTGGTGGATAATTTTATGTGCCAACTTGCCTAGGCTATGATGACTGATTGTTTGGTTGAACACTAGTCTGAATGTGCTGTAAAGGTATTTTTTTAGATGTAATTACCATCTACAATCAGTTGACTTTAAATAAAGCAAAGTACCCTTGATATTGTGGGTGGGCCTCATCCAATCAATTGAAGGCCTTACAAGCAAAGACTAAAGTTCCCTGCAGAGGAAAGAATTCGGCCCTCAGAATGCAACATAGAAATTCTGCTTACATTCTTGGTCTTTGGATTCAAGGCAACATTAACTCTTACCTGAATCTCCAGCCTCCTGGCTTGCCCTACAGATTTTGGACTTGCCGGCCCTTATAATAATCACATAAGGCAATTCCATAAAATAAATCTTTCTCTCAATCTCTCTCTCTCTCATTGTATGTGTATATATATTTATATACCACACCATCATTTCAAATGCATTAGTCAATTAGCATCTAATTGAAATGATGGTGCAATTAAGCGTCAAAGTGAGTTCTGCATTTGCTGCCAGTGTGCAAACTGTTGGTTACTGGCTTGCAACAAGACAATGCACAGAAAGTATAGAAAATGAGAGTAAGTATTTAGAAACTAACATAGCCATTGGCATACCACAGTGTCCGAGCTCCTGACTGTAAACTCATCTTGTTTAACAGGCTCTATATCAGCTCAGATGCCCTTGAACACGCACTTGTGTGATGATTTGCTTGTGGTTCAGCTGCATCTTAGTCACGTGATATTTTAAAATTGTTTGTCAACTATAACCCAAAAGTATATAAAAATCTGAGAACAGGTAAGCCTTAAGTATTTATAAATTGTTATTTGTACTTATTTTACTTTTTAATTTGGAATTTTTAAATTTACAGTTTTACATTGTGGGCTATGTTTGAGAAGTAAAATTTATATTATTTATATTTAATTCTCATTTAAAAAACAGCTTTTTTCTGAACCTAGCTTACCGGATTTTTGTTTTTCATCATGAGAGAAGACATTTTTTCTGAATATGGCAATAAAATATAAGTGATTCATAAGAGAGGAAGACCAAAAGAACCCAAACTACTTTTAATTAGAGATACGATGCCTTATGTACAGAGTTCAGTTTTGTGGCCACTATTGATGGAGAAGTGCAAAAACTTTCATGTGTGAATTGTCAAATCTACTGGCTAACAAAGTAATGAAATCATCAAAATTTCAGCAGGATTTGCATTCATATCGTCAAGAAATGCATTTAAATCTAAAAGAATTCCTTGAAAGAAAAAATATTGAAATAAAAAGCTGACAAGAGTACATGTTCACTGTTTCACTTATGAACCTTGGTTCTTTCTGGGTTGCCTACACTGTAGCAGTACGTACAATTGCCGAGGCTTAGGAGAAAGATAGGATTAAAGATTTTTGCTTGGAAAGGTTGGGTGACTTTGCCATAAAGAGGTAGCTGGAGTCCTTTCTAATAATGCCACAGCTTGGCGTATTCAGGAACTGACAAGTGATATAGAAAACTAAGTCAGAAGAAATAAAACTAGCAAAGTACTTTTCACTCCAAGTTGACAAATGCACAGATATCGCCAACATGGCAATTCTTTTACACATATGCGATTCGAACATGATGGTAATTATTCTGCCAGCAAATGTGGTTCAGAGTTTAAATTTAGCATGGGAATAAATTCTGATGGCACGGTTGTAACGATAGGAAAATAATCCGGAATAGTTGCCCAGATTGAGGAGCTTGTGCCAGAACGTAAGTCAAACTACTGCTTCCAGTGTTCCTAAAGTCTTGCCTCAAAGAAAAAAAAGTCAACTAAACAAAACAGCAAGGTAAGTAGTAAAAATGGTGAATTACATAAAGGCAAATAGGTTAAATTCAGGATTATTCCCTTAGAAGTTGATAAGGAAGGTGACCATAAACAGCTATGCCTGCTGACATAGATGTCTACGGAGGGGGAAGTTCTGTCAAGATTGCTTGAGTTAAGAAAAAACTCAATGTTTTTGCCATGTTAGAAATGAATTTGGTCTTGACTTTTTAAAGATCTTTAACAAGAGGCAGACTTATTTACTTGTCTGATATCTGAGATAATTTTAATGATGTTTAATTTTTCCATGCAAGGAAGGAATGCAACATGTTTTACAATGGAAGATGAGGTCAAAGGGCAAATGAACATCAGAAGCTTCGAAGAACAATTCCTGTGACGTAAGCGATGATCTTGACGAAGCACGTCAGCTCAATGAAATTTCCACGGTTTGTTTTTGGACAGGGAAAATGAGGAAGGGGACGCGTCTGCTTTAGGATATGGAAACACATCTATCACATAAGCAATTACTGTTGTTCTATTCACCTTGGTTTTTTGTTCTATCTTACTTGGCTCCCCTTTGTTTAATTTCCCAAAGATTAAAGATAGCACAAATAAAGAGTGTCGTTTAATATTGATTACTTTGCTTTGCTGGAAGCTTTTCTCCTTTGGTGTTCTTTCTTTGTCAGTAAATCCAATTTTCTTCCACTCTGCCATATGTTCCTAGATAATCTTTGATGATGATGATGATGATGATGATGATGATGATGGTGATGAGGATGTGGATGAGGATGTTGATGATACTGCTATAGATGAGTATAATTTAAAAATCTAAAATACGTGTCCCTTCTCTTCTCTTCCTGGAATAGCAAATTTTACATTCAAGTACAACATTTGACCATCCCTGAAAGTGATGCACTTAGTCTTTTGAGATATCTTGATATAATGCCACAAAAGCTTTTAAAATAGCATGTTAGTGGAGAAAGATGTTCTATCAAGAACTATAGTTATGTACAAACTATTGCCCTAAATTATCAATTTTCACCTTTCTTGTTCTCCAACCTGAAACCTGCAGTAAGAAAAAAAAGTCTGATTCACTTACTCATTTAACGAACTCTTATAAACCAGAAGGTTTGCACTTCTGACAAATGTGATTCTCTCTAATCCTTACTCTCCTGAAAAAAAGAAGGAATAGTCAATCTGTCCTGAAGATTAGTGCAGACATATGATGCCAGATCCTAGCTTAATGATCTGTATTAGAGCGGAAATACTGATATTTAGAAATTTTGAAACAAATACTTGTACTAAATTTTTGTTCAGTTCTGTATGTGAGAGAACAACAAGGTCTGTCCCCCACCTTTCATCTTGAGTCAGCACTGCGCACATGCACTCATCTCTCCCACCTTGTTATAATCACCTTAATGTGAAATGCATCTCTCTCCAGATACTGGACTTTCATAGGTTTAAAAGACTCTGCTATTAAGATGACACCAGTAGTTTCCGGGCTTTATGTTTATGTGGATGAGGAGGATGAAGTTTGAGTCTAGGCCACTAGTGAAAGTAATCTTCCCTTAGGGGCAGCATGTGACCAGCTGCCTTCTTGGCCTATTGTGAAGTCCACGCTGATTGAGGAAAACACACTCTGGGTTCCTGGAGAATGTCCATAAATGGGATGGCGGTAGATTCACACCGAAAGCTGTGAAGACTGGAGGTGATGTAGCAAGACCATGGGTTTGGTGGTCGTAAGACCTGGCATCGAGCCAACCACAACACTTAGTAGCTCGATGGTCTCAAGGAAGTCATTAATCTCTCTGAGTCTCAGTTTCTTGAACCATATAAGGGAAATAATATTACCTCATGGACAAGTTACGAAGATTACATTCAATAATGTAACAAGAAATGTTTTGCACAGTATCCATAAATCCATTGCTTCATCGTTACAAGTACTCTGAATTTTACTCATGGGTTTGTTTTGCAGTTTACCCCTAAGGCTGCTGCGTCAATCAGTAGCTTTCAATAGGGAAATGGCCTTATTTGAAGTTTGTATAATTTTCTAAACTTTTCTTGACATTTTAAAGTCTTTTAAAATTTCTTTTTTGGGCTCCCCAAGGAACCTCATTTCAAATTCAATTTGAATGCTTTCTAGTGCATCTGCCTTTCCTCTGCTCAGGAATCTGCTTTGCTGTGAGCTGGTTGCTTACGCACACGGCTCCAGGCTGCCCGGCTCAGACTTCACCCAGGCCTCTCTCCATGGCCCTGATCTCTACTTAACCTCTGGGGAGTCTACTCTGTCTGCCATCTCTCCCCCAGTCTTGGGGTCTAATTTGCTTCTTTCTTTCCAGGTGGTTAGAAAATACTCTACTCTTCACTTTCTTCTTTCAGGGAAGGTCTCCTAGTGACCGAGTTCAGGTCTCTACTGAGAGAGTTCTCGTAGACTCACCACACAGTCCCACCTCTCAGCCGCTGCACCCACACTTCCAGTCTGCTGCAGTTTTCCCTGGCACAGGCTGTGTTGCTGAATCTTATCTATCATGCCAGGCTCTTTCCTCATTTACGGGGATTATTCTTTCAGTGACCCCACTGGGGCTTTCTCCAGGCTAGTGTTTCTTGTCCCTCAGAGCAAACTAGATTCAGGTTGTCTTCTATGAGCCTCCTGGGCTGTATGCAAATCAGAGATTGTGCCTAGACGCTGGTGGGTATACCAATAAACACCTTATGACAAAGTACCAGAACCTCACCTCAGACCCCCATTCACTACAAACAATTGGAGTGAAAATAACAGACTTGTTTGGAAAATAAACAGTATATATAACTAGATAGACAGTATCAGAATATATAACTCCTCAAAAAATCTTCTTTAATCTTAATACAGGTCCTGGTGAATTGACTCTGTTATCACTATAAAATGTCATTCCTTGTCTCCAGTGGCAGTTTTCGTCTTAAAGTCTACTTTTTCTGAGAGTAGTAGTATGTTCTTTCTAGCTTGCATATTACGTCTTTTTCTATGCTTCTACTTTCCACCCATTGGTGTCTTTGAATCTAAAGTGTGTCTTGTATAGACACATATAGTTGGATCCTTTAAAAAAAATTCTTTGCCTTTTAATTGGGTGTTTAATTCATTTACAATTAATGTAATTAATAGGAAAGGGTAGTAAGATATGGCCAATCAAGATCAATTGTTCACCCAATTCAAAAAAGACGTTATAAACCCTGTCTTTACATGTAGATTCAGCCAATGCAAAATAAAATATTTCCACTCCCAAACAGTATGATTTGGTAATTTCCTTTTTTCCCCCTTTTTAAGCGCTTGTAATTTTTATTTGATCAGCCAGTCCAACTGAGGTCTGACCCTCATGCACATTTTCCCAAATAAATGTTTTCTCAATAATTTCATCTGAATCTTTGCTTAACAGCTTCTTCTTTACTTAAATAGAAGTATTTTAGAAGGAAGCTTTGTATGTATTTAAATAGAAATCCTACCTGCCATATATATGACGTATTGTAAATATAGTGAAAATAAAATATTGCTATTAAATAGTAGCTAAATATTGTTGCCTGCTTGACACTTTAAGCCTGAAATTTACCACCTCTTTCTTAAAATACGTTAGCAAGTATTAGTGATGTAGTAACGATACCCCAGCACTAAGCTGAGATTTTTCTTCCTGACTAACCAAGAAAAATAAAACAATTACAATGGAGAAAGCTTCTATCCATGTGATTCAGAGTTATTTAATGCATCACTTGAAATTTCTTGTACACAGTCCACACTTTGCAAAATGCTTTACTAGTGAGACTCGGCCAATTTCTCTACTTTTTTTAGAGACACGTACTTTCAACACAGAAAATACTTGAGGCTTATCTCATTGAACTTAGCTGAACAACTGAGGGTGTGGAGCCACATATGGCAGTGCTTCTAAATTGATGTTGGTGCCTAAACAATCCAACAGTTTACTATAGGGAAAGACAATTGTATTGAAAGGATCACTGGGTTCTTTTAGTTGCTTCAAAGCAAAGTAGAAACCTTCTTTATGTGACTACACGAACTCTATTTTGATGCTCTAATCACTCAGTGAGCAAAGTCACCCTTTTCGTTCTCACAATGATAGATTTACAGAATGTTCGTGTTGGAAAGTTCATTGAAGACCCTGAAACTCAACTCAGCATTTTTCATATGAGGAAACTGAACCCAGGGAAGTGAAGTGCACCCCCCCAGGTCTCACAGCTGGTTTGTGGCAAAACCCAGGCACTAGAGCCCAATCTCATGGCTTTGCCTTACATCAGCAGTTCCCACTCTGGTTGCACTTTAGAATTACCCGAGGAGCTTAGCAAAAATAGTGACACCTGAACCTCACCCAGACCAGACCAGAATCTCCAGGGGTTGGAGATGGGGCATTGACAGTTTTTATTTGGAAAGCTCCCCAGGTGATTCCAACATGAAGCTAGGGCTGAGATCACATTTTATGCCACTTTCTTGCAGAGTGAAAATATTTACAAATATTAGCTGATGGATTTAAAATTTTCTTTTCATGGTTCACTTTGCCTTTGCTCTCTAGGCATAGATTGATGAAGCATGCATTGCTTTAGGGTGAGACAGATAAAAGCCAAGAACAAACAAGTCTGTTCAGCTTTGATTTTCAAGATACACTTCCAAAAGTATATAGCAAAAAAAAAAAAAAAGTTTTGAAAACTGGACACTCAATGGCAAGGACTAGGCACTTGAGAGAGAAAAGATTTTCCTGAATTACAAAATCTTAAAGTACCAAAAGTCAGATGCCGATGGACGCAGGCATGGGGTATAAGAAGTGAACCACGGGAGAGGAAGGATTAAGGATATGGTGAGAGAGTCATTTCCAACCACGTGGAAATCAGGGTGAAAACAGTGATGACCACTTTCCTGGGTTGGAGGGTAGAGGGTTCAGAGAGAATTGGAAAGAAACAAGAGATGCATGTCTTAGGCTGGTTACCTAGTGTATTAGTCAGGGTTCCCGAGAGAAACAGAACCAATAAGTGGGTGTGTATTTATTTATTTATTATTAAGGAATTAGCTCATGCAATTATGGAGACTGGCAAATCCAAATTCTGCAGAGCAAGCTGGCAGACTGGAGACCCAGGGAGGAGCCAATGTAGCAGTTTCAGTCTGAACGTGGTCTGCTGGCAGAATTCTGGGAGGTGGATTGGTGGCGGGGGGTGGGGGGGGGAGGGGGGTAGGGCAGTGAGGGAGGTAGAGTGCTGGGGTGGTCTTTTCTTCCATTCAGGCCTTCAGCTGATCGAATGAGGCTCACCCACATTACCGATGGGCAATCTGCTTTACTCAAAGTCCACTGACTTAAATGTTAATCTCATCCAAAAAAAAGCCTTCACAGAAACATCCAGAATAATGTTTGACCGAGTATCTGGGCACTATGACCCAGTTAAGTTCACACATGAAATTAACCATCACACCTGGTCTATGCCCGATTGTGCTTCTACCACACCTACCTCCTCCTCCCTCCTTTCCTCTTCACCGGAGTCAAAACTCAAGGAAGAAGGATGTCTGTCCCCAGACGGATCTGGAGGGCCCACATGCAGAAGGAATCCTAGGAGCCCATTTTGTAGACTGGAGGGCCAGGATGAGGATCCTCGTATCCCTAAGCCTGATTTCCTGCTAGAATTATATTTCTAACAAGGGATGGGGGAGAAATTACATGTGTGATAGTACAGGATCTAAAAATGCTAGCACAGGGTCTTGAATATTATGGCTGCAAAGTAAATGTGAACTGCCCTAGAAACATTATAAAGTACTGGATTCACATCTAGTGACTCGCCAGCTGTCGTAGGTCTTAAATCAGAGCTTGATGACACGTGGTCTTTGGTGTAGATGAAAGAGCTGTGGAGAGTTAAGTGTGGGAGGAGCAAGGGCAGGGATGTACATAAAACTTCCCCAAAGTTCAGAGGATTAGGACGACAATGCACGATCAAATTCATTTGCTTTTTATAAATTTATTTCCTCTCACCAGTGGGCCATTTTCCATGTTTGTTCATGGTAATTTACTGAGGGAAAAAGACAAACAGCTTTTTAAAAATGTGTTTTACACAGATAATGGTTTTAAAAGCAGGCAAAATATATCTAGTCACTGAACAGGTGTGTGCTTGCGAAAGGGAAATAAATGAACCTTTTAAAACACAATTTTTCATCAAAATGAGTTTTACTTCTAAAAAATGATGGCAATATACCCTATGGATACTTAATATAAATTCATTTGAAAGGCATCCTAGATTTTCTACCCAGTGATCAATTGCTTTGTCTTTATTTTTATTTTAGAAAGCCAAAGAGAGAGGCCATCATTTTTCTGGATAACACAGACCAATATTCAGCTACTTGCTAGAATTTCACAGCTCTGAGTGAGAATAAATATGCATTTATATTAGTTCCTTATTTTAATCCTTAATTTGCACAACAAAGGTTTGCTATGCTATTAGCTTTCTGTTTTGTTCAATATACATAAGAAATATCTTTTCTCTAACTCCGACCATATTGGCAATAGATTGAGAATCCGTATAATTGGAACCTATAGAACTTAATCAAGATATTGTTTTAATTGTTTATAGTAGATTTTGACTTACGGCAAATTTAATTTAATGTTTAATATGAAATCTATCCGCATATTTGTATTTATGTATGCAAACACATACTCGAATATTGAGAGTGGGATGAGATTGGTGTGCTATTAAAATGGTATTTTGGCCCTAGGAATACCAAACTCCTTCCCCAGAAAAACTTCTCCTACAATTTTCTGGCAGGAGATAAATGAAGAGAATAACAACTAGTTAAACAAAATAGTATTTTACTAGAAATTAGGTCTCTGCCCCAAAAGCCATTGACAAAATCTAGTAAAATGTGTTCGGATTCAGTAGAACTTACATCTCAGCTGGATATACAAGTGGGTGCCGTCCTACTGAGACCAAATTTGACATTTAGAAATGACAACCCCTATAAAACGAAAAGCTACACCGGCCAGCTCAGAAAAATAGGGAGACGAGCAAGCAGAAGAGAGGGTTTGAGCCTTTGGTCTAGCACTGAGTGGGCCCAGACCGCCTGACACGCATACCTCCCTGGGCAAAGTCTCCTGCTGAGTGGGAGCGTGGGAGAGGCAAAGTGTGTAAAGTGTGTGTGTGTGTGTGTGAGAGAGAGAGAGATGAAGAAGAGAGTTGAGAAAAAAGAGGAGAGAAGAGTGAGAGGGAGAGAAGAAAGAGAGGAGAGAAGGAGAGAGAGAGGGAGGGATGTCAAGAGGAGAGAAGAGAGCGGAGGGAGAGGAGAGGAGGGGAGAGGAGAGAAAGTTGGTACCCTTACCGCCTTCCAAGTGTAGAGGGAAGAGAATTAGGAAAAGGGGTTTCAAAGGCCCCTGGAAAGCTCCCCCCATAGAACATGCAGCAGCAATGTCAGCAATTAAGGTCCAAGCAGTTCAGCGCTCTCTCCTTGGAGGGCGGGTGAGGGAGAGCAGAGCTGCTGCCTTCAGGTCTAATTTGGTCAAGGGAAAGAGTGGGATGGGCAGAAAAGACGCCCAGAGCAAGCGCAAGGCTAACCTCTGTCCCATGGAGAAGTCCATGGCTCAGGGAGACTTTTAGTTTCCATGCAATGTTTTTTTGGCCCTATAGCATGATTTCTTTAGACTTATGAGATAGAACTTTTTCAATGTTTTTTTTTCCAGCGCTAGAGATCTAACTTGAAGGAGGATGTACTCAAATTTCCCTTGTGCACTCATTGAGAACAAAGTTTAGTTTTTGATGAATCTAAAGATGAATTAAGATGAATCCTGCCCTTGAAGGAACTTGTATTCCAGACATTGTCAAAAATAATTAGAATATAAACTATAAAGTGAAAAGTATCTTAAAATATTTACAGCTCAAGGACACAGAGTTTGGAGAAAAAAATATTTTTAGCAACAGTAGATTTCATTATAATTTTTATAAAGTAGTATAAGAAGTTCTGGAGTGACCTTTTAGAAATTCCAAACAGAAGTCACAGATACTTCTTCTGACAAGAAAAAGAAAGCAGATAAGCAAATACACACCTGCATGCTTCAAATATTGGTGCATCTGCTCCAAAGCTCTAAAACTAATTAGCAATTTTGTTTCATGACTGAAATTAGGCTTTAAAAAGATGGGCATCCATTAACACAGTTTGGTAGCATAATGACAAGCAATTAGTTATAACTGTTCTATTCTGGAAAGAGATAATAATTGAAAGTAGATGACTTCTAAAGGAATTGAAAAATAAGCCTGCTAAGTTAATTTTAAAATTTCAGTAGACAGAATCCATTTTAGGAAGCTTCCTCTTTGGATGTATATAGGACTTGAAGAAAATAAAATTCCTTTTCTTGCTGTGGTTCTTTTTAGTTAGCTTTTCTCGACCCTTCCTCCATCCTCTTACCCCATAGAATCCTAGTTTAACTGTTTACATTTCCACTGTAATGTAAGAGAAAATATTATGGTACTTTCAAGATCCTGGAAACTGAGAAAAATTCCCTAAAGATGGAATTAACTATACTTATTTGAGAGATTCAAACAATTAGTCGAAAGCTGCAAAAGGCAGATATCAGCTCAATAAAAAGAAGAACATTTTAAAGATTAGGGTGGATCAAAAACAATTTTCTCAATGTTTCCAATCCCTCTATTTGTTCAAATGTGAACTGGAAAATCCTCTATTGTCTGATGCAGAGTTGATGCAAGTGTTCACCGGATGCAAGTGAGGAATTGGACTAATTGATATGTAAGGTTTCTTCACGCACTGAATGATCTTCTGTGACTGAAATTATTTTCTAACAAAGGAGTTATTTGCATTGTGCCCCCTCTCAGAAAGTTCTAGTACCTACACAAATTAATCCCTGCCGCTGTTTTGAGCTGAGCCCTCCAGATAATCATGAACCTGCACACATATGCCATTCAGGGGAAGAATGAAATTGGGACACAAAATTAGATGTGAGATGCTAAGTGGCATTAGGACATTCCTTTTATGCCTATTACCTCCACTGGATTGGAGAAGAACTGAATATTTCAGAAGGAAGGATGTACCTAAAAGTTTTAGAATGGAAGCTAGGTGTGGTTCTGTTGAGTCAAATAGAATATGGCCAGAAGTTAGCCATCTTTGGCGTCTATGGACAAAATTCCCACAAGTGTAGCTCTATTGTTGATAGAAAATCCCTGAATATTTCTCAACACAGTGTATCTGCCAGTATGTTTAGGCCGTGGGAGAGAGTGGCACAGATCTCTGGGTGTTAGAGAAGATGCAAGGAAGTATTACACAGGTCGAGTGAGCAGATTTATTTGAAATAATAGCAATATCGTTGGTGGACATGTCACCACTGAAAACTACTAGAGCTGCTACCACTGCAATGAGTAGATAGACCCAATCTTAGGTTTAATGTTATTCAGCTTATTGGCCTTCCTCCAATCAGTTTCCCTCTGACATAGGTAGGCATCACCAACTTAAGTCAATCCTCTCTGGGCACACTGCTCATAGAACCTGTACCTCTTAAGATGGGAACATCAGATTTCAACCCAACACAGGCCGTCTCTTAGGAATACTGTGATATATATCTTGAGACCCTCACTTACCACTAGGTCTAACTATTCTTCCTTATAGCTATCCAGCACCCAGGACCTCTTACCTTCCATGTTTGAAACCCATGATTTTCCTTGCAGTTAGAATGTTTTTGCCTACAGGTAACAGACAACTCAGTTCAAACTAGCTTAAGCAATAAAACAATTTTTTGGCTGTCGTTAATCCCAATTTCTCATGCCCTCATAACTTGTGTCTATTTCCAACACTGGTTGCCCTAAAGTTTTTAATACATTTCACCTAAACTATTGCAGTTGTATCCTACCTGGTAATTCTACCACCCCATTCATGGTTCCCTATAATAGGTATTCATCCATCTACTTAACATTTTGTGTGCCCACCATGCTATTTTGGGGGGAAAACACATAATTGAATAGGTTAAATTGCAGTCCCTAAATTTAAGGAGCTCTCTTAGTTGGGAAAGGCTAGGCTGTGGCACAGCATCCAATGGAATCTCAGAGGTTGATGACATGGGTCCACTCTCTCTTGCTGTGCATACTCCGTAGGATGACTGTAGCTCTGCCCCATGTCACATTCACCACAGGACCTATGTGATGGAGCAGACTCTACCTGGAATTTGCCTGCTGGTGTATCACAAGGAAAGAAAGTGTGACAAAGCACAAACTGGTTCTCAAAATTTCTACCTACAAGTGACCTATATGGTGTTCACTTATATTTCACTGGCCAAATCACGTTGCTTGGCACACCTGGTTTCCAGGAGTGGGGGAAGTATACACCTCTTCGAGGGAGGACGAGTAAAGCAAAAGATCACACAACCTTAAAATTTAGAGCAGGGGTCAGCAAACTATTTTTGTAAATAAAGTTTTATTGGGACACAGTCACACTCATTCATTTACATATGGTCTATGGCTGTTTTTGCACTATAATGACAGAGTTGAGTGCTTATGACAGAGACCATATGGCTGACAAAGCCTGAAATATTTCCTCTCTGATCCTTTACAAAGAATGTTTTTCTACCCTGATTTAGAGAGGCAGAAGGATACATGCATAAACATCTAAAATGAAATGTGCCCCACTTTCTTACTTATTTCATGATTGAAGCCCTCTTTTGGAAGCAGACAAAGTATAAAGTGCTTTTTAAAAATCAACTTTCAGGCATTATTAAGAAAACATATCATAAGACCGACATTAAGAAAAAAAGTACTGTGGAACTGCAGAGGAAACAGATCTGATTGAGAAGATGAGGGAAGATGTTTGGAGGAAACAGTATTTGAAGTGAACATTGAAAGGAAGAAAGATTTTCTCAGGAGTGCCTTCAAGGGTAAAGTATTGCAGAAAGAAAGAAAAACTTGAACAAAGAAAGTTTAGAGTATGTTCAAGGAATGGTGAATACTTGATTATGACTAAATGCTAGAATTTGTGATGAATTATGGGAGATGAAGCTGTCCCTGGGAACACAAAAATGCCATCTCGAATTTTTTTTTTTTTAAAGATTTTTTTTATTTTTTCCTTTTTCTCCCCAAAGCCCCCCGGTACATAGTTGTATATTCTTTGTTGTGGGTCCTTCTAGTTGTGGCATGTGGGACGCTGCCTCAGCATGGCTTGATGAGCAGTGTCATGTCCGTGCCCAGGATTCGAACCAACGAAACACTGGGCCACCTGCAGCGGAGCGCGCGAACCCAACCGCTCGGCCACGGGGCCAGCCCCGCCATCTCGAATTTTTAAATTAGAACTAGATCATTAGAAGATGCAGCAAGGGAGTTGAAAGGTGCTCAGGCTTTGAATCTTGGCTTTGCTGTGTACCTATCTTGTGTAACCTTAAGAAACTTATTTCACTTCTTTGAGCCTCAGATATCCCTGCCTATGAAAAGAGGATAATTGGAATTTCACAGTTTTTTGAGGATTTAAACAATGGATGTATAGTGTCTGTCCTGTGCCTGATACACCATAGATACTCAAAAATTGTACCTATTATTATTCATATTACTCTTTTTAAGCCGTTGTCAATCTACTTCTTTGACTTTTGAAGCCAGGCCAATTCCTAACTGACATACACATTCTGGTCTTTGTGCCTCTTTTCATGTTGACATGCTGACTGGAAGAACCTGCTACCTGTGGGAGTCTACTATTCTTCAGTATCCATCTCAAATGATGTTCTTTCTATAAAAGTCTCAAAGTGGCTTTCCATAACTTAAAATTAAATCTCTTCCTCCCATAAAAGCTATTAGTAACCTATTTCATTGTATTTTAGGTGTGTGTGCTGTCTTCTTCACTCATTCATAAGATTCTTGAGGGAAAAGGCTGTATCTTGGTCTTGTTAGAACCTTCGTAATGGAATTTTACAAGCAGCGTTCACTCATGGCAGAATGATCTAGAAAGTATTTTATTTATTTCATGCTAGGATCCC
This sequence comes from Equus quagga, assembly GCF_021613505.1. Lineage (NCBI taxonomy): Eukaryota > Metazoa > Chordata > Mammalia > Perissodactyla > Equidae > Equus > Equus quagga. The sequence continues at coordinate 51,438,575 of NC_060270.1, forward strand.
TAGTTAATCCATGAACCATTTGGGAAAACCTTAGGTCTGCAACTCAGATGATCTTTATAAATAAGGAAAAATATAAGGTCATAAGTTGATCTAGTTGTTGACCTTTCTCTAAGTTTTGAAAACAATTAAATTGAATTGTGTTTTTTCTCATTGACATTTACAGAAGGCAGTTTTAGAATCACATTTATGAAATTCTCTGAACAAGAAGCTTTACCATTATTGTTTATTTTCTAAGTATTTAATGAACAGCATGTGGCCCAGGACCTTCACAAATTTTTATTGTGTGAAAGTCACTAATGAGTGACATCATTTAAAATGAAGACTCCAATACATGTGGTTTAAAATAACACACTCCCTTTTCCTCTTGATGGGTTCAGATATTTAAAGCAGTATTCTCAAAGCAGGGGGCTCACAGCCCGAGGGTGGACCAGCTGAGTCCCTGGAGTGTGGAGGGGAACCTTAGAGTCCTTATTCATGTTAAATTTTTATCCTATCACTTAAAGATCTCTAGTTTCGGGGCCAGCTCCACGGCCGAGTGGCTAAGTTCCAGCGCTCCACTGTGGCGGCCCAGGGTTTGGATCCTGGGCGCGGACATGGCACCGCTCGTCGGGCCACGTTGAGGTGGCGTCCCACATCCCACAACTAGAAGGACCTGCAACTAAGATATACAACTGTGTACAGGGGGGGTTTGGGGAGATAAAGCAGAAAAAAAAAAAGATTGGCAACAGTTGTTAGCCCAGGTGCCAATCTTAAAAAAAAAAAGAAAAAAAGATCTTCACTTTCTAATGTTTTAAAATATACTTTATATATTTATCTTGTATTTTACCTATACAATTTCTGAATAAAAACTAATAGTTATATGTGTGTGCTGAAAGTTTATTTACTGATAGGAGTATAGAATTTTAAAAAACTGGAGATCACTGGTTTAAAGGAAAGCAATGTATATAAACATCGATAGAATAAGGAGCAATATTTAGTCATGCATTTCTTGTGTTTATTAGCTTTTAGAGACAATGGTGGTTACTTTCTCTCTATATAGATTGCATTAAGATAAAATACACATTTTTGAAAAAATACTGGTTTCTGGTGGTGAAGAATCTTCAGGTAGTTTCAGGATCCCATCCAGCATTTTTAAGTTTGGCAAACAGGAGAACACTCTAAAATAAAAATGAAAAAAAAAAGTAACTATATTAAACAAAAGCATTGTATTTCACTTACTCTCTTTATAAATGAGTGGACTTTGCCTATTGTTAAAAGAAATATGAGTGGCTCTTAGTTTCTCCTGTTTTCTTTATCTTTGCAATGGGATTGCAATAAAATACTATTCATGTTCATTGAGCTGATGACCCTGACGTAGCCTGGCCTTGCAGGGAGCTACCAGATGGCTCAGCAGATTGTAAGCATTGATCAGAGAAGTGGGATCGCATACAGTCTGTTTTTATAATAGAATTTCATTCCAGTTTTTACAAAGTCCTATAAAGGAAAAAAAAAATCAATGAGTGGATTTAGCCAACTAACTATGAGGGAAAGAAGGAGATCATGATATATGTGCACATTATAAAGTTAAAAGCTTAAAAAAAAAAAAAGAAAAAGTAAAGCAAGCCCATGTTGTTTAGCGATAGTTAAGGAAGAATTTTGACTGAGGAGTGCAAGAAAGCGGTGGAAAATAATATCATTCTGAGTTATTTTCTCTTGACAGAGAGCATTTTTGAAGCTCACATTTCAAATTCAGACAGTCACTGCCAGGTTCTGGAGGCGTCCTTCATGTCAGCCCAGTCAAACAGAGTCATACACCTAGCAGTGTAACAAAGCAGCATTTTCTTTCGAGTGGACAGTTTTTCTAGGTCTGGGAATTCTGGGGGCTCAGGCCAGAGGAAATGGATGGCACTAGGATTTGCCCAGGATGGAAGATACTGGAACCTCTCAGCAGACATGCCAAGTCAACTAATGATGGTGCTGACCTCCTTGAAAGCTCTCATTGGCTGCCTGACTTTCTTAGTGCTAAGTGCTGTCTGCACGTTATCTCATTTAATCCTCACAATAGCTCTGTCAAGTTGGTTTTTATCCCCCATTTTAAGTAACTTATCCAAGATCTTAAAGCCCGTAGGTGACAGAACAAAGATTAAATCTAAGTCTTCTGGCCCCAATGTTCAGACTTAGCTGGCAGGAACTCCTAGCCATTACGTCTTTTCATAAAGTCAAACTATGGTGAATTAAGATCACACTGACTTCTGGAGAACTGTAGAAGGGTTTGCCTGTGTGTCCCAGGAAGTGAGTGGGGCTGCCCTCTACCTCCTGGGACTTACACTATTAGCTCTGTCATTAAGAACTTTCTCTTTGGAACTGTGCTGCCTTCTCATTGGAGGATCCGAAACAAGGGAGGAAGGGAGAGACAGTCACAATTCTAGGTGACAATCATCAGGACAAATCTTACACCTGAAAATTCTGATCACGATGTAAAGGCTTGCAGAAGCTCTGGATCAAATCCTCAACAGAAAGTCACCCCGGGACAAAATGGAAGCTGTTATAATCCTTACAGTGTGGACCGAACCCAAATTTGGACGAATTTGAGGCTTCAGCTTAGTTCCTCAGCAGGAGTGGATGTTTAAATCCTTTCCTTATAGTTTAAAATGACCACATCTTTTTGTAAAGTAACCCTGGACTACCTAAGTCAATACTACCTGGCTTTTTATAGCTTGAATGTCAGTATGTATCAACCTTGGACTCAACCCAATAGAATTAATACTACAAAAATAGAAGAACCTCATTATATCCTTCATTCCCACATAATTCTATACCACATCATGAATTTTGAAGACAGATTTATAGTGAGACCTCAGGGCATATCAGATTTCAGACAATTAATCTTACTACTATTGTTGTAAGGCATTCTTTGAAGGGAGGCAAGTGACTGAGTTGGGACCGAAATGTTTTATAAATCCTGCATATAAATTAACAAAACTGAAATACAATACTAATAAATTATCTTTATGACTAGAAATGTGCTTTTTTAATGAATGATGTTGAAATGTCCAGTTAAACCTCCTCTGACTGCAGGAAATATAATTTTAAACTTGAAAACATTATTGTGGTTAAATATTAGTTCAATATTAAAGCAACTGTGCTGGTGGATTTCAATGTTATGTAAAAGCAATTTGAGAATTTATTATTACAGAACATGAAGTTTTGCTTTCAGACTATAGTCACGGGGGAGCAAGCGCAATAATGAGATTTATGGAGGAACAACAGAGATTAGAATTTTTATTTTGACAATTTTTCATTGTACATCAGCAGTCGAAGAGTCTAATGTCATCTAGGCCTCTGGAATATAGTTCCTGTCATGGGAAAACGGCAGTGTGAGAAAGGATGGTAGTGAGAACTCTGTCTTTTATTGAAATTGGATGTAGATGAAGGATTGTAATCCCACAACAGGAATGGAATCTAGAGACGATCTAAGCTTTCGTATGACAGGTTCAAACTGATAGAGAAGATGACGTGGTCATTTGAATAAATGTAGGTTCTAGAACTCAATTGCTTGTTTGTACCCTTTTAATTCCCTTAAGTACAATAATAGTGGTGCTGGGAAGTTGGCTGGAATTCTATAGGTGGGCATATTACTTGATGCACACTCCAAGCTTGTTTAGATTCCATTATTATCATTAGGAATGTTCCCAGTAGTGACAAAGGAATAAAAATGGTTTATTCTTGGCGGGTTTTCAAGCTCTTTCAATCACTAGAGTAGACTGAATCAATTACTTCTTTGTATTCACTTAATGGTGCCCCTGTGGCCCAAAGGAGTGAAAATAAAACCAGAGAATAAACAATTTATAGCATCGTCACATGGACCTTGAAAGGAATCTGTATTTAGAAGTTTTTAAGAAGACATAATATATATTAAACATTATGAGAGAAAATGCATAGAATTAGAAGGCCTAAAATGAAACATTTTTGTATATGTCAAGTCACATTACAAGAGGAGCCTAAAATTTGTATAGCAATCACAAATTAAACAAGAGCAGAGCATATTAAAGATTTTTAAAAAGGCAAAATATCAGTTCAAAGTTCTTTAGGTGAGATCAGAAGCAGGAAATGTTCAACAAGTAGTAGATACTATATATATTTGCTGAGTGATCTTAGCAAGAGAGTAACAACTGCCAAAAGTATAATTTTCAATGAAGTACAAAAGGTGACTTCCGGCGTTTGGGGCCTTACCGTTTCCGGTAATGTTGGTGAAACTCACAAGGGTTCCTCTTGAGCACGAGGGATTCTAGCGGAGCCCCCCGTAAACGGGAGAGCCCGGTCAGAGTCTCAATGTAGTTTTCAGCCAACGATAAGTGCTGTATCTGAGGCATCTTTGGCAATTGCTTGAAGGATGTGAGATAGTTTTTGTTCATATTTAAAACTCTGCAGCTGGATACAAAATATAAACATCTTGTCACTTGTCTGCTAAAGAAGATGGTTAACTACCAAATCTCGCACGGGACTGGCATGCCTCACCCAGACCATTACCCCTCAGAGGAGCGACGGTGACGTTTTCTTACAAATGCGGTTTGTAAGAAAAGAGAAATATTTGGATTAAAGTATTAAGAGAAAATAAGCAGGATATATGGGACTGTACGCTTGCTGAGTGCAGGAATCTCTTTTCTTTTCCAGTTTATAACCTGACTTGGCAAAGACTGGTCCGTGGTGCAGTCTCAGTCCGTCCTGAAGGGAAGCGCGGACGGCTGCACATCATCTAGCAACGTAAAAGTTAACCACAGCCGCAGGGAACTTCTAAAGAGCATCGCCTCTAAGTAGTGAGATTATGGCTATTTTTCTCTCTTTCTGCTTTTCTGTTCTTAAATTCTATATGAGAAAATAGCATTTTAAATCAGGAAAAAAGCCTTTTTTATATAAAAGAAAACTAAAAAGGTATCCTTAGGAGAAGTGTGTGTTAGGCGTTTCGGTTAATACATTTTTCTGATAGATAATGCTTCTCAATAGTTTTGCCTTAAAACCGTAATTGCGTAAGTCTGTGCAAATAGAGAAAATGATTCAAAATCTATCCCAACACCTTGCCTTAAGGAAAAATGCCTTTATGTAGAAGTTGGGATTTAATACCCTGAGAGAAACACAGGGTACTTATTTATGGGCCTCGTACCTCACGAAGACACTTGGTAAATCATTACTGCTGATGGTAAAGATGGTGCTAAGCAGAGGAGACCGCCCCATGGCAGAATTAGAGAAACAAATTCAGTTTGAACCCACTCAGATTTCATTGTCAGTTTTTTCACATCTATTATTTTCGTTTTCTTTGTTTCCTTCCACTCCCTCTCCATATGGATATTTTACACAGTCCTCATCATATCTTTTAAACCTTTTGCTTTCTACTCTTCCCAAGGTTCTACGTCATCTTTAGGAGCACTTTAATACTAGGACAATTTCTAATTGAGAACGCAGTCCAAGAGCTGCTGTCTCTCTGCGCCCATCTCCATTCTCTGAAATTGGTTCTTTTCTCTTCTGAGGGTCATTCTCTGTTTCAGTATCTATCCTGCCACACTCTCAGCCTCTCAGACTCACCCCATTGCAGATCCCCAGTCAGCAGGATGATGGTAGGGGAAAAGATTGCAAACCAAGTGTGGTTTCTCCCTTGGGGCAGAGGGAAGGAGGCCATGGATATACATGCGTTAATTTATTTTTCTCCTTTGATACATTGATTTGGCAGTTGTAAAGTCTGAATTGCAATTGTATAATTTTATATTATATAGTCTATTTCTAAAGAAAGGCCAAAAGAACAGACAAACTGGGTTAAGTCTTTTCTTTAATGATTGTGGTTTTTTTCTTTTCTTTTCTTTTCTTTACATAGGATGCCAAAGATTTTGAAGTTTATTGACCTAGATCAAATCAAGTTCAGATACTCCAAGTAAACGAACTTCTAATTCAGTGTTTCTAAGGTATACTATGTGACTCTTAAAAAGTTTTTTGTTGTATGTTTATTTTAATGTGTATTAGAAAAATACAACTAACGCATCACTATCGTATCCCCAGAAGAGAGTCTGGCTGAAAAACAAAAACAAAATCAAAAAGTGGAATAAATCAACAGCAAAAGCTACTGGTATCTTATTTAAGGTAGTGATATTAAGCTTCTTTTGAAAATTTTTATTTAGGTATTTTTAAATTTGTTGTTTAAAAAGAATGTAAATAAAATCAAATGTTATGTGAGTCTGTCTAAAGTTCCAAAGGGGCTTTGAAAGCGATGGAAAACTCTTAGACACATGGCCTATTCTGACACCGCCCCGTCTGCCAGAGTGTTTCTCTCTCCTGTGCAGATGTGATGGTCTCTTTTTGCTGCCCTGTCTCAGTCCAGGCTCAGGGAGGTACATTATCCTGATCTAGGCTCCACCCATCCTTCTTGTGGCTGCTCAATTTCCCTCATTTCCTAACTCTCTCCTGAGGATCTTTGCCCCTCTCATTGCTGCCGAAGCTCGCTCCACCTGCCCATTCTGCCTGGTGAAGCAGAAGGCAGCTCTCTACAAAAAGGATGCTCAAGCCCAGCCGTGATGGCCTGGTGGTTAAGGTTCAGCTCACTCTGCTTTGGTGGCCCGGGTTCATTTCCTGCTCACAGAACCATACCACTTGTCTGCCAGTTGCCATGTTGTGGTGGTGACTCACATAGAAGAACTAGAAAGACTTACAACCAGGATATACAACCATGCACTGGGACTTGGGGAGGAAAAGAAAAAAAAGAGGAAGATTGACAACAGATGTTAGCTTAAGGAAAATCATTCCATGCAGAAAAAAAAAGGGGCACTCGAGCAATCCTGAGCAAAGAGGCAGATTATCCTTAACATCAGGAGTGTGGGGTTCTTGGAAGACCAAGTTGTCCATATAATTTAAAAAATTTTTAGTTTGTTTCTGTCACTGCTCTGACTGGCAACCCCATCCCTCCATTAGAATGTAACCCACCCTGAAGCCAAGACTCTTGTCAACCACCCGTAGAGTCTTTCCCCATAGATGCTCAATAAATAAGACTGACTAAAAATCACTATCTTACAATGAGAATTTATATATAATTAAATTGCTTTTCCAATTTTACAATGCAAGGAACATGGCAAGCTTTTCTGCCAATATGATTCTATGATTACAAATTACTCCTCTAAAAATTGATAATAACAATGTTAATTTGGAAAAGAATAGAGTTTTTTCCCTCTAAAATGTAACATATTGATGTATAAGTTTCCCTTTTTGCCTTGCCCAGGCATCATTTAACGCTTCCATCTTAACACCTGACTACACAAGGCAAGTCACAATAGGTACAGACAATGGTCACATGTGCCCAAATAACGAAGATTTGACTTTAACTTAGTAACTGGACATGCTAGGGAGCAGGTACCTTGGCAGTCTTATGGCACTTAAATCCACCAGTGAATTATCCACTAACCAGAGGGTTTCCACTCGAATTAGTCTTCTAAGAATCCTATTAAAATTTGCAAGTTGATAAGGGTCCCCCAAATCCTGAAATGAAAGGTTCAAATTCTGAAGGGAAAAACAAATAAAAAGAAAAAGCAAGTTCTTTGTCAACTTTTAAAAATACTTATTAATTAAAAATGTGTTGTATATGTTATTTAAACCAGTAGTTCTCACCTTTTTCTTTTGGTCCTCTAAAATAGTCACACATCCAAACGCAATGAGGTGATAGAGATTCTCAAGGTGGGGGGGGTGAAGATCCCGGCAGCATCCTGATTAGAATTGCATGCAAGGTTTGGGGAGGGGGTCATGGAGGCGCCAGGCTCCTCAAACAGATTTTGAAATTCTCTAGTTGGAGAGCGAGGGGCTAAAGCTTTGTTTGGGATTTAGTGATTTAAATGATTAGTTTATCCTTACCCTCCTTGAAAATATTCAGAAATCACATTTATAAAAATTTCAGAGGAAGATATCATCATTTGAAAGATAAAAATTATGATTTTGTTTTAAAGTAATTAGGGATTCATACCTAAAAAGGGCTGATATATTCAAAGATAGTGGCTATTTTATTTTCACTTTTAACATCAGTCAACTTTGATGTAAAGGAAATTAAAACCACTCTGGGTGGTAGCATTGCTCTTGTAAACTCTGTTCCTGGAAGTTAACTTAGCTTTTCTGTTTCCACAATTTTACCATCAATTTCCGTCAATAAAAATTATCGAATAAAATGACAATCCCCTCTTTGAAAATGCGAAGCAAAATAATTTACTCTTTTTAAGGAAATATGATGTCTCTATCTTTTAAAAAGATAAAGTCTGAATATTTTTAGACATTAAACATTATAAAATTTGATACTTTAAGTTCCCCTTTCCAAAAGTCTAAAAGGTCTTAATTTTGAAATAAAACTTAAGAAATGATAAAAGAGTATGCATATCATTTCTCTATTAAATGCCATCTCCTCAGAGAGGTTATTTTTGACCACTATTTCCCAGTTTTCTATGATAGTTCGGAGTTTCCTTAGCTATTCTCTTAGAGTATAGTTACCTTAAGGCTAATTATATTTTCTAAGAAAATTTGTTAGCAGGGCTGCATTGGCCTTCACAATATATCCGCAGTTTAAATGGCAGCTCTCAAGAGTGAATGCACACATACACTGAAATGGTTACCTCTACAGAGAGTTCTGGGAGGGGAGGTCAAAGGTCTAGGTATAAATAAGTAAATAGGTGTATGGTTTAAATTTTTAAGAGTAGAATGTATTCATCCATTATATATGAATAATTTAAAATTAATTTAAAAAAGGAAAGAAAATATTGTGCAGGGAAGTAATATTCTCCATTTTCATATTGTGTACCCTTGGGCAAATCGTGTCTCTTTCTGGACTTCCCTTCTCTTTTTGAAAGGAAGGGGTTTAGAGCAGACCATCTCTGAAACTCCTTCTCACCCCCTCATTCTATAATTCTGCGACACATTGGATCAATCTGTGGAGCAAAAGAGGCGTGAGGAGACCCTAACAAGCAGGATTTAAATTCAGTCTCGTTTCTGGAAGCCTTCCTAAAATCTTCACACACACTTTGATCGCTTTGAAAACCAAAAATATTGGCATCCCACTCTGTTGTGAAGAAGTTGATGTATTCTTTTATGGCTACAACATTTATCGTTCCCAGTTCAGTCCTCTGTCTAAACGTGACTCGATCCAAAGCAGAATCAGAAGCCTGAGTGATCGCAGCCCCGTAGCTTTGAAGTGGTCAGGCTGACTAATGGCAGGGGCGGTTTCAATGCTAGTGGCTTCCTCAGCTGCCTCGTTTTTAGCACCAAGAAATCACAGCTCATATCCTTCATCGGTGAGAAGTTTGATTTGTTCCAGGATAGCTGTGTTCGGACCAGGCTGGCTGCCCCAGCCGATCCAAACTTTTGGCTTGATGCATCGTTTGAGGGATTGCAGATTGCGTCATAAACTCACGGATAAGGATTATTGCCCAAACTTTGATTTTTTTAATTATCAATAGGAACAGCTTCACTCTCAACTATTTTAAACTTTTTCAAACAAAGTTCAGCAACATCAGGATAAAATAAAGCTTAGAAAATGAGTAACATGTCATGATGACGGAGTGAAAAAAGAGTGGAGAAGCCCAAACACCACTGGTTGTAGAGAAAACTCTGAAAAGATGCTCCAAGTTTCGATATTTATGCTAGTAATTGCCCGTAAACAAACAAACCAACAAAAAGAGGTGTCATAATTTAATTAATGAGAAAAATAGGTTTTTTTCTGTTTTTTTTAGCTCTCACCGTGCAGTCCTCCCAGTTTTCCTGTAGCCATGTTTCCCATTTGTTTTTGTCAAGGACTCTTTTCCGTGGAGGCAGGGGACACTTCTCCTGTTGGAGGAGTAACTCTTCCGCAGGGGGTCCTAGGCAAAAATCACAAGGCAGACCCTGGAGGTAGGTTTAGGGCAACAGGGCTGATGTTGTCACTTGATACTTGGCCGCTTGTTTTCAACTTCCACTCCAATATTAAGATTGAGCAAAACATGATTTGACCCATATTACGGCCAAGTAGTGTGAGCAATAACAAAATGAGTTAACTTTTAACCCTACGTAAATTATTTCTAGCCCAGGCAAGTGAGAAAAATCACCAGTATAGTGACTTTAATCTTCATATGATTTTCTCTTTGAGAATGTAAAGTCACTCTGACTTTCTTTCTCTTTTGTCTCTCAATTCAATTAACTACCTGGTCCTATAAGTTTTCCCCTTGAGAATCTTTCTCTTCCTTTTCAACATCCAGACCCTCGTATCTTCCTACCTGTAGGAAGTAAGTAACTCCCTTCTCTTGGCTCTCCTTGTTTGCAATCTTCTCTCCTTCCATATAAATAATACAAATTGCCATCCAGCCTTCCTAGAACACAGCTTTCACCATAGGACTCTCATGTTTAAAACATTTCAGAAACTTCTTATTGCCTACCAAATAAAGATGGAAAATCCTAGCATGTCAAGCAAGGTTTTCCACAATCTTATCCCAATCTCCATTTCCAAACTCATTTCCCACTATTTTCCAACCTGATTGTCCTCCAAATCAGGTTTGCACAAAACTTCCAGGGTTAGGGAAAGGATATCCTGTTTCCTGTCTGGAGCTGGGTGCTAGGTAATTGTGTGACTCCAGATGACTAATTTTAATTTTCTGAGCTTCAGTTTTCCACATCTGCAAAAATACAGGAACACTAGAATCAAGGGCCCAACATGAGCTCAATTTGATAAGAAAATATGTTTGTTCAAAGTTCATAATGCTTTGTAAAAAGACTCATTTCTAATACTTTTTCTAATACCAAAACACTATCGTAGACCAACATATGCTTTCATATTGCCATAGACCCCTACACTGTATTGTGCTCCCCAGGCAAGATTCACTGGGTTGTACTGTCAACCGGGCCCCTGACAGCAATCCTAAACTAAATGATTTCAATTCCCTCCCAACTCTAACACATTGTATTTCTATGAGTCATACCTGGTACTCTTTGTACACACTTTCCCTACTCTATTTTTCTGCAATGCATGATTCCCCTCATTTCGAAGGTGAAAAGAAAACAAGAGGATACTGAAGTCATCAGGAACCAACATTGCCTTTGTGGCAGGTTTGTCCGGGCTATGATGGGAGATAATGAGTCCATTTGTGAAGGACTTATGGAAGGCAACAAGAGAAAAAGTCCAACATCTCATTATTTTGACACAAACATCAGTTCTTCCGTGAGGCACAGGTGGAAGCCAAGTTCCCTTTCAGGCGCTCCTCTCATAATGAACTGTACTGTTGCCACCCAGGCAATCACCTAACCCTGAGGGCGGAAGTATCCCAACCAATTTATGAACAACATCTTCATGTGCTAGGAAATTATCTTCTTCATTGATTAGGACGATTGGAGTTAAAAAATCATAGAACTAGAAAAACTGGAACAACCAATATTCGACTGGGGAGACCGTAGGTTCTATCGTCTTTAATACCCCTCCCCCCAAATTTGGTAGCCTTCTTTGTGCAATAGATATCTGAGAGTTATTAAACTCTGCCCTGTATTGTTTGTTTGAGTTGTATCGATCTGCTCTTTCAATTACTTCTTTTTAAAGCAGCTTTCAAAGATTTCTTTAAAGTTAGAGGCCAAAGGTCCCTTCCACTGTGAGGAGTTGTATTAAAGGGGATTCTTTTTTTCACTCAGACCCCGTTGGTAATTGAAGATGTATCTTAGCCGCTGAGAACTACAGCTGGGCTCCCTGACAGCCCAGGATGTTGGCTTTGACCCGCTATCTCCCAGCTTGTATTTTGTTCCCTCTCTGGATTTGTAACTCCTAACAGCAGTGATTGAACGAGTGTGCTGAGGGATTTTCAAACAGAAAGCTTCTATTGTTTAAAAGACTTCTACCACCAGTTTGCTCTCTTGCTTCGTTGAATTGGGAGGAGTTAAGTCAGTCTTGAGCTGGCCATCAAAGCCTCGGGAAATTGCTGTTTATCAAACACCAGATAACGTTTCTTTGCTCAGGAACTCTTTCTGGATGTACAACTGGGGCAACTGAGATCAGCTGAAGTAGTTTTGACGAGTGTTTCAGGAGCTAGTCTAGAAGGAGGGTAATTCTCATCAGAACGCGTTTGAAAAGTGCTTGTTCTCCATCTTACACAAAAAATACCTAAACAAAATTCAAGGTAATGAACAAGGGCTATCTATTTTTTTCATGGTTTGCAGTGATGGGATTTTCCAGTGTTTTCCTCCCCTAGATCGTGCTCCATTCCTTTTACGACTAGTCGCTTGAGAGAGATTGGGCATTGTTAATGATCTATGGAAGGAAAATGTGCCTTATCTCTGCAGAGCGATGATGTCCTCTGCATGAATGGGCCCTGTGCTCGGTCCGCAGGAGTGCTTTTGTTGAGCGATTACCTCAGCACACGACCTGGCCACTTAAATCAGGGAAGGTGGGAGGCCACTGGACCCTCTTTACACACGCTCATTTTCAGTTTACCCCTAATTTTATTTTTCTGTCATCCCCTCCAATTTTTTCAGTTTAGCAATTCTCTGTTAAACCTCATCTCTCCACTTCTGCTCAGAATACAATTTCTTTTTGCCTCATTGTGGCACAATCATCAACCACTCCCCCACCTGCCTCCCCACATTACTGTCAGCATCTTTATCAATCTTTTCACTTTCTAGTCAAATTTCTTCCCTCCCTCTCTCTCTCCAAACCTGCTAAACCAGTGTTTCTCATAGCATGGCCCTCAGATCATCTGCAACAGGATTTCCTGTGATAATTTTCACAAATGCAGATTCCAGGGTCCCACTCCATACTAACTACATCAGATTGTTCACGAGTTGTGCCTTGGAATCTGCATTTCACACACCACCAGGTAACTTGTCCACACGCTAAAGAACCAACCAAATCCTGCCCACTTTAGCCCTTGATGCTGCCCTCTCTTCTTTTTGCTGATGAACTCCTTACACGTGTGACACACATGGCCTCCACTTCCTCTGGTCTCCTGCTTTCCTAATTCCCCATAATTGCTTGCTCATTGAAAAATATTCTCTCTAAGGTCCCCAAAGGACAGTTTGAATTTACCTCTACTAGTACTATTTACTAATATTTTAAAAATAAGAGTCAGCACTTAGCTGTAAATAGAGGTGAGAGAGTTAAAACATAAGAACCTATTTTCTGCAAAGTTTCAGAAGATGATGCTATTTTAATCTTCCTTCATTTGTCAACTGAGTTTGAGTGAAAGAAGAAAGGCATCGTGTGGGTAAAGTAATGCAATTGAGAGGGGAAATGGGCAGATGAATACATCTAAAGCAACTTTTTCTAAATCAATACTACATTGTACAATATAAAATATAACTGCAAGTCTGCAAATAAGATGGAAGATGGCCCAGATATTTGATGTTTTATAAAGACTAAATACTCACTACAGCAGGAATCATGCCTGATATTATTTCATCAGCTTATGGGGGATGCAGTATACACACGAGAGATGCATGGTCTCTGTTCTTACAGAACTTAGAACCTATTGAAAGCTACTTTTAGAAATCAAACGTTATGTATATCACGGGCTGCAGTAATAATTCTTCACACTGTCACACTAGTACACTGGGAAGATCTGATCGGATGAAAAAAGAATAAACAATGGTTATTCTACCAAGTTTAAAATTCTTAGTGAAAATATAAAATGAGACTTCCTGATTTATTTAGATTCTCTAATGACATTTTAAAAATGGATGTAGAATTAAATAAGGTTAAAGCTGTCCATTGAAGTGATGGTATTATTCATGATCATGAAATATGGTAAATAAACTGAATTTCCAACAAATATCATGAGTTAAATAACTTTAATAATATCCATGTGATGGAAAGACATGCAACCTTTAAAAAATATGTTTTGGGTAATTTTTAATAACATGGAAGAAATGCTCACAATATCAAGATAAGTGAAAAAACTCAAGGAAAAAAATTGTAAACTAAAATAAGTGTATACATATGTGCTTTTCAAAAAAAGCTAAATGGAAATAAGTCACAGTGGCTATTTCTGGATACTTGAATTCCAGGTTTTTCTTTATTTTCCTATTTTCTAATTTTTAATACTGAACATTTATTATTTATATAATCAGATATAAAAATATGCTTTTAAAGGTGGCTGATATATTAATAATTCTATGGTCTTGAAAAAGGAAATTTTTCTGCCTCCAAGTAATATCTTTTTTTTCCTCAAGTAATGTCTTTTAATCTGCAAAAAAATCTGCTCAGAGCATGCACACAAAGAAGACACACATTTGTCCTTTTACCTTCTCTTACCCTTGGGCAACGCAGTTGACTCCCTTGAATGTCATGTTGTTCTACTTCGAGCCAAGTGATGTACTTAAAAGAATCTGATGGAAGCTTTACAATAAGAGAAAAGAGAAACATTATTTGGCAATATGGAATTCATTTGCTTTTATTTGTAAAAGTCATGCAAATCCATGCCAAATGTTCAGCGAAATTGAACTCCAAGTATCCAATGGTACAGTCATAGAAGCCATCTTAGTCCAATCTACATTATGTATTCTTATTCAAGTTTGCATCTCTCACATTGCAACTGATTTATTTTGATAGTAAATGACAGTGGAAATAAATGTATGGACCCATTCATGAAGCCACTTTATAACATTTCTTATGAAGTGTCCTTTAATATTTATTATCTCATGAGGAATTTCACTCCATTTTGGAACAGTTCTAATTGTTAAAGGCTCTTCATTATATGGGTCCCCAACCCTCCAACTTGCTCCAATTGTCAAAGTTTTGCCTTTTGAGTCTACCTGGAAGAATCCGTCCACGTGTGACTGCTAGTTTAAGCGTTCGATGACAGTTATCATCTCCTTCCTAAGTCATGCAATTATTACTCACAGATCATGGTTTACAAATTATTAAATATCCAGGAAGAACATGTGTTCTCCATGGGCAGAGTTCCAATTTATCGACATTGCTCTTAAAATGTGTAGCCAGCATTGAATGAAATATTTCAGGTTGGGTCATCTTCCTTGTTCTGGACAGTATATTACTGACCAGAATATGTGCCAAGATCACATTTAGGGCACTTCTATATTGTTTATTATTTATTGCAGTTATAGTCAATCAAAATTCCCAGTATCTTACATAGCGTAGGATAGTTTCAAAGTTAACACAAACAAAAAGGCATATTACTTGGAAAAGAGTATTATGTTAAATACACACATCATAGCTTCATTCTTCTGTTAGCCATGTTACACACATATACAAACAAACCCAGAATATTTGATTTGGAGAAATGTCATTAAAGTCTTTGGAACAATTGCATTTGCCTCACAGAGCAGCATTTAGCATCGCTTATTTTTTGCTTGAGCTCTAAATTTGTGTGACTAATACTAACATAAAAAACATTTCCACCGTTAAATAAGCTTTTGGAGCTCTGGATTAAACCAAGTTAAACATTACTCTTTATTGCAGGACTTCTCAGAGCCTTTAATTTACTAATATATTTTGTGAGTCTATACTACAAGGTCTTCCCTTGGACTTTTAAACCATAAAAACTTTTATTCTTGGAGCAGTGTTTAGGACTGGTGCATCTTGCGAAGCAGAATTTGAAAAAACTGCCTTAAAGTGAATTGGGAAGAGGTGGCTTTTTAATAATCCTTTAGCTTTGATCTTTTATCCTCTTTATTTATTCACCAGATGACCTTGGTTGTTCTGGTAAATATCTTAATATGTTCATTTAAAAAAAGAACTAGTAACAAAAGCGCTCTACCTCATTAACAGCAACACTAAAAAGGTAATTAATGCTTGAGTAATTCTTTGAGATAATCTGAGGATTTACTAACATGCTTTCAAGGAATTGACTCATTTTTTAGAACGAGGCTTTAAAAAACCAAGAAGTGCAAATATATTTTGATTATTGAGGAAAGTAGTCCCTGGCCTATTCTTGGTTTTTCAGTTTATAGGAGTATGGAAGCTTCTTTCTGAACTCGTTATGTGCTTTTGGAAATTTTTTTTCTGACTTCTATCATAGAATAAAACTTTCCTAGAAGTTAAATTCTCTAGAGTTGCCACACTCTATTGCCTTTTTGTGCTATTTTATGAGGCTGTTGTTGGGAAAAAAAAGAATGTAAGTTAAAGCTGTATTTGAGAAGAAACTTTCCATTTTCAGCTGACATCTAATTTTGTACAAAAACCAGTTTGTTTACTTTTTTAAGGAGTCATGTGGTTGATTTTGGGGTTTCTGACATTGTGGGAAAATGAGACATTGTGTTTGGTTACATTCATTTAAGGTTGTCAATGTGTTACAGTTGTGTGACTGTTGTTTCTTCTTAAAGGAATAGTGAATTATTTGTGTTTTACCCTGGTTTTTACCTTTTATAATTCTGATGGATCAACTGATTAATTCATTGCATCAGTAAATATTTTTGCAGCTAGTATGCTTCATTTCATTTCATTCATTTGTTTAAAAATATATATTATATACCTGCTATGTGTCAGGCACTCTGTCAGGCACTGGGGATGCAGAGTTAAATAAAATATGGCATTTGTGCTTGAAAAACTCATTTTCTATATTTTCTTTAATATGGGAGGCAGACATATGAATTTAACTCGCCTTGATCCAGTGAGATAAGGGGAACAATTGTGAATGAAGGTGTCAACTTAAAAAGCAAATTTGCCTGTTATTTTATCTCAAAGTGAGTTTATTCAGGAATAGCCAAAAGAATTACAATTTGGGATGTGCATGCTATGGCAAATCACAGGCAAATCTGGAAAAGAAAGGTGGGGAGCTGCTTTTACAGAGAAAAAGGAGGTGTAGGGAGTAGCTGTTCTAAAGGAACACCCATTGGGCGAACACAGCAGTTGAGGACGGCAGCAGCTTCTCATTGGCTGAGCTGCGCTGTTTCTCCCTGTCTGAGCTCTTGCCAGGTGGGGAGAGAAATCTTCCTTCAGTAGGAAAGTAGTTTTACTTCCTGTCTAAAATGGCAAGCATCCATCTTGTCCTGTTTGGTCTAACTGACCATGTGTGATAGGGCACGGGAGATACCCCTATGGGCCATCCTGACTCCACTTTAGTTCAGGTTTCTTTTATTAATTTCCACAAAGGAAAGGAGAAAAAAGGACATGTGATTCCAATTCAATGAATTAGAGAAAAGTCTTGAAAGTGGTAAATTTGGGGGGAGATTATTTTATCTTCTGGACAAAGGACATTCCAGAAAGAAAGGAGATAAATCTTAGACTAGAGATGGAATTCGAACTCAGTGAGGGAAAGGAAGGGGTTTTTGTTTTTGTGGTCATTATGTTTCTGCTCATCTCCTCATCTGTCTTCCTCCCTCCACCCTCGATTCTTTCCATTTCCTCTCTGAGTTGGGTCTGAGTACCGACCTTTCCTTTACCCCCCAATTACAAGAGTAGATTGAAGAAGTTTAGACACTTATTAAAATGTGTTAAATATAAGAAAAAGCACATTTTATAAATTCATCATTAGATAAGGGGCTAATTAAAAATATTTACCAGGGATTGGGGGAGGGCCTCGTGGCCGAGTGGTTAAGTTCGCTAGCTCAGCTTTGGAGGCCCAGGGTTTCGCCAGTTCGAATCCTGGGCGCGGACATGGCGCCGCTCATCAGGCTGCTCTGAGGCGGCGTCCCACATAGCACAACCAGAGGCACTAACAACTAGAACATACAACTATGTACTGGGGGGCTTTGGGGAAAAGAAAAAAAAAATATTCACCAGGGATGATATTCCAGAATCCAAACGCGGATGGAATGTTCTGTTCCTCGACAGAGCCGACCTAGAGCGTGACTCACTCAGACCGGAACAGTATGATGAACTTGATGGACAGATCTTTCGACTGCCTGTGTTTTGACCTGAGGAGCTGTGTGAAAGAAAAATGCTTAACGTGTTTGTATATCTCTTTTAGTCTTTAAATGTAAGTATCTTTGTATAAAACAACAATAAAAACAAATTATAAGCACTAACTTTTCCATTTAGAGGAGAGATAAATGATACCCTAGGAATTTGCCTAAATCTCAGAAGAACTTTTTACATGTTGTAGTCCTATTCATGTTTTTACGGCTAATAACAGCAAGACAAATTCTCCTCAAAGGTAAGGATGTTTACATAGACTTCACGTCGTAGAAACGTGAATCTCCTGGTACACACAAATACATACACACATGCTTTTGAGACATGAAGGAGGAGGTCAGCCCTCGTGTTGGAATCTCATTCCTAGGGGAGCTGGCGCACAGGTTTGGCACAAACATCCTTCTCCAAACTCCCTGTTGGTCTCCTCATTAACCTGGGGCTTCAATTATCCCCCGAAATTTCCCCAAACCTCTTATATTTCCTCAAATTGCTGACAAGCAAATTAAAAAGTCAGGTTCTTTAATCAGTTTTACTCACTTTGAAATACTGCTCAGCCATTTCACTTAATAACAGTCCAGTTCTCTCTGTATTCCCATTTTCAGACCCCTGAGATATAGAATGTCTTTTCTGCTCTCCTTATATTAATTCTCTGGTTTATTATTCATTGTTATTCACACACTTTTCCCTTTCTCCTCAGCAATGGTTATAAGTTTCTCTTTCTGTAATTGGTGCTGTATTTTAAGCCAATTTAAAAATAATATCTAAATATGCTTTTTCATGTTAAGTAAAACTAGAAATCATATCTCTCTTTATTTCTGGCCCCTTTTTTTACTCTTGATAGATCATTTTTCAGGCTCCAAGAATCTTAAGAGACAACATTCTATATTTTATGGCATGGTTATTATGCATCTGTAGCAATTTTGCTTACAAGAAACCATACATCTCTTGAATATTGAGGTTGCCTTCACAAAGTACAGTATAGAGATGTCTTTCATTTTTCATTTATTAACTGAGTTGGTGCAGTAGAAGAGCATAGCCATCATACTATATTCTAGAAATAGTATTACCATGCCATTAAAAAAATAAAACTATGCCCTATTATCAAGAAGAAAATTGTTCCTCCATCTGCCACTGAGTAAAAAATAAAGAATTTTGTCTTAATTATGTGAAAAAGTCAGAAAATATATGCCTCTCATATCTTTCCTACTTGAGCAATTCTTTAATAGTTTGGATACAGTTTCTTGAAATTACTGAAGAGTATCTTGCCATAGATACAAATTAACAAACATTAGAAGAACAACATTAAATTGTGTGAAATATATTATTCCTGAAACAGTTAAATCCTGGTATTTATTAGTGGAGTTTTGGCCAAGAATCAGGGAGAAAAAATTGGGGGAA
The DNA here is from genome assembly GCF_021613505.1 of Equus quagga. Taxonomy (NCBI): domain Eukaryota; kingdom Metazoa; phylum Chordata; class Mammalia; order Perissodactyla; family Equidae; genus Equus; species Equus quagga. The sequence continues at coordinate 51,457,785 of NC_060270.1, forward strand.
AATGGAATATTGTATCAGTGGACAAACAGAGGATGAAAGTTTGACTGACTTTTTTGGTTCATTTGTCTTTATTAAAATCTGTTAGCCATTTTCGGCCAAAATGAAATCAGGAAAGTAAGGATAATGAACATGGCTGAAACTTTCTTCCGTGACTGGTGTCTTGTGATTCTAAACTGCAGTGATGGTTATGCAGTGAGAGGCTGAGTTATGGAAAACCTGGAAGTCTCCCACTCTCTCATTTTTTAATCTAAAGTGTGAGAAATGGTCTTATTTTGCTTATGTGAACTCCCCAAAGCAGGGCACAGGGGAAAAAATAAGCTCACATAATTAAAAGCTCTGATCAGAAAGATCCAGTACATTGGGATTTTACTATACTCTTCTTGAGTATGCTGAGATTAAGCTGTCACTTCAGGGTGAAATTCAGTTTAAAAGTGACTGAAAATTATCTCATCAACTTAGTTTACGTTGGATGATTTTTGGGTTTAAACTGGAAGACCCCATGGGGCTGGCCCAGTGGCGCAGCGGTTAAGTGTGCATGTTCCACTTCTCAGTGGCCTGGGTTTCGCCGGTTTGGATCCTGGGTGCAGACATGGCACTGCTTGGCCAAAGCCGTGCTGTGGTAGGCATCCCATGTATAAAGTAGAGGAAGATGGGCATGGATGTTAGCTCCAGGCCAGTCTTCCTCAGCAAAAAGAGGAGGATTGGCAGTAGTTAGCTCAGGGCTAATCTTCCTCAAAACAAACAAATAAATAAATAAATAAACTGGAAGACCCCTTTATGCCATTACCCTGATTACTACTACACATTTATTAGTAATAGAAGGTAATTAAAACTTTGGCAACAGACGTGAATGGGCAGCCAACATCTCCACCATCTCTCTCCTGTCTTCCTGTTTCGTTTTTCTCCAGAATGAATAGAAGATTGGTCAAGAGTTGCAGCTATGTTTATCTGGGAAGATTCTAACCAGTAGATGATGAGTCCGATTGTCTTTCAGTGTGAAATCTTTTTGCAGACCCGAAGTCTGGACTCCTCCTGACATTCTCACATTATTGCTGGTGCAGTGGTGAAGGGCAGTGTGTGGGAATCTTGGGGTAAAAACCTTTGGGGCGCTCTCAAAATCTTCTGTGTTCTGTCACTTCTATCTTAAATTCCATACGGAATTTTTCTTCAGTCTGCTTGTTTGGGAGAAATATCAGCAAAATAAGATAATTTCTGATCCTTTCGTTTTAAAAAGAAAGTTAAAAAATAGGGCTTCTTCAAGGTTATGTAACTAAGCCAAACTCTGATTCCATCTATAACTGCCTTACTGTGCACATCGCTGAGTCAACATCACAAGCCCTGTGCATCCCAGGAGCCTGAGGACCAGCCATGGCTGTGACCTCGGGCCGGGCACCGGGCATCTCTGACAGTCAGTTCCTTATCTTTAATGTCAGAAGATGCATGGACTCTGCCTGAGTGAGAGGGCTTCTTGTTTTTGTTTTGTAACATTACAGCTATGATGACAATTATTACTATTACTCATAGAATAATTTTATAGTTGACATTTATTGGGCGCTCGCTATGCACTAGGCACCGTACTGGGAGCTCTACTTGGATTAACTCATTTAATCACTACAATCACCTAGTAAAGTGGGTAACATTATTATTTTGATTTTATAGATGAGGAAACTGGGGCACAGAGAGGTGGCATAACTCGCCAAAGCCACACAAGTCAATGACCAAGTGTGCTTAACCACTAGGATCGAAATCAGATTCAGATAAGCTACTGTGATTCTTTGAATAACTTAAGGCTGTATCATTATTAGAGTGCCGTTGTTATTAAGGAAAATCATTAATATTGATTTTTCTTATTCCAATTTCTCCACTTAACTACCTATAAATAATTGCACTATTAGTAAAACATGTAAATCTGATTTATTATTTACTGAAAACCAAAATTAAGCCTTCGCTAGTAGAACCTACGAGAACACTATCCCAGACAAAATCAAGATGTTTTTAAAATCCTCTCCTATCTCCCCTCCTGAAAAGAAAATAAAACCAGACACACGCAGTTTAGTTGGTATTTTGGTTTACTCATTTTTAATCTTTCTGCCTGCAGTGAACAGTTATCATAAATTACAAATCTAAACCCTTATGAAAGAGGAATTAATATTATTAATGCTCTAATATAAAGCTGCCACAGAGAAGGTGCCGTGGCTAAAACTGTACAGCGTTTGTCAGCAGTGATTTATGGTGTCTTTAAAATAGGTGGCATTATCTGAATTGGCCATCTTTTCTTGGTTTAAAAGAGTGTAGAATGGCCAACAAAAGGGATCAGGTGAGCTGAGACCACTGGATGAAAAACAGCAATAATATAACTTATCAATTCACGAGCACCTTTCATCACAAGACAGCAGTGTCCTTTACAATCACGAATTTGTAAGCCTCGTAAATTGTCAGCTGCAACGGGTGCTGGCTGTTTAATTAAAATGTCAAGTTGGTGATTATGAAACTTTGTGAGGCGAGTGAAGGAGGAAGTGGCAGGTGGCCTAATTTCGGAGGTGAAGCTGAGCTCTTGAGTTGAAGGGGGCAATGTTGGGCTCACACCATCTGGAAGGCCAGGGGGTTCCTTCCAGACACCTGGGTTTGTTAAAATTCTATCGCATATGACTCGATTTCTAAACATTCCATTTATATTCAGTACTGCATCACGAGAGCTTTGTATTTGGGAAAGAAGGAAGGAAGCTAAATCTCATTTTCCAGTTAGCAAAGGGCACTTTTCCCAAATCCTCAAATTCCCTTTCTCTCCCCCAGAAATATTGAGCTACGCGATCAAGTCTTGTGGGATCTTGCTAAAACCAGGCATTTCTGAAGTACGGGCTAGAGGAAAATTACCATGGACTCTAGAGCATTAAACTTGGATGAAAGGAGATATCAATCCAGCCTATTTGATTTCTTTGACCATTCTTCTTACTTTTTAAAATTCAGAATCCTTGTCCTCTCTATGCCTATATTTTATTCATTCGAAAAATGGAAATGATTGCGCTCTCTACATACTAGAGATGGCAATAAGATAATAGAAAGTACTTGGAATGGAATTCTCATAAAATCAGGAAGAAATTTAATAGTATAATGTGTGTTTCTGAAATGACCAATTAGGTATACCAGGTTTTAAAATTTCTCATGGCTCTATTTTAAGTTCCTGGAACTAAACCCATAAATTAAGTAAAGAATAATATACCAATAAACTGTAGGGGAAGGACACTTTTCCCTTCTTCCCTTCTAGGTTCTTTGGCTGGTCTAATAATAAAACTGACATAAAACATATTGAAAGGAGAAAAACAAATTTAATTTTGTATGTACAGGAGCAGATAAAAATATGGAACTCAAAGAAATGACCAAAGCAAGCAGCTTTTATGCCTTTAAAACAAAGAAACAATACATTTGTGAAGAATTGACAAAACAAAGAAGTTTGAGCTTGGGGTAATAAATTAGTGAGGAAGTACCAAGATTTGTTTACACACCCTTCTCTGCCCTAAATTCCCTCTCTCTGTGATAGGATACCAATACCCTCCTGGTACAGGGAGGGTAGCTTTCACGGGGAGATTTATTTCCTGTTTTCAGGGTGACAAAGGAGGCCAGAGTGTCCTTCTTGCATTGGCTGTTTCTTAAGTAACTTTAATTCAGAATAATCAATATGCCAAAGAGGCATATTTTGGGGTGGCATATTCTGCTCCCTTTCAGAACTGTTCTGAAAAATTACGTGTTTTACAGATATTCCAAAAATATTCCAGTACCCAAAGCCTAGGATTTTAATAGATATATCCTAAATTATTTACAGTGTTGATTCTAAAACCAAATAACAAGAAATTGTAATTTTGAAAAATGCACAACTGGAATTGTCATTTCTCTACTTCTAGCTGAATGAATCAGATTTTAATTCTTTGTGGTGTTTTATTTTTATAAATTTTTCATGTCCCTGTTGCTCCAGCCCCATACACATTCTTACAACACAACTCGCTCCCCAAATTAAGGTTCAACAAAATTAAAAGCCTGAGATACCTCTGTGTTCCCTCTACAGGATTATGTTTAGAAATTTTTAGAACTTTATTGTAACCACATATATAGCTGCTACTTAAGAAGGTTTTCAATACTTGAATGTTTTACTACTCCCTGTGTTGTTACAACTTTGAAAATTCAACCACATGCAACACTACAAGGGAGAAGAAAAATACGGACACTAAAAGATAATATGTGATAGGGGTCAATCTTGTGAATAGAGACAAAACCATAAGATCTCAAATGAACTTGACTGTGTATGAGGAAAGCAGTGTGAATAAGACTCTTGTTCATGACGTGCAGAAATGTGATTGAACAAATACTGGCACTAAGATAAATTTTTTTCTTTTCTTTCTTTCCCTTTTTTCCTTCCCTTCTTCCTTCTTTCTTCCTCCTTTTATCCTTCAAAATTTGAAGATCAAAGTTTAAGTTGTAGCCTGGGCATCACTTTTTACACGGTCTCTAACATAATTTTATAAAGATTTACTAGTCTAAAAATAATACTGATCATAAAGACCATTTTATAGAGAACTCACAAATAAACCTCCTTTTGGTAGAGTGTATTAAAGGATGTTAGCAAGTGGGGAAAAACGAAGTCTGTCATTCTTCACAGAACTTCTATGATTTAAAAACTATTGCTTCACATGCCCATTTCTCCAAATTATGACACCATTTTTTATTAAATCAACATAATATCTAGACACCGCTTAAGATATACACAGTTTACCAAAAAAAGAGAACTTCCGTAATAGAACTTCTTCAGCCTCTAAACTCCTACATGATTCCTCTCTTAACCATAGGCAGTAAGTGGGAGTAATAAACAAGTTTCACACACTCATGAAACACAATGTATTTAATCTTGAAAGCTGAGGGTGCAAATCTCACTTTTTAAAAGATGAGAGCCAAGTTATACCCCAATATAAAGACAAAAAAAATCAAGAAACTTGCACACACTCTAATTGTATATTGTCTCATTATCAGTATGCTTTGAGAAACATTTATGAAACAACTATGAAATTTAAGAGGGAGGAAACAAGGATTGGGTTTTGGCCTCATTTAATTTTTGGTTTTATTGAGCTACTAAAAGTCCTATTTTTGTGGAAGTAATTTCATTTAAACTTAACTAATAGATATTAACTAATATTAATGAACAACTAATAGATATTTACTTTTGACTGCCTTGTCTATTTTCCCCCTGAAATTCTCACATGCTCTCTTAAAGAACCCTGTGCATCTAGAGACACCATCACTAAATCAGTAAGCCCATCTCTCTCTGTCACCACAATGATCAATTGCATTGTATTTGCAACTGGTTGCATGGTGTTGTGGAAGAGGGTGCCTGTTGATTCGCTTCTCTCCCAAAGCAACCACGTCAGTAACACAGGTTGCATGACTTTACATTTCTAAATGAAATTTAATCTGGTAACCCTATCTAAATTGGTTTGTTTTCTCTCAAGTAGTGACTAAGGTTACTTTTACCATTTTATTTTCTTACCTTTCAGACATGCCTTGCTCGTGCATAAAGTTCCTCTGGCCTTCAAAAAGCTATTTTTCTGAAGACATTTTTCGTCATGTTCCAGGGAGGGGATAGGAGAGCTGTCCACCAAGAATCTGCAGCCTCTTTTGGGGGTCTTCCATGTATTCACCGTGACCAAGGAAACAAGCTGTTACCTAGCAACCTGGCCCTTTAGGAGGTATTGTTACCAATCTCTTAGAGCTCATCAAAGGAATTGCTGTGCTCCTGGAGCAGCGTAACAATGAACATTGTTTCCAAGGAATTATCTAAACTGGTATAACTGAACCTTGACTATAGAAACACAAATGATAGCAGAGGGCCCAGACGTCTGCAGCATCCCTGAAGTTTGCTGTGTTCAGTTCCATTATTTCTTGAATCGCTTACATTTGGCTTAGGTTTAGTTGAAGTGGTATTTGTGCGATTTATCCCTCTGTATTTGGTTGCTTGCTCCTCTTCTATAGTTTCTGAACTAGCAGAAGGAGCAAAAGGGAAGTTATCTAATTCCTGCTTGAACTTTGCTCAAATAAAACTCCTTTGAATTGAAGACAGGGAATTCTGCCTTGTTCAGCACAAGAAAGAAATAATAGATTTTTATTTCAAAGCAGATTTCTATAACTTTTCAAAGAAAAGGGAGAGAATGTCATATTATGTTGTATACTCATTCCAAGTCTGCTCGGGGTGCCTACTATGTACACAGGTAACACTGTCAATTTTTGATTTCACGAGCTGATAACACAAAAGGTCCTTAAACCTGTGACTTGCACATCACCTTTCTCCAAAATAGAAAAATGTTAGTTGTGTTTTTGAGGACTGAGAATTTGTTGTTTGCCAAAAGCACATAAACACTTCCATAGTCTTTACTGCTTCAGAGAACAAGACAATTGGGAAACCATTTTATTCAAACCCTCATTTCAAAATGAGATCTTTGGCATGTCTTGGACAAAGCATCATGCTTACCTCTTCATTCCTTTTTTCCAAGCAGTCCATAGACTGACAAAGTTTCATTAACCTGATGAATGTGTTTCATATCAAAGGATTGAAAATGTGTCCTCCTCCACATTAAGTTTCTGTTAGAACTTCAATTTCACCTACAAAATACTTCACGTTGGAACTTAGCATAAAAACTTTCCATACCAAAAAACCATAATTTAATATATTTGATAAAGATCCACAAATGGATTTGTTTCTATCCAAGTTAGTATAATTTTAAAAAAACTATAACTACCTAAAAATATTACGTCTCAATTTTCTGGATATTTTCCCCATGAAAGAGGCAAAGATGCCTCATGTCAGACGTTTCTTTTACTCTTGTCTTTTCGAAGCATTCTCAGAATTTCCCCACGTCCAAAATTGTAGACTAACATTACCAAAAATGAATGAGATAAGATAAATAAAGCACAACAGATCTTAATTCCTCTTTTTAGCTTATAGCCCATGACAACTACTTTACACCTCCACTGCCTCCGCCGAAAGCTGTGTAATCCTCCAGCAGTTCCATTCTGACTTTGCCAGGATCCTCACATCCAGTTTTTCCTCCAGTCTCCCAGGCAATTCTCATACCTTCTTCTCTCTTTTGTAACTTCCGTGGTCTCTGCGCCTGTCCTTACTCTCACCTGAGCAATCAGAAAAGAATTTCCACAGGGTACCATCATCCATTTATCCACCTACTCACATCTACCTGTCCATTTGCTCTGCTTTTCCTTCATTAACAGGTATGACTTATCAATGACTCCATCTTCATTTGTGGACTGAATCCTCTCCCTTCATCTCTACTCAAGGCCATTGATCCAGAAATTCTTCTGTGTCATTAATTTCTCCTCGTTGCTGAATCATTCCCACAAAGATATAAACATGCTGTAATTTTCCCCATTAAAAACAAAGACCAAAAATTGTTCTTTGGTCCCCTTCTCCCTTCAGGTTCCATCCCATTGCTTTACAGCCATTACAGTGTGTGAGAAAAGCATTAAAAGGGTTGTCTATGCCTCCAGTTCTCTTCTCAGTCTCTCTTAAACTGATTCGAGTAATGTTTTCACTCTAGCATTCCACTGAAACTGCATTTGGCAAGGTTACTAATGACTTTCAAGTTACTAAATTCAATTGTCGGTTCTGGGCCCTCATTTCCTTGATCTGTCCGCTGCATTTGAAACACTGAGCTCCTCTCTCCTTCCTGAAGCACTCTCTTCATTTGGCTTCTAGGACTCCACACTCCACCAGTTTTCCTTCTACTTTATAATCTGTTTTGCTATTCCCTACTCATCACTCAATCTCCCAACAGTGGTGCGCCCAGAGCTCAGTCTTTAGACCTTTCTTTCTTAACTCACTCCATCAATGATCTCATCCAGTCTCATGGCTTTAAAAACCATCTATATGCTAATGACTCCAGGATTTATAACTCCATGCTACACCCCTCTCTGTCTCTTAAATCCCAGACTCATATATTCACCTGCCTGCTTGAAATTCCTCTAGGATGTTTTATAGTCATCTCAATCTTGATATTCCAAAAATCAACTTCTAAATCTTTTATCCTAACCAGGCCCTTTCATAGCCTCCATTTATTCCACCCAAAAATCACCAAATCATCCTCAATGACTCTCTTTTTCTCAAACGTCACATTCAATCCCAGATGAAATCCCTATAAGCTCTACTTCCAAAATATATTTAGAATCCAGCCACTTCTCACCCACTCCCCAGCTACTGGCCAGGTAGAAGACCCCATATTTCTTAATACTATCATCATAACAGATGCTTTACTGGTCTCCTGCTTCACACCGTATCTCCCACATTCTGTCCTCAAACACAGCAACCAGAGTGATTCTGTTAATAAACAAGTCATTCTTCTGATCAAAACATTTCAGCGGTTACCCATCTCACAAAGGAAGGATCAGCATCCTTACAATGAACCACAAGGCACTGATGTATCTGAAGGCAAAAAGAAGGTAATATCTCAAAATTGAAAGAACTTCTGAAATGTCCTCAATACAGTCAAGATTTCAATGACTAAAGTTCTTTGACTAAAATCAGTTAAGGATAGCTAAGCAGTTGGTAAATGCTGTTAGCAAATTCACTAAAATAATTCCTTCTACTTCTCTCTTAAGCTTCAGGATCAAGTTAAAATATGAAGTATCCAAAATTTGGAACATGAGCTATTAAAAAAATAAAAAGGCTACCATTTTCAAGTACTTCTCTGTGTGGTGGAGAATTTTCTCAATGTTGTGATAAAATCTAAAATTTATGGGTAGCTGAAGACAATGGCAGCAGCCTAGCTACCAGATCCTTAATACTTTCCCTAAAAACAATACAAAAGAAAAAGAAGGAAAAAGTATATCTGCACAAAAACCACATACTCCGCAGATCTTGAGAACAGAGACTAGCAAAATTTCAAAACAGCTCTGAATAAAAATAAGTTGAGCATATCTCTCAGGTGCCAGCCCCAGCCTCACCCCACAGCAGCACTTGAGGGCAGGCAAAGGCAGACCAAGAAAAATTGTGGGAAGGACAGAAGAGGGATGGAGCCTAAAGCTGATCTAAAAGTATCCCCAGAAAGATTAAATCTAGTCTAAATCGAAAATACCGTGAAAGCGTTCAGGCAAATCAGAGCAGGGACTACAGGGAAAAGATTTCAAAGTATGCCAGATGTAAAAGCACAAGCGTGATGCAAAGGGGACATCTTTGAAACAGCTTCTGGGAGAGAAAAATGCAGAAAGGAAGTGAGAACTGCCCTTTGGCAGTTGGAACATGAAGAGGAAAAGGAGAGAAGGGAAATCTTAAGGTCTTGTAAAACAAAGTAGAACCACTAAATGGAAAGACTCACCAACCCTCCTGTGTTAGGTTGAACAGCGGCCCTCCAAAGATGTCCACATCCTAAAACCTGGAACCTGTAAACCTGTTATCTTACATGGCAAAGGGGAGGCGAGGCAGCTCATGGAATTAAGGCTGCTAGTCAGCGGACCTCAAGACAGGGAGGTTTTTCTGGATTATGCAGGTGGACCCAGTGTAATCACAAGCATACTTAAACACATAAGAGAGAAGAAGCAGAGTCAGTGTCGGACTCGACCAGCCATTGCTGGCTCTGTAGGTGGAAAGAGGCCACCAGCCAAGAAGTGCAGGCAGCCTCTCGAAACTAGAAAAGGCAAGAAAACGGGTTCTCCCTTAGAGCTTCTAGAAGGCAGCCCTGCAGACACCTTGATTTTAGCCCAGTGAGACCTATTTCTGACTTCTGAGCTCCAAATCTGCAAGAGAATCAACGTGTTGTTTGAATCACTAAGTTCATGGCACTTTGTTAAAGCAGCAGTAGGAAACTGCCACACCTCCCCACACCCCTCTGTTCACCATTAAACCAACAAAACAAAATCCACTCAAGTGCCTAGACTTTACCAGGCTGACAGAAGCAGGTCATTAATCTAAGAATCTTGACTAACAACCCAATTCCACAAAAATGAACAAGAGTAAGCTCAACAAGTCCATACAATTTTGCAATTCTATTGCAAAAAATAACTAAGTGAAATATCACACATATCTAAACAGAAACTCTGCTCCCGGGAAACAACCGTGGAGGAGAAGACAACTGAAATTAAACACTCCAAACCTAGTGAAATATACTCAAAACTGCATTTGAGGATATGTAGAACCACCTTGAATCAGAAATTCAAAAACTGAAAAGGGAAATGGATAAAAAACATGGAGAAATGTAAAAAGAACTGATTGACTTCAGGAAAGAAATGGAATGAAAAGACAAAATTATCTTTTAAATGAAGAACATATTGTGAAGAACTTAAGGGAGAATAGCCTCAAATGAAAATTAGCAAGTGAAAAATTAGAACCTTACGGTAGAGAATAATAAATTATTAAAAATGGTAAATTTACAGTATCTGTCAGACCACACCTTAACCACGTGATCCAGGTTCACATCACTAATAATATGGCATGTTGACATTATGTACCCTGATATAATGTGCTGAGACAGGTACACTTTCACTCCTATTGGATTCATACCAAAATTGCCTAATCTTGCTCTGATCATGAGTAAATATCAGACACACTCAAAACTGAGGTACAGTCTACAAGTAACTCACCAGTATTCTTCAAAAGCCGAAAAGTCATAAAGGACAAGAGAAGACTGAAGAACTGCCACAGATTGGAGAACAACTGAACGCAGCAAGGGATCCTGGAAAGAAAAAAGGATATTATTGAAAATTTGTTGAAATTCCAATAAGTCTGTCGTTTATCTAATTATATTGTACCATTTATTTCTTGGCTTTGATCATTGTACTATGGTTACGGAAGATGTTGACAGTGGGGAAGGTGGTGAGGGAAATGCAGGAACTCTACTATTTTTGCAACTTTCCCATAAGTCTAAAGTTATTTTATAATGGAATATAACACAGAGTTGAAAAAATTGTCTTACACATATGTGGTCAATTGGTTTTCCATGTAGGTCCAAAGGTCTTTTGGTGGGAAAAGGTAGACTTTTCAACAATTGGCTAGCCACATCCCCTACTCTTTCTCCCTGCTCAATGAACTTTGATTCATAGCATGCGCTATATACAAAAATTAAATCAAAAGGATCATAGACCTAAATGTAAAATTTAAAACCATAAAATTTCCAGGATAAAATATGAGTATCTTTTGTAGCCTTGGAGTATGCAAAAATTTCTTACATGTAACACCAAAAAATTATCCATAAAAGAAAAAATTGATAAGCTGGACTTCATTAAAATTAAGAACTTATGCTCTTCAGAAGACCCTTGTATGAAAATGAAAAGATAAGCCACAGATGTAGAGAAAATATTTGCAAATAATATATATGATATGTCCAGAACGTATAAAGAACTTTCTACCTCAGTAATAACAAGGGGGAAAAAGCAACTCAATTTAAAAATGGGCAAAATATTTCAACAGACATTTGACCTAAGAAAATGCAGTCTTGTGCCACATACCAACATTTTGGTCAAAGACAGACCACATACACAACATGTGGTGGTTGCATAAGATTAGCATCATGCAGCCTAGGTGTGTAATAGGCTATACCATCTAGATTTGCGTAAGTGTACTCTATGATGTTCGCACAATGACAAAATTGCCTAACAATGCATTATCAGGACATCACAAGGAGATACCATTATAAACATATTAGAATACCTAAAATTAAAAATACTGAGCAAACTAAGAGTTGGTGAAAATGTGTAGAAATTGGACCTCTCATATACTTCAAATGGGAGCGTAAAATGACACAACAACTATGGGAAACAGTTTGGTAGTTTCTTTAAAAGTTAAACATACATCTATGATTTGACCAGGTCATTCCACTCCTGGCTATTTATCCGAGAGAAATAAAACATATATCCGTGCAAATGCTTACACATCAATGTCCATATCGGCTTTATTTGTAATAGTCGTAAACTGAAAAAAACCAAATGTCTATCAAGAAATGAATGGATGAAAAATTATGGTATATCCATACAATAAAATAAAAAGGAATTACTGATGAAAATGAAATCTAATCTATAGTGACAGAAGACAGATCAATGTTTGCTTGGGGTTGAGGGAGAACGTGGAAAGGGGCAAGAGTGGGATTACAAAGGCGGACAAGGAAACTTCTGTGGGTGATGGACATGTATATTATCTTGATTGTGACGATGGTTTCACAGGTGTTTACATATGGCAAAACTTAAATTATATACTTCAAATGTGTTCAGTTTATGATGTCAACATACATAAACACATATACATACATATATAGAGACAAAGAAAGAGAGAGTGTATGTGAAGGAGAGATAGAGAGAGAAAGGAAGAAGAAAAAGAAGAGCGAGGAGGAGGTGGAGGAGGAGGAGCAGGAGCAGAAACAGAAAGTGGAGCAGGGGGACGAGGAGCAGTACTGATGGTCTCAGGTTGTTTTTATAAGTCATGTGTGTTTGAATTTAAAAGGAGCTTGAATGAATGGACTACTGCTTTGATGTGTTTTATAGATGAGAATTTCACATAAGTTGTTATTTCTTTAGAGGGATGCATTGCTTACAAACATTGAAAAGCCACTGGGTATTTGACTTCCTCAGAAAACTGTGCTGAAATGAACCTGTGCATTTACTAGAGGTCATGCTGATGCATTTTGACTTATCAAGCTTCATCGTGGAGTGTTGATTTTCAAACTGTCCTCCTTAGAGCCCTAGACAGGCAGAGTGATCCATGTGGGCCCCTCATCCCCTTCAACACTTCAGGCAGAGTTGTGCTTTTATCTGTTTTATAAACGGGTTTCCGCATAATGTTTAGATTGAGAAAAGCTTGTTAGTCATGGGCAATGCCCATGGAAATGGAAACCAAGGGATGGTGGGGAAAATGGAAAGACTCAGAACTTGGTACCAGGAAAGGCCGAACAATTTGCAAAACTGCAGCAGGGGAAGCAGAGGGGCAGTGGGGAAGTGAAGCATGAGGTGAAGAGGATAGATTTGGAGATGGTGCCCAATAATGAGAACCTACTAAACAAGGTTACTTGGGGGTAGCCTTAAATACCTCTACCAAAATTTTGACATCTAGTCTTCCTCTACTCTTTTCCCACATTGATCATTACTTACCACTGGGTAACTGACAGCTATAGTAGGTTCCCTGTCTATATGGTTCACCACTTGATATCTCTTATGCCAAACACAGTGCCTAGAATATCGTAGCTGTGAAATAAGTATTGGTTAAATGAATGAGCAAAAGTATAAGGGTCTGAAGTCATCCCGCTGAGGTAGAAGACAGAGACTGTTCGTAACTGAGAGGTGGTCATTAAGCTGGAGAATACAGTAGTCCTCCCTTATCCATGGTTTTGCTTTCCATGGTTTCAGGTACCCACAGTCAAACATAATTGGAAAATATTAAATGGAAAATTCCAGAAATAAACGATTCATGAGTTTTAAATTGCATGCAATTCTGAGTAGAGTCATGAAATCTCTTGCCTTCCCTCTCAGCCCTGCCAGGGATGTGAATCATCCCTTTGTCCAGCAGATCCACACTGCATATGCTACCCTCACATTAGTCTCTTAGTAGCTAACTCAACCAGTCATCAGACCAACTGTGGCAGTATCGCAATACTTGTGTTCAAGTAACCCTTATTTTACTTAATAATGTCCTCAAAGCTCAAGAGTAGTGATGCTGGCAATTCGGATATGCCAAAGAGAAGCTATAAAGTGCTTCTTTTAAGTGAAAAGGTGAAAGTTCTTGACTTAATAAGGAAAGAAAAAAATTATGTGATGAGGTTGCTAAGATGTGGTGAAAATGAATCTTCTACTCATGAAATTGTGAAGAAAGAAAAAGAAATCTGTGTTAGTTTTGCTATTGCACCTCAACTAGACGTATATAGGGCAAAATAGTACTTATAGGATTCGGTACTATCCATGGTTTCAGGCATCAGTGGGGTTCTTGGAACACATACCCCGCGGATAAGGGGGAACGACAGTATTTACACTGTAACTATTGGGAGGTGGTTATGTGTTGACATAGCCACTGCTTATGGAAAACATTTAAAGAGGCTTCTGTCAGTACAAATTCACTATATTTCTCAATAAATTGATCTGATAACTTGGGAAAAAGAAGCATATATTTTCCTATAATAGTATGAAGAATAACTGATCAGGAAATAAAGCAAAAGCTAAGAAAAATTCCATGGCACGTCTGTAACTTACACGTATGGATCCTGCCACTTATTCTGTTCTTTGGGGAGAAAATAATCATGAAATCATCTTCTTCCTGTAAATTAAATTGGAGACAAATTAAGATTTTGCTCTTTCTTTTTCCTGTGGTGTGAACAGTTATGTGCTTGGTCTAACAGAGTCTCGAGTACCTGGCCCAGGCCTGGCATATAATAGATACTCACCAGGGGAGGGAAACCAATGAAATGGAAGTGCTTCCAGAGATTGACTTTCCTAGGAGAGAACAAGGTCTTATATTGGAAGGAAACTAGGCAAACCAAGAACTTTATCACCACCCATTAAAAAGCAGACAAAGAGAGCTCGAAACTTAAAGTGGAAGAAATTATTAGGCAATACGATTGATAGAAAGTATGAGATGGGTCAAGTTCTTGTCATTTTTAGATCTTTTTTTAATGTCCTTACTTCGTATGGAATTGTCTAATACAGTTCTACAAACGTATATATATTTGCATGTGTATGTTTGTATATGTATATAAAAATACAAAATTTTTTAATCTAAAATTTAATTTACTAAAAAGAAGCTCATATTACAAAGTCATATTGTAAAATAGTGGTTTCCAGTTTGAGCATTTTATAAATATGCAAAAAATTTTAAATTAATTGATATTGAATTGGCATTTTTAAATTTTTCAAATAAGGTAACTAAAAACAATAACAAAAATACTGTATACTCACATCATCATTTCTAAAATGAAAAAGCTTATTAGGTAATCCAGATAGGAAGAACACTATCTTAAAGTAAAGAACATTCCTTTATATTAATAAAGTATTTCTTCATAAAACTCTACTATGTTTTCTTCATTTTCCTTGTTGGCCCTTGGCTTTGTTGACACTATCTCATGGGCCAGTCTTTGGGTCTTTGGGAAACACTGCTCTGGAGTCCATTCTAGAGAAAGAAATAGAAACGTGCATAAAGGAGTGGGAACCTTTTATTTATTCAGCAGATTTATCATTCTGAAACTCACAGAAGGCATAGGGCATGTCGTGCTAACATAACTCACATATTGTTGTACGATAACATCCTGTGTAGACAAGGGACTTATGAGAAATATGAAGAAAGCCTTTCTTCCTTCCACATAAATAATGGGATGAGTTAACTGCTCAACTCTGGAGACCTCAAACATGAGTACAGGATGGTTCTGATTGGGGGTTGCTCCAAATCTGATGTCACAGCACTGCTGATTCTTGGAATATTAAAATTTTTCTCTTATATATATCATCTTGTTTAGCCTAACACAAGCTAACAAATAAGTTCTAAAAATTTTTCCCTCTACAGTGGAAATAGCAGCTAGCCAAATGCCAATGGAACTCATTTTTAAAAATTTTCACTTGCAACAAATATGATATTATACTTGGTTTCGCCAAAGTCTCTTAATAGTACTGCTGTTTCCAGTCATAATGCGTTGCTTGTTTAAGGGAAAGGAGATTAATAAATGTTCAACATTTAATGAAGCCACTGTATACTCTGTAGTTCTTCTATTGCACGTTAGCTTTTATCTCCAAATTTTGGTTAATATGCTGATGTTGGCATTTATCACATCAACTTTCAAAAAACAGCTTATTCCCAAAAACTGATAATGTTTTTGTTACTTTCCTTTTTGAAGTCAGTTAACCTATCATTACCAGTATAATCACCGTTAAATGCTTATTGACGATCCCTAACAATAAGACTCCATTTCTGACTTTATTGTGTTAGACATCATTTAAACT
This sequence comes from Equus quagga, assembly GCF_021613505.1. NCBI lineage: Eukaryota > Metazoa > Chordata > Mammalia > Perissodactyla > Equidae > Equus > Equus quagga. Next base: position 51,473,736 of record NC_060270.1, read on the forward strand.
ACCACCTTGTTTTGTGTTTTAACATGAGCTAGTCTGGTAGAAATGAGACTAAACACAATGAGTAATTTCATCAAATCTGAAATCATTTTAATTAACTGAAACCATGTAGCCTGGAAGCTCTGACAGAAGTGATTAAAAAGAATTATGATAAATACCATACAAAAATCAAATTATATTGACATTTTAAATCATTTATTTTTGCTTTCTTCAGTGAACAGTATTCATTGTTCACTACATTTTCCAATGGCAGAATTTGACAGCAAAATATGGTGAACAAGGCCAAAATGCTGAATGGCCATTGCTTATTAAATCAACAGATAAATCAATTTTTATAAAGAGGTTTCATCTAAACTTAAATAAACAATTTTTCAGGTTGATTAAAAATTCTATCATAGTTCATTAAAAGACATTTTAGTTCTTACTATGTATGCTAGGCACCATGCTAGGTGACAGAAATACAATAGTAAATAAGTCAGATTTCTTTAAGGAAGAAATTTAAACTATGAAGGTAAAAGAAGTAATTGATTAGCATGAAAAGTACTACAATAAAAGTAACCATAGAATACTGTGGAATCACTTAGAGGGGACAGTTAATGCATTGGGGTGGAGGAATGTTAGAGAAGGTTTTCTGGAAGAACTGGCATGTAGGCTAACACATGGGATTAAGCAAGAGTCATGTGGACAAAGAAAAGGAGAGGCGTGTTTCCAGAGAAAGAACAGCAGAGGCAAAAGTGTGAAGGTGAGAGAGCATTGTGGTCTGGGCATCTCTGGTAGTTTAGTGTAACTAGGAGTTAGAATGGAAAAAAGAGGAACAAGTGAAAAGATGAAGCTGAAGGCACTGTCAGAAATGGGCAGAACCAGTAAGCAAATCAGTAAGGACAGAGTTGAACTCAACAACACCATCAATCAACTGGTAGAAGGGACATCTATAGATTGCTTCATCCAACAATAGCAGAACATACATTCTCCTCAAGCTCACAGGGAACAGTAACCAAGACAGACCAAATTCTGGGCCATAAACCACACCCTAACAAGTTTAAAAGAATAAAAATTATACAATGTCTGCTTTCAGACTACAGTAGAATTAAACAAGAAATCAATAACAGAAGGACAACTGGAAAAATCCCCAAATACTTGGAGAGTAAACAACACAGTTCTGAATAACACATGGGTCAAAGAAGAAATCTCAAGAGAAACAAAAATATTTTGAAATAAGTGAAAAAGAAAACTCAATTTATCAAGATTTGTGGGAAGCAGCAAAAGCAGTGCTTACAGGGAAATTTGTGGCATTGAATGCATGTATTAGAAGAGAAGACAGACCTAAAATCAATCATCTAAGCCTCCACTTTAGGAAAGTAGAAAAAGGACAGCAAAATAATCCACAGTAAGTAGAAAAATAACAATAAATATTAGAGCAGAAATCAATTAAGATGAAAACAGGAAATCAATAGAGAAAGTCAATTAATCCAAAAGCTAGTTCTTTGAAAAGATCAATACAATCAATAAATCTCTATCCAGGCTAACTAAGAAAAAAAGAGAGAGGACACGAATTACCAACATCAGAAATTAAAGAAGGGACATCTCCACAGATCTCACGGACATTAAAAGGATAATAAAGGAATAGTATGATCAACTCTATGCCCACAAATTTGATAACCTAGATGAAATGCACCAATTCCTTGAAAGACACAATCTGCCAAAAGTCACACAAGAAGAAACAGACCATCTAAATAGGCTTAAATCTATTTAAAAAATTTAGTCAGTAATTAATGACCTACTAAAACAGAAAGCACCAGGCCCAGATGGGTTCACTTGTGAATTCCACCAAACATTTAAGGAAAATTCTCTACAATCTCTTTCAGAAGATAGAGACAGAGGGAATATTTTCAACTCATTGGACGAGGACAGCATTACCCTAAGACCAAAACCAGACACAGACATTACAAGAAAACTACAGACCAATATCTCTCATGAACATAGTTTCAAAAATTTTCCACAAAATATTAGCAAACCTAATGCAACAAAGAAATGTATAAAAAGAATTATACACCACAACCAAGTGGAATTTGCCCCAAGTAGGCAAAGCTAGCTCGACATTCAAAAATCAATGAATGTAATCCATTACATCGACAGGGTGAGGAAGAAAAATCACATGGTCAAATCAACAGATGCAGAAAAGGCATTTGACAAAATCCAGCACCATTCAGGACAAAAATCTCTCAGTAAACTAGGAAAAAGACAGTGAAGTATATTTCTTTTGGCTATCATTTAAATCTTTAAATCTGTTTAAATAGTATACTTTTATGGCAGATTGTGTATTTAGATATTATTTTCCAACTTAAAAAATTAGATCTTCAGAGTTTTCAGCAAAATAAATATATAGGCGATGACAGATAGATGAGAGATTTTGAAAAACACATACAGTCATGTAACCACTATCACAAACAAGAGCAAAGCTGTTCTATTACTCCCCAAATTTCCCTTAGGTTCCATTCTAGTCAATGCCTTCCCCTCACTTCCATTGGTTGCCAACTGCTTATCTGTTTTCTGTCCCTATTGTTTTCCATTTTCCAGAATGTCATGCAAATATAACCATACAGTATGTAGCTTTTTGAACATGGGTTCTTTCTCTTATTATAATTCATTTGAGGTTCACTGATATTGTTACAGGTGCCAGCAGTTGTTCCTTTTCATTTCTGAGTGATAGTCCATAAGCATGTAGACATTTAAGTCATTACATAGGCCCAGGGGTGGGATCACTTCCCAGGTCAAAGTGGGCCTTAGGTTCAGTTTTGTTTGATTGCCAGGATTTTTGAAAATTGTCTCAATAATCTTTGCCTTCTCAAAGTTGAAGTTTATGCGTAAGATTATGCATGTGTACAAAAGAAAAGACCCCGTTAAATTGAAGGTCAGAGGGGGATGGTTTTTCAGACAAATAATTTGGACTGAGAAGGGATGTGCAGGCGGGTGGCCAGGTATCAGTCACGGAGGAAGACATCACGGCATGGATGGGGTTGTAGAAGTCAGATTTAAGGTACCTGGGAGAATCCACTCTACTACTGAGGTCTCTAGTGGAAGCCTGCGAGGCATTATGGGAAATTAGGTTTATGCCAGTGTTCAAAGGATAATTTTCAAGAAAAGGTAAAATCATGATTCTCCTACAGAGTTAAAAATGAACGTGTTAAAAATTTTTAAACTCATTAATGATGAAGCTGGTAAGATGTTATAATAGTTCAAATGGAAATCTAAATAACAAATATATTTATAAATTAGGAATTTTAAAACGAATGTTTAAGTAGAGTCAAAACCAGCTTCTTCCACAGCGAGTGAGGGAAGTCAGGTGGGTGTCTATGGAACAGACTTTGCATCTCATGTCTACAGACAAACATTCATCTGCATTCTCTCAGTTATTTACAATTTACAGGTTGCAAAATACTTCCCCTCACAGTGGAATCAGATAACACAGGAAGGCATGCTCTAGGCTGGAGGCGAGGCAAACTCCTGCCCACCAGCCAGATCCCCCTCACAGTTCGTTTTTGTAGAGCCTCTAGCTAAGAATGGCTTTTATATTTTTCAAGGGTTGTAAACACGAAACAAACAACAATGACAAAGAAGAATAAGCGACAGACATACACGTGGCCCTTACAGAAGAAGGTGGAGGTCCCCATTTGTTGACCCTTCCTCGAATGCACGGGTCAGCAAAACATGCCAGTGGACCAATCCAGATGGCTGCCAGATTTTTGTAAGGTTTTACTGAAACGTAGCCACACGCATTTTCTTCCGTACTGTCTATGTTTGCTTTTGTGTTACAACAGCAGAATTGAGTAGTTGCAACAGAGCAAAGGCAAAAATACTATCTGGCCCTTCATAAGAAAAAATTTGGGGCCAGCCCTGATGACCTAGGGGTTCAAGTTCCATGCTGTCTTCACTTTGGCGGCCTGATCTTGTCTAGCGGTTTTGGAACCATATCACCCACCTGTCAGTTGCTATGCTGTGGGGCAGCTCACATGGAGGAACTAGAAGGATTTACAACTAGGATATACAACCATGTCCTGGGGCTTCTGGAGAGAAAAAAAAAAAAGAGGAAGATTGGCCACAGATGTTAGCTCAGAGCAAATCTTTCCCAGCCAAAAAAAAGAAAAAGTTTGGCTACATCTCTCTACAAAATACACAATTCTCCAATGAGACACAAATACATTCCTCTTGTGAAGATCTTTATTTTTTCCTGTTTCTGTTTTTTTCCTTCTTGTTCTTTTGCTTGATTTACCCCATTTTTTCCTTCCTGTCATCCATGACTCTTTTCAGATGTTTCCCCTCTTTAACTCTTTCTTTCTCCTTTAAATAGCCATAATGTGGAACTAAAATATAATATTTAAAAAATAATTTATTGGGGTTGGCCCTGTGGCATGGTGGTTGAGTTTGGTGCGTTGTGCTTCAGCAGCCTGGGTTCGTGGGTTCAGATCCTGGGGATGGGCATGCACCACTTGTCATCCATGCTGTCGCAGTGACCCACACATAAAGTGGAGGAACACTGGCACAGATGTCAGCTCAGGGCTAATCTTCCTCAGCAATAATAATAATAATAATAATAATAATTTATTGAATGAACTTTTAGGTTCTTTCCTGAATCCAAAGTAAAAATATATCTTCTTTATTCTCACCACCTCCAACGCCCTAAGAGTCTGAAGTTAATTGGAAGTTACTTTCCACTACGTTGTAACCCTATGTCTGTGGGTCTATGACCCTCACGAGAAAAGTGCTCCTCCCCTGAGAAGGAGGATGAGGGGCCAGTTTGTTGCCATCCCTGCTCAGGGCCAAAGAAGGAACAGTTCTTTACATTTCAGTAAGTGAGGATTGAGAAAGTGACTCAGTATAACCTTCTTTGAATAGCTCTTTCCTCCCACTGGTGTGTAGATAAAGCAGTTTGAAGTTGGGATTGACTACTCAAACTGTAACGTCAGCATTTTAAAATATAAGTGTACAAACATAATATGCTGTATAGTATATTATATCATAAACACAAAGTGTCAGCATTTTTAAACCATGACATTCCCATGCAGTGAAGAGATTTATAGGGAAATGTTTCCTGTCCCCTCTGCTGATTCTCCTTTGCCTCCCTAATTCCTTCCTACTCTCCTTTATTTTATCTTTTCACCCCTGTATATGTCTTAAATGTCATTTTTCTCAGAAGAGTGTCCTTGATCCTCTTTTCTCATTCTACATTCTCTGTCTGAACACTCTCATCTACTCCTCTCATTGTAACTACCGGCTGATGATTCCCAGTCTATACCTCTAACTGTGAAATCTAACTAAAGCCATAGATGTTACATGCATATATGCATAATTCATATATTAAATTGTTATTTCTATGTTATTGGGTCAAACTCAAATTCACTATTATTGGGCCAAACTCAAGACAACGTCTCCCAGTCCACCCCATTTTCCTTTCTACATTTTTTCTTGGCAAGCACAAACTTGAGAAACAACCCCCACTCCTTTACCCCCATTTTCAATCAATCTTAAATTCTTTTCATTGCAGAGAAGTGTAATAATATCCACAACATCCATTAAAATGCATTTTAAATGATGGATAGATGAATGTATTGAGGGATGAGTAGATGGATAGGTATGTGATAAGGCAAATATAGTAAAACATTAATTATAGAATTAGGTGGTGAGTACATGGGTTTTCGTTGCAAAAGACTTTAAACTTTTTTGTATGTTTCAAATTCTTTTCATTAAAAGTGTTAGAAAAGAAACTCTTTCAGTTTGCCCTCAAAATATCTTTAATGACTGTCACTGCTTTGGCCTTGGCCCCTATTGTCTCTCCCCTAAACTGCCTCAATAGTCTCCTTGGTGTTCTTGTCATCATGTTTGTCCTTATTAGATACCCCCAAAGGAAAGTTCCCTAAAATGTTGCTACTCAAAGTGTGGTCCATAGGCCAGTAATCAGCCAGCATATCACCGGGTAGCCTGTTGGAAATGCAGGTCCGCACTAGACATACTGAATCAGAATTCACAGTTAAGAAGATCTCCAAGTAATGTGTGTAGGAGAAGCACAGCTCCATGTAATATCTCTATCCTGTATTGTTCTCTTGCCTCAAATCCTTCAGTGGCTCCCCATTGCTTACAGGGTGAGTCTAACGTCTTTAACATGGTACACAAAGCTTCCTGTGGCTTGACTGCTGTCTACCTCAAGTCTCATTCTTACCACCACCCCTATCCCTCATCCACCCCCAGGGATGTACCTAACTATCTTGCTTGCCTATGTTGAACATTTTGAATATTTCCAAGGCGCCTATGTCTTTTCTCATTCTGTTTCCCCTTTCCGCAACACTCTTCCCATACCTTAACCCTTTGCCTAACTCTGTCCTTAAGATAACTTAGTCCATGTGGCTCCCTTATTATTATGTGCACATTTTTATGGTATCCCTATATTGTAATTTTTTTTGAAATAAGGATGTATTTGTTAGTTTTCCTACTAGGCTATGAGCCTCAGAAATCAGGAAATATGTTTTATTCATGATTATATTCCCAAATCTTAGCATGGTTCTTGTCACAGATGTGAGCTATTTAATAAATCTTCATTGAACGTAACCAAGAAGGAAGTGACCATTGCTGAAGGTGTATAACTCAACGTGCCGTGGTGGTTCAAAAGGAGATTGCTACAAGAGAAGCAAGCAAGTAAAAGCAAATTTTATTATAGCTATACCCATTTAGTTGGATCTGCCAATTTACTCATCCACCTTCAGTTCTTACATCTACTTTCCAGCTCTCTGAATTTATGCATAATGAAACAGCTATTTCGTGAAATGTATTCTGAATTACAAAATATTAAAGACATGCAAATTCACTAAGCATAGGTATTTACGGAGCACTATTAGAACAAGGCTTATTGAGATGTAACTGCTTTTGTTGCACTTAAACAGACCTTCTAAGAGCTTGTGTTCCAAAAGCTATAGCAATTATATTGTATCAATTTTCATGCATGATAGATGAAAGTACGATGTCATATTTATCAACAAAGGCAATGAATTGTCATTTAGATATGCATCGGGCAATCAGTCATCCATCAACAAAGCATAATTCAAATCTCCTGTTGATTTTTGCCTGTGAGATTATTACAACAAATAGAGAATTAAATATTTTGTCTATGTACCTGTTTAGTAGCGGAAGTCAGAGTTGAATCAAAAGAATAAAAAGATAAAATATTCTTGCCATTTAAGCCCTAATCCCATTTGCTTCCAGTAAAAAGCAATTTTTGGCCATATCAGTAGAATAGTAAGATGTATTTTTAAAAATTTAATTGTAAGTATGTTGGCAGAATTCATCTAACTTTAAAATGACATTTTAAATGCCAATCACATAGAACTAAATAAACTATTATTTAATATAGAACTAATAAACTAAAAAATGGAGATTCTTCCTTCCAACTTCCTTCCTTTCTTCCTTCCTTCCACAATATTATTGAGCAGCTATATTGTTTGAAACATCATGCTATGCTAATTTCCAGGGATACATAGATATCCCACAAATATTCAGCACCTTCTGCTTGACCTTCACTGTTTTAAGCCTTGGAGGCACAGCAGCTAACGGACAAAGCTCCCGAGCCCTTGGAGTTTATATTCTAGTGGGTGAGACAGACCACAAGTAAACAAATGGGCAAAGTATACAATTACAGACAGATGTTCTGAAAAATGTAAATTAGGGTAATGGTATAGAGAATATAAAGTGGGGAGCAGAGCAGGATGCTGTTTTAGGTAAAGGAGCCAGGAAAATTGTCTCTGAGAAGACAGTATTTGCACAGAGAACTGAAAAAGTGAACAATTTAAAGATTGGGAGGGGGGAGAGGTATTCCAGGCAGAGGGAACAGCAAGTATAGAGACTCTTAGATGAGATTTAGCTTGAGGTGTTGTCAGCAAAGAAAAAGGCAAAGCTTGTTGGAATGCAGGGAACCAGGGAGTGTGGAGGACGTAACGTCTGGGGGGTAGGCATGTTCAGGTCATTTGTGATTTGTATTTTATTCAAAACGTGCTGGGAAGTCATTAAACAGATTTAAGCAGGAAATATTTGTGAACTGATCCTCATCTTAGAAACACCACTCCGACTCCTGTGAAGTGAAAAAGCCATAGAGAAACCAATGGAAGCGAAGAGTTTGGTTAGGAGGCCATTACAGCAGTTCAGGAAATAAGCAGTAGTGTCTTAGGTTTCTCCCCATTTAGGTTGAGGGAGCTGGTTGAATTGGAGATATATTGTAAAGGCAAAGCTGGTAGAATTTGTGTTTGGGTTAAATTTAGGAAAATTGAAGAAGAATAATCAGAGAAGATGTCTGTTTTTAAGTGAGAAAGTGAACAGTGAGTTAAGTTGGTTGGAGAAGGCAGAAGATTGAGGGGGAACTTGAGCATTAGATATCAGATACTGATTACACATCAGCGTGGAAAGGCCGGGCAGGCAGTTTGATATGTCCAACTGGAGCTCAGAGAACAGGTCAGGCAGGGCTGGAAGTAGAAATTGGGGAGGAATCACACATAGATGATGTTTGAAGCCCAGAGACTGGATGACATCACCTAAGGAAGAAACAGACAAGAGAAGAAGGCTTGGGAGTCAGCCAAGTCATACAATATCTAGAGCCAATGAGGAGGATTGAGAGGGTGCAGCTAGTGACACAGAGGGAAACCCAGGAAGCAGATCAGGCCTCATGGGATTGTGACCTGTGCAGTCACACAGTGCCTCACACTTAGAGGGCCCCATACTTGGTTACTCATCCATCACCAATTCTTTTTTTTTTTTTTTAAGATTTTATTTTTTTCCTTTTTCTCCCCAAAGCCCCCCGGTACATAGTTGTATATTCTTTGTTGTGGGTCCTTCTAGCTGTGGCATGTGGGATGCTGCCTCAGCGTGATTTGATGAGCAGTGCCATGTCTGTGCCCAGGATTCGAACCAACGAAACACTGGGCCGTCTGCAGAGCAGCACGCGAACTTAACCACTAGGCCACGGGTCCAGCCCCCCATCACCAATTCTTAACAATTTTATCTTTGAACTTGTGTTTTGTACATGAGGTTTGATGGGACAATTGAGCACGCAAGTGAGAAGAAATGATACATGTGATACATGTGTCCACCGTTCCTTGACAACCCACTCACATTTGAGACATCCCATGAGGGCAGAATTCCAGTGGACCCATGATGCATGGATGCTCGGTGAGACTCAGAGCAAGTACAGGTAAGCATATTACACCTACAACAGAGCAAGTGGTGGTGGTGGTACTGACAGCCTTGATCGGCCACACTTTCTGTTCAAGAATTTGCTTTCAGAGCAGAAAGAAGTCAATGGTGATCTAAGAAACATGAACAACCAAGGAACCCTGTCATATCCTTTCTTATTTATGTTACCTCCCTGTGTTAGCAAACCACTCACACTGAAAACGATAATGTAGGAGGAAAGGAAAAGAGGGGGCAAGCCATACATCCTTTTCCTTTCAGTCCTTCCTTATTCATCCATAGGCCAAAGGGAGAGTATTGATAGAATGTGTGTGTATCAAGAAGTGAAATAAAAATGGTTGAGTTAGTTTTGTGCAGCATTTCCACTGTTCTGGGAAGAATGAAATATTTATGCATGTATTGTGCAATTTGTATGAGTTAAATGCTCTTATATTTTAGTTTAAATCTGGCATTGCACAATATAAAGATGAGTGGTAAAATTCATGCTGGTAATTTAAATTTTAAATTTTCTTTCCTTATGAACAGCATTGAAAGCAAATAAAAAACACCGTGACAGTGAGAGAGAGAGACAGTGGAAGAAAAGAAAAGGCTTTATGATTTAGTACTTTAAGCACATTTCTTTTCTTGCTTTTTGAACCAGGGAGTCCATATTTTCATCTTTCTCTGGGCCCACAAATTGTGTAGCTGGCCCTGCCAGAAGAATATGGTGTCCTAGAAGTCAAGTGAATAAAGTGCTTCCAGAGGAAGGAGTGGTCTGTCAACTGTGTCAAATGCTGCTGAGAACTGAATAAGAGAAGGAAAGAAAACTGATCATTGCCTTTAGCATGGAGACTATCTAATTGAAGTTAATTCTGTCAGTTTAGATAGGTTAGATGGTGAAGTGTACGTGCAAATAGTTTAGCAATAGTAAAAATAAGGGGGGAGGTTTATACACTCCTTTTTATCTGTGATGTTTCCATTTAAATATATCGATATTTCTATTTCCATATAAATAAATATTATTTCAAGAACAAATCAGTATTTGTTCAATGATAAAATGAAATAGTCTTAAAATTGAAATAATTAAATAAATATAATTAAATTATATACTATTAATATCTTCTGTTTTGTCAGGTGAAAAAGTGCTGTTTTATTTTTCTTTCTCTTCTTTTTCCTTTCTTTCTGTTTTTAGTTTTTCCCCTTTACTTTGAAGATGCCTACACTAAAGGGAGTGAATTATTATTAGACAAATTCGGCACTAAAAATAGTTTGTTAAATAAAAATCTATAGGTTTCCAACTTTGTTAGCAACAGAAAAAAAAATTGCCGATGAAATACAATGACCAAAACTTATTTACATAAAAATAAAATTTTCTAGTTCATTACATAGGTGCTTAAGTCAGCCACTAGATGGCAGATGGTACCGTATTCAACAAATCCCTTCACGAAAGCAAACTGGTTATAAGATCATTTAGAATTATGAGTTGTAGGAACATAAAATTCTGTTGATTCATCCTCTCCATCCTTCCCACTCTTGCAGAATTCATTTTGGGCATCTGATTTCTATGACACTTTTCCTCGCATAGAGATGGAGGCATTAAAGCTTCCCCCTGTATACAAGATGGATGATTCTGAAAGCAATTCTGGAATCTTATCAACTCCATAAAATATAAAGTAGAATCACAAAACTAGGTAACAAATTGCATTTAAATGACTATGAAGATGAATGGCAATGTTGCACTGGAATTTTTTCAACCAAGGCCAAATGGATAACCTCATTGATCTTGCATCTTATAGTTTACAAAGAAGGAAATGACATAAAGATCACAAAGCAAAGCTAATATATCTACTGCTGTGTTCAGCTAGTTATTTCGCGTTAAAAGAAACCCTTTGATATATTATTTGTTTGTTTGATCACTGTGTCAGTTATTTATTCCTCATATGGGAGTTCCAGTTGAAAAGTACAGTGAGGAAGAAGAAACCTGAGCTGGCAGAATAATATTCTACCAACGGTGTTTAATGTTGTCCCGCAATTATAAAAATTGAACTTCAGAATCTGCCAGAGATTATAATTCTGATTAACCAAAATCCTTTCGTGGAGTTGTACAATGTTTGTTTTTTTGTTTTGAGGAAGATTAGCCCTGAGCTAACATCTGCCACTAATCCTCTTTTTGCTGGGGAAGATTGGCCCTGAGCTAACATCTGCCCATCTTCCTCTATTTTGTATGTTGGATGCCTGTCACAGCATGGCCTGATAAGCAGTGCGTAGGTCTGTGCCCGGGATCCAAAGTGGCCAAACCCAGGCCTCCAAAGCAGAGCATGAGAACTTAACCGCTATGCCACTGGGCCAGCCAGCACATTGCTTGTATTTTGCCTGACTTGAAATATATTTAAGCAACGTAGGCTTACAAAATATAAACCTTTGTAAGTTTATAATTTTTCCAAGATGCTGATCTTTCCTTATGATAAAGAGAATCTTTTCTATTTGATAATTTTGTTAATATTTCATTTCATTAAGATAGCTGTGGATATCCTGCAATATTTCACACCAGGTATCTTTTTTTGTTTTCTTGGTAAATGTTAAAAAACAGGAATTGATTGACATGGGAAATTTTGGAACTTAAAGAATCAGGGTCAGAAAATAAACAAAATTTCCTATTGGAACTCTCCATCTGTCCTGAGACTCTCTCCTCCCTGGTTCCATGATGCATGCTGCACTCTCTCCTTGGTTTTCCTCTCATCTGTCTGCCTCCCCTCCTCAGTCTCTTCCCTGGGTTCCTCTTCTGCCTACCTCTTTAATTCTTTTGCTTGCAGCTTTTTTCTTACCGCTCTTCACTGTTGATCTGCAGATGCCTGAACATTAATTCATTCCCGATGGTTCAACGGCAATGAACACATGGGTAGCTCTCCAAACCTTGGGAGTTAGCAACACATAGCGGGTATACTTTGGCTCTGGCATTAGGCTGCCTGGGTTCAGATGCTGGTTTGACTGCTCAATGGTTAGGTGATCCTGATAAATTACTTAACCTCATTGCCTTAGGTTTCTATCCTGTAATTTGAGAATGATAATAATCCTAATATCTTATCATCAGGTTAGAATGAAGCAATTCTTTTAATGCACTTAGCACAGTATCTGGCAAAAAGTAAGGAAGTAATAAATATTCCATCTAGGGCTGTTTCTTAAAAAATAGAGCCATCTCTACAGGACGTATCCACTCAGATGTCTTATAGAAACCTTAAGATGATATATCCAAGTCTTACACATCAATATCTTACCCGTCCCCAATCAGTTCTTCTTCTTAAATTCCCTACCTAAGTTAACTGCAACAACATCACCTCATTTTCTCTCTCTAACCTCTCACATTTATTCCATCCCAATATTCTGTTGACTTTATCTGGTAAATATTACTTGAGTTTATTCCCTCCAATAATCCCTATTTACTCATTTATTTTTTTTTTATTCTTTCATTCATTGAGGAAATATATTGTCAACTGTACTGGGACCTGGAGCCATAGCTATGAAGAAGACAGATAGTATACACTGCTGGGAAGGCTACACGAAACAAAGGAATTACAAGTAACTCCTGTTTAGTTTGCCCCACGAGGAATTTCCCACCTAAATTGCTACACTTCTCCTCCAATCTCTCCTCCTTCCACAACATCTGTCAAAATCTGCCAGAAGTTTCTCTTTAAAACGCAAACTTAAATCTTAAAATATTAGCCAGGATAATCCAACAGTACAATTTTGAAAAACTAAATATGACCAAGTTGATTTTATTTGAAGATTGTAAGGGCGGCCCAATATTAGGAAATGCGTTATTGTAATTTATTATATTAAGGAACTAAGAAGAAAAAATCACGTGATTATCTCCATAGGGGCACTAACACCCATTCATATTAAACATACAAAACAAAACATGTCAAAATAAAAACATATAAAATATAAAATTTTTATAAATATATAAAAAATATAAAATTTTATATAAAAAAAGTAGCCAGCCCTGCTGGTCTAGTGGGTAAGATTCAGTGCTCTCACTGTTGCTACCCGGGTTTGTTTCCTGGTCAAGGAACCGCACCACCCATCTCTCTGTTGGTTACCACACCGTGGTGGCTGTGTGTTGCTGTGATGCTGAAAGCTCTGCCACCGGTGTTTCAAATACCAGCAGGGTCACCCGTGGTGGACCGTTTCAGCAGAGCTCCCAGACTAACGCAGATCAGGAAGAAGGACCTGGCCACCCACTGCTGAAAAAATAGCCCACGAAAACCTTACGAATAGCAGTGGAGCATTGTCTGATAGAGCGCTGGAAGGTGAGAGGATGGCGCAAAAAGACTGGGCAGGATTCTGCTCTGCTGTCCACAGGGTCACCAGGAGTTGAAATCTACTTGACAGCACTAATAATAATTGTTAAAAATGCTCAGTAAACTTCTTTGGCAGGTTACAATATATTTACCTCATCCCAGAAGCCTGGGGAAACTTTAATATTTGCTGCTGTAATGTTTTTCCTCTAAAGTCAGGAACAAGTTACCTACTATCTACACAACATTGAGCATTATGTTGCAGATACTCACCAATGCAATCTGGCAGGAGAAGGTAGCTAGTGAAAATGAATAGGAAACAACGCAGTGAAACTATATTTATTAAGAGAAGATGTGATTATACATCTGGAAAACACAAAAGAGTATGTGAGAAAATATAATAATGTGTGAAAGAATTTGGTACCATAACAGGTTATAAACTGAGGATACAAAATTCAATAGTGTGTATATGTATGTGTCTGTGTATATACATACATGCATACATACTTATATATGTATACATATACATACTTATGTATATGCATATGTATGAACATTTGAAGACCCCTTTTATCTTAGAAAATAGAGAACAGGGAAGAAATACCTTGACATAAACTTAATAAAAAAGTCCAATACTTATGAGAGCAAAACTATAAACTGCTTTTGAAAGAACTAGATCTTAATGAATGAAAAGACATACAAATTCTGGGAGAGAAGGAGAGAGACCAACATCTTGTCAGTTCTCCCTAACTTTGGAGCTGGAGGGAAAGCCATATCAGATTTTTTTTTTTTTTTTTTTGTGTGAGGAAGACTGTTGCTGAGCTAACATCTGTGCCAATCTTCCTCTGTTTTATGTGGGATGCCACCACAGCATGGCTTAACAAGTGGTGTTAGGTCTGCACCTGTGTGATCTGTGTGCACCTGTGGGATCTGAACCTGTGAACTCCAGGCCACAGAAGCTGAGTGCACAAATTTAACCACTATGCCACGAGACTGGCCTGAGATTTTTTTTTAAAGAAAGCCTCTATAATTCAAACAGTTTAATATTAGCACATAAATAGGCAGGCAAACCAATGGAAAAAATAGAAAATCTCGAAACAGAAGCAATTGCATATGGATATTTAGTATGCAATATAGGTGGCATCTCAAATTACTGGGTAAAAGATGGACTTTTAAATAAATGTTGTGATTACTGGATAGCCATATGGAGAAAAATAAAATTGGATCCATTTCTTACACCATGAGCCAGGATAAATTCCTAACAGATCAGATATTTAAATCAAGGGTAAAAAAAAGAACCAAGCATGATTTCAAAAAAGCACTTGTGAATTCTTTTATACTCTGGAATGAGAAAAGTTTCCTAAATACGGCTCAAAATCTAGAAGCAATGTGAGAAAAGACTGATAAATTTTATTATATAAAAATTTAAAAATGTTTTCGTGGTAAAAATGTATCATGAGCAAAGTAAAAATACAAATGATAGCCTGGGAAAAAATATTCGCAAAGTATACCATGAAAGATATCCTAATACATGATAAAGATAGCCTTAATACACAAAGAGCTTCTGAAAACTGAGATAAAAAAGGCCAAGGACTCTATAGTAACATAGACTAATCTGCAGAAAATTCATAGAAAAAGAAATGCAAATTGCTCTTAACTGTAAGAAAATTGGCCCAACCCGCTCATGAGATGATAAGTGTTGACTAGGTGACCAGTACACTGGTGTTCGTTACATGCACACATATACAAATCTAATCGTCACTCATCTGGTTGAGAGCTTCAGACGGCTCCTCATAGCCTATAGGATGAAGTCCTACCTCCTTAGCGTGACATTTAAGATTTTTTAGAATCAGAGTTCCGCCTGATCGTCTATCCTCATCCCTCACCATAACCCAATTCCACAACATTATGCGGTGATCACATCGAAGGTTTGGTTATTCCCCAAACACGGCATGCATTGTTTCATTTGTCCACGCCCTTCCAACATGCTGTTTCCTCCGTCCATAGTACACTTTGCTCTGTTCTTTCCTTGGCAAAATTGTTTCATTCTTCAAGATATGCTTGGAGAGTTTCAGTTTCAGACTCAACTTTCCCTTCGAGCACTTTGCTTGCTCCTGAACTCCCCACAACACTTTCTACAGGCTTCTACTAAAGCGCTTCTTACACAGTTCTGTGGAAACTGGCTTTTAGGTATGCCTCCGCCGTGGGAGTCGGGCTCTTTCTTGCTCCAGTCTCCCTAGTGTTTCCAGCACTCAGCATGATGCCTGGCCCAGAGTAGCATGTAATATATTTGTTGAATAATATAATTTTTATGCACTTGCCAAAGAGACTGCAGCATTTCCTATTTAAATCTTGCTTCAGGACAGATGTCAAGGGGAATAGAAGCTGGAAAATAGATGTCTCACAGACTTTGTTTACTTAGCACCCTAAGTTTTGACTATTAGTCAGGACTCTTTCAGTTAAATGACGAAGATTCAACTTGAACTGGCTCAGCAAACGGGCAGTTTATTTGCTCCTAAAATCAAACCTTAGAAAGTAGATTTGGCCTCAGTGACAGAGGATTTCTCTCTGTCTGTCTGTCTGTCTCTCTGCCTGACTCTCTCTCTCACTGTCACACATGTACACACACACACGCACACACTTCTGCCTATTTCTGATTGCTGCCTTCTTCGTCTTAAGGCTGTGATCTCCATCATGAGGCAGGAGCTGGTAGCATTAGCTCTGGGTTTATATTCTTACAGCCTTGTAACTAGCAAGGAACAGAGCTATTTCCCACCAGCTCCAGTTAGAAATATTCCAGAAAAGTCTTCCGATTGGCCTGAGTCCCACATCTTTCCTTAGGCTCATTTCCATGACTAGGAAGGAGGAATATGTGATTGACCCCAGTCTGGCACCATGCCCCATCCTAGGGCGGGGGATAATGTGATTGGCAGCCCCCATCAGGATGACATTTTGGAATGTGAGAGGAGCAACTCCCCAAGACACCAGAGATCTTGTCAGGCCATGAGAAGGAATAACTCTCCATCATACATGTGAAGGAAACAACAAGATCAACTTTTAGAAGGAGCGTTATGCAATTTTTATGATTAAAACTTTCTTATTCCTGACACATAAATATTGTAGCTTCAATACATGGTAAAAATATATCAATCAAAAGAAACAATTGAGGGCCACCCAGTGGCAGAGTGGTTAAATTAAGCTCACATGCTCTGCTTTGGGGGCCCAGGGTTCACCAGTGCAGATCCTGGGTGCAGACCTACACACTGCTCATCAAGCCATGCTGGGGAAGCATCCCACATACAAGAACTAGAAGGACTTACAACTACTATATACAACTATGAACTGGGGCTTTGAGGAGAAAAAAAGAGGAAGATTGCCAACAGATGTTACCTTAGGGTCAATCTTCCTCATCAAAAAAAAAAAAAGCGTAAATGAAAAGAAGCAACTGATCAGTAATCTTATTTGGACAATTTCATCTTTTCTTTTCCTTCTCCTTTCTAAGTATTTTTTTTTTAAAAAGATCCACCTAAAGAGTAAAATTCCCTAACCTTAACTCTAAGTTTTATAAATTTTATCCTTTGTCGACCATAATCTCTTTGTTCTTTCTTTCACCAAGACTGTTTTTCCCAAAACCAAGCACAATATTCAAAAAGAAAAGAAAAAAACAGGAGAAAAAATTTTTCTTATCTGTGAATAAGTTACTGCTCAAAGGCGTTTTGAAAGTAGAAACAAATGGAGCAAGTACTTCCACGATATTCACTCTCATCTGAATTTTCTGACGGCACTTGTAATGCTGTTATAGCATCAAGATGTTCTGTATCCAGTAATCGAGCTGGGTGGGTGACTATTACTACCCAACTCTGGGGACAACTCTGGGAACTGGAGTTAGGAAGAGTGACTCTGAGTTGTTATCGTGCTGTCTGGGCAGCACCAACAAGCAGCTTTTTCTTGGGTTTATTGGGTCCACATATATTTGAGTGCCCATATGTGCAAAGAACTCTGCTAGGAACAGCCGTGGACAAGAGAGAGTGCTCAAGAGGTTAACTCACCAGAGGGAGAGGAGTGTGCAAAACTGCTGAGTAGGATTCTAAACTAAATAACTTTTCTTAAGCAAATTAAACCCTTTAACGTAAAGATATATTTATTTTGCTTATGGATTTTCTGCTTTGTTTCTTACAATGAATGGGCTCGTAATGTTTCCTCCACACAATGAAGAATTTAGTTGCTGGCTTTCCTCCTACTCAGCGGTCCCAAAGTTTGCTGCCTGCCAAACTGGGCTTTCTTTTAAGAGGAATCTCTTCATTTCTTTCTCTTCACCAAAATTGTTTTTTAAAAAAATTCATTTAGTTTATCCACCTTAGAGGTTCTCAGCCAGTTCAGACAGCCAACTCTTGACTTAAGTTTATTTTCCCCGACTCACTGTTCGAATAGTTTTAAACATGGGAGTTACATCTTTGTATATAGCAATGCAACTGGAAAAGAAAACCCAGCGTAATTCTAACAGAATTCTTGCAAAACATAATTAATGGCCCCCTAAATGTGGTAGCTACTACCACTGGTCTTTCTATTAATGAAGATTTAATCAGCACTTACTACGTGTCACACAGGAACAGGCATCATTGATTTAATCCTTTTAAAGACCCTGTGAATTATCACTATTTTCTTTCACATTTTACGGTTGAGGAAACTGTGGCTGAGAGTAGTGAACTAATTGAACCGAGAGCATCCAGCTAGTGAGCAGTGGATTTGGGGACATGCGAATTAAATTGTTAAACTTAACAGACTCTATGATTTACTCATATCAGGCAGGAATAGAACCATTGAAGTCCATTCCCAAAATCATGTATTTGGCTCTGAAATTGGTTTGCTTTAGATGAACAACAAAAAGCAGGTTATCAGTGAACCAAAGTGTGTTGCTATTTAAGCATAGTCTGTGTTACCTTCTGTTCCAAGTTCCTGGGCTTCTCAGACCTCTACAGCATTTTGTCACTGAAAAAGAATTTAGAATGTGTCTACTTGAATGTTTTTCCAACAATGTTCCGAGGCTGTCCAGTCCCTCAGGGACTGTCTTGGAGGAAGGTGGAGTTATCCGGCGCTCCTGGGGTTGTCTGGCTGCATAATTACTTGATCCTCCCCGTAATAATGATGCATAGATCCTTATTGACTGTCCTGTAACCGGTTGGTAAGTGACCAGTTCGGCAAATTTGGTGAAGCATCCACCAAACCGATTGTCTGAATGTTTGAAATTTTCAGCCAGTTTTGGTGGCAGTGTGACTTTGGTGGTGTGACTTGACAGGAAAGGAAAATACCTTAGTCTTCATGAGATTTATGTCCAAGGATGTCCAAATATCATGGATTTTCTCAGGCACTCCCAATTTCAAATATTCAGTTTTTTCTGTAGTCCATTGAAATGTCTCCCAAATCCTAGTTTACACAAAATAATAACTGACTGAATTGTCAGGAAACATTACAAAATGAACTAGTCACAAAAGATGATGCAACACAAAAGATGTGCGATCACAAGGCGGGTGCTATCTGGCTGCATAAAAAAATTATAATTATCCATAAAAAGGCCTGAATGTTTAGCACACATGAGGCACAACTCTTTATGAGTGTGATACTTTTCCATCATAAAGTTTTGTAAAACCTTGACAATAAGAAAGCTGTGTAACTGAGGTTGCAAAGAAGACTGATGCAATCAGAGGTGAATGAAGGGATAATCATGATGTCCTTGACGGGTCATTACTTTGTCTGTGGTCAGAAGAAGTTTGAAGAATATTCAAAAGGATTTAGTTGTGATTTAAGATACTATGCACCCAGGTAGAATTAAGCTTTCATTTATTTACGCAACAAATATCTGCCCGTATGAACAGATACATAACCACTGGACGTGGTAGTTGGAGTGTGAGTGGTAGGGACTGGCTGCCTGGGTTCAAATCCTGATTCTGCCACTTACCAGCGCCTGAACTTGGGTAAGTTACTTCACTTTTCTATTCCTTAATTTGCTCATCTGTAAAATAGGGATAATAATAGACCCTAAATCATATAGTCGATGTGAGGATTTAGAACAGTACCTGGTACATACTATAGTACAAATACTGAGTGCCTGCCTTGTGGCAGGCAGTTCTTCATTCTGGGGATGTCAAGGTGAACAGACAGAGAAAACCCATGGCTGAGGCTGTAATTACATTCTAGTGCAGGAGAAGGACAACCAGGAAGCATTCATTATAAATAAATCAGATCATTGAAGATTATGATTAAGTGCTCAGAAGACACAAAAGCTTTTTTTTGAGAATGACTGAACTCACGATATAGCTTGAGAACGATTCTTTTGTTTTAATGCAAGTAACATAAAAATGCATACATGTAAGTATCTAGGATTGACAGTTGGTTTTTGGCGCCCCTTCACAAGAGAACTAGTGAAAATACGTTGCTAGGTATATCTAATTAATATATTGACCTCTGTGCAGCTCTGGCTGGTCTCCTCCTCCATGTGCTCTCCAAGTTCTGATGTGCCTTCTCTTCTGTGGACACCCCCTTTGTTTCCAGGGCTGTGGCTTTCCTACCCCTTGGCCTCTCTGTGAGTTACTGCACACTAAGTGCTGGGAAGGCTGCAAGGTACTGCTGAGGAAGCTCTGCTATGATCCCAAGCTCCTCATAAAAATGGTTTAGGGTTAAGAGTTTCTATGAACAGGGCATAGCTTGTCTCTGGTTTGCAAGATGCTGCAGCTCCCACAGTCTCTCTGCTGGTAGCACTGCCGTTCTCTTGCTGGCTTCCTCTGGGTCTTTGCCCATTGTCTTCTGTGCTGTCCTGATGGGTTATTTAGCCTAGTTTGTCTGGAAGAGTAGCTTTCTTATTGGGGTTTGAATTGGAAGCAGATTCCCCTCATTGAACAGAAATGAAAATGCCGCCACACTTCCTACGTAACATCATTAGCCTCTCCTTGGCTGGCGTGGCTCAGGAGGTTTACTATGTAAGCCTTTTGCGCCCAATATAGGCAACAATAAAACACAGTGACTTTGCTGGTGTAATGTGGGGGCAACTGATCAGACCATAATGTCTACTGTTGGAAAAATAATTCTTTGTTAGATCATTTATGCTGGATTTTGGGTTGAAAATATTTGCTCATGGGGTAGAAATCTCTGATGTTGAAATATTGTTATTCATGTAGCACTTTATAAGAACCGTCTGCCAAAATGCTTTCTAAGTATTTTTCTAGAATCTATGGTAAATTGTAAAGACTAGGTCCGTGAAAATGGAAGTAAATTTGCTAGCCTTATTAAAATGTCAGCAGTGTTGAGGCATCAGGCAAGCAGAGGAAACATTTTGGAATTTGCTCTTTCTGGACAATCCCTCTCAAGAAGACAGCTTATTATCACAGCTTCCTCTTCAATGTAAGCTGGACCTTCAGTGAGAAGTAGTTCTTAAAGTTTGTTTTTTCCTTTGTTTTGCAACTTTAATACATTTTTATAAAGACCACTGTCTGTGAAATTGCAGCATGGGAACTCTATCTCAAAAGGCAGGACTAAGTACCTAGTTCTTTATGCAGAAATCTTAAACACTCAAGGTTAGTTTCATAGAAAATAAAATATTTTGTAATTATTTCTAATAAAGTAACACAAATTGTACCTTAAAATTATGATAAAAAATTTAGCTAGCATTTATGTTGCCACTCTCTGTTGTAAGCATGTTAGCCATATTCTTTTATTCTCACAATCTCTAAGAACTAAATACTCTCATCTTATCAGTTCTTATGATGGTTAAACTGAAGCATGGAAAGACTTCACCAACAACATTCTTAACTATCATTCATCATTAGCATCCTATGGATTTCTAAATGGGTAAAATTCAGGAAAAAAAGCAAATTGAATTAATAATTGTGTAAATAAGAGTGTCATTGTAATTAGAATTATCTTCAATGTCAAGTAATTCAAAATTTCATGCAGTGCCTCCTACCTTGGACATGGTTTAGTGGGAAAGGTATTTGTCATTTGATAAGAGAATCCTGCAGCTGTTTATTGTGTTTGGGATGAATAGCTGCTGTGAAAACATCTTTATTGACAACCACCACAGTCTGTCGTAATATATTCTTTTTCATTTTGGATCTGTTGTGTTAGTAAAGGATGTTTGTTCCTTCAAAGAGATGATGTATTGTCGTTCCCAGCCTGCAATGACAGGGAAGCTCTGGCCGGCAGGTGAGAAACCACTGATTGACAAGACCAACAACAAGACGGAGACAAAAATCACGGTTGGAACTTTAAAAAGTATTTGTTTTGAATCCAGTCTCAGTGATGTCTTTATTTCACATTAGGAACTCAGCTCTTAAGGTAGAGTTGTCCTCTTTTTCCCTCATGGCTCATTGTATGCATCCTTGCTGAAATAATGGCCAAGGGATGCTGGAAGCATGTCAAAAAGACTAAGAAGCTTCAGGAGTCATTGATGGCAACATTTTCCAAAGAAAATAATAACAAAATGTGGACTTAGGGAAAAAAGGTATTTGAAAAGTTTAAATAAATCTTTTTAACCTAGAGTAAGCAATTACTTTTAATTGCCTTTATTAAAAGTTTTTTTTTATTAATTCAAGATTTCCTAAATTCCAATTTTCTAAAACTTTACCATACTTGAGCATAATGTTTTACACTAGCTATTTTCAAGAATAACTTAGGAAGGCATTATCTAGAGGTTTGTTAAAGTTTAACATGGGTAGATGCATTCAATATCTAGTCCCTGTGGGCACCAGAAAGATTTCTGTCCTCTAATGACAAGGAGTCCTATATCAAATTGACTTGTCCCATTGATAAAATAATGTGTTTGAATAATTCTGTGCTGCACAATCACCACAGAGTACAACTCAAAACACAGCTTGGTCATTTACTGAATATCTGCTTTTGGGAACAGAATAAAGGGTGAGAGCCTTACCCCTGGAAGCTGGGCTACCTCCACACCGCCATTCCTTCAAACACCTAAATGACCAACAATTGTCTCCTGACCTCTGGGAAGAGGTGGGTGTTGCAAGACTCAGGGAAAATGTAATTCTCAGGGAGGGGAGAGGAGACTTTGCTGTGAAGCAGGAAGGGAGAGGCAGACTCTAAATTCATAAAAATAGCAACCTTGGGAAATGCTATTTGAAATGTATGCTGAGAGTGAGCATTTGAATGAGGCTCCATTTTTGTTTTTGTCTGGTGAAATATCAAGGATCTATCATTTTATTGAGAGTCTGACACTTTTTCTCTAACCAGCAGATTATATGAAGCATTTTTCCATCTAATGTTTGTTGCCTTCTTAATCATTAACCTGTTCTAAAGCTTAAGAGTTCATGTTTACTCAATAAACCTGAAAGAAAAGTTTGTCACTAATTTTAATTTATTAATAGTCTCAAAAATAAAACTTGATCTTACATCCTGAATGTTAGTTTAGTAGAAAGGAAGATATATGTAAAATGAATGATTTACATATGAATGAATAAGAACAAATGTGGACAAAGAGATGGGAAAGTACTAGAAGTTTTGCTGTGAGAACTACATCTTACTTATTAGTGTCTGCCTGCATCGTATATGTAACTATAAAAGTGAAGGAAGGGAGATTATGCTTAAAATGTCAAAAAATATTTACAATAAGTTTAATGCTGCTTTCTGGAAGCGTCCCCCCCACCATCCCCTCATTACTGAAAAGAGTTAAATGTTCCTACTAGGTAGTAGAACAGCATTTCATAATTTGTCATTTATATTATTTTACTTTTTGAGGATTTTAGCAAATAAATGCATTTAAAATTTTGACCACTTTAATATAAAATCTAGGTTTGATCATAATATGTTGGCTTTAAAAACTTATTGGATTTTATTTTTAATTACAAAAACAATATGTAATTTTACTAGAAAATGTTGCATAATAGTAGTGATAGTAGACACCTCTGGCTTGTTGCTACCTCAAATGGGAACGAATTTAAAACTTTAGCACTCAGTATAGCCAGTGACGTTTTTCTTTTCTTCTTTGTTTTAAAAAAATAAGGTACCAGTATCCACATTTTTGTAAGCCATAAGATGCCTCTCCCATCTTTTTCATGTTTGTCTTATTTTAATACTTTCTTTCTTTTGTTGGAATATGAATGTCCGACTCATTTCAAATGTGTCAATAGACCAACCTCAGTAAAGGGGTGAAAATGAGGAGGTGGAGGTAATGAAGAAGAAAAGAAGCGGAAGGAGGAGGAAGTGCTACTGGCAGCCATCATAAAAAAACACTCACAGCGTAATTAATATGGTTGATGTGTTTCCCACTAGGGCAAATCAACACCAGCAATAAGGTTTTAGACCGTGACCTTCCAGATATTTTGCAACATATTCACAAGTAGACATGCAGTTATTCTCTATTTAGATATAGGCGTATTTCTCTATGTGTTTATGCTTTTTCAATCAATGTATTGTGGCCATTTTTAGTTAATGAATGTATAGATGCACAGTAAGTTATTTAGCCAGGTCCTTCTTAATAGACATTTATGGAATTAAAACTTTTTTTCTATTGAGAACAATGAGTGAACCTACTTTTATATACATCTTTCCACAATTGCCTAAATATTTCCTTAAGACAAATTTTAAAAAGAAATTAGGTTTTAAAAAGTGCACATACTTTAAAAGAAAGGAACGTACATTCAAAATGTCTTCCTCAAAGTCTATACCAATTTATACCTTTACCATTAGTGAAGAGAATTTGTTTACACATCTTCAGCATCACTAAATCTATCTGTCTTCTTCTTCCTCCTGGCAAATCTCTTTGTAGAAGTCTAGGAAAGTCTGAAAAGAGGAAAGGAGAAATGTCCACAAAACAGCTGTGATCCTTCAGTCTATCTAGGGCTGAACTCATAACTTATATCAATTTTCAGTATCCAATATATCCTGGGGAAGTTCTTCAACCTCTTCTGCAAAATTCAACTTTAATTTATATTTGTCCACATTCTTTCATATGTGATTCGGGCAGAGGCAGTTTACTGAATATAAAGGAAGCAAATTTCTCAGTGCTTCCCTTGAGCTATTTCCTGGTTCTTTCTTTAACAAGCAAGAAATAGTCAAGAAATAATGATTCAGCTATTTCTTAAAGATTTCACAATTCTACATTCAATAAAGAAAATATGAATCCCTGAAAGATATGGTATTTGTGAAGCATTTAATGTCAGCTCCCATAGGTCTTGGACACATCCATACCCCAAATCTCCTGGGATTTCATGTTGCAGAATCTGTTAGTTTGCTGAATTCCCAAATGGAACTGGAGCATCACCAAGTGACTTGCAGGTTACTTTAGCATAAAAGGGCATCAAAATATCTTGTAGTAAAGTTTACCTGTTTGACTAAGAAGGCAGCAATGTTTTTTCAGTTTGGAAGAGCAAGGAAGGCGAGCCTGAGTAGATAAAATCTTGCCTATCTCACGCTTTGGATTCTGAACGTGAAAGGATATTACTAAAACCAGAAGCATAAAAAGGCAATATCATGTTCCACCTTTAATTTGTTTACTTAATGAATCATCGTGATGGATTTCCTACTGTTAAACTATGAGATGCCATGGATTTTAAAATACAGAGATAAAATAAATGGATGATATGACTGGAATATATTTAAATTTTAAGTACTTATTCCTAAACAGAAGAAAATGCTGTCTCAGAAAAGTTAGCCAGTATACGAAACATTAAAAATGTAAAATTGTTGCTGCCAACCCCAAGTATTGGCTGTTGGCCAAAGTGGGGAGTTTGCTTGGGCTGGGGGCGCAGAGGCAGGTGAAAGTG
Organism: Equus quagga; assembly: GCF_021613505.1. NCBI lineage: Eukaryota > Metazoa > Chordata > Mammalia > Perissodactyla > Equidae > Equus > Equus quagga. Next base: position 51,499,003 of record NC_060270.1, read on the forward strand.
TCCTCTCTTCAAGGGGGTGGGAGGGGACAGGAGGAGACAGGTGGTGATGGGCAAATAAAATATTTTCGTGGGTAAAGTTGCTAATTTTTATGTGTTAATAGAGACACATAGATTATAATATTATTCTTAGAATAATAAGGTCATATTTAGGGGCATCAAGAATCATAAAATAACACTAATTTGAAAGTGAGAGAGAGAGGATAGAAGAGAAACTTCACAGGACTGGCAAAAAGCCTAATGTGATAAGCAAGAACATAGGGAGAGGTAAAAGCAGAAAAAAATAATAAATGGAAATATTAAGTAAGATGAGAATAAAACCAAAAAAATTAATCTTCACAATAAATTCAAATGAACCAACTATCCCTATCATGAAACAAGGAATATCAGACTGGGTTTAAAATATATATGCAGATATGTGCTTTCTGTAAGAAAAACATATGAAAGAAAATGAAGACAAAGGTTGACAGGAAAAGGATGTGCAGAATTATAAAGGCCAACACAAATAAAAAAGTATGAAGGACTGACAATACCAATATATCAGGTAAAGCAAAATCTACAACACGTGTGGTAAGTGAGACAAAGGGATTATGATATTGTCCCAAAAGCTGTGGTCCAAAAAGTTTATATCTTCATTTACCAGGCACACAGCATCAAAAATATATAATACAAAAGCCTCCAGAAATACAAAGATAATTTAATCAAGTAAAGACGCCATGCATTAAAAATAAGATCAGCAAGACTCTTTTTCAAATATTTACGAACATATATATTTTTTAAATGTTTGTATTCTCCTGAGAGAGAATACACATTATACTCTTACACTATCGGAGCATATACAATCGTGAATCACATACTTCATCTCACTGAGAGCTGCAGACGCCATTGCTCTAGTCAATCCAATGAAACTAGGAACCAACAAGAAAATCATGAATAAATAACCACAAGTACTCTTCTAAACAACCAGAGAGCAGAGTGGAAATCAGATGACTACAAATGGCAAATTAATTAATTTTATGAGCACTTCACTTTAAAATGTGTGGAATTGTGGCCTTGAACATTTTTTTATATCAATGAAGAAAGAAAGCCTAAAATTTAACAATTAAGAATTCAGCCTAAGGAAGGAGAATAAGACCAAATTCTATTATTCTAAGAGTTAAACTACTTTAGGCTTCTGGCTTGCTGGTTTGTTTAAGGTCATCCTACACAGAATTCATGAGGAGGCTTGGCAAGGATTCAGGCCTATTTGTGACAATTCCCCTCTCACAGGCAGAAGCTTGAGTCAGGCTGCTTGGGTCCCACGAGGCCCAGGGGCAGATTCCCAGCCAGGAATGCAGAGCCATCTCAGTGCAGTGTGAGGACCGATTGAGCCTCATCCCACATTGGCTGCTCCTGAACGCCCAGCAGCCGTGGCTCCTTCCAGGTTGTCCTTAAGGTTTCTTGCAAAGATCTGGGACAAGCAGCCTTACCGACAGGTGGCGCCCCAGTGAGCCAAGAAAGGCCAGACGCTGCCAGGGTTTGGGGATCAGGTCATTTTGGAGGTGCTCCAAGCACTTTTGTTCTGGGCATCATCTACTCACTGGCAACTGGGCACACTCAGGGGTCTGCGTGGTTCTCAGCAGGCTGATGGTGCCGGGGCTGGGGGGCAGCTGCAGGGAAGGTGCGGGGTGCATGTTGTGACTTGCCCAAGTGCCCACCAGGGGCCCAGCTGGACCTTCTATCCAACCCAGCTCCACTGGCCAAGTCGTGCCTTGGTTTGCCCACATCTCCATCCCCACATGAACAGTCACCTTCTTCTGATTTGCCCAAAGGTGTTGCCAGGCCAACAATGGCATTGGTGGTGGTGGTAGTCAAAGACTACAGTACAGGTCAGAGGTTGCCACGTTTCTGGGCCCAGAGAGGAGTTGAGAAGCCATGTTAGATGATGCAATGATGAACTGAGGCAACCGTCTGGCTCAATCTTCCACGAGGGTGGGGTGAAATTGATTTAAAGCCGAGATCTTTGAGTGGTGTGTGGTTGCCAGGTTCTACCGTTCTCTTTGGTTTAAGTTCCTGAGAAAGTCTTTAACACTGGATCTGCATGCGTGCCTGAGAAGGGCTGCTGGCACGCCTGCCTGCAGCCCTGAACCTGATTCTAAAGTCAGTTGTTCTCAAGGTTCTCTGGGGCTCTGCTGTTTGAAGCATGCAATGTAAGTGCCACTCAGCTGCACAACAAAGGACTTGCTCCTGATGAGTTTATCCTTTTCAGAACCCTGAACTAGATACTTCTCGTCTTTGAACATGTCATGGCATCATATTTCAAATTCATTAGGAAACGCCACCTTACAATCGGTAGTTCTGTTTCTACAAGACAGTGACCTGTCAGATATGTGATGTCTTCATCTCCCTTCTTCAAAAGGAAATGATCCTTTGTAAGCAAGCCAAGATTTACCAAAAATGCTGAAATTAACAGCTGAGGAGGGAGCGATTTTGTTTGTTTTCTTATGTTCCCATGTTTGCTTTAGACACAGCCTATTATATTTCTGTGGCATGAGTTCAACAATAACAGGATACACTTCAATCATCATTTTGTCTACAATGAACTATAGATTGATAAATAGTGCATTCACCATGAGGAAGATTTCAAATACCTATTATATGTATGTGCTTTGTGAGGCCATTTTCAAAAAGAACCTGAGGGGCCACCCCCGTGGCCGAGTGGTTAAGTTCAAGCATTCCGCTTTGGCAGCCCAGGGTTTTGCCAGTTCAGATCCTGAGCGTGGACATGGCACCGATCATCAGGCCATGCTGCGGTGGCGTCCCACATGCCACAACCAGAAGGACCTACAGCTAGAATATACAACTTTGTACTTGGGGGCTTTGGAAAGAAGAAGGAGAGGCAGAGGGAGAAGGAGAAAAAGAAGATTGGCAACATATGTTAGCTCAGGTGCCAATCTTTAAAAAATAAATAAATAACCTGAAAAATGTCTTTTTCAGTATGGTGTTTTCAAATTGCCCAGGGTGCTCAGCTGTCTTTCTCACCATGATCCTGATGAAGTGAGTCGGGTGTTCTGTTTAACCACTGCAGTCTAATCTCTCTGGAGGTACCAAAAGAGAAAAGTGGCCTCACTCAGAGTTTACAGTCCAGAGTAACATCCTCAAAATACAGAAAATTGAATATTATACTATGGTTGTACTCCCTAACTTGGAGGTCAAAGAAGAGAGACCTCATTGCTTGCTGTAGGAATCTGGGAAGCCTGCATACAAAATGTGTGTCTGGAACATTCTGGGTAAACAAAGTCAGGCTTTTCAGTCAACGAGGGCGTGGAAATAAAAAATTAGATGTCAGCCAGCATTTGTGTGCAGATAAACTACAAAGTGCCTTTCCCAGGCTTTCTAATTTCAATTATCCTCTTTCTCTTCTAGCTTAAAATTGTCATGAGGATGAGCTACTCGTGACAAATATACTGGTTAGAGGCCAGGGTCCAAGTAATGCAACTGGCGATGGAGAGAAACTTGCAGACCATACCAGGACACACATGACATACACAGAGC